>NW_026606669.1:601866-1203732 GCF_029890125.1 Rhinichthys klamathensis goyatoka | reverse complement strand
GGCTTTTATACATTGTCATGTTTCTTTAGAAATAAACAATGGACAAATTGAGTCTTTAAATGCCTCAGATGTAAAGTTATTCGCTGTCAAATTGACGCCAAAATGAATGGGAGTCAATGGAATGCTAACAGCGGTGAAGGCTTGTTAGCCAATCTCATTATAGACCCCCGAATTCGCCATTATAGCAGGTTTATATACGACTGAAGCAACAACTTCACCAGTTACTATAGTGCGGCCGGCTACGCAATACTCGTTCCCTCTCTCATACCCCTTTTCCACCAAGGCAGAGCTGGTGCTGGTTCGGAGCCAGAGCCAGAGGCTTTTGGATCGCTTTCGTAGTGCTTTGATGTCATGCGGCGATCGATCTGCGAGAAGCCGATGCATCTCGAACAAGCCTGGCGTATTTGTGTTTGGCGCTACCGCACTAGCGTTGCTGGGCAACATGAGACGTATGCAGTGACGTAAGATCTGGCTCTGTTGTGGCTCTCTAGCCGGTGGAAAGGCAAACCGGTTCTTAGTAAGCTTGTCAGTCGAACCAACTCCGAACCAGCTCTGGCTCTGGCTCTGAATCAGCACCCGGTTCTTGTTGGTTGAAAAGGGGTATCAGGGAACTGAGGTTACGATAGTAACCGAGTAGTTCCCTTTCGAACGGTCACTTCGTATTGCGTAGCTATACGCAGTGGGGACGCCATGCAAAACGCCGCACCCTAAGTAACTGGTTGCACTGCAACTCAGCTAACAGAACAAGCCAGAACCCAATAAATATATGTATATAATTATATAACAGACCAGACACCGTCGGGCCTGAATAATACATAAAAGTCAGTAACAACTAACAGAATATACTAACAAAACCAGACACCATGGGGATTATTAGTATAACTTTATAACCGGCTGAAGCGGGTTTTATATAAATATGTATGTGATTATGCACAGTAATTTTGTAGACAAGACCAGACACCGTCAGGTCTCAATCATACCGAAAGCACCTTTGCCTGCAGAGAAGGTACCTCCATATTATAGAACTTCATAAATGTGGACGGCGAGGACCAGCCGGCCGCATCACAAATATCTTGAATGGGAAAACCAGATGACCAAGCCCATGACGAGGCCATGCCTCTATTCGAATGGGCTTTGACACCTATAGGGCAAACCTGACCCACTGAGGTATAGGCCATAGAGATGGCATCCACTATCCATCTAGACAGTCTTTGCTTAGTGACTGGATCACCCTTAGATCGGCCACCAAAGCAGACAAACAGCTGTTCTGACTGTCTAAAAGACGCAGAACGCTCCAAATAGATTCTCAGCGCCCTGACAGGGTAGAGAAGATTAACCTCCCCATCCTCGGCAGAAGGGGGAAGGGCTAATAGCGTAATAACTTGTGCTCTAAACAGCGTTGAGAGCACCTTGGGTACGTAACCATGCCTGGGTTTGAGAATGACTCTGGAGTCATCCGTTCCAAACTCCAAACATGCAGGACTCACAGAGAGCACCTGCAGATCTCCCACTCGCTTGATAGATGCCAATGCCAACAGGAGAGCAGTCTGTAGCGAGAGTGGTTTTAGATCAACCGACTGGAGCGGCTCAAAAGGCGGTCCCTTCAGGGCCCTAAGGAACGTGGAGAGGTCCCAAGGCGGCACCGAAGTGGGCCTGGAGGAGTTAATCCTCCTAGCGCCTTTCAGAAACTTTACCACCAGGTCATTTCTCCCCAGTGATTGGCCAGCCACCAAAGCATCATGCGCTGCGATGGCTGCAACGTAAACTTTGAGCGTGGACGGGGTGCGGCCCGCATCCAGTAGCTCCTCCAGGAAGGAGAGCACCACAGATACCTCACATGACTCTGGGTCAACTCGATTTTTCGAGCACCAGCTGGAAAAACCCGACCACTTCAAAGCATAAAGGCGCCGAGTAGACGGGGCCCTTGCTTCAGAGATAGTGCTTAAGACCCTGTCAGGAAGGTCCCCGGGTACCCGTTTAGGGGCCACACATGGAGGGCCCATAAATCGGGTCGGGGATGCCATATCGTTCCGTTGGCCTGTGTGAGGAGATCCTTCCTCATTGGAACAGGCCAACTTGAACTTGTGGGATCATCGAGACGGGGAAAAAACATAAAGGGGGCGGCTGGGCCAGGGATGAGCCAGCGCGTCCCTGTTCTTCGAGAAGAACACCCTGCAGGGTGTTGGCTCTCGAGGCAAAAAAGTCGACTTCGGCCTCGGCGAACATCTCCCATATTAGACTGACCATCTGGGGGTTCAGGGACCACTCGCTTAGGGGAGTGTTGCCCCATGAGAGCATATCCGCGCCCAAATTTTGGATGCCCGGGATGTGCTATGCTCTCAGAGAGCTCAGATTGGCCTGTGCCCACAGGAGGAGGTCCCTCGCCATAGCATACAGGTTGCCTGACCTGATACCACCCTGGAGATTTATGTAGGCCACCACTGACATGTTGTCCGTACTGACCAGGACGTGGTGACCCCTGAGGTTTGACAGAAAAGCTTTCAGGGCCAAACCAACTGCTTTCATTTCCAGACAGTTGATATGTAAGCTCTGCTCTGTGCTCGACCAGAGGCCGTAGGAAGGCTTGCCCTCATGCAGTGCTCCCCAACCCAGGTTGGACGCGTCTGTAAAAACCACCTTCCTTCTGGAAACTACCCCCATGGTCACCCCATTGTGGTACCAGTCCTGAGCCCACCAGGGAATCAGTGTTCTTAAACACCCGTGATTCACCATAATGCGCAGGCTGCTTGACTGCCATGCATGGGTTGGCACACGGCGTTTCAGCCAGTCCTGCAGCGGGCGCATGCGCAATAATCCCAAGTGGAGTACTGATGATGCAGCTGCCATCAGGCATTTTAGATGGCCGATAATCAAATCCCTGTGAACTATCAGTTCATCTCTCGACTGCGCCAGCACCAGCCAGTCGTCGAGATAATTCAGCACGCGCACTCCCTGACTTTTCAGTGGGGAGAGCGCTGCATCCATACATTTCGTGAATGTGCAGGGTGCCAGGGACAGACCGAACGGCAGGACGGTGTATTGATATGCCCTCCCCTCAAAGGCAATTCTCAATAATGGCCTGTAACGATCTGAATATGAAAATATGCATCTTTCAGATCCATTGTAACAAACCAATCGCCCGGACGAACTTGCGCAAGAATTTGTTTGAGTGTTAACATTTTGAAAGGCCGTCTCATGAGAGCCTTGTTCAAATGTCTCAGATCTAGTATGGGTCTGAGTCCGCCGTCTTTCTTTGGGACTAGAAAATAGCAGCTGTAAAACCCCGAATACATTAGCGTGGGAGGGACTGATTCTATCGCTCCTTTTGCTAATAAATTCTGAACTTCGGTGCGAAGCAGGTGACCCACCCACGCTGCTTCTCACCGACGTCTCGATAACCGCCTGGAATTCCGGGGGTCTGCGAGCGAATTGGAGCGAGTAGCCTCGCTTTATAGTGTTTATGTCCCAACTCGACACACCGGGGATGGCTTGCCAGGCCATGGCCCGTGTGGCTAGGTCTTGACACACTGAATGGGACGGGCCGCCTAACATAGGGGGACCTGATACCCTTATAATGTGATTTGTGCACATACTGAGTGTTTGACTGACTATACAGGCTTTTGCCCGGGGGGAAGTCAGTGTTACAACAGGGAGGGGGCCACCTAGTGAAGGGGGACCGTGAACCCGTGTATTGTAATTGTGAAACATGCTCTTTTTGTGCTTTATTTGGGTCGCAGTGAAAACGGCGTTTGTTTGCAAAGACGCGCTCACTGCTGCGGGCCTGTTTACAATAATAAAATCCCCAGCCGCCTGAACTGAACAGGGAGCTGTGGGAAGTTTTGGTGTTTTTTTCGAGGGTGGTCCGGCTAGTGCGAGACACGAGCCCTCTCTCTTTCCGCTTCGTGCTAGGACGACTTCGGTGTTACCTGGTCGATCACTACGCTGGCTCACGGGCCTTGACTGGCGGTGGCTATCAGCAGTGGTTCTCAGAACCGATCACCGGTGATCACTGCGAAATGCATGCCAGTTAGAAATGTGTCCGAGTGCGGTCCGCCTTGCTCTGATGTCATGCTGACGTATGTCAAAACACTCTCGCGACCACAAGGCGCACGTTTTGGATTCTGCAGTCGAGTGCAGTTGCTCTCCACCGACTGCGCTGATCAAAAGCACGATGGGAAATGACTTGCTGATGACACAGCTTAATGCTCATTGGTTTAAACAATCGTGATGTATTGTTCTATTTTAAAATCATGATTTTAAAACTCTGATATCATGTTTTATGTGTATAAATTATGTGTGGATATTCCAAACTCTCTGACAGTGCGATCTATGTGATGTAATTTATTTATTTATTTTTTAATAAAAACACGTCTGTATTAAAGAAAAAATTATTGATAAACACTTAGGCCTATTTAAATTGGAATTAAATAAGTACTTTGGGTGTCTTGTTCACTATATTTATTTTCATATAAAAGCAACAACTTAAATTACATCCAGTTTATTAGCAACACCGTGCACGGGCGTGAATCCCGCGATATCCGCCTTTGATCTCACAGGGGTCTGATGATCCACTGCAAGAACATGTGCGAGAAGACATGTCCGGCGTGTCTGCGCTTTTTTCACTCCTCCCCTCACTGCAGCCGCCTACTCTCGACTACATTTCAGGCGAGGCAAGGCGCATCTCAAACAAGCCTATTCTTTATGTGTAGACCATAGGGTGTAGACTACAGATGTGACGTAATCACGCAAAGACATGCTCGAATTTCCCGCGGAAATCCACCAGTACCACTGGAATTAAAAACATTATTACAAGCTTACCGTTTTGAATCGAGCTAAGGCAAGCAGATCATTTTGAACACTGTGGCTGGTTATGTACTTGCTCAAATTTATTTTGGATAAAAAGTTACGGACTGGAGCTTTAAACGTAAACACTATCAAACATTTCAGAAGCACACAAAGAAAGACGAATGAAAAGCAGTATTTGTTCAAATGAATGATCTGAAATGGCTGATTTTATTCAACTAACCTTAAATAAGAAATGTAGAGCATTACACTTTTTAGCTGAGGAATTTTAGCTTTCAATTCATAATTCATACCATTGAACAAATTCATGTTTTGTGTGTTACATAAGTCATTAGTTACTGAGGTCATCACTAATTTTAACAGCCTCATTACAGCCCAGCTGTGCTCAGAAAGCAGAAGAAAATAGTGATGGGAATAGCATTCATTTAGCAGTTCTTCACTTTGTTCCCTTTTATTTCTTCCATTCTTGTTAGAGGTTTACCTCAATCTATTACCTGTTTAAGGGGTTTTATCAAGTTCTGGTTGATTATTTAGTACAGGTTTGTGAATATCCGCTTATCAGCCAAGTACAAAAGATTAAAGCTTTACATGCATGCACACTGTTTTTAAAAGGTGTTTAAAACTTTCCCACTTGTTATTTGGAATAGTTGGAGTTACTGGTTGAATTTCTTCATCATAGAATCTCAGAATAAGTGTCTGTCAAATCATGAGTCCCATGAGTAAACATTTATCTGAAAACTAAAATTAGAAACTAAACAGCAATTTAAATGAAAAACATTCCAACACCAGACCATACATTTATAATTATTATTACTGGTGTTATTAATAGGCTATTAGTGTATTTATATATATATATTTTTGAACATGCACCATGGTAACACCAAGAGTAGGCTTTTGTACTACTTAGCATGTAAAAGCATGGGAAATGAATATGGTAGCCTAATAATTCAGTAGAGATACGGTAGCCTAATAATTCAGTACCATGATACGACCTTCTCATACCATATAGCATGCTTAATGCATAATACAATAGTGCCGATGATCATCAAGATTCTCCGGTATAAAATTCACAATAAATTTGTAACAATTTCAGGGTTGCACTGTGTACGCATGCGTGACACAGCTGCCCCTTCGTGCCCTCCCCCCACAACATAACGTGCTGCTGTCGGTCCAGGTCTGTTGGACCAGTTTAGAATCAGGAACATTTGGAGACGTCAGAGACCGGAGGTTCTTCGCTCTTTCACCAGAGCATCAGCCACATCAAACAGCTCGCATCACACAGACACGTAGGCTACTCTTTTTCATCAGTTGCGCCTAAATTACAAGCATGTCTAAAAAGAGCGAAAAACCAGCGGAGGGCAAAGAGCCTGAGAGTAACTGGAAAGACGTGATCTACAATCCAAGAACTGGAGAATTCTTCGGTCGGACTGGTAGAAATTGGGGTGAGTTGACAGAAACCCTAACGGCGTCATTCATGAAATGTGCAGTTTGCATACATTATAGACGGATTTTTATGACAGAAGGACACTGTAACGCTTATTAAACATGAAGAGCCCCTAGGGTCATGAATGAAGACGAGTGTGCGTTGAAAATGACGAAAGCATCGTTATCTTAGGCATTCCGGCATCTTAATGTCATCAACTCATTCCCTGATGACATCAGTGACATTTTAATGTCTTCATCTCTCTGCGTTTCGAATGATCTACACTGTAAATAATGTTGCTCAATGCTCGACATCTTCAGGTCGTATGGCACGCACGTCTTCTCGGGTAAAAACCTCAATGACAACATTTGGATTCGGAATCAATAACGTTACTTGCTACAAAGTTACGGATATTAATGTTAAAAATAATAAACGGAAGCATTTCTTTAATGCCTGGTATTTTTTTAAGTTATTATTATTATTATTTTGGTTTAAAAATGGAACGAAACGATTGTGTTTCGCAGTTAAAATTCACTGTGGAGCGAAAACCAATTCTGATGCTAATAAACGTCATTAGACGGCTCAGTGGCCAAATAAGCTTTTTATTCCAGACTAGTGTGGTTTTAATCTACGTAGCCTACATGTTTATTTATCTGAGCAAGGCTCTTGTTTACACTAGCTAGCGAAAACATTTGTGTGCTGATTAAATAACTGTCTTAAAAATAACGAGATCTTCAGAAACTCTAAATAGGCTACTGTGTTGACTGCTTAACGAGAGAAAGGCTAGTGTGATTAACCTTCTCTTGTTCTTATTGACCTAAGGCCCATTATGCCTTGTCAATTCAGCTGATTATCTTGACGATACAGTGCGCGTCTAAATGATTAAAAGCCTAGGGATTAGACGCTTTCAGTCAGCCTAAATAATGACCCCTATTCAAAAACCCATGCATTCTCGTTCATTTTGAAGATCATAGACCTAAATTGCAACGTCAGAGCGCTCGGTTACATCAAAGTGTCGTCGCTGAGCGCCGTGACGTCGCCTGGCCTGTGGGGAATCTTTCCGTTTTTGCGCCTCACTAAACCTTCTGTTCGAATGACACCTTTGATTTTTTTACAGGCAAAAAAATAAATAAAAAAATAAACTGCTGAATGATTTGGCGTACGGGACACCCCCGCAGCCATGCAGTGTGTGGGCCCGGCCCCCCCATCCAATGATGGGCTATGTCGCAGATTCATCTAGGCCTATTTACCAGTAGCCTTTGCTTTTTTATTTTTTAGATCTACACTCAATTGACTAAAGATTAAAATAAAATAGCTAAAAAAAGGCAAACAGGGAATCATAGAAAACAGTGCTAAAATACCCAAAATAACGTCACAGTTGTTTCCATCGCCCATTTGTAAAGTAGCCTATAGACAGCCCCGCAGGCCTTGACGCGCTGTGTTACCGACCGTTATAGCAGAAGTGTGCCAATAGCTGATTTTAACAAATAAATCAAATAAAATATGCAGTCTTTAGGCTTGGTCTTTGCTGAGGCAACTTTTATAATTATTACTATTATTATTAGACTAGGTATATTATTTTTATTTTGCAAAAAAAAAAAAAAAAAAAAACATAGTTACCCCACCCGGCCAACAGATCTGTTAATGGTCAGCTCACACTTTCTGAGGTTCTTCTCAAAATGTAGTTTGCCTGCAAATTCATTAAAAGTATTGGTGCTGGGATTTTAGTCTGACTAAAAAGAACTAGGCTATATTTAGGCTTCATAGCCTATATCAAAATCACTACACATAACATAAGCCTACATTATATAGTCTAGGCCTATATAATGTTATTAATAATAACATTGAATGCATCAATGCAATGATAATTCACTGCTTGCAAAATCAGATATTTATACCATTAAATCAATTACTGTATGTAAGTGGGGGAGACAGACATGAGCAGCAGGCACACAACAGATTTTCATACATGCCATCACTGCTGGTGGGAGGGGTCCCATCACGTGCTTTGCGGGGCAGGGGAGTGTGTGTGTGTGTGTGTGTGTGTGGGGGGGGGGGGGGTGTTCTCACAGATGTGCGGTACGCCACTGGCTGAATGGGACTGTTGCATTATTTTACTACATTGTGAATATATATAAGATAAATTACTAAATTATTTTCACCTTTATTTCAATCCTATCAGAACGGATGGTCACATAAATAGTAGTTTTCTTTAACTGTGTCCTTCGAAGTATGGTCCCAATAGAGTGGTGCATGGATGACTTCAAAACCCGGAAGTCTAATTCGCCACTGAGTCTCTCCAGATTTTCCTATGGGCTTTTAAAATCATTTTTTTCTTTTTATGAGTTAAATAAAGCCTGTGGGAAACATAACTTGACGACATCTTTGACATTTTGTTCTACAACGTAAACTGCAAAGACTCGCACCCCAAATGTTCTTATCTAGTTACTTATTAGAAACATACATTTAAAAAAATAAACATAACAGCTGTGTACTGTGTACTGATGGACTAACTGGAGTGCTGAATGAGTTGGCAAAAATAGGCATCCTGGATATTGGTTAATTTCGAGTCAGAGTGACTGTCTGGCATGTCTGAAAGTGAGTTTGATTTTTGATCGAAAGTTTAACTTTTGATTGCGTAACCGACCGTTTCAGATGGTTCAGTCCGGTTTGGTGAATTGGTTCAACCAGTTCAATAAAAAGAACCGGCTCAAAAGACTGATTCATTCGCTAACTGAACAGCACTAATCCACTCATTTAAAGGCCGCATCTGAAGGAGCCTTTGAATTGGGACAGCCTTTGTCGTTCTGCTGTGACACATTTGGCCTTCTAACGCAGCCTTCGAAGGATGAAGCCCCTTGACTTGGGACACAGCTTTTGTTTTTACAGCTGGTATCTCCCCGGAGGTTTGCTGTTTTGAATGATCCGTGGGAAATTTACGCCACTTACACGATACAAGCACCACAGTAGCCAGAGCTACTTTTCTCTGTGTAGGAAAATGATGCGACACGCACAGGCAACTGACCTATATATGCAATTTCTCACGAAATCCATTCATACAGCCTAAAATATAAATGAGTCAAAATCTTCATGGGGTAATGAAACCGCAGTTTTAAAAAGGGATTTTTCAGTATTATTTATTTTACAACAGGATCTGCATTTTTCATTGGTTTAAATTAGTGCTGTCAAATCGATGAATCATGATTAATCGATTCTAAAATAAAAGTTTGTTAAACTATAATATACGTGTGTATAATATGTGTGTATATATATTATATTTATATATATATACTATATATAGTGTCTGTCTGTGTGTGTGTGTACACACATATATATATTATATATATATACACATATATTATATAAACAAACTTTCATTTTAGAATCGATTAATCGTGATTGATTTTGGACTCTCTCATAACTTTTTTTATTATTAAAAAAAAGCTACACAGTGTAACTATACTGGGATAAATGACTGAAATTGAAAATCCGCGAATGACCAATCAGAATTAAGTATCTCAGAGAGAGAAATACATTGAAAATGGATAAGCTTGTAATGTATGGGTCAGATTAAAATGAGCTCTAAAAGAAACCCCAGCAAAATGTTATGATTTGGTTGGTTCTGTTATGAATGCATTGGTTGGTTATGTTTATATTTTATACTGTGTAAATGTATGTATGAAATATCTATTTTTTTAAAGCTTTTTAACAGGGGTCTTATCAATTCAGTTCTGCCTAGCAATAAATGATTTTCAAAGGTACTGTCTTTCAGGCATCATCCTCCTCTTTTACTTGGTATTCTATGGCTTCTTGGCTGCCATGTTTGTCTTCACTATGTGGGTGATGCTTCAGATGCTGAATGACGACACGCCAAAGTATCAAGATCGTGTCGCATCCCCAGGTGAGTTTGTCAGTGTGCAGCACTTACTATCAGGCTGTACTGTGTATATAGTGCAACATAAAATTTGTAGTAAATTTGACAGTAAGTGTTAATTAAAAAGTGAAAATGAAAAGGTCTCATGGCTACATATTTCAAAGTTATAAATTATTTAAAAGGGGCCTATTATGCGAAATGAACTTTTACGTGGTGTTTGAACATAAATGTGTCGACAGTGTGTGTACACAACCACCCTATAATAATAAAAATGACTGTTTATGTGAACTTAATATTCACGCGACACACCGTCTGACATCCAGCTTTGGGTGTGTGCGCTCAGAAAACCACATATCTGAAGTTTAGACTGAAATGGCTTTAAGACACGTGCAGATAATACACTTTCATGATGATAAAGAACTGCAATGTCACGTTAGCGTGAGTATGATAGAAATGATAATCAAAACCAAACAGATGTTTTGTTAGTTTTTGGCAGAGTATCTGTAGCCATACAGGCTCTGCCCTGTTCTGGAAAACAGGGTGGGGAGCAGCAGCTCATTTGCATTTAAAGATACATGCACGAGAACAGTATGTTTTTCCTTCCACTCAAAAATGGGCATATACAACATAATAAATGTAAAATAAATTATCTGTGGGGTATCATTTCACATTCACATTCTGGGGACACCTGACACATATAATATCTTGTAAAAAGGGGCATAGAAGGTCCCCTTTAAAAAAGTAATATATTTAATATATAACTAACTTTTTCCTTTTCACAGGGTTGGTTATCAGGCCAAACTCTTTGAATATAGTTTTTAACAGATCAGAATCTCTTGAATATGGCCAGTACGTTCAGCATCTAGAATCGTTTCTGCATCGTAAGTGCTCTACACTTTCCCTCACCCTGCTTTTTTAATAATTTCTCATCTGGTTGCGTAGTACTTGGATACTATAGTCTTGTTTATTTATTATTTGTCTGTTTTCCATTTCCAGAGTATAATGACTCAGAGCAAGCCAAAAATGACTTGTGTATGGCGGGTCAGTACTCTGAGCAGGATGAGGAACCTCTGAAGAAGGTGTGCCAGTTTAAGAGGAGTTTACTCCACCATTGCTCTGGGATGGAGGACACCACTTTCGGCTATGCTAAAGGGCAGCCGTGTTTTATTGTCAAGATGAATAGGGTGAGTAACCTAACATGCACTACCATTCAAAAGTTTCGGGTCGGTATGATTTATTTTTTTGTTGAAAGAAATTTATTATTTTTAATTCAGCAAGGATGCATTAAATTGTTCAGAAGTGACAGTAAAGACAGTTTAAAGGCAGTTTAGTCTATTTCAGATAAATGCTGTTCATTTCTACTTTCTATCCATTAAAGAATCCTGAAAATAAATGTATCACGGTTTCCACAAAAATATTAAGCAGTACCACTGTTTTAATTAATGATAATAATAATAATAAGAAGAAGAAAAATGTTTCTTGAGCCAGCATATAAGTCAGTCAGCATATTACTAGAATGATCATGTGACACTGAAGAGTGGAGTAATGCATTTGCTACAGAAACAAGTACATGGATACTAGCAGGGGTGGACTGGCCATCTGGCAGACCAGGCATTTTCCCGGTGGGCCGATGTGCTTTTTGGGATGATACATCTAATACTTTTTTGTCATTTATTTTTTTGTCTGAACGGCACATAAAACTTGGCCCATGAAACACGTAGGCCCATGAAACACGTAGATCAGCGGCCCAGTGGTTATTTTCTTGATTGACACTGGGCTGGCCCAATCACATCGTTAAACATCTCCCCTTTGGAATCTGAGCGAGCATGCAGTCAGTTTGTAACTATCAAAATAGTCAGAGAGATGGACAAGAAACGCAAGGAGTGTGCAGAGAAATAGCGTGAAAAAAAGCAGACGCTTTTACCCTTCAAGCAGACGGTGTAAAATGTGTCAAAATAACAGATATGTTTTGTGCAGCAGCAGGACCTTCATCAGCTCCTGTGGCTGATGATGATAGTGTTAGTGAGGATAAGGAGACAGATGAGTGAGAGTAGAGTCCGGTAAGCATTACTCTCTACTTTCAAAACACTTAGGCTATGTAATGAATGTAGGAACCCATTACCCAGTTACACATTATTTCCAGATCTGCATAGTTGACGATTACTGGATTTTACTAGAATTGTAATGAGACACGTTTGTAAACATGTTTTCCGCCAAAATAAAAGCTTGATGCAGTTTCCGTCAAAATAAAAGATCATGTGCTTATCTCTTTCAAGTAGCCTATAGAAATTAGGACAAAACTAATTCTGAAAGTTTCCTTTATTTTTTAATGAATAAAAATATGTGACAGATGCTTAAAGTTGGCTTTACAATATGTAACCACACCAACCTCAAAACAAATGAGGAAAATCCAGCCTATTCAGCAGTTTTTCAATTCAGCGTTCACCGTTCAATAATATTGAAAGCCAAGTTACATCCGTCCATTTGGTCTATGCAATATAAGCCATCTGGAGAATCTGAAAGTGGATTTAAACATTTTGGAACTGTCACAATTTTTTTTTTCCATGAATGGGATCTCAAAAAGCCCCAAATCCATCTGGATTTAGCAAGAAACCAGAAATAAAAAACTCATCGAAATGATTATCCCCAGCAATTTCTGGATATAATAATAATAATAATAATTCATTACATTTAAATAGCGCTTTTCTAGGCACTCAAAGCGCTTCACATGGAAGGGGGAATCTCCTCAACCACCACCAATGTGCAGCATCCACTTGGATGATGCGACGGCAGCCATAGTGCGCCAGAACGCTCACCACACACCAGCTTACTGGTGGAGAGGAGACAGAGTGATGAAGCCAATCAGTGTGTATATATATATATATGGGAATTATTAGGAGGCCATGATGGACAGAGGCCACTGGGCAAATTTGGCCAGGATGCCGGGGTTACCCCTACTCTTTCGAAAGACATCCTGGGATTTTAAATGACCACAGAGAGTCAGGGCCTCGGTTTAACGTCTCATCCGAAGGACGGTGCTCTTTGACAGTATAGTGTCCCCGTCACTATACTGGGGCGTCAGGACCCACACAGACCACAGGGTGAGCGCCCCCTGCTGGCCTCACTAACACCTCTTCCAGCAGCAACCTGGTTTTCTCAGAAGGTCTCCCATCCAGGTACTAACCAGGCTCAGCCATGCTTAGCTTCAGTGGGCAACCAGTCTTGGGCTACAGGGTGATATGGCTGCTGGCAATATAAAAGCAATGTTCCCACAACATATCCCAATATACACAGATGGATCTAAATTTGGAAATCAAGTGGCAGCAGCTTTTGCAACAAATGATGATGGAGGGCCAGTGTGGTGGAACTGAAGATTGAGGAGGATCAGAGTCAGGGCGGAGGCGGCAGGGCAGGTGGCTAGGGCGGACCAGGCAGAGCTGGTGGAACTGGAGATTGAGGAGGATCAGAGTCAGGGCGGAGGCGGCAGGGCAGGTGGCTAGGGCGGACCAGGCAGAGCTGGTGGAACTGGAGATTGAGGAGGATCAGAGCCAGGGCAGGTGGCTAGGGCGGACCAGGCAGAGGTGGTGGAACTGGAATAGAGAGGTTACGAACAGCCTCTGTGACAGTAACAGGAAGCACAGAGGGTTCAGAGAAGGCCTCCTTTGCCAATACAGGACAGGTGGAGAGTTCAGAGTCAGCCTCTTTTGCCGTAACAGGACGGGCAGAGAGTTCAAGGACGGCTTCTCTGGTCATGTCAGGGTAAATAGAAAGTTTAAGAGTGGACGCCGCCTCTTCAGGAGGAGCTGGAGTGGATGGCGCTAGGTTCTACGGAACCAGTAAAATGCTCTATACCTTTCACAGACCTGAAAGCAACATTAAATGCATCAGTGCTTAAACAAAAATTTACGTGAAATAAATCTTGATGTTGGGACAAGACATCTTTTTCCCTTATAATAATCGCTGGGGTCAAGTCATTGACACAGGATGCCGGGTAGGAAACTTGCACACAAATTTTTACTATCAGGAGAAAATTCTTTGTTCGTTCTTTGTTCATCAAGTGTTCATCTTGTCAGAATCCACTGTCCATTAAAACATATTTTACTGGACTGTAATACTTCTACCCATTTGAGGAACTTTGTTTTAATCTGTTGAAACTTTTAAAAAGGTTTTTATTCAAGTAAATCCAAAATCAGTTATAAGGTTTTTAGAAACAATGAATCTTAAACATCTAAAGAAAGAAAGAAAGAAAGAAAGAAAGAAAGAAAGAAAGACTGGAGTAATGGCTGCTGAAAATTCAGCTTTGCCATCACAGCAATACATTACATTTTAAAATGCATTGAAATAGATCTTTCAAAAATAATAAACCCCAAAGATTTGAATGGTGGTGAATACAAAACATTTCATTCCAAATTAATAATGCATTATCAAATTGGCTAGGTGTTCATATCTACTTACTGACTGAGGGTGATATAGCATTATTCTTTACCCTCAGGTCATTGGTCTCAGGCCATCTGGAGATCCGTACATCAGCTGCACATCAAAGGTAACAATTGTAAACCTGTTTAATATGGAAGTAGATTAAAGAATTGAATTTACATTTCTGATATTAAGATATAGTAGACCATATAAGATCATAAATGTACAAGTTTGTATCTGTGGTGTTTTTTGTGGATTAAAGCTGCAATTTAAAAGAGAATCACTCAATCATTTTCCTTAATCATTAATCATTTTGGTTCGCTTACACCAAGCTATAATGAAGGTAAAAATCACGTGACCAATGATAGCGTATGATGTCAGCAAAGCAGAGGTCTGATTGGTCCCCATACAGCTCTAACCCTTTTAAGGTGTTTCATTGCTCTGCAAAGCAGCCAATGTAGGACCAGAACCTCTTGGGTGTTTGTCAGTGTTTTCTGCAGTTTTCTTATGGATTTCAGCTTTAAGGTTTGATTTATATGTTGTTGTGTCTCCTGCTTGAATTTCAAATTGTTACTCCATCCTCTCAAATGTGTGTTTTTTTTTTTCCTTTTCCTCTCGTGTCTCAATTGCATGCTGCCAGTTGAACTCCTTAGTAAAGTGATGGGTAAGATCACTGTATATATGGTCTCTCTCATTCACCCGGTCATTTGCCACCGATGTGATTGAGCATGTCTCTTATCTATATGCTGTCATTCCTTACTTCAGACTTTCTGCAAGCTTTAACATAGAAATAACATCTTATCAGAATTAGGGATGCGCTGATATGTTAAATATTATCTAAAATGAACTATAAATAAACAACTAAAAACTAAGATCAATAATTTTAAATGTTACAGGTGAATTTAGGGAACTGTTATTGTAATTAAAGATTAACTTTGTAAGTGCGTGTTAGATGGTGGCAAAGGTAATTAATTATGTGCACAATTAAATATATAATATCAACGAATTCAAATAAATTGAAAAATCTGTAATATCGGCTGATATCTCATGCATCCCTAATCACAATCGATTGATTGACTATTCTCGCAGTTTATCATTTAAATATTTTCTTAGATGAGTTGCTAATGCTACTTTTGATCAAGATGGATGCCTAATACTGGGGCAAATTGTAATTTATTTAGCATGGCAACGCAGCAGCATGTCTTTCAGCGCTTATTTTCTCCAAAGCAAGGTCTGCTTCTTCTGCTGGGATTAATTATGCACTGCATTCAAATGTGTTATTACGCTGCATCTGCTGTATATGTCAAATGGATGATTTATATCAGTGATGCAAAGCTAAAAATGGCAAACTATTTAGTGGCCTTTTAATGGTCTTAACCATTTTAATCACAAATCACTGGTCTGGAAATGAACAAGTATGGCACAAATACTGTGGATAAAGTAACTCAGCATTGAAATAGCCTTCCCCTTTGTTTTCTTGAAATTTTTAAGAGGTGTGGTAAACTTGCAGACAGCTTTTACAGGAAGAAGAGTCAGTGTTCTTCAAACAGCTCACGAGTAGCTGAAAAATGTCTCCCAGTTCGACTGAGTTTAATGTGAGACCACATATTCACTAGGGTTCATATCTGGACTTAGCCTGGATGCCAGCCCTAACCCCGCCCACAAATTTTTTTGGTCGGGAAGTTCGGTCTGGACTCGATCCATTGAGGAGTAATTATGATCGGTTCAGAAATCGCCGGGCCAATCAAATTGCCAGGGCGGGCTTTATACGATGATGGACAGATGATCTGCAGTTACGTAATCATCACGTTATCAAAGAGCGCTTGGGTTGAACTGGTTTTCCTCAAAGTTGACTGCAGCTGGAGATTCGAGATGTAGAGATTCCGCTATTGCGTCTGTTGTAAAAGAAATCGACAGCGCATTCATTTTAAAAGACGAACAGAGAACTGCAATCAAGGCATTTGTCGATCGGCAAAATGTGTTTGCCGTCCTTCCTACGGGATTCGGCAAAAGTTTATTTTATCAGCTGGCTCCGATGGTCACTAAGAAGATGGGACGCAATGAAAACCCTGTGGTCGTTGTGGTTTCCCCTTTGGTCGCACTCATGGAGGACCAAGTAAAAGAAGCAACACTCATTATTTTACTACTTCTTCCAGCGTGCGTGCAGTTGAGTTCTGTTGACAACTATGTGTAGCTCAACATACGTCACTTACTGCGTTGCTCTGATTGGTTGTAGGTCTATCCAATTTTTTTTTTTTTTTTGGTTCGGTTAAGACACGCCTCATAATCTAAGCCCTATGGAGCAGTATCAGACTCACATTCTGACTAGAATATGAGTATGACGAAGTCAGGCCAATCTGGACTCTGACCAGGCCAAAACATGAGCCTGATGGCCACTTTTTGGTTGTCTTTGCCGTTTGGGCCGAAGCATTGTCTTGTTGAAAATAACATTGATCATTCCTCTTTAGATAGCAACTTTTCATTTGTGGAAAGCAAGCCATTCTGCAATATTCTCCTGTACTCCAAAGCATTAAATAACTTTTCACAGTGGAGTAGCTCACTAATACCTGCCGCTAAAAAGGCTCACCACACAATGACACTCTTCCTCTATTCTTCACTGGGGTAGAGATGCATTTATTATTATATTACTTAGCAGATTTTCGAAGACACCGCTCTGGAGCATCACAATGCAACTCGTGGTGTGTCATTGTAATTCATCACACACACAACTTCCCATATTCTGCCAAAAACTTTATTGTCTGTGATGTTTTTCTGAGACAGCAATAAGAAGTGCATTTACTTTCTTTTTTTCTAATTTCCTGACCAATAATTTGTGGTTAAGACTATTTAAAAGCTTAGTGTTTAGCCATTTTTTGTGTACATCAAATGGCATCATCCACTCTCACCCAGTGACAGTCTGTTGTCTTCTGTTGTCTGACGGTATTTTCTTGCTTCTCTTCAGAGTGAGAAACCTCTTCAGATGGAGTATTTCCCCCATGAGGGGACTATTGATAGGATGTACTTCCCTTACTATGGGAAAAAGACACATGTAAGTACGGCGCTCAGCACATGCTTAAAGGAATATTCCAGGTTCAATACAAGCTAAGCTCAATCAACAGTAGTTGTAGCATGTTGAATAGCACTAAAACAATTCCACTTGTCTGTCCTTTTCTAAAAAAAAAGGTTCAAGTATAGATTACAGTGAGGCACATACAATCGAAGTGATTGGGGTCAATTCATAACTGTTAAAATATTTAATTTGTATAGATATAAGATAACAAAACAATGTGTTAACATGATTTTTGTGTGAAAAGAAATCGGCTTTTCTGTGTATCCAATTTTACAACTTTATTGCCATAATGAAATGCCATAAACCCTGAAGTAATCAAATATAGAAGTTTTAATGTGCCTTTTAAAAGTACTTTTATAAAGTACCCTTCACATTTCTGTTTTTAAATCCTCACAAAATTGGCCCTATTAAAGGGTTAGTTCTCCCAAAAATGACTTACCCCCATGTCGTCCCAAACCCGTAAGACCTTTGTTCATCTTCAGAGCACAAATTTTAAAGAAAAAACGACGGACAAGTACAATGGTACTCTAAACTATGTTATGATGACATTTCTCTCAGAAAATATAGTATTAGATCTTAATTTGATTGTGTATGTGTGTGTGTGTAGTGAAGTACACATTATTTCACCTCTGTTTTTCTGTCTCTGATCCTCAATAGAAGGGTTACGTTCAGCCTCTGGTTGCTGTAAAGCTGTTGCTTAAGAAGGAAGACTATAACTCTGAGCTGATTGTAGAGTGCAAGGTAGAGGGCTCCAACCTCAAGAACAACGACGAGCGTGACAAGTTTCTTGGCCGCGTCACCTTTCGGGTCCTGGTGACCGAATAAAGCAGTTGCTGGTGCGGACAATAAAGGGGTACTTGCACTACTTTACTCCCTGTTGTCCCTCCCATGTACGTCCTGCTGGTCCTCAGCAGGTCGAAAGGACCTAATTTAACACTCCACAGACAGGCATGACTGATTGATTTTTGTTAATGAATCCCCCTGTTTAGTCTCCTGCCAAGCACCTCTTCCTGCTGAAGACGTGAGCGTCTCTGAACGTTTAATTGTATTTTAACCCTGGGCCTTGCATTCCCTAGATGTTTCGAATTCTTTAACATCATTACGTTGTACCCTTAAAGGGATTTTGTTTACATTGTACTGGATGAGACGGGTTAGTTGCTATCTTAATCCTTGGTTGGTGTTTTTTTGTGTTTGTGTTGCTCTGTGTGAATATATTTAATGATCGTATTGTCATATTGCTGTAAGAATTGTTGAAAAAGTGGTATTATTTGACACATTTTTGAAATATGAAATACGGGAGGAGCCAAATTTTTAACCTAAATGATATTCATAACCTCTGCATGGATCCTCATTCATGCAGATGCCTTAAGAGCCATTTAACACCTTGGTAAAAAAATGCTATTTTGACAAATAAAAAGAAAACACATGAAAGTAGTGGTTGTAGATGGTCTGTTATATCCTGAATGTACCACATGATGGCGTTAAGACAGTGTTGTTGAACAGAGTTCTTTAACAAAACAATAGAGATGCATAAACCTGTCTTTTTCTTTCTTCAAAATGACAACAATTGTGCTAAATAGCAATTTGTTTGAAATATACAAGCATGATTGTATTTACATTTGAACTCTTACTGCACTGAAACATGCATACGGTGCCATACGTCGTATTTGTTTAACTTAACCATGTCACAGTGCTCAACCAAACATAGCACTGTCTGTTCCTGCCAGCAGCTATCAATAAATCAGTGGTCTGCGTCAACTGATTAGTTGACCACATTTAGTCACAGCGACGAGAATCTGTTTCAGTCTATGTACATAGTTGGTCTTTTAAGCTGGCCAATGTAGCAAAGTCGCCTGTGAACGTTAAGTATACACTTTTGAATGTCCAGCTTTTGCATTTATAGTGTTTGTGGGATACTTATAGTCAAGTCACGTGTTAGGCCAGGACCATTTTAACTGGGACCACGAGGGGGTCCATGACAAAATAATTTTTTTTATAAAATAACCATGTTATTTTAAGACAAATATAACATTTATTATTATTATTACTGTTTAATTTTGCATTCTAATAGCTGGTCAGAAAAAAATTTGATCACTTTTGCCTACACTCTCACTAACTCACACATAAGCTCATTTTCAATATTACTTGATAAGAAGGAGTGGGATCTGTTTGGCTTAACAGGGTCTTTAGCTTTGCCACCTGGAGAATTCCAGCTTCTAACTTACTTGTGTATTCTCAGTCATAAACAGCACATATTAACTGTATTATGAACACCATCTCTACTTGTTCCTTGCCTAAAAAAAGCTCAGGAGTGATGTAACTTTGAAACCAGACTGCTATTCTATGATCTCAACGTAGATCATAAATTGGTGAGAGACTGGTGAGTGCGAGTCATCTTGGTTCAGCAAATCAGACTGGAGGTTGCAAGGATTAGAGGTTGATTTAAGTACGCGAGTGTAAGCCAGATTATCGCTTTACAAGATAAGTGTGGTGTACTGAATTCAGCCCAGAACTTTGTGATTTGACTCCTTAATCTGGGGAATATTTTTAGGTTTTGACTCTTGCAGGTTTTTTAGCGTGCACCAACGATTTCCATTGGTGCATTATGTGTGAGATTAATCTTAAGATTCCGTTATCTCAGGAACATGTATGAGTGAAAACATGGAAACATTAAAACCTCTGCAAGTGAACTGTGACTCTTCATTTAAATTCAGTGATTTGATCAGTGCCAAGATAGTAGAGGTTTACTGATTAGCGCCAAAAACACAGATTAGGAGGGGAAAAAGATCAGAAATAAATCTGTAAAAGAAAGAGATATTTTATTGACCCATTTCGAATATCTGACATTTCTATTTAGAATCATTCTCAAACCTTATATACAATTATATTTAACCATTTTTACTTAACTGACAAAAAGTAAAAACACTGGCAAAGACAAAGAACAAATAATTCATTTGGTCCATTTTATGTCACTTACTGTTATTTTTACAATAACCAGTTTTCTTTTGCTCTTGCTCAGGATTATAAAAGCAACACAAATGAAGACTGTAAGGGGGTCACAAGCTGCACCTTGGTTACGTAGCTCAACTAGTGAGGATTGAGCAGACGTATCAGTGCTAAAGCTCTCTCTCTCTTTGATCCCTTGAGGATTGAACTCTTTCAGCTGAACTTTCCTGTAAAGGAAGTATCTATCCCATCATATCAGAGAGGTAAAGAAGTAACAAAACACAAAAGGAATTGTTACCTTTAAATGCTAAATAATCAAGCTCTGATTTTATTTCATTTCAGAGCTATTCATATATATATTTATATATATATATATATTGATTTATTCATATTTATATGTACATATTTATACACACATATCCTTTCAAAATCTAGGTGTGAAATCAGAAATGCCCTGCTATCAAAGATCACAAGCATGAGTTAACAATTCATGCGAGACTTTCGACAACAGAGATCATTTGAGCTCCATTGGACAATTACACAATTCATTCATATGCACTTTTGTTAGCATGTAGCTGTTTACCTGTGTCACAGGCAGGCCCACACGGAATCTGTGTGCATGGAATGCTCCGCAGATTTCCGCAGAATTGGAACGTCGATCGTTCACAAAATGTATGCTTCCTTCACATTTATTTTGTTAAATATTTTGGCTAATCTGGGACTAGCCATCTGTCCAGGGTGTTTCCCTGCCTATGGTTTAAGACCCTGAAAAAGGTTCCAGCATCCCCGCAATCCTACACATGGCAAGCGGTTTGGAAAATTGATGGATGGATGAACAAATTTTGTCATATTTAATTGTAGTACATTCCAATTCTGAATTTTGAGATAGTATTCCGCAGATTCCATCTGGGCCTGGTCTTCAGTAGCCTCTCTTATGGTGTGCATCCAGGAGATGCCAAAATGTACTAGTACACCGTGAACTAATCCACAAATAAAGTGTGATTTGGCAAGGCAGGAGATGTTTGGAACGCAAGCCACTGCTTCTTGAGGATGACTCTTTTTCTTTTTTTTTTCTTTTTTTTGCATATCCACACATCTCTACCTTCTGATCACAAACTGCTGTCGATTACATCGAGTCGCTATAGTTACATAATAATCTTAAAGTCTCTTTAAGTGCGGCCTGTAGTCCTCTACTCTTCTAGCATCTTCTCATTAGGGAATAGTACTTTTACTTGCGCCCCCTGGTGGATAGGAGGCTGACTACTTCACAAGACATAAAGGAACTCCAGGGAAGAACTTTCCTGACTGGTCCAAAGCTCAGTCCACCACATCATGGATAGTCTAGAGTGATTCTCAGACCATTTTTCTGTGCAGATGATGTGTCCTTCTATGCTACAATGGACAAACGTCCCATCTCATTCCAATCACGCTTCACTCTTCTTCGACACAGAGCACAGTTTCAATTATATTAGTAATGCCACTGAAAGCATTTGTTGGTGAATAGTGGGCTGGGTGGCTGGATTGGTCCCTCACAGAAGTGTGCAAGTGCCTGATTTCTTATCATCATCTGAACCACCGGCTGATTCTTTCCGGTTGGGGTCGTTGAGCTCATCAAAGAGTCCTGTGTCTATCATCTCCTGTTGCCAGGCAATGGGCACAGCACCTGTGCTAAACTCCTTGAAGAATTTATCATCCTTCGCATCAAACTCAATACCCTTGATTTCAGAGAACTCAGCAATGTCACCTGTATCCTTTGCATAGACAACGTTGGGTTTGGGCACCCAGGGAGGATCGATAAGGCCGGCCTCCAAGCGAGCAAAGTTGATGGACTTGAACCACTCGTGTTTCCTTGGATCATCACCCCTGTGAAAATAGTACAAATAACAATTATACATCCTGACCATGTGGGAAAATGAGTTTGATGCATTTCATAATATTTCCTTCATGTTCAAGACAAATCAAAGCTTTTGGTCATTGTTACACTTGGCCCAAATGAAGAGATAAAACCTAGATAATCATCTTCGCCAAGTCATACAAATTTGCTACAATAGCTTTGACTGATAGGATACTAATGAAGTCCTACCCTTGTTATGACAGATTTCATACAGGTTAGGGTCCAAAAATCCTGCTTTAACACCTCTGATCACACTGAAGAATCAGGAGGTTAAGAGGGATAGAAGGACTTACTTGCAGCCAAGACGCTCATCAATCTTTTTCTTAAGAAACTGCTTGATGATGTCTATAGTGGCAGCGTCAAAGTTCTTGTGCTCAAACTTGGGTTCCTCATTGATGATGCGCCTCTGTACCTCCTCCTTCTCCACTTTCTCCTTCTTGGCATCAGGGCCTTTGAAGGGGGTGTAGCCAGCCACCATTTCATAGATACTGCAGCCCAGTGCCCACCAGTCCACTGATGTCCTGTATGGGATATCAGTGAGGATTTCAGGTGCCATATATGCACCCGTTCCAGCCTGTGAAAAGAGACTGGAACTTTAATATTTTTATTTCTTGTGTGGAAACTGGTTAGATAAGATGCTAAATGTTTCCTTTTTATGAAACTGTGAGGGTTTGTGTAGCAATGTTTTGCTATGAGGGTTTGTGTAGTTTGTTCATCAGATTAAGGACTGTAGTAGTAGAGCATTTTATGTAAGTATTAACCTATCTATTGCTCGTACCTCACTTCCTCTCTTTGCCAGAAAGAGGAAGCTTAATCTTAATCCTCTACTACCTGTCAGGTGTCATGTGCCGATCCACTGTGATGAAGCGGACTTATATAAGACAACCATTCTTAGGTTCAAATGGACATGTGCACCTTTTGTGTACAGACATGATTTCACAGCTATATGGCTAATTCAACACCAGAGCAACAGTAATTCTTCAGTTTACTTGCATGGCTCTAAGACTGATCACTATGTGCACTTAAAAAACCCCATTTAATGGGGTTTAAACCACAATAATAATTAAAACACAATCATATTAAAAAACTAAGATCGGCAAAATAGTTGTTTTTTGGCTAAATAATCGTATACAATGTTTTATCCTAGAGTAATGCTAAGTAGAAACTGTGTTGTATTCTTAAGACACTGGTAATTCATATGGCTTAGTCCAAGTGGAAAGCCCTCCTGAAATGCAAAGAACTATAACAAGACATAGTAATTGACAGGGTTAGTCTCAGTCAAGCTAAAATGTAATGATTACATGGAAAGATCATTGTGCTAGGTTAACATAATCAGTTTACCTAAGCCAGAATGACTTAGACCTTGAGACCACTGAAGATATAGTTTGTGCATATAGTGTAGTTACATTAAAGTTGTACAACCTCCAGAAGATAAAGGCTCTAATAACAGTCAATAAAATGTTCATTAAAGACATAAACGACTGCAAAGAGCAGTGATAACCACAGTCTTATAATAGTCAAAATATAAAACAAATATAAAATGCATCCCCCTCCCTCTGCTTTTGGCTGTCTGATCAGAGACAGATTTGTGTAATTCTTCCTAAGAGGATCAGGAGTGTAAAGCCAGCCAAACCCCCAGGGGTTCAGCTTGGGCTTCAACCTGCACTAAGGACTCAAGAAGGGCACTGGATAATAAGCTTAGGCTCACTGCATTAGAGTTTGTTCATTTTGACATTTGACATCAAAAATGAACAAGTCATCATGAGGGGCAGAGCTGAGTATGCAACCTCTTTTTGTCCACAAATGTGAGAAAAATATGAATGGGTGGCTTACACTACCACAAGCAAAAAACAAAATCAAAACAAAGGTAAAGTTCAGGAAAGACATGATGAAGTTAGTATATTCCTCATTATAATATTTATCATCGACAATGTATCTGTGCAAATCTAAACAGTCTTAACAGTGTTTAGATAACTACTTTCTAAAATGCCTTTAAACTCTGAAAATAGGTTAAAGGTTCGATTAACAGAACATTTTATTGGGAAATTTAATTGTTCAGATTTTTGTTACCTATGGCATAATTTCTTGAACGAGCTTTCAATTTACTTCCGCAAATCCCCGCTCAGACAAAAAACTCACTTGGTGTTTTATTCAATAGTCAAATTCAATAGTAAAAATTCTCCTGATGTTTGGATTTATCAGAAGCTTCCCAGTTGCTAATGATGTATTGTCATTTTGCCATCACTGATGCTGCACTATGTTAAAAGATTTCAGGTTATTTTGT
Organism: Rhinichthys klamathensis goyatoka; assembly: GCF_029890125.1. Taxonomy (NCBI): domain Eukaryota; kingdom Metazoa; phylum Chordata; class Actinopteri; order Cypriniformes; family Leuciscidae; genus Rhinichthys; species Rhinichthys klamathensis. The sequence continues at coordinate 1,179,022 of NW_026606669.1, read as the reverse complement.
ATAACACTGTTTTATTGGCATGAGGTAGAGACCCAGTCGTGCTTTTGGGTAGAGGTGAAGCACTTGTGGGCCTTCTGTAGTCAAATTGTTGTGTCATAGAACCATTTTTAGCATAGTTTAGTTGGAAGCTATAGGAGAGTTTCAATGCAGAGAATATTGTGGACTAAATACTGACATAAATAGGGAAAATAAATACAATTTAATTAATTAAAATACATTTCAAGAAACCCCTCAGTCACAATTATCTGTGGCCCACAAATTGAAAAGTTAAAAAAGACAATGAGCCAAGGGTGCAGTTAAGGACACAGCAGCTAACTGATCCTTGTATTGCTTCTGCATGCTGTCTTTAGGTCTGTTTACAGGTGCAGCTGCACTAAGGGTGATGAAGATCACCAGGAATTATATAACAGATACAGAGCATCACGCTAACACAGGAGTAATCCAGTGTAAAAGACGAACAATCCGAGGTTGCTAACAGTGTTACTGAAAATCTTTAAAGTCCTGGTGGCTGAAGACTGCTTAACTTAGATTTGAACTAAACCAGTGGTCTCAAACTGTGCTCAGAGGACCACTAGGAGTCTGTAATGGAATCCAAGTGGTCCACATGTTGAATGGCTGTTTTCTCACTTCAACGATGTAGCTCAAAGTTTTGTGTCAGTCTTCGGTTCAACTTAGCTAGTGAATAGTCTATTTAGACTGTTTAGTTAAAAGTAGCAGTCTAATTTGTTTACTTTCTTTCTTTTTTAGTCTAATTTAAGATAGTGTAGTCTAATCCAGTCTTGTTTATTATAATATACAGTATATGTATGTATATATATCCACCTTCTGAAGAAGTTTGAGAAGCACTCTCCATACTTCCATTCTCATCTCACACAAGTGCTATCCGATGCCTTTACCCATACTAATCACAGCATAGAGATGATTAACTCACCTTTTGGGTAATGGTCTTTCCCTCAGGAATCTCCACAGCAAGACCAAGATCTGAAAGACGGCACTGGCCTTGGCTATCTAAGAGCACGTTCTCCGGCTTCATGTCACGGTACACAATGTCCATGGCATGCAATTGCAGGATCCCAGTTGTAATCTGAGCTGTATAATAGACGATTCGATCCATTTCGATACCCTTCTCACCAATGTTATAGATGTGATACTTGAGATCACCTCCATTCATCAAGCTCATGACCAGGCAGAGATGGGTTTTGGTGTCGTAAGCATATGCCAGGGTGACAATGAACAGGCTGTTGACCTTCTCCAAGATCTTCTTCTCCAGAAGGGCCATTTTCTCACCATGTTTCTTCTTGAGACGCTTCTTGCAGAGCTTCTTGCAAGCGTACATCTGGCCAGTGTTCTTTACCTGCACTGCACACACCTGAAAATGTAAATGTCAACATGGTCAAGTTTGAGAAACTACATCATAATATCTTTGATTCGAGACGTGTACCCATCATCTAAAATGTATGCTAATAGGTTGCACTTCATGAATAGAACCTACCTCTCCGAATCCACCCTTTCCGAGTGTCCTGAATTCGTAGAAGTACTTGTCTGTGATTGGCTGTTTCTCATACTCTTTCCACTGCAGAAACCTTTCGAAGAATTGGCTAGTCTGGTAATCTGTAAACGGTTTGCCTTTTAAGTATTCTTTGGTGACCTCCTTCACCTGTGCCATCACCTCCTCGAAATCTTTGTCAGTAACCGCCTTGCACTTGGTTGCTACATCTCCAGTCAGGAAGGTGAGGGAGCTCTTGGAACCATCTTTGCAGAACTTGTTGATGATATTTGTACGGGCCTTGTCTTTGGCAGCAGCCTCTGACAATTCCCAATCATACAGATCATCCAGAAATTCTGCAGCAGTGGAGCACTCTGGCCCCCCTTGTTCGAGGTACTGGCGGAACATCTTCTTACCTATAGGCTGCTTTTCGCAGAGGGACTCAAAGTCCATGTCCAGACTCGTCCTGAGTGCCGCACATTGTTCCGCCTTGGGGAGAGACAGACTTCGGCGACGTTTCTTCATCTCCTTGTCATCACCCCCTTGGGCTTTCAGGTAGGCCGTGTTGGCCACCAAATTATCAAGTCCCCCCATGTCACACATTTTGGCGGCTGTGTCAAGTTACTCGCCCAAGAGAAATGAAAGCTCCGCACACTGCTTTATCAGGCTAGAAGATGCTACTGCCAGTGGTCAGTGCGTTTGTGTGCTACTCGCTTTGAAGCCAAGGCGCGAATGAGCCACTAAGACGCATGCACCTGCAGACCAAGACACACTGACAACCCAGTAATTACTCATTTAGAATTAAATACCTGCAAGGGATTTTCACTTAAGTATATTTGTGTGGCCTATACTCAGCTACTATTCAAGGAAAGGAACTTATAAGAGGGTTCTCCCACTAAGAAGCTTTAGGGCTGACTATATTTAGGCAGATGCAGAGTGCTAGTCAACGAATGGCCATTGGGCTCTGTTGTCTAAACATAAATGGTGATACGATGAGAGGAGCAAAAAATGTGAGAGCTAACAGCTCAGCATGGTGTGTACAAAATGCTGAGGCTAGCAGGACGCACTAAAACTTTCTCCTGTTGTTTACAGACCATTGGCTAATGTGCTATAGCAGCACCAAATTCCAAAAAAGAGGCTAATGTCTATCTGCTGATACAATCAATCATATGATTTTGTATTATTTTACAACAGTATTATCACTCAGGGATTCGTCCTGAGCAATCACAATTTACCTGTGCTTACTGGTGTATCACCATGTTTCAGATAACTGTGCAAAATTGTAAGTAAGTGTGTTTTTTCTACTTTGTAAGAGCAAAACAAGATTTTGTTAATTATTGAGCATGTCTATTTATGCAGGATAAACAGATGAACAATCAGTACAATATAAATGCATATTATGATGTACTTTGTTTGAATGCAAGAAAAGGGTAGGCTAATAATAATCTTGATTCACAATTTCTGATGAATTTCCATCTCATTATTTGTCCAGTTTGTCCTGCTTATCTTGTGGTCTTGCAGGTCAATGCAGGTTATGATGATGTTTTGTTTAAATGACATTTGTAAGTTCAAACTTCTTACCCTCACGGGTTGCACTCTGCTGCACTGGCCTTATTTCTGCAGTGTGCCAGTCTCTCTTCGACCTGCTTTAATGAGCATTACCTTTCACATTAATTCCTTCATTGTACTGTGCTTTGAAATACTGAGAGCAGAGCACCGACTTAGGTGAGCATTTAAATTGGTTTAATTCCACAAACTGTCCCTCACATAATATCTTACACTAATTTGAAAATAAATATATAGAATAAAGTGAAGTGACGGAAATTGTCCTCTGCATTTAACCCATCCAAGTTAGCGTACACACATTAGGAGCAGTGAACACACACACACACACACACACAAATACACACTGCAAACCATGGACACACACACCCAGAGCAGTGGGCAGCCATTTTTGCCCAGGGAGCGATTGGGTGTTTGTTGCTTAAGCCAAGGGCACCTCAGTCATTTCCTGCCAGTATTGAGCAATCAAACCCGCAACCTTCAGGTTACCAGTCTGACTCTCTAACCATTAGGCCATGACTGCCCTCAATACAAAAAATTCTAATATAAAAATAAAACATATAATATAAAATATAAATTTTAATATATATATATAGTTTTTATTATTATAAATTACGTTAAAGCTGCAGTCCGCAGTTTTTCCTCTTTGTCGCAATCTCTGTTCAAAATCTGCAATTGCAGTTATTCGCGGAATTATCAACTTTTCGTGAGTTGTACTTCGACACGGCACAGCGCGGATGAACACAATGTCTGAGGAGACTGTGAGGCTGTCAGTCACCACGCCGGTGTGGATACTGGCATTCAGAATCACAGATTATTCTTTTTGGAAGTATGACCAACATAAGAATTTTCACCGGAAAATGTCATCTGAACAAGTAAGAAACATCCACTTTTGTTCTGGTTCTGACATTGCAGTAAATCGCGCTGATTAAATCTAACAATCGCTTATCATATCACGCAAAACCGTGCAAATTATACTTTGTTCTCAAATTGTTAATGTTAACAACGTCAGCATTGCGTGACTACATGTAATGTCCTTCCGATATTATCCTTGTTTCCGCATGGTCCGGTTGCAGTCTCTTTTTTTCTGTAGCCACTCCGAAGTCCGAACAAAGTCTTTTGCATTTTACAACGGGTGAATCTCTAGTCGTCACTGGTGATTGTCATTTGAACCTTTTTGGATCCGTCATCAAATTGATAAGTTTAATTATATCAAGTGCTGTGAGAAAAGGCTATAAATCTCCACCTCCAGCATCCTCACACGCAATATAGCCTACTAGCCGAGACTCCTTCTTTATGTGTACAGATGTGACGTAATGACGCAAAGACATGCTCGAATCTCCCGCGGAAATCCACCAGTACTGGAATTAAAAACATTATTACAAGCTTACCGTTTTGAATCGAGCTAAGGCAAGCAGATAGTTTTGAACACTGGCTGGTTATGTTTTTTCTCAAATATGTATTTTGGATCATTTTTAACCCCCAAAAAGCTACGGACTGCAGCTTTAAGTCACATATATATATATATATATATATATATATATATATATATATATATATATATATATATATATATATATTGCTTTATGTAATTTATCATAGATATAAAAATTTTATAATAAATCATTAAAAAAAGATTGAAACAAGATACAGTATACACAAAAAGCATTAATATATTATGCAAAGCAAAATGCAAGTCTCATGGAACATGATGGACCGCATTGGTTACAGTTCTGCCATCTTGACATGGATTTTGTATGCTCCAGGGGTCACGTAGTAACAGGAATTACACAATTCTCCTACTGTTTGAGAGAGATCTCTGTATCTAAGGCTGTGCGCATCAGTATAAGCTAATTCAGTCCGCTAAAGCTAAGCTAATATGAGTTAATCCATACCAAAAGTGTCTTATGCTTCTAAAACAGTGGGAGTAGGGGGTCTCATTCATACACTAAGACGTTAAAGCTGCTCAATCAAACTTTCTAGGTAATGTTGAACATCAGCCATATGCAGTTAAAGGGTTAGTTCACCCAAAAATATAAGTTTTGTCATCACCCTCAAGATGTTCCAACCCTGTATGACTTTTGTCTTCTGCTGAACACAAAAGATATTTTGAAGAAGGACGGCATAAACAGTTGATGGTCCCTCTGACTTCCTGGATAGTAAGTTAATGGGGCCTGTAAACTGTTTGGTTACCGACATTCTTCAAAATATCTTCTTTTGTGTTCAGCAGAATAAAGAAATTCATACAGGTTTGGAACAACTTGATGCAAATGATGGCAGAATTTTCATGTTTAATTTCCGTCCTGTTGAATGACAATTCGAAGCCACAGAGCACTATGTTCTACACTTCCCTTTAAGAGGACGGAAGATGTATTTGTAGCTGAAAAGGCTTCAAAATCAGTGTGGGAAAATAAAACATTCTTTTTCCTTTTAGGCTGTTATGTTGCAGTCTGGAAAACCACAGGAAAAACAATTGTATAGGTACACCTACATATTATATTATGTATACTGCACAAACATAAAAGTCTGTTTATGAAGAAGCAGGTAAAGGACGAGTAGGCTACATATCTGTACGCATGGTCAAATGGTAACTCTGCACATATTCGCTCTTTAGATTTGACACAGCTAGGCAGTCATCTCTGTCCTTCATGGCAGTAGAATCGCCTTGTCTCACCTGGAGATCGCCTTCTCTTTCAAGAGAGGATTACGGAGGTGGTGGAGGGAGAGAACAGACTAACAATCCTCCTTCTGCTTTTAGCCCACAGACACAAAGTAGCTACTGAGCAGATCAGCGGGTCAGTCAAAGAAATGGCAAGATACAACAGAAACAAGAGTCAATTTACATATAATACCTGATATCGGACAGGCTGGTATGCTATATATTGAAATGTTTATTTTCACCACAACAGACAAAATATATCAAGAACAGCACATTTACGGTGTCCACTGCATGTCTACTATAATAATTAGTCCTTTGCTTTTGTGACAATATACAGACAGACAACAAATTTGGCTACTGGACGTCGTCTAAAATGAGGAGGCTACAGTCCACTTAGAGCTCATGCTAAAAAGTCAAATCAGAACCATCAGTCCCAATGTCTTATAGCATCATGCCACAAGTGACACTGACCTCTAGTGGATTACTGACATTATTCCATAATCATTGTGAACTGGTAAGAAACATTAAAATGGTGGCAAGAACTTTGACTGAGAAACACATGAAAATAAACTAAACATCTCAGATGGACAGAGAACTGAGCAACAGTACAGGAGCAACAAGGGCTGAAGGCCTCTCAGCATAAAGTCAATGAACCTTTTTTACTTTTTCATAAATTGATTTATTTTATAGGCCTAATTGGTTAACGTCGGACTCGGGATGAAACGGAGGTTGCTATTGCCATTTCTCTCTATTTGTGACATATAGGGTGAATTCAGGTAAAGTGGGCCGAGCGCGAATCTCCCTCGCTCATCGGTTCGAAGTAGGCTTGTCAAATAGCAAAGTACAACGATACAACGGTGTTATTATGGGACAACTAATTTGTCGTCCAAGGAAAGCGTCAGATAGGGGAGAGTGTAGGCTACACGAACAACCCTGTAGGCCTACTTAAATTTAATCCCATCACGGAGGAGAATCATCCTCCTCGGCATGATGAGATAGATGATGGTGAATTATGTGCATTAATTAAACAAACAAATCCAGCATTTTGCAAACAAACTCGATCTTTGCGAAGGAAAACTCGACTCGCAAATAAACAGAAAGCAATGTGCAAATAAAAAGGTCAATTTGAGCGAAAACGCAGTGAAGTAACCAATTGTGTTTTACAAATATAAATAAATGAGCCTAGATAATATTTCACAAATAAATACAAACCATCCTACAAATTGCATGTAACCTTAGAACAATGCATATCTGTCTGTAACGATTGTGAGACACGTGGCTTATTATGAGATCTCTTGGCTCGATTTTCTCACAAATGTGTCCAGGCAGATTTTCTTAAATTAAAGAATTTTAGCGCCATCTGCTGTCTTAGAAGAGGAAGTTGCTCAACTGCATTTGTGATCAAATCTGCCTGGAGGCCCTGGACACATTTGTGAGAAAATCGAGCCAAGAGATCTCATAAAAAGGCACGTCTCACAATCTTACAGACAGATATGCATTTGTCAAAAAAATCACTTCGCTATTTGCATCTAGATTACACAAGTTTTGAATAATGTATGATTCTTCAATTAGGGTGATTTCATTTCACTTTTTTATATGTTGTCACACACACACACACACACACACACACACACACACACACACACACACACACACACACACACACACACACACACACACACACACACACACACACACACACACACACACACACACACACACACACACACACACACACACACACACACACACACACACACACACACACACACACACACATGTTGGGATTAAATGTTTTATGGGGATTTTCCATAGACATAATGATTTTTATACTGTACAAACTGTATTCTACTATCCCCCTATACCAGCCATACCCCTAAACCTAGCCATCACACAAAACTTTCTGCGTTTTTAGATAAAAAAAAAAAAAAAAAACATCACTTGTTTGCTATACCGATTTATAATCTGTTTTCCTCATTGGGACCAACAAAATGTCCCCACAAGGACAAGGATTTCGGGTATTGCCATCTTTGTGGGGACATTCTGCCACATGCTGAGTTTCTATGTTTCAGGGACCCTCACAGAAAACTTTATTTTTACATTTTCAAAACAAACGAACAAAAAACATAATTTAGTATGATTTATTAGCTGTTTTCCTCGGGGGTACCGAAAATGTGTCCAAGATCAACAATAATTGTCATTAACACACCAAGCATTTTAGAGTGATGACAGTTTAAAGATCAGAAATGAAATTCATTTGAAGATTTTTGATCTGAGCATGACGTGAGGATGGATTTTTCTTAGCTGTCCTGGCTGACCACCGATAGAGCAGTTAGGGCACGCATGTGGCGTCACCATCGGAGTGCCAGCATTGGTTTTCAGCGTGAATGCCGCGAAAAACGCACAAAACACATCTAAAACGGGATGGATGCTATCCAACAGCCCAGGACCAGTACGACCTCGCAAACAATGACTAGTCCAGATTTGTTGTGTCACAAGGTTAGATGTTAATCAAAGAAGGAATGGGTAAATATAGCATGTGTACAGTTTAAGGTAATAATCCAATTCATATGCCTTTACATGCTTTCTAGTGTGTTGATAAAGCTTATACATGTTTTTTTTTCCAGGCCACTGCACAAGACATGGAGAAAAGAAGAAAATGGCCACCCATTTGTTTAATCTATTCAGTGAGCTTTGTGTTTGGGAGGCTGACATGAGTGGCCTTTCCATCGCTTCACATAGGCCTTAACTTGCTTACGGATGTTTAAATATTGTAAATAGTTGTACACTTTTTATACCATACCTGCACTTACACAGTGCCTATACACTGGACGCAACAGTTGACGCTGTCTACACTGGATGCGACAAAGTTACTGTTGCAAATCCATTTGTTCTTCTTGTCAGAAGTAGCGTGAGCGCTTGGAGTATGTCAGAAATAGAACGGGGCATCAGTTTATTGCCAGGAATTTGCTGTGTCGTGTCGTGCTGCATCCAGTGTAGACAGCATCAATGATTAAAGTGTGTTCTATTTGCTTTTGTCGCATCGCTCGTGTCTGGTATATACACAGTGTTAGGCCTTTTACTGGTGATATTACTTGCTTAGGGATGTTTAAATATAATTGTAACAAAGTTTGTTGCTAAGGGAAGAACAGCTCTATTTTTATTAACTAACATTAACAAAGATTAACAAATACATGTCCTTTTAAAAAAATCAGCATATTGTGATAAAGTTAATTATTTTCCATAATGTAATGATAAAAATTAAACTTTCATATATTTTAGATTCATTGCACACCAACTGAAATATTTCAGGTCTTTTATTGTTTTAATACTGATGATTTTGGCATACAGCTCATGAAAACCCAAAATTCCTATCTCAAAAAATTAGCATATCATGAAAAGGGTCTCTAAACGAGCTATTAACCTAATCATCTGAATCAACTAATTAACTCTAAACACCTGCAAAAGATTCCTGAGGCTTTTAAAAACTCCCAGCCTGTTTCATTACTCAAAACTGCAATCATGGGTAAGACTGCCGACCTGACTGCTGTCCAGAAGGCCATCATTGACACCCTCAAGCAAGAGGGTAAGACAGAAAGAAATTTCTGAACAAATAGGCTGTTCCTAGAGTGCTGTATCAAGGCACCTCAGTGGGAAGTCTGTGGGAAGGAAAAAGTGTGGCAAAAATCACTGCACAACGAGAAGAGGTGACCGGACCCTGAGGAAGATTGTGGAGAAGGAGAGATTCCAGAGCTTGGGGGACCTGTGGAAGCAGTGGACTGAGTCTGGAGTAGAAACATCCAGAGCCACCGTGCACAGGCGTGTGCAGGAAATGGACTACAGGTGCCGCATTCCCCAGGTCAAGCCACTTTTGAACCAGAAACAGCGGCAGAAGCGCCTGACCTGGGCTACAGAGAAGCAGCACTGGACTGTTGCTCAGTTTTGCATGTCATTCGGAAATCAAGGTGCCAGAGTCTGGAGGAAGACTGGGGAGAAGGAAATGCCAAAATGCCTGAAGTCCAGTGTCAAGTACCCACAGTGAGAGATAGTCTGGGGTGCCATGTCAGCTGCTGGTGTTGGTGCACTGTGTTTTATCAAGGACAGGGTCAATGCAGCTAGCTATCAGGAGATTTTGGAGCACTTCATTCTTCCATCTGCTGAAAAGCTTTATGGAGATGAAGATTTCATTTTTCAGCACGACCTGGCACCTGCTCACAGTGCCAAAACCACTGGTAAATGGTTTACTGACCATGGTATTACTGTGCTCAATTGGCCTGCCAGCTCTCCTGACCTGAACCCCATAGAGAATCTGTGGGATATTGTGAAGAGAAAGTTGAGAGACGCAAGACCCAACACTCTGGATGAGCTTAAGGCCGCTATCGAAGCATCCTGGGCCTCCATAACACCTCAGCAGTGCCACAGGCTGATTGCCTCCATGCCACGCCGCATTGAAGCAGTCATTTCTGCAAAAGGATTCCCGACCAAGTATTGACTATTGAGTGCATAACTGAACATAATTATTTGAAGGTTGACTTTTTTTTTGTATTAAAAACACTTATTTTATTGGTCGGATGAAATATGCTAATTTTTTGAGACAGGAATTTGGGGTTTTCATGAGCTGGATGCCAAAATCATCAGTATTAAAACAATAAAAGACCTGAAATATTTCAGTTGGTGTGCAATGAATCTAAAATATATGAAAGTTGAATTTTTATCATTACATTATAGAAAACAAGAACTTTATCACAATATGCTAATTTTTTTAGAAGGACCTGTACACTAACAAATGGATTGCTCATGGTTAGTTCATGTTAGTTAATACATTAACTAATGTTAACTATACAACCTTATTGTAAAGTGTTACCAATGTATTTTTAATTATATGAAAACAATTCATTATATTCATACACTGACTTCCCATCACCTATCACGTTTCCCAGGTGGACTGCATTTGAGGCATGAAATGCTAATGTGGTTCTATTGACGGCTACAAAGCTTAGTCTGATGCGATGCACCTGGTGTTAAATATTGAGGGAGGCTTGGTGAGGAATAGACACATATACTTAAAAAACACACACAGAGGTGTTGTGACAATAAAACACAGGTGCTTTTATTTCTTTTTGTATCTGGGTCAGATCACCATTTATGGAGATGCAACAGTCAGCCATGGATCACTTACAGTCAGAGCATTTAGACAAAGCATCTGAAACCACACTCCTGTGAAAAAGAAGACGCCTTGCAAGAAATTAAAGTTTTATACTTTCTTCTTATTAACTATATTTTATTTATCTAAAATATTTTATAGTTAGCTATTATATAATTTAATATTAAACGCACAAGTCTCCCGAGTACACCTGAAATGTTTAGAGGTGTCTTTCCAAGTTCTGCTGTTGAGACATACATAATAATGGCATTTGATAATGATAATTAACACCGACAAAACCTAATGGTTGGAAAATTACTATATCTCAAATCACATGCCTTATGTCAAGTCACAATGCCTGACTTATTATGGCCACATTATTAATAAATCTACAAAATGTTGTTCATGGCAGATGCTTTGTGGCTGTACCGACATTATTCAGTAATCAGACATCAGTATTTATATTGTGCAGAGGTTGAAGGGTTTATGGGTATAAAGTTTTTATAAATGAGGTAAGATCAGAGATTACATTAAAAATACAAAATATTGATAAAACATTTCAATAACTTCAAATTTCAAATCATAGAAATCACCTGATGTCAGTCACGTCACGATCATGTAAACTTGCATTTAAAATGTAGCACATATCCTATTATATTAAATAGGGATCATACATGAATAACTGAACTGAATAGCATATCACAATATGTCATGTCTAAATAATGTTTTTAGGGCAAGTTCAATATCGAATAAGCTGAAAACATTTTTTTTAATGTAAAGATTTGGGTCTTAACTTTGTCTGAAAGCAGCCATTACAGGGACTGGATTCACTGGAATGCAAAAAGAGAAAACAGAACAGTGATTGACTGAATGTGTTGTTTTCAATGACAAAGTAAAGAGGACCAGAGACTTGTTAATATACACAATACTGACATGCTGAGAATTGCAGATGCAGAGGCTAGTCAAGCTTGAATGTTGTTGTGTCCATTATCTTTATGGACTTTATGGACCCTTTTCACATGGGATGACGCATTTCCACAAGTTTTTCATGTTTTCATTTGATTTGATTTCTACTTTTGTGTTATATTACCTTGGAAGTAAATTATAGTGATGTCTTGCCATGCTGAACAATGCCGTGTTAAACAGAAAGTGATTACTCAAGATCAAAGTGGCACCATTAGACAATCATTTCAAGTTTTTGTCCACTCTCACTAAATATGTTCAAAGAAAGCATCAATTACAATTACATGCACGACAGGCTATTTTTGTAATGCAACCATGCCATGAATAGCTAGCCTACTTTATATGAGTACAAAATAATTAAATTAAATGATATCACTTATACTAATTAAATCATTTGTGTATATTTCAGAATGCACTAAATAAAACAATCAAAACATGCATCAACACTTTAAAACCAGGCTTTAATCAACTTACTTTTACAGCATACATTATTAGTTTATTATTAACAGTTATTTTTTTTTTTTTACATTAAACCTTAACATCTGTTTATATATTACAATGGTAACTTAACATATTCATACTAAAAGCCAACAAACTGTTGAAATATGGCACTATTAGAGGGAACAGCCATTTGGGTGTCCGAAACCATCAACCGTTATTGAGTGCACTTATTCAATATCACTCGCATTCAATCCCACTACTGGAACTGTGTTCTAGAAATAAAATTGATATTGATATGAGGGCAGGCAGGCATAGGTTCAGAGGCATAAGGTACTGTAAGTATTACATACAACAATGCAGCAATAATAAAACAATGCATCGACATTTACTTTTTACTTTTGATACTTAAGCACTTTTAAAAACGATTACTTCTGTACTTTTACTTAAGTAAAAATCTTTACAACTTTCAACTTTACAACTTTTACTTGTACAGAGTTATATTTGACCAGTAGTATCTGTACTTTCACTCAAGTAAGGAAGTTGTGTATTTTGTCCACCTCTGCTCCTGAGGATGTGTCATCTAATCTGCAGATGTGCAAATGATAAGACTGCAAACTTACCTAAAGACAAACCAAAAAGAGGTTTGTTGGCTGATTTATTAATAGCCTTAATGAATCAGTGAAAAAAAACATTAGATTCAGATGAATAGACAAAATTACACATTATGGCAAAAATAGATAACATTTCTCACAAAACCACCTACATTTGGCCCTTCAAAGTCATATTCATGATTATGAAGTTCAAAATGAAGGTTTCATAGGATGAAGGTTTACATTTTCATAAAAAAACCTTCAAAGTGTCAACATGTATATACTACATTAAAAGAAGACTTTTATGCTCACTGAAAAAGACTGCATTTATTTGATTAAACATAGTTAACACATTCATATTATGAAATATTATAACATTTTAAAATAACTTCCATTTTAATATATTTTAAAATGTAATTTCCTGTGATGACAATCACTCCTGTCATTACTCCTGTCTTCAGTGTCACATGAATCTTCAGAAATCATTTATCATCGAAAACGGCTGTGCTGCTTCATATCTTTTTGGAAACCGTGATTTGTCAGTGTTATTTGATGAATAGAAAGTTCAGAAGAATAGCATTTTTCATAACAATGTAAAAGTCTTTGCTGTCACTTTTGATCAATTGAATGCCTCCTTGCTGAATAAAAGAGATACGAATCTTACTGACCCCAACATTTTGATGTTGTTTCATTTTTTTATTCTCTATCTGGGATTAAAAAAAGAGACCTGAATAAATCAGTTCCCTATTCTGTGTTTTAAAATAGAGTCACTGTCTCAAGGACTTTGACTTTGTTTCCCTTGACCAACTTGTTTTTAACTTACAAAGTTAACTCTATGAAGCCTGACCTCTCTTTCTCACCCTCACATTCTGTGATAATGGCAGATGGGGTGACGGTGGCCATGCAGGTGGAGGTGTTAGTCTCAATACTGGCTCCGGTCTCTGCACTGGTCATGGTCCCAGTGCTGATGGTATCCATGCTGTCATTGTACCTAAAGCCACAACAGTTTCCCCGGAACAAAGGCAGGAAATGTAGCATCTCCTCGTGGAGCTCTTTGCAGCGCAGGCCGAACACCACAGGGCTCAGTGACTGTGCAAAACTGAAGACGACAAAAATGGCCAGCGCCACAGGGAGCGTCTCCTGATGCCGGGAGATGATGATGATGGAGGGCAGGAGATGCAGGCTTATCTGCAGGCTGTGGATGAGAATGGTGCGGCGGCCTTTACTGTTGGATCGCGTGAAATGGCCAGCACGCCTACCTTCCAGGTAAATCGCCACATAGCTTACAATGATGAGCAGCACCAGCAATAACAGCAACGCTAAAGCGCTGGCAATGCAAGCTGTGCCTTCCAAAGCTGTAGAGCACTCAGTATCCAGCCCAATTACGTGGTCCCACGGAGAGTACGCACAAGCTAGGACGGTGAAGACTACGGGGTTGAGCAGGGCGAGAACGCAAGCCACCAGCATGACCCAGCGGTGGAAGCGCTGGACCAGAAAGGGGTAACGGAGTGGCATGCAAATAGACAGACAGGAGCTGACGGACATCAGCGTGAGGGTGATCATCAAACCTCGTGCCATCACCACCTGCAGGTCGAAGAGGATCCAACAAGTGATTCGGGAAACAGGCCAACGCAGGCTGCGGAGACCGTGCACGGCTGCGCCCATGATGTTGAAGCCGGACACACAGACGCAGTGCTGACACAACAGGACGTAACGAGGGTTTTGACGCAGCTCCTGGTTGTGCCGCACCGTTGCTATAATGAGGGAGGCGAAGAGACCAGTGACAGTGAAAGCTCCAAAGTGGACAGATGCTTTCACAGTCTCCAAAAGCCTATTGTTTTCTGCTAGACCGGGGCTAGTGAGCCCTCGGGAAAGAAGAAAAGACAAAAAACTCTGTCAAATGGAGAATGAGAATGTGAAGTCATATAAAAAACATTTAATATAAAATACAACAGGCTTTTCTGGTGGGTCTAGAGGAGCAGATGATCATGTTGTATTGAAGAAAACACTACAGAAATCGGACAAATACACATTTACGGACTACATATTGTGGTGTGAAAAAACAAGAAATCCACTCACCTGTTTGATTGCTGGTGTTGGCCATTTTTGGTCTTTCACTTGTTCAAAATTCACATCCAAGTAAATCACATTCAATCTCAGAATCACCACCTGCCTCGCTTAATCAGCTAGTTTGGATCAAAAAAGAACAATTTTGCTTTTCAGTGGCCTTTCCTGTGGTCTTTGTCAAGCTTGTTTTACAGATACAAATTGCTTGAGTGATTCTCACCTGCAGCCAGCGGTCTAGTCACAGCATCTCAGGTTTCTAACATCCCTCCCATGCATGTTTTTTTTTCCCTGTGTTTGACACAATGCCATGCAACAGTAATCTACTGAGCGCACAAGAGGTGGGTTTTAACCACATGCTCATAAATAACTTGTCTCATTACCTCTAGCATACGTTATTTAAAACGATGAACCAGAGCTGACATGATAATTTGGCACTTTTCCTGTGACTTCTTCAATGTTAGTGGTGTTGACAGGTTTAATGAATTACCATGGTTGTAATGTTATGGGTAAAAGGAATCCATGCAGCAAGAGCTGTGAAAATAATTGGATTGGATTTTTTTTTTCTTAAGAAGCTGGGCTAAATAGTATTTTTATTCCAGTGTTTTTACTAAATAAATGAATGAAGATTTAGGGTGGAAAAATACCAGAAATATTTTATTATAGAAATGCAATATTTATTTTTAGACTGTTTTTGCAATAACAATTTGTACATTAGGCTCCTCGGCACAAAAATTGGCATCTGAACAGGAAATAGTTGGGAGTTATTAGTTATGTCTGTTAAGAAAACTCACATGCTGGTCAAATCTCTTTGTATTCAAATAAAATAACTCCAAATAATGTAATAATTATGCCAGACAATGAGTGATTATGATTTTGTCTTACAAGTTGTGAAATGTAAAGTAGATTTGCCTCAAAACTGGTCTTTGGCACTTCTAGACTTTTTAGATTTGAGCAAATGTAACAGTCTGCCAGACGTACAAAAACATTAACAAGCCAGCTATTTTCAACAGTGAAACCTCCATGGCGCATAAAACAAGCAAAAATGGTGTTCTGAGAAAGAAAGTCTTTATCAGACTTTGAATAGGGTCAGAAGCCATTTACTCAAAAGGAACAGAAGAAGAACTTGGCTCGTTTTGATCCTCACAGGGCTGATTCTCCTTCTGCTTCCGGCGGCTAATCTGCATCTGCAGCTGCAGCTTGTTAGTGAAGAAAATTGTCCTCCAGCCAACCTCCTTAGCTAAAGCTTCCACTGTTGGAGTCACAGTGTCACAATGCTTCCTTACTGTCTGCTCCCAGAACTCCTCGGAGTTACAAAGCTGAAGGGGGAAAAAAATCAGAAAGCACATACACTACAATGTAACCATTTAACCAGAGCTGGGTAGATTACATACAAATTGTAATCGGTTACTGATTACAAATTACATGACAAAAACGGTATAACGTAATCCATTACATATTTAACCCTAACCCTTTTGGATTACTTTTAGATTACTTTTGACCTTACTTGTTTATCACATTGATTTGAGTAGAATAATTTTGCACCATATTGATATTAAAGGTATAGCGGAGGATCTTTCCGAATTTTAGAGAAGACCCGCCCTCTCCAATTTTAAAAAAATGCACATGCGCAACACTCTATTTGCATGACTTGTGCCAGGGCTAGCATCGCTAATCATAGCTTACATTAACTTTTACTAGCAGTGATTTTAAATGGATTTCTCCAAATAGCATGACAAACTTTACCTGTCTAGTAGAATCTTCGCGACTGCGGCATCAGTGGGAAGCCCAACCTGTGCTTTTAGCGCACGCCAGCGTGTGAAATATTCACCCAAAATCACTCTTTGTGAAAGACCAAAATCAAGACCAAAGTCTTGTGTCTATATTCTGCGGCCTTTCTCTTCTTATTATACACTTCGTATACATTTTTTCTCTTTCGACCCTCAGCCATTTTCAAAGGAATGGCTGAAACCACTCATCACACATAATACACCTGAAAGTGCGCATGCGCAGAAAGCGAAAACTACATAGGGACGAGGACGTACGACGGCCTTACGTAAACATATCACCAGAATGATTGACACTTAGGTGGACCAATAGTATAGACTACCCACCAGGAAAAAGAAAATCCTCCGCTATACCTTTAAAATACAAAGAAAAAGAAAATATATTCTTTGTTATCAACAACATGAAGTGCCTCAAATATTATATTATGTCAGGGTTTTCCAGACTATTAACTAAATAAATCATTCTTTTAAAAATAAATAATTAAAAAATAAAACACTACTAAAAAAAAAGATAAAAAGATAATTTAATTTGTTTGCCTGCATGTCATGCGATGAAATGAAATGTAAACGTGAATTTGTTAAAAGACAAAAACCTTCCAAAGACATTAATGCATGGTTAAATAACTCATTGAATCTGAGTGATAATTCAAATAATAATTAATGTGTGAATCAAGAGTTGATTAGATCTGCAATGTTGAGAAAACACTTGTTAAAAGTGAAATGATTTCTGTAAATCCAGTGACCGAAAGCCGTGGGTCTCAGTTTTCAGTGGTAGTCACATGACTATAGTGGCTGGTCTGTGTGGGTAATTCCACAAACCTGGAAGACCTTCTGAACGTATACAAGCAGTAGGCGGTTTTAGAACGGAACATTTAAAAGATTAAAAAATAGTAGGGAGAATCAATGAATTATGAATGTTTGACTGCCATTGTTAGAATAACAAGTAATCAATAAAAAAGTAACTGTAGTCTGAATACAAGTATTTTAAAACGTATATAATCTAATTACAAGTACTTATTTTTTGGAATCTGATTACGTAATCCAGATTACATGTAATCAGTTACTTGCCAGCACTGCATTTAACATACATACAAACAGCAATTTAAAATGTATAATTAATTTAAGATATTCTACAAACATTCTATGTGAAATATTTTGTTTAAAAAGTGTGCTTGAGCGATTTTATTTCAAATGAAAGCCACTTGGTTTGGTTCTATGACCCTTTGAAACGCAATGGGATTTCAATAGGCCTTACCTCTTTAAACTTACGGCAGGTGCGTGAAAGACCTGAAATGTCTTCAAGGTCTAGATGTGCCATGATGGTGAAAAGCAAAGCATTGGGGAGACGGACAATGTAATCATAGTGGCCTTGGCATAAGTTTTTGGAGTACTGCAAGATGCGAGGACCAAATACCATGGCAACGTGATCTGGATGAGATAGACCAGGTCGTTCATTGAATGAGAAAGAGGCTACATTAAAAGACTTTACACACTTTATTTGAAATGTAAAAAAAAAGTGTATGTCTGGAATAGTAAGCAAGCACAAAGAAAGTTGCTGAATAACTTACTTTGCAGACGGCTGTCTTCTAAGAAGTCTTCATGTGATTCTCTTAGTTGTCCTGGTGGTGTGCTCCTGCAGTCTGATCTCAAAGAAATCTTCCACCAGCTCCAAACAACCTGTAGTGAAGGATGTTCATAATTATCATAAATAATAGTCTACAGTAAAACTGAGATAAAAACCTTTCTTTTCAGATGGATAGTGGCTTTTAATCAGGCAAACAGTTCTTCAGAGCTACTTTAATGATCATCTCCAGAGTGATATGTTGTAGGATCTTGAGTAGTAACCAATAGTTTCTTGATCTAAATAGGCTATATTTTCTTTTACACTTCAGTGTGATCATTACAGCTAGTTTAGCTTGTTAACTGTGAGGTAGCAGGACACTTGGCTCGCTTTTTTATTATCACATATTTTAGTAATCACCATAAATTAGGTAGGCCTATCATTTAAAATATTTAAAAAATTGGGCATGGTGCTATCATGATGGAAACTACTTTAAAACCTAAAGTATATATCAACTTGAAATTTTGAACACAACTTGGTTAGACATGTGGCTTTGATTTTCTAGTAATATTAGAGTCCAAATTATTTAGTAAAATATGTATTTTATTTTGTATAAAATAACAAATGGTCACTTAAGTACATTTGACCTGATGAAGACACAAATGTGTAAATTTCATTTCTTAACCAATTTGTTTCCAGCGGTAACATTTGTGTAAAATTTGGCATTGCGTTTGGAGGATCTTCTAATCTAGATTGGAGAAGAGAAGAGATAAACAAACAAATAGCAAACTTTTGGCCATAACCTGCCGCAAGAGTATCGCATTTGTGTTAACAATAATACAAAAAAAAAAAAAAACCTCGCACAAACCTCAGTAGGTGTAATTGCAAAGTGGAAATAGTCCTTCATAGGTGCAGGACCTTGTCCACTGAGCTCAAACAGAATTTCTCCCAGCAAGCTCGCCATTACCAGATATGATATCGTTGACGCGTTACCAGGACAACAGAAACTCAGATGCTCACAGTCTGCGTCATCATCTCCAGAGGCTGCGTTTGAAACCGGCGCATACTCAGAGTTCTTAATTTCAACAAGTAGCCTAACGTTACTTACTTAACGAGCGCTAAAAAAGTAGGTACTTTATAGCCTGATCTCGTTAAGTATGAATGCGACCGGACATCTGCCATATTGACATTATCATGTGACCTACGTTAACACAAACACAACAACTTAAAATATATGAGCGTCAGGTTTAATTAATTTCTGTAAATATCTTGATATTGATGAAACTTGCTTATTTTGTGGTCTTGTTGAAGAAACAGCCCCTTTATTTTGTGATTGTAGTATAACCAATACATTTAGGGTCGATTTATATTTTTAACCCTACTGTGACCCACAGTTTTATCCTTAAATATATATACATTTTATTACAAAAATCCCAAATCGTCATCTCATGAATATGTTGTTAATTTCTTCATTTTATATACAAAATTTTCACCCACAAGCAAAAAGCCCTTTTGGGCCTTCTATGTTTGGGCCCCCAAGGGCTGTCCTTTATATTTTCCTATTTTTCTTGTTGAATGTTTCAACATTGAATAAAGTTAACAATCTAAAGACAAATTTTCCCACTATAAAGAATCTTTTGTGAAATGGAAAGGTTGAGTTCTTTATGGAACCATCAATGCCACTAAATAGCCTTTATTTTAAAGAGCGTCTAATACAGTATGTGTACTAGGGTGGGAGATAAAAACTTGAATACAAAAAAAAAAAAGGATTAATTTCCTCAAATTATTCATACGTGATCACATTCAATAATTGAGAACTAAAAACTCTAGCTTTGCTCAATGAAGTGTAAAAAAAAAGCACAAACAGGCGCATGTAACACAGTAGTTAAAAATCATTTAATATTTTATACATATATTTATATATGTACACATTAACTTGTATTCCTTTAACGGTAACTTTTGATGTGGTCAAAAATCCATCGACGGAGAACACCGCAGGTCAGACCTGCCAATTTCCCAAGGTGCTCCCCGAGGGGAGATCATAGAAAGGCGTTCTCTACCACTTACATCTACTCGGCCCGTTTGTGCTGTAGACACCTGCTTTATGTTGTGCTGAGCTCCTCTGCCTTTACAATAGGTGTCAGGTTTTAATCCAAACCATGTTTTCTTACCTCCTTGAGGCGATTAGCGGCGTCTATTCCTCACAATGTGTTTTCGCCACGACTGAACGAAACATTTCTGCTAGAGCAGGTGCTAAGGACAAACTGAAGTTGTTTGTACAGCCAATCACAGCATCCCTAGACACCATTGTGTTCTGCTGTTTCCATCAGTTTCTCTTTGTGAATAACATGTTTTTAAAAGGATTACAAATGCTGATATGCACAAGGAGCTTACTTTCTAGGCATAAAACATTACTTATTGAGCTGAAGGCATAAATGAGGTGGGACAACCGTGGATTTTTGTCCAGAACACACCGGTGGGTGGGGAAGACCATCACCTGCGTATCCACAGCTCTTTCTCTAGAAATGTCACAGACTCAGTGCAGTAAATACAAAACCTGAATACTTTCAGATTCTTGAAGACAATGTTTTAGAGCATTGGTGATGCGGAATGTGTGCATGATGCAGCTGAAATGTGGTGGAAAGCGCTTTAGAGAAAGGGGTTTGTGGAGGAACCTCCTGTTGGGTACGGTCCCGCCGGGCCTCCACCCTGAAGAGAAAACAAACGTAAGCATGAGAGTGGATAAAGAAACATTGTTCTAAAGGTTTGATTCATAATTTCTGCCATCCAGCAACAACTTTGCAGATTTAGGAGCACATTATATACATCAAGTTAATTCTACTTCAAATGATCATGATAATTGTGGATGAGAAGACTTGAGAACAGACGAATCATGTTTAATGCAGCCTAATATTAATTACAATAGATGTAAAAATCATTAAGAGTCAGACTGCCATTAAGACATTAAAGGTGCATTCAGTAGTTTGGTGCTAAATGTCTTTTTGTGAAGTGTCATCTGAATGGTGTCAACTAAAAACCCTGAGTGAGAACCAAGTTGCTTCTTTTTTTGTAAGGAATTAATGATGGTCACATAAAAATCAGAGACAATCGTGATGATCCACATCAATAAATGGCAGTACAGCATCTAACATTTAATTTTATAACAAAATATGTAAATTAATAACCTTTATTTTTTTCTGAGGGGGAGTGGGATCAGTGACATGCCTAAATATGCCTTAATACACACCCAAACAAACCCAATTAAGGTAGAAAACACTTGATTCTGAATCAATTACACCAAATAAACTAGATGTAAATCGTTCTAAGTAAACAATGGGTCTCATTCACTAACCGTGCATATGCATGGGTTTGTGATTGAAATGTAGGAACAACTGAAAAAACTCATACACAAATCACATACCCTGGTCTTACAAACGTGTTAAGATGGAATTTTATACATATTTCATCAAATGTATTTCATCATTACAGTAAAAGAGCAAGAAAAGGTGCTTGAGCTTTTTCCCCTGCATAAAGATGCAGATTCGCATATGTACAGCTGGTTAATCAGAGGTCTTAATCTGGGTCTGTATTAAAGGTGTTTTTTGTTTTTGTTTTAACTTGTTTTGAGGATGGCACACTTGGCGTTACTTGAGGATTTTACTAAATGAATGAGTAAATACGAAATAAAATGCGCTGATTTTTCAACATGTGACAATTTCCACTGAAACGGGAAGACAGGGCGGGACATATCGAACAGCTCCTCCCCTTTTAAAAAATATCCAATAGCATTTCGTTCATATCACAGCTCAGCCAGAGCCGTTGAACTCCGCGTTGAACTCCGCGGTTTGACAGCTTATGGCAGCATATGACAGCCAGTCTAATAGATTCACCTTTTAAATTTTAAGGGGAACTTGGCAACTATTTCAACTAAAAGGGATACTCCACCAGTTTTTCTTATTAAACTATGTTATTCCATTAACTAAGACGAGTTGATACATACCTCTCTCGTCTCAGTGCGTGCACTATATCGCTCTGTATTGCCGCAAAACTATGTTAGCACTTAGCTTAGCCCATGCATTAAATATGGGCCAAGCAGAGAAGCGACCAAACACTTCCACGTTTTCCCTATGTAAACACAGTTACTCGAGTAGTGTAACTTGACCTGGGCTGGTGACACAAAATAAACCGTTGCGCTTTTCTAAGCGTTTAAAATTGATGACTATATTGTATGGCGGAATACCATAACAAGTGCTTTTGAGCACTTCGACTTGGCGCAATAATATCTTCACTCGTGAAAAGTCCCGGCTCCCGCTTCCTCTCCCCCTCCCTCTGACATTTCCGTCAATACAACCAACGTGACTTTTACTACCTGTGCTGTGCTATTAGCAAACTGCAGATCATTTGCAATGGCGGACTTTGTAGATGATTATGACTTCTTTGTAGAAGACCCAGAGCCATATCTGTTTGAACCCGAGTACACGGAGGAGGAATTAGCTCTTATGGACCGTGAGAGGCAAGAAAGATATGATCCAGAACAGACCGGAGCTGGCGAAAGACCACGGGCAAACAGCAATTGGTGGTGCAAGTGTGACTGTTGCGAACAGATGCCGACCGAAATTGAGAGCCTGTGCTGTTTAGAATGCTAACTAAGCTAACTAGCTTCCAACAACCTGTTACTTCGTCAACTCCGCTCGAACTACTACTACCGGCGCATGTCACGTTGGTTGTATTGACGGAAATGTCAGAGGGAGGGGGAGAGGAAGCGGGAGCCGGGACTTTTCACGAGTGAAGATATTATTGCGCCAAGTCGAAGTGCTCAAAAGCACTTGTTATGGTATTCCGCCATACAATATAGTCATCAATTTTAAACGCTTACAAAAAAAGCGCAACGGTTTATTTTGTGTCACCAGCCCAGGTCAAGTTACACTACTCGAGTAACTGTGTTTACATAGGGAAAACGTGGAAGTGTTTGGTCGCTTCTCTGCTTGGCCCATATTTAATGCATGGGCTAAGCTAAGTGCTAACATAGTTTTGCGGCAATACAGAGCGATATAGTGCACGCACTGAGACGAGAGAGGTATGTATCAACTCGTCTTAGTTAATGGAATAACATAGTTTAATAAGAAAAACTGGTGGAGTATCCCTTTAATAAAACCGTTTAGAAATCATTTGAATGGTTCAATAACCTGTTCTGGAGAGAATGGTGACTTTCCCCGCTCCCCCCAGCGTTCCCAGGCGGAAAACCAACCTTGCAACATCGGGACTAACGTACCGGTAAGTTGGAAATAGGAAGTCTCGTGAGAAGCGAGAACGAGCGAGAAACACAAACTGCATTATGGCAATTCGACATAATTCTATGATACTGTGTATGATGTAGGTCACCGTGATTTTGCCAAGCATATTTTGTTTATCCTGGATCAACATTCCTGTCCCAAAATGTAGTCCTTACGCAATCCCTACCCCTAAACCTACCCCTACCCATAACTTTTCCCTAAAATCAGAGGGTGATGATAGGTGAATAACACTGATGTTTAAGTACTTCACCCTTGTTCTAAGCCTAAACTTGACATAAACTGTAAAATTGTCCCTCAAATCTGATTGGTTGATTGGAAAGTTGATCCAGGATCAACAAAGATGTTGATCCAGGAACATGTGGTACTTGGTGAAATCACGTTCACCGTATGATGCATTACCCACCTCGGTAGACATAGCTCCACACGATAAAGTTGGCCGGCTCCGATAATAACAAATGCACATAAGCAGCGGTAGAAAGTGGGAGGAAGGTGCTGCAAGTGAGTTTTTTTATGACAGTGTTGTTAAAATATATGCCGCACAGCTGTAGGGGGAGCTCGATGAGAAAACATGCGACAACAAAAGTGAAAATCAGCGAAGAAATGGCTAGAGTTGCCAAGTTCCCCTTTAAAATGAAACGGTTACTAAAGCATAACGGTGAACATAATCATGCTGAGGAGGACGTGTAGTTTGAAAAGTGTGTAATTGATGTTAGTTCGAGTGATACTAACGCAAAACCAAACTTCATTTGCCCCAATGGAAAGCACATTTAAACTGTCTGAATCGTTCCCTATCCCCATATAGTGCATTATGTGCCATTCACCATATAGAAAATAGTAATTGTGTGAACAAGTGACTGATTTCAGCTGCAGCTTCAGCATCTATTTATAATGTAGGTGGCGGGACACTTCAGATTCTAGAGAGCATTTGATTGGACAGAAAATCTAAAGGGCAGGGTGATGTCATAAAAATCGTTGATCCATATTGGCGTAAGAGAGAGTCTGTACATTTTGAACGCTTATATCTTCTAAAAGCAAATTTTGTCATTGTTTTGGAGCACACTAGCTTATAAATAACCATAAGGCTAACATATTCATACTAAAAGCCACAAAAAATAAACAAATTGCCAGAGGGGGCCTTCAAGTCAGATTGAAACCCACTGCTTTTAAAGCAATAAATAAAGAATATCCTTCATACTTAGTATTTACTTCATAGCAACTGGCTTGCTTACCATGAATGGGTTGCTGGAGATCCCAGGTCCTGTGACCTGCTGCCCATAGTTGCCCATAGGTTTGGCCTGTCCGTAGGCTGGAAACCCCCCTGAGGAGGACCATAAAAGATGAAAGGCCATGGAGCAGGTGTGTTACATTAAAGACTGACCTCAATGCTAAAGCACTGAACCTGCTACTCCAACACATGCAACACCAAAACTCACATTAAAAGCAGGAAAAGCAAAAAGAGTTGATGCTTAATACAATACACAAACAGCCTTTCTCATGAGTATGCATAAAGGAAGGCATAAGCCACTGGGGGTTTGGGCCACCACGCACTCACGAAAACACAAATATAGTCTCACATACCATTGGGCTGTTGGTGGTAGGCTGCAGGTGGGGGAAAGGGACCTTGGCCAGGGAATTGCTGCTGGAAAGTCCCACTAAAACTGGTTGGCAGGCAGAAACTGGTTGCGTTCCCAAAGCCTGCTGGCATGCTCATGGAGCCAGTGCCAAATGAGGCTAAAGTAAATAAAAGGAGACCAGAGGAGGAGTAGCATGTTTCATCTGCTCATTCCTTGAATGGACACACACATAACGAGCATGCTGATCTCGACCAAAGCGAGGTTTTACCTGAGGCGGCTGCTCTCCCATTGGTTTGGAATGGATTTGTAGACATGGGCTCCTGAACCATTCCAGCAGCCACGAATGGGTTTGTGGAGGGAGCGGCTGCACGATCAAAAGTCTCGAGTCAGTTTAAAAGACTTACATGTTAAAAACTTACTTAAACGAATCTTAAAAGTTCCACCTGCAAAACCCTGTTGCATGTTGGGTATTCCTGGCTGAGCTGGAGGTGCAGCAGCTCCTGGGACACCTCCATACACACTTTGGTAGTGCATTAACACACAAAAACATGTACATGAACAGCCTAAAAGCAAGGTGGACTGTGCAGAGAATATACGGTAAGTAATGCAGTGGTCTCTCACCCTTGTGCGCTCCCACTGGTAACGGTGGAACTGAGGACACTGTCAAGCTCAGCTAGGGCCGCGTAACGGTCCCCTCTCGATAAACTGCTCAGAGGCGGGGCAGGGGCCACATTGGGTTGTGGAGGAATGGACATGCCTCCTCCAGAATCGCATAAGGGTTAGAGCTTAAATTTATACTCAAGACTTATTGAATTAATTCAATTCAATTTATAAAGCACAATTAAAAACAACTGCTGTTGACCAATGTGCTGTACGAGAGGACACAAGTAACAAACATAACCATGAAATGCATTCAGGCAGGCACAAAGTCACAAGTGGACAAACAGAGCATAAAAGAGTAAAGTATCAAATCACAGAATGTAAGCCTGGTGAAATAGGAACGATTTATCTTCGATTTAAACGGGTCATGTTGGGGCAGTTCTGATTTGAATTGGGAGGTTGTTCCAAAGTTTTGGAGGGGCTACGGTTTTTGGAAGAATTAAGGCTCTGTTTACACCTGGTATTAAGATGTGTTTTGGTCAGATCACAAGTAGATGAGGGAGACATACCAGTTTACCCCTGGTGTTTTAATCCATCTCTTTTGTCCACTTTCAACAACTTCTGTCCTGATTTCTTCGAGGGGAGGGTCTATGGGCAGGTAAATGTATTCAGATCTTTCGATCTAATAGATAAAATAAGCTTGCACAATTAACATATGAACTCTGACAGACGCAAACCCAAGCCGAACGCTGTGAGTGTGTGTTAGAAATCAGGAATGGTGAGAGAACATTGTGCTTGGTATGTTTTTCGACTTCAAACTAAACTCTCCATCGGACCAAGTTTAAATCCCGCCTGGCTGGTGCGCTTCCCATAATGTTTACACATTAGGTCAGTCGCCAGAGAGTATGCGGTCTTTCGTGGCTGAACGCATTCGACCACATGAGCGTTTACACTACGAAAGCAATTCCGTCAAATGCGTTTGACTACTTCTGAAAATGGTTGAAAGTGGACAAGCTCAAAACATTTTAGACCCTGTTTAAACCTGTATTTAGCATCGTCCACTTATGATCCGATCGACCAAAACGCATCTTTATACCAGGTGTATACAGGACCTAAAAGCCTCATTGTCAGACCTAAGAGCTTGCGCTGGGTGATGATCTATCAACAGTTCAGAGAGGCATGAGGGTGCTAAACCGTTTAGAGACTTTAAAACCAATAAAATCAATTCTATAACGCACAGGTAGCCAATGCAAAGACTGTACAGGGTAATATAATCACACATATTCTCACGTATTAACAATGCATAAGGGTCAACAACAAAAAAGTGTGTCCATAATAACAAAGGAGAGATATTTTAAAAATCTAGTTTAGACTAGCATTTTCTTAGATATGTACTCTTTGTATTCAGGTTGGTTTTGAATGGATTTTATACCATTTTCACTCAAACTTCATGTGGTCTATCAATCGAGTAAAAAGTAATACATATTTTCCTTACACATGGAATACAATGTTGTTATTTTTAACTAAAACTTAACTGATCAAAAATTTTCTTTTGGTAACTCAAAGTCAAACATAAATATTAGATCAAAAACTTAAAATACAAACGAAAATTACAAGTTAAATACATAAGTTTAAGTACTAAAATTACTAAAACTATAAATGAAATAAAAATAAATTAAAGCTTTATTG
Source organism: Rhinichthys klamathensis goyatoka (assembly GCF_029890125.1). Lineage (NCBI taxonomy): Eukaryota > Metazoa > Chordata > Actinopteri > Cypriniformes > Leuciscidae > Rhinichthys > Rhinichthys klamathensis. The sequence goes on along the minus strand of NW_026606669.1, from coordinate 1,151,608 downwards.
AAATACTGAAAATCAAAAACTAATACAAATAACAAAAGCACAACAAAATTACGAACACTAACTAAAAATATATATTAAAAAACTATTTAAAATATGAATAAATACTATAATAGTATATATAAAATAAATAATAATAAAATAACACTGGTGTACACAATTTATATATATTTTTAAAGTAATGATTATGTGGGTCGCACCGCATTTTATAACGTGAACTAATCTTGATTTGTCAGTTATGACTCATGAAGGTATGTAGGGCTTCTCTCGAGGATATAATTATCTGTTTCCTGTTATTATTATGATTTGTGTTTTACTCCTGCATGTTGGTTGCACCACATGACCTTAAAATATTTTTCTCCAAAGAAATAATAAATTTAAGTTGTCAAACTCCTAGGTTTTCTTTTCAATATTTTTTTCTTTTCTTTTTAAATTTAAATAAATTAAAAGATGAGGACAAAACAATAAGTGTAATTTCTTTTACCCATTGTCTTTCCTTAAATGATTGGTACAGTACTGTTAAAGTAAGCCAGCAGCAACAGAGGTGATATTAAGCCAATAACATTCTGTAACAACCATGACAGGAAATAGAATTACACGTGAACATAATACACAATAGATGGGGCAGGGTGTGGTACCTGTGTGGGGTTGTTGAAGGGAAGGCTTTGAGGGGGGTGATGTGCCAAAATGTGACGGTACACTGGCGTTTCCAAAGGAATCAAAATTGGCAAACTCTGTGGTGGAATTATTTTGTGCTACAGATGGCACAGGGTGAACAAAATAAATTAATGAACAGGACTCATGAGGAAAATAAAAGTGACAGTCTGAAATCATGGTTCTGACATAAATGTAGGCAATCAAAAGCAAACAGAGCTGACTGACTTCATTCACAAATGGTTGTAGAGTAGGGTAGTTGAAATGACATTTAAAGGGATTGTTCATCCACAAATTAAAATTATGTCCTCATTTTCTGACATCATCTGTTTTTATTCACATAAGGAAAGTCAGTGGGGTCCAAAACAACATCGGATCCCACAAACTTTCATTGCATGAAAAATAAATAAATTCTATGTATCTTTTGTGTTCCACAGAAGAAAGAAAGTCAGACAGGTTTGAAACAAATTGAAAGTGAGAAAACAAATTTTCACAGAATTTTCATTTTTGGGTGTACTATCCCTTTAAATAAATGACAAAAAGCTATGTGACATAAGATGATTAGTAGTGACAAAACAATTAAAGGAACTTTCGACTGGCATCTAAATTACTTATGCAAATTAGAGCTGTCAATCTATTAAAAATCTTAATGGTTACCTGAGGGCCTGTTAAAATGTGCAAAATTAGCAAAGTTTGAGGAGCTGGCAGTTTGAGCTTGAGGGGCAGCAAAAATATCTCCACCCAAGTCAGAGAGGAGGTCAAACTTCTTCTCCTGGCCTGCAGACTGGGCCTGGACACGACTGGTTACTGGGGACTGAGACAGAAACGTGGGGAAGGCATGAAGAGAAAAGCAGGGCACAACCTGATTCCACGGAGAAGAAATAACTGTTCTGTGGTTCCGAATGAAAGCACAAATGTGTAGGTGGTTGTGTGTAGTTACCTGGTTAGACGGAGTCTTGGTAAGATGCAGGGTTTTGAGGGGCTGGGGAAGAACCTCTGGGGTGCTACTGGTACTGCTAGCAGATGAACCAGATATTGAGGCCTGCACAGAAGCTATCACCCTGGCTTGTTCTGGGGGAACATACCTGCAAATGACGGTGGCACAATAATAAAGCTGTCAATTTGTAGGAAGCCGGAAGGCTAACTTGCCATGGGCTCCCTTGGGACTTTATAATGAGTTTTTAGAATAGAGGTTTTTGATTTATGAGTAAAACAAGTCTGTGCATGGTTAACATGACTTGAAGGGCTTTGTTCTACAACATAATTTACACAGTCATACATTACCCATCAAGATGTTTTGATGTTTTTGAAATGAGTCTCTTATGTTGCACTTATTTGAGGACTACTCTTAAACTGAAATCCACCGTTCTAAAATCCCATTAGAAACACCAGAGGGAACTCATGAACTGAAAATGCTGACAAGTCTTTTTCTTTTTTTTATGGAATATTGCAATATTTATTATGAATGATTTATCTCTGCACATCATTAATATTTTTTTTAATCCATGTACACTCATTTAATCAAAATAACAGAATAACCCTCCCTCTTCTCTGATGATGTGTTTACAGACCTGTCACTCACATGACATCACAGCAATAGCAAACCACAATCATTCAATCAATTCCTGATGGACAAAATCAGGTTCTGTTCTACATTTTTTCTTGTTAAAAAAGCCGTTTCACTTGGATATACTTCACAATAGGGAAGAAAAGACTAATCACAACTTCCGCTTCATGCCAAATTTAGAGGTTCTCAGACTGGGGGGATTGGAGGAACTGTTGGTAAGCCTCACTGAGGCTGCATTTACTTGATAAAAAATACAGAAAAAAATGTATATTGTGAAATATTATTACAATTTAAAATTGTCTATTTGAATATATTTTAAAATGTAGTTTATTCCTGTGATGTCAAAGCTGTATTTTCAGATTTTCAGCATCATTACTCCAGTCTTCAGTGTCACATGATCCTTCAGAAATCATTCTGAAATGCGGATTTGGCCTTATTATTATTATCAATCAATGCTGAAAACAGATTTTTGTGGAAACCATCATATATATATATTTTTTCAGGATTCTTTGGATGAATAATGAAGCATTTATTTGAAATAGAAATCTTTTGTAACATTATAAAATGTCTTTACTGTCACTTTTGATCAATTTAATGCATCCTTAAAAGTATTCATTTCTTTCAAACCACCAAACAAAGAAAGTACTGACCCCAAGCTTTTGACTGGTAGTGTACATGCTGTGAGTAACAATTATTTTATTTACAGTATGTAAATTCATAAGTAACTGCGTTGGGAGTCATTTATTTTTTCTAAGGCATTTTTGGTCTGTGGGCTGGCAGATAGTGTGAAGGTTCAATGCGGATTTAGATTTCTTTTTGCCTTTACTGAGACGAGTCAGTATAGATTTTGTATTTTAGTGTAATTTCCTGATTCCACAGATGAGATTTCCATCAGAATTTATTGAAGAACCTCAGTATGAAAATGAACAGCTTTATTGCACTACAATAGCAATAATGCCACCTGAAATGCATGATCTCAAAAGCATTTGGCACATAAGACATGTGCACAAAGCAAAAAACAACATGCTACAGAGAAACACATGTCACAAAAGGAGGATGTATCTGACCAGAGACTCCTTACCATCTTTTCTTCTCATATTTCTCCTGAAGAAACTCTTTGACTTTCTGAGGTTCACGGAAATCTGGGATCACAGAGCTCTTGTCATCATACAACCCCAGCCAGATGTGTTTGCAGACCTGAGCACAAAAAAAGAGAGGATACTTAGAGGAGCCTCAGTATGTTCATAGACTGTAATGTGTTAAAGCGTATTGTACCTCATTGCTGTGTTTTTGTAAGAACTCGATTTCCTGTTGGGTGAAAGTTGTCATAGAAATGGACTTCACTCTGTGTGGAGGGTTGATGCCTCGTCTGGGATACAAATCAAATGACAAACATCACGGACTGGTCACAGAGACGAGACTAAACTCTGAGAAGTTGGCGATCTCTAATTCTGCCAGTCGTACATTATTAGTGGTGCTTATATTTGTTATTCTTCTGGACAAAAAGTATTTTCACTATAAGCACATATGATACCTCAATTTATGGAATTTGAAGAAAAATGTTCTATGACTTTTCTAAATGATTATATTTCGATTTTTGCCGGCAGATTAAAAAATAATAATAATTAATTATAATTTATTTTATGAATATTAAAATGTAAAATACATTGTTATACATTTTAATCATTATAATTGACTCAAGGCAGTGTACTAGCAGTGTTCAGACCCCTGCGGCTCTGTTCGGGGCCCCTGTCATACTCAGTCATATTTCGGCAACAGAATGTCATAAAGACACTGACATCGAGGTTGGCTCTTTTGACTTAGGACCTTAAATTGAAGTCCTGTGGAGCCCCAAAGCCCTATGAGGGCCCCCGTCATAGATATATTTCGGCACCATAATGTCATAAGGACACTGACATCAGGGGCGGCACTTTTGACTTAGAACCTTAAATTGAGACCACATGTGGAGTCACACAGCCCTCTGGGGGCCCCCCGAGGCTCTTGTGGTGCCCCTGTCATATTCAGTTATATTGATTCTTGGCACCAGAATGTCATAATGACATTGACATCAGGGGTGGCGCTTTAGACTTAGGACCTTAAATTGAGGTCCTGTGGAGGCCCACAGCCCTCTGGGGGTCCCCGGAGGCCCTTGTGGAGCCCCTGTCATATTTAGTCATATTTCGGAACCATAACGTCATAAGGACATTGACATCAGGGGTGGCTCTTTTGACTTAGTACTGTAAATCTAGGTTCCAGTGTGGAGCCCCAAAGCCCTCTGGTGGTCACTGTTGGCCCCTGTCATAACTCTGCACCAAAATGTCATAGAGACATCATCTTACCAGCCAATGAACTGAGACCCCGTGTGCACTACCTGGGGCCCAAATCTCAGCACCACAACATCATACCATCATTTTCACTAGTGGCATTGTCTGCAAGTTGAATACCACTCATTTGTTTCAGTTTATCTAGTTATGAACATATTTTATGCATAAGCAGCTGTAATGTTTAAACATGGGTGTGTCACACATTGACACAGTAATTTATGAACACACACACAATTTTAGCCATATGGCACAAACGTCACACCGTCTTATTTAAAAACGGATCGTGAAGTTCGGCTGTTCTGGCTCTGAATCTCGTGCTATTTTTGTGAGAGCTGATGTTATGATGATGTTAGAGACAGCTGGGACACATTCTGCAGATGATCTTTCAGATGGGAGGGGTTGTTAGGCGTCTGCCCAATGCCATACAGACTCTTGAGAAAAAAACAAGTTCGTTCACCATCTGTGTGAATATGAGGGGCCTCGTTATAAACTTACAGTATTCCGGAACAGGTGGTGCACACAAACGAGCCCACTGTCATGTTGGCGTAGGTCGGGCCGCGCTGATCGCAATCAAAGCATTTCCTATTAGGAGGCAGGCTGGTCATCTCCCGAAGCATCTTCAAGTGTTTCTCCTCCTGTTTTCGCTTGGCACTCGCCGCCATCACGAAATTATAAAGCTTTCGGGTCTAGGGCAGGTGAAGCTGGAGGTTATAAGTAAGTCTAGTGCATAAACACACCCGGCAGCGCTGGAAAATCGTTCCACATAGGACTGCCAGGAATAGCCATAAACGTCCTGTTCTTCACTGGACTGATGTGGAGCGCTAAAGGCCATACATTTCAATGCTGCCATCTACTGCACCGGAGAGAAACGCCTCTACTGTATGGAACATGGTCAAAAACATGAGTAATATGCATGGTAATATGAGTGTATGAATATTTAATTGTGAACGAGAGCCTGACTGACACCCTGATGTCCACATTCATGTTTCACGGTATTTACATCATGGCACTCGCTTAGGGGTCAGACATGTGTTCCTCAGTGCAAAAGAGGCCAAAGAAAATAAGCAGTTTTTAAAGAAAAGCATGTTCTATACTTTGTGTCAATATTTGTTCTTTAATATTAGAAATACTCATATTTTTTTACTTTAATACTAGACAACTATTTAGTATCTTCAACCTGCAGTATTTAAGACCATTTAGCCTTTTTTAATCACTTCCACAGTTGTGTGTGTGTGTGTGTGTGTGTGTGTGTGTGTGTGTGTGTGTGTGTGTGTGTGTGCGTTCATATACAAAGTACCATTCCGATGAAGGATAAATTGTTAAAAATCGAAAAGACCACCAGAGGGTTAAATAACACACAATGAAACTTCATAGGAACAGAAAAGCCATGTTTTTGTGTCACTATGGTATCCTGACTAAAAACATGGTAAAATGGTGCTTTCTTATGTATTATGGCCCTGAATGATTCCCATATTCATACATCATGGTATCTACAGAATATGGTATCCCTAGGTACTTTAAAGATTACCATGGTATTGCAAAGCTAAAAAAAACCATGACATTACCAAGTTACCATGTCCAAAAAACATGATATTAGCTTGGTACTTTGTAGTTTTTAGATGTATCATATACATATACACAAATACAAAGCACTCACTCACTCACTCACTCACTCACTCACTCTTAGATAAAGCGCTGTGAATTCCGGCTCGCGTACCCCGAAATGATAAAATAAAACAAAATTCTGTATCAAAATTTATAGGCAAGAAAAGTAGTTTGTTTAGGCTGGGTTGAATGAATTACAAACCTGCGCACATATTTTAAAAAGCACATAACTATAGAATTCTGAATGAGCATGTGAACGCCGTCAGCGTTAATCACAGGTTCGCGTTTAAAGTCTGATCATTTCGACGGAGGTGAATCAATCAAAGTTAACTTTAGCTGGAAGTAACATTATTCAAGAACCGCTATAACGCCAAAACAATCTGTTACCTTAAATTATATGTTTATCTCTGTAAAGCTGCTTTGAAACAATTCATTGTTAAAAGCGCTATATAAATGAAGATGACTTGACTGACTGACTGACTGACTGACTGACTGACTGACTGACTGACTGACTGACTGACTGACTGACTGACTGACTGACTGACTGACTGACTGACTGACTGACTGACTGACTGACTGACTGACTGACTGACTGACTGACTGACTGACTGACTGACTGACTGACTGACTGACTGACTGACTGACTGACTGACTCACACTCACTCACTCACTCACTCACTCACTCACTCACTCACTCACTCACTCACTCACTCACTCACTCACTCACTCACTCACTCACTCACTCACTCACTCACTCACTCACTCACTCACTCACTCACTCACTCACTCACTCACTCACTCACTCACTCACTCACTCACTCACTCACTCACTCACTCACTCACTCACTCTCTCTCTCTCTCTCTCTCTCTCTCTCTCTCTCTCTCTCTCTCTCTCTCTCTCTCTCTCTCTCTCTCTCTCTCTCTCTCTCTCTCTCTCTCTCTCTCTCTCTCTCTCTCTCTCTCTCTCTCTCTCTCTCTCTCTCTCTCTCTCTCTCTCTCTCTCTCTCTCTCTCTCTCTCTCTCTCTCTCTCTATTCTTTTGTAAAATTGAGAAGTTTCTTACAAAAGACAAAGAATATGAAGAATGTCCAGGTTGTAGATTACTTTCCTGATCGGAAAGCATTCATTGAATCAGCCGTGATGTTAATGAGGGGAGAAGGTGAAGAACGATTCACAGTACAGGAGATATATAGACTGAAGAAATTTGTTTCTAAAGTGAAATTGGAATTAAAGATTGAAGATGGATTTGAAACTACATAGGTGTCTCTTTCTTAAGTTATTGTGTGTTTCTGTATGTTGTTTAAATTTATGCAATCAAATGAGTGCAATAAAAGTGGGCACCCTTAACTTGAATGGTGCTAGATATTCAAAAAAGAGCACTTTTGTTTGAGTTAATTAGTCAGAAGGGTGTAGATGTAATGTTCATACAGGAAACACACAGTGACTGCTTGAATGAAATTGACTGGAGGAAAGAATGGCAAGGGCAGGTGTACCTCACACATCTGAGCTCAGTCACAGGCGGAGTGGCCATTCTTTTTGCAAAAAGTTTTTTGCCAATTTCATGTCAAATAAAGCAAATGATACCTGGTAGGCTTTTAATCCTGCAAGCAAAATTTGAAAAGTTTAATTTTGTTTTTCTTAATATATATGCTTCCACAAATGGTACTGAAAGAATTGTGTTATTTAATAATGTCAGTGTTTTTTTTACAAAATTGTAATTCTGATGATTATCTTTTTTTGGGGGGGGGGGGGGGGATTTTAATTGTACTGAAAATCATGTTCTTGATATGAATCATTTGGAACCTCACACTGCTTCAAGTCGTGTAATCCGTGAATTGATTGAAACACAGTTTATGTGATGTGTGGAGAGAATTGAACCATAACAATAGGCAGTACACATGGACACACTCCAGAGATAATGCTATTTCTATGGCCAGGCTTGATAGGTTTTATTGTTCTAGATATCATTTTAATATTGTCAAAAAGTGTGTTATTACTCCAGTTGGGTTCTCGGATCACTGTTTGGTTTTGTGTGAAGTGTTTATAGCAAATGTTAAAATAAAGAGTGCTTATTGGAATTTCAATGCATCTTTGTTGGATGATATGAATTTTAGAGATGTGTTCTGTAATTTTTGGGGCATTTTTAAAAGTAGGAAAAATTGTTTTAAGGATTTAAGACAGTGGTGGGATTGTGGGAAAGTTGAAATAAAAGCTTTATGTCAGCAGTACGCTTTCAATGTCTCTCGAGATATTACACACTCAATGAGAAAACTTGAATCTCAGATTATTGAATTGCAAAAGTTGTTTGAAGTTACTGGGGAACAAAAATGTCTTGATGCTCTTAAGTCTAAAAAGTCATTTCTTACAGACCTGCTGGGTATGAAGACACAAGGGGCTCTGGTTAGATCACGCTACCAGATGCTCACACAAATTGATGCCCCATCAAGGTTTTTTTTTTGGCCTAGAACGAAAAAATGGGCAGAGGCGATATATTCACTCTATTCGAACAGAAAATGGGCAGGAATTGAAAGAGCCCGCAAGTATCAGGAAAGGGGCCGTACAATTCTATGCTGAGTTATATAGGAGTGAATATGAAGAGAATGAGGAGCTCTCTGCCAAATTTTATGATGGCTTGCCAAATATTGCACAGGACAATGTAGTAAAACTTGATGGGTCTCTTACAGAGCAGGAGCTTTTAAATGCTTTAAAAGACATGAAGACTGGTAAAGCACCAGGTATTGATGGTCTCTCCGTGGAGTTTTATAAGGCCTTTTGGGGAGTGATGGGCAAGGACCTTTTGGATGTTCTAAATGAAAGTTTGGTTGTGGGTTCACTCCCTCTAAGTTGTAGGAGGGCAGTGGTCACTTTGTTGCCTAAGAAAGGTGACTTACAGGAAATTAAGAATTGGCGACCTGTAAGTTTATTATGTACAGACTTAAAGATTTTTTCAAAGGTTTTGGCCAATAGATTAAAAGATGTGATGGGGCAAGTGGTTCATCCTGATCAGACTTATTGTATACCCGGAAGGTCCATTATGGATAACATAACTTTTATCAGAGATATGCTGGATGTCTCTGGTTATCATGATCTGGACATGGGCTTTATTTCAATAGATCAAGAAAAAGCCTTTGATCGAATAGAGCATTAATACCTCTGGAATACGCTTGATGCTTTTGGCTTTGGGTCCACTTTTAGGGGAATGATTCAAGTACTATATAAAGACATTGAGAGCGTACTAAAGATCAATGGTGGTTTAAGTGCCCCTTTTGAAATTGGGAGAGGTATAAGTCAGGGATGTGCTCTCTCCGGAATGTTATATTCCCTGGCAATTGAACCAATGAGCTGCGTTCTTGTATTGAAGGTTTTAAATTAGGGAATGTTCATAGTGTTCAACATCAAATTTCAGCTTATGCGGATGATGTGATGATTTTAATTAATGGGAAAAAAGATGTTATTAATTTGGAGTCTACTGTTAATGAATTTGGTGTAATTTCTGCTGCAAGAGTGAACTGGGAGAAAAGTGATGCACTGATTAGAGGTAAATGGAAGAATGGCTTACCAGTTTTACCTGGTGGGTTGATGTGGAAGAAAGGGGGTCTTAAGTATTTGGGAGTGCATCTTGGAGAAATATCTGTGCAACAGAAAAATTGGGATGGGATTACAGAAAAAGTGGAAGGCAGACTAAAGAAATGGAGATGGATTCATTCCCAGCTGTCTTTTAGAGGGAGAGTATTAATATTGAACAATTTAATAGCATCAACTATGTGGCATAAGCTCTCTTGTGTTGAACCTCCCATTGGACTATTAGCACGGTTGCAAAGAATATTGGTGGACTTCTTCTGGGACAAGATGCACTGGGTCCCTCAAAGTGTGCTTTTTTGCCATTGGAGGAGGGAGGACAAGGGTTGGTGTCTCTAGCAAGCAGATACGCAACATTACGATTACAGTTCATCCAGAAGTTTCTAACAGGCTCAGTGGATGTGGTATGGAGAGAAGTTGTAAAAAGCATTCTTCACAGAGTGGATGGACTTGGACTAGATACTGCTTTGTTCCTCATGGATATCAAAAAGCTACATTTGAGTGGACTATCTTCATTTTACCTTGGATTGTTCAAAGTTTGGGGATCTTTCATCATTAAAAGACCAGAAAATGCAAACTCTCTGTTCTGGTTGTTGGAGGAGCCTCTAGTCAAGGGGGCCCGTTTGGACATAACAGATCAAGTACCAAATCTTTCTCAGAGACTGTGTGACACACAGACGGTAAAGATGAGTCATGAGTAAAGGATGTTACGGCGGTGGCGGCGTTATTAGGACAAAAATCTATGCGACAAACATCCACAATCATGGACTTATGGAGAAAAAAACTGGCAGCAGAGGAGTTGTTACTTCTTGAAAGATATAAGGAAGGGTTTTTGCTTCCTGATAAGAGAGACCCTTTTCCCAAGCACTGGATTACACCAGATTTAAAGGAGATGTCTGGTATTTTGTTAAATTTGAATGGACTTCAGGATTTACTATTAGGTGAATTGAGTGGAAAAGTGATGTATAAATGTTTTGTTAAAATATTGTACAAGTCAACACTGTGTGAGAAAATGGATAATGTCTGGAGAGAGAAGTTTGATGTAGGGGACGAAGTTAAACCACATTGGAGGGCCTTCTATAAACCACCATTGATGAAAAAATCGGGAGATCTTCAGTGGAGAATCCTGAAGGGGGCTGTTGCTGTGAATGCTTTTGTTTCAATCATTAACCCAAATGTCAATGAAGGTTGTGTTTTTTGTGGTTTCAGAGAAACTATTTATCATTGTTTTCTGGAATGTAATAGGCTGAAACCACTTTTTGATTTACTAGAAAAATTGTTTTGGGGTTTTAAGGAAAGTTTCACACCAAAGGTTTTCATCTATGGGGCAGGATACAACCGCAATCAGAGATTCAAATGGCAGTTGATAAACTTTATAGTTGGCCAAGCAAAAATGGCAATGTATATTTCAAGGAAAAACATGATTCAAAATATGCATTGCCAGGATAGTGTACTGTTGTTTAAAGACCCACTCCGATGAAAATAATGTTTTTCTAGGTGTTAACATGTTCTTGTGGCATTTTTCTTATGTTAGAGGACATATCTTGAGAAAAATAAGCTCAAAGTTGTATTTCTGAGTATTTCTACATTCAAATGGCTGTGAATCAGTAGCAGACGCTAAAATGCCGTTCAAAATAGACTGGAGTTGTGACGTAGTAACTCCACTGGGCGGGGCCACAAGCTTGTTAAAATTAATCGAAAGTGCCCCTCTCAAACAAATATCAATGATAATATTGTTTTCAATAAAACAAAATGCATTTGATTATAATTAACATGACAATGTGACAAATTCACGTTTACTTGTATGTTTCTGTCGGTTTGAGCTGTCGTTGCCATGACTCGTTGCTATGGGTTGCGTCACCTGCGTGTCTTGCATCGGACTCGACTGAAGGGGTCAGTCTCCGTTTTCGAGGCCGAGGGTCAGTAATGTGGACGGCAGGAGCGCATAATCGTTGCAAAAGTTATGCATTTTAAAACGAAAACGCACTGTACGGCTGGATAGCTCCAATATTGCTCTCAATTTTTGTTGCACCGGTAATGACAGGTTGGGGGTGTAAGCTAGCGGGAGAGACAGAGCTCTCAGCAACGGGGAGGGGGAGGGTCATCTCCGTGCCAACGGCTCCGCCCACAACGCAGAGGCGAATTGCTAATGAGCTACTGCCGCTCTGCTGAAGCAAAGTCCCAGAAAACGGCACAGGTTTTGTGAGTTTGGCTAAAAATGGCATAATCATAATTTAAAGACCACTGGGAATGTTTACAAATAGCTCAAAATATGATCGGAGTGGGACTTTAAGGCATTTATTAGATCTAGGATTTGAGTCGAGTTTAAGTATTACAAGGAGATGCAATATTTGGGAACCTTTATATTGCAGTGGTGTTTCAATGAAGTTTGTTGTGCTGTGTTTGAGGGGGATTTAACTTTGAGCGTTTTGCTGTGTTGATTGTGTTTGAGAGGATGCAATGATAGATTTTTGTCACTGACCTAATAAAAGTGTGGTTAAAAATCAAAAAATCTCTCTCTCTCTCTCTCTCTCTCTCTCTCTCTCTCTCTCTCTCTCTCTCTCTCTCTCAATATGTATCTATAGGCAATAAGATATTAACCACATTAAACACCAGCTACACTAGTATCGTATAATACTATAATAATATATCATAAAGCACAGTATACATTTAGAAATAAAAAGAGGTTTACTGTAATTTAATACAGGCTCCCAAACATAAAAGTTACAAGCATTATTTAAAATTATACCCTTTCTTGGCACTTGTTTTACATTATTTTGCCATTTGAACATAATAAAATACTAAAATATCTAAAATAGATCGATGCCATTATACTTTTAACTCTTCTGTCCACATGATGGTTTGATCAATGCTTTAAGATCCAAGATTAAAAATGGTCCGTCTTATTCAATTTTTGATCGTTTTCTCCCACTGGATCCTCCCACAGCTGCAGATTCAGCCTAGATAAAGAAGTCAAGACTGTTTGTTACAATGTTCAAGCAATCAATCGATTTACAATACTTCTAAACTGATATCTAACCTTTCTCCTTCGTGTTGCAGGGAAATAATCTTCAAGTCGTGACTGTCTAGTTAGGCCCATTTTCTCATCCACCTCCCTCTGCTTCCTTCTCTTTAAGAGAGACTCGCGAAACTTCTTCATGCGTCCCCGCACCCTTTCCTCCCTTAAAAGAGTGAATAGGGTCACATACCCAAATCTCAGATACTATTAAACATCAGAACATAGAGACATACTTCAAAGGCTTCTCCTTGCACAGGAACTGCACCAGTCCCTCTTCATCAGGCTCACTCCAGGCCAGAACAGGGTCGTCAATTTGTGGTGTTTCAAAAAACAGCTTCCGGGCATCCTTGTACTGCCAGTTTGGAGGGATAGGGTGTGTCTGTAAGAATTGACAGCCAAAGTCGCCTTAATTTATGGTTTAAAAAAAACGGCAGCCTGAACATTCTGCTTTACATCTATTTTTGTGTTCCACAGATAAATGAAAATCATATTGTAGAAAGCAAATGAGGGGTAATAAGTCATGACAAAACTATCAGAACGCTGCCTTCTAGTGAGATCAGCTTCAAAGTCACCATGAAATCATAATGGACAATTCTTATTTTTTAAGGAAAGGTGCAGTGTATATTATAGATGATTTATCTATGCAGTTTTAAAAAAATCTTTACTCGAAAACATTTATTTCGCAACCCTCTTGCAATTACATCTCTTCATTAATGACATGAGCGCAATAATACTGACGACAATGATCCAATAATTTACAGATGGACAAAATCCCTCTCCTACACTTCTTCTTGTTCAAGAAGCCATTTCACTCAGATATAAATTATAATAGACATAAGAGGAGCGTGTGTACGGCTGACCAAGGCTTAGCCTTCCCCTGGCCACGGACTTGAGACTAGAGTGGAATTTTCTCACTCAAAACACTGACTGCTGCTGCTTCTGATTGCTTTTAGGGGGAAGTGCTGCCCATAATGGCAGGTCTAATTAATTAATTAGTTAGTTACATTTATATAGCGCTTTTCAAGGAACTCAATCTCCTCAACCATTAGGATCATTTTTCTCCATAGTAATAATAATAGCATATTGGTCGAAACAGAATTTGGTGTTTGTACTCTTGAGAAGGGCAAAGGTTTCAATTTACAATGTATTGTGCAGATGTATCCAATCACAGACATACAGTCATGTCATCATAAAACCATAGAATTCAAAAGGGTGTCCTTTTTTTTTAACATGACTGTATCTGTTGATTTCTTGAACGCAATGGCCAATCAGACATGTCTGAGTTAGAATCCACTCACTGCACAAAATGCCAGAGTTTTTGTACTGCACCCTCGCAAATCCAACACACGTTGAATGACAGGGAACATTCGATTTTGATCGAATACAATGATTGAACGTACATTTTGTGGTCCTACGCCTTCCACAGATTACATATAAATACATTTAGACTGCTTAACATAGTGATGAGTGACAGCTTTTCAGAGATGTTCTTTGAGTGTTGATATATGTCAAATCACACATTACAGTATGCTTGCTTTTCTGTTTAAATTATAGTGGTTTGCGAATGTAAAAGTTTTCTGTCGCTTCATAACATTAATGTTGAACCTCTGTAGTCATATGGACTATTTTAACGATGTCTTTACTACCTTTCTGGGCCTTGAAAGTGGTAATAACATTGCAGTCTATAAGGGGTCAGAAAGCTCTCGGATTTCATCAAAAATATCTTTATTTGTATTCCGAAGATGAACGAAGGTCTTACGGGTTTGGAACGACATGAGAGTGAGTATTTAATGACAGAATTTGAAAATATTTCATGACTTTCTAATTAAATGTGTTTTTGAGGAGGAAGCGCATCTAGTTGGTTTACCCTCCACCTATGATAATAGGGAAGAAAAGACGATCCCAATTTCCATTTCATGTTTACTTTAGCAGGGCTTGATTTATTTGGTTTATAAGATTATTTTTCCAAACAAGTACCTTTTTGTTGACATGTTCCATCACACCCTCTATTGTATGATGTTGTTTAACAAGCTTCAATGCCCGACTCGGCCCAAGACCCCCAATCTTATCACAGTAGTCACAGCCCAGCAAGATACACAGGTCAACAAACTAGGAAAGAGACACAGAAAGATTAATTAAACAAACACTCTTTTGGTGTTAAAAGAGTGCCTTACCAAAAAAGAAAAAGAAGGCAAATCAATGAATAATCTGAAATTCTGAATGTTTTACCTGTTCATATGTCAGCTGTAGAGCTTTCAATAGATTTGGTAAGGAGTACTCTGTCACCTCACTGTGAGAGCAATGATTTAAGAACAAAACCATGATAGCTATTGCTGTATTTTAATGCAAAATTAAAATGTCTTTCTACAGAAGTGTTGAAATGCCTTACTGTACAATGTAACATTGAATGCAAAATCTATAATCAGAGTGGGAAAATAATTTGACTTTAATCTCACCTGTCTCTCTTTGCATTGAGCTGTCGAAGAAGAACAGTCCCTCCGAATGCCAGTGTGTCCATGTCCTCTGAGGCTACAGCATTAACTGTGCCACTTTTGACCAGGTGGGCACACAGTGCCTCTGCTTCACCTGGAGCCTGACATTCAAAGTGATGTCAAAATAAGTCAAACAAGAACACCTCAAATTCATATGATAGAGTAGTTATTTGTATAATGCTAACTAATTTAAATAGGACACAAAATAAAAAAAATAAAAAACCTGGATACACGGCACACCCATGAGCTTTAGGAGACGTAGGCAGTCTTGTTTAAAGTTGGACCCTAAAAAAGTGCAAAACAATGCGCATAAATATCATAGTCGCCAGCAAATTGGGAATAGTGATGAGTAGAAACAACATGAAACTATACAATATAGTTATGTTAGACTTTAAGATATATTAAGAACGTTTTCTATTTCAAATAAATGCTGTTATTTTGAGCTTCCTGTTCATCAGAAAATCCTGAAAAAAATGTATTAGTTTCCACAAAAACATTAAGCAGCTCAACTGTTTTCAACATTGATAATAATAATAAGAAATGTTTCTTATGGAACCAAATCATCATATTATAATGATTTCTGAAGGATCATGTGACACTGAAGACTGGAGTAATGATGCTGAAAATTCAGCATTGAAGTCACAGGAATAAAATTAAAAACATTATTCATAAAAAAGTTATTTAAAATTCTAATCATATTTCACAATATCACTGCTTTTATTGTATTTTGGATCAAATAAACGCAGCCTTGGTGATCATTCTTTTAAAAGAGACTTGAAAAAACCTTCCTGACCCCAAACTTTTAAACCGTCATGTTTATATCGCCACACACCTGTGTTGGAGCTCTGCAAGCTGTTATAGCCAGTGATTTGAGCTCTTTTCTCCAGCTAGAGGAATTCAAATATATATTATTAAACACATAACTGGTTTGAGATTTTATGTATGTAATTATTCAATAATTTTATTAGAACACATCTTCTCACCACGGCTCTCTTTTGACTGGGCGGTCTGCCATCAAGTACAAAGACAGGCTTGATGTCATGCTCCAGGAAAGTAAGAGTGCGGTAAAACAAGCCTGTGAGAGGGCTGCAACATCAGATGTTCATATTTGTAAGATAAGATAAAACACACACACACACATGATAGAAGATCACAAGATTTACAAAAGAGAACAGACAATTCATTTTTATTCAAACCTTAGCTTCAGATGGCTGGGGAGAGCTGTGCGAAACTGATTCACCACAATAGATGTATCTAGTGCGATAATCTTTCCTGGATCACAGAAACATGACAGGTGTTACAGATTTTAGGCAAACATAACAGAACAAAAAGATTTTTGAGTAACTTAGATGACAACTAACGTTAATACCAATCGAACTCTGAACATTCGAGATACATTTTTTGGCCTGTAAATTGCTTTTCTTACTGTTTTATCTCGTTTATACATGACAAAACATTATTGTAACTTATATTAATTTTTTACTACGGTTTCCCCAATAGTCTTTTCTGTTACAATTTAACTGTAATGCATTGATCTTACCCGAATAATCACCGATCTCTTTGTTGCGCATTGACGCTGGAGCGTCAAAATGAATTAAATGCGCTAACTTTGTAATCCCCATTTTAAATTAAAAATGTTTTTACTCTAATCGTGTTGGTGGGTAGGACAGATGTTATTGTCCTTCATCACACATCTTCATTTCCGCATGGTCGCAGAGCTCACGTGGTTGCCATGGTAACATAGTGCTGATTGGCCACCGCTACTTGACGTCACCAACTCTTTTCGCGACCATAGAATCTGTAAATAGAATCCTCATTAGCGGCTGTTTCCATATGGAATAAAAAAGACTGGCAAAAATACACATGTGAGTGCAGGCGGGGCTAATTTGCATATCCAGAACCACTAAATGAGGCAAGGGTGTTTACATTAAGCTATTTTAAAGCCTGAAGATTTTTTTTAAATATGCCATTTTGGTGATCAAAGATAGGTTTTAGGATAAAATGATTGACTACAGGGGGACTTTAATAGACACATATAAATATCTGTATCTGCAATGATTTTGCTAAACTAACACAATACAAGACTGAGGCGTCAGCTAACACGGCATTAAAAAGTTTACCATAGTAAAAACCTGTAATATCCAAAACCTTTTTATCATGTAAAAACCCAAACCAAACCCATTCTCACCTGTGAAATTTTATCCCATTTCTTCGGGAATTAGAGGTTTCACATTATGTGCACAATGTTTTATTAATATTAATAATAATAATTATTATTATTATCTGTTTTATTTTATTTTATTAAATGCTTGAAAAAAAAATCATACCATAAAAATACAACAATACTCCAGGGTCCTTCAGAATTTCAGTCCAGATTAAGTGCCAGCCACTGTTCTAACCTCCTAATATGTTCTTATAGCTTTTACGTTTTTAGAGAACGCAATACATTCAAAATATGTATTCATTTCAAGTTTAAATCTTTAAAAAAAGTTAGTGGCATCAATCATTGATTCTAATGTGAGTGACTACACGTTGACCGTTCCAAGATGGCGGGCGTGCCGACGTGTCTGGAGCGGTCGAATGCGTATCTACGTAACGTTAGCTACATAATGTCCGCGACTGCAAAGTCTGCAAACAAAATGACCCAACTCGTTTGCCGTAGACGGGCTAGCGTGCGAGAATAGTTTTGAACATAGGTTTTGAAAGTGATGCTTGTGTGAAAGAAGAGGATGTCAGAGCGAGTCAAAGTGTTTGACTAAATATTTTATTAGGTCAACTCGGCCTAAACATTTCTTTGTATATAATAAAAGAACATTCAGCAAGTAAAGATGGAGCAAGGACTAGAGATGTCAGCAATGATTCCTGCATTGCAAGAACTAGCCAGGTAACATCAATGGCTGCTAATTGCGATAGATATTCTCTAGTTAAATACTCCTGACAGGTGTCCTCAACATAAATATTTTAAAATAAAGCTCATACAAAGCCTTTTATGTCTTTCCCAGTGCCAGTTCAGTTGAGTACAACCAGGCTGTGCAGAAACCACGTCAGATACTGTGTCAGTTCATTGACAGGATACTGACAGATGTTGATGTCGGTAAGGACAAATGCATTGCATCTTGGATATTTGTGTTGTTGTTACGTCAAAAGTCTTTTTTATGAGAACATCTCAAAATTCTGTCATTGTTTACTCACCTTCATGTTGTTTCAAACCATGCTAAATGAATCTAAGGCAAATATCTGGTGGTTGACTTCACTTGGTTGAAGAATTGTAGTGAAAACTGTTAATGTGAAGCCCTCTAGAATAGATTATGTAATATGTAAGTATATATTACATTAAATAAATATATTAATACAATAGCATAAATTGAAAATAAGGCATTCCTTTTCTTCCCATTACTGATGAAGTTCTGTGTTATTGTAACATAAATGTTCTCCATAGTTTACAATGGATTCTTCTGATATCATTGTTTTGAACTGAACGGCTAAAACACAAAACAATTCATACACTAGATGGTAGATTACATCTAGTGCATCGTTCAAGTCTGTAGTGTATAGCATAGTATAATTTGGGACATTATATATACTCATAGCTTTTAAGTTTTTAGAGAACTTTGATTCAAAATATATTTTCATTTCAAGTTTAAATATAAAAAAAAAACAATATATATATATGTGTATAAATATCATATATATTTTAATATATATCATCATATA
The DNA here is from genome assembly GCF_029890125.1 of Rhinichthys klamathensis goyatoka. Lineage (NCBI taxonomy): Eukaryota > Metazoa > Chordata > Actinopteri > Cypriniformes > Leuciscidae > Rhinichthys > Rhinichthys klamathensis. The sequence continues at coordinate 1,132,658 of NW_026606669.1, read as the reverse complement.
TAAACTTATCATCATTTACTCACCCTCATGTCGTTACAAACTTGTATGACTTTCTGAAGAACACTAAAGAAGATTTTAAGGATTCAAAGTTTTGGTGACCCTTCACTTCAATTGTATGGACAAACAAACAAAAACACTGAGACATTTCTCAGAATCTTATCTTATGTTCTACTGCATAAAAAAATCATAGAGTTTTGGAATGACATGAGGGTGAGAGTAAATAATGATATAATTTTTTATTTTTGTGTGATTAAACAAGCCCTTTAAAACAAGTTAACAATATTTAAACTTGTTGGAAATGTCTCTTCATCCCTTTCCACTGTCAGTTTTTAGTACAGTAATGTTTGAGGTGTTTACATAGTCTAATGTTTTTAATCTCTCTCACGTTTTAGTTGCTCTGGAGTTATGTAAGAAGACCAGTTTTGAGCCAGCATGTGTGATGCTGCTGGACTTTGTCCAGCACATTATTAAATCCTCCACATTAATGTTCATAAACCCAGCGTGTCTTTCTGATCACTTCAAAAACTCAGAGAACAGCTGCACTGGTAAGTTGATATAGTTTAATATATATATATAAGTTCTACACAATTACATTTAGCTTAAATTGTCTGCCTTCCTTCTCCCTTCATAGATTTCAGTAAATGGATCATCAACCGTCTCTTGCGAATTGCTGCTTGCCCAGAATGCGAAGATCTTCACATGAAGATCTCGTCAGTCATCTGTTCCTTGCTTCACCTTTTCAGAGCCAAGGGTCCAGTACTTTTTGGGCTGTTTTCCACAGAGCTAATTTGTTTAATGCAAGATCTAGTGCATAAGAATTTCATGGTCAGACCGTCTCCACAATGGCCAGTGGTGGTGGAACGCTTCTCCATCAGGTCTGCAGAGTCTGCTGTTTACCTGACCCCTACCATCCTTCAGCTGTCCTCATGTGCCTCAGCTCAGATGCTGTTAGTAACTTCATTAACAGTGCTGACAGATATTTTGCAGGGCATTTTCTTCCCAAGAGAAGTGGGCATCATATGGAACTCTACTTGCCTCATGCTGTCTAATGGGAGCCCGAGGCTCAAGGCAGTGTCTATGGTGCTTTTAACTCGCATTGTGACTCTAGGAGGTTTCCCTGAAGACCATTCGCAGCCATTTTTCTCTGCTTATTTGCATCTCCTGGACTCATTGCCTGCTTTTGAGGAGTCAGAGCTCAAGTCTTTTGGCAAGGATTTCCAGAAGCTCTCCCAGTGTGTTTTCCTGACAGAGGAAGGCACTCACGGCAGGTTTGAGAGAGTCCATCTGAACATGCTGATGGAGAGGCTTGAGAAACTGGTGGTTGGCGGGGCACTTGAGCAGTTGAAGGTAATGGAGGTGAAAGCTACACTTTGCGAAGTCTTCTGCTTTGTCCTCAACTTTGTTCCTCCCGGATACGAGTGTGCAGTGCAGATCCGGAAAGACAGAGTTGCAGCCATTTGCAAAGCTCTTATTAAGACCATTGGAACCCAGGACCAGGAGGAGGTAAATGATCAAAGGAAAAATGTATCCAAAAAAAAAAAAAAAAATTCTATTTTCTGTCAAGCACAAAATAAGAAGTCTAGCAATAGGTCCAGGCTGCTCTTTTCCATACAATCAAAATTAATGGTGACATGATATGTCAAGCTTCAAAAATGACAAAAACAAGATAAAAGCAACACAGTCACAGTGGTTCAGACATCTTTTGCATTATATCCAAAGTGTTCTGAAGCAATGTTGGGAAAAGGAATGGACATTTCTAACATTTGAAGGAATGGTTCACCCAAAAATTCTGTCATCAATTACTCACCTTCATGTTGTTCCAATCACATAAGACTTTGGTAAACACAAGAATTTGTTAAACATGGATGCTCATGCTTGCTTGACACGTGAGAACTAACCTCATTGGCTCTCGTTTGTCAAGCAAGCACTTTTGAGCTTCAGTTTACCATATTTAATGTGCTTTACAAATGTGTGTTTATCAGTGTTATATGAATAAATAACATCGGTTTATCATACCTGGATTTAACAACTTGATTACTTTTAAGGTTTATCTTCTTATGTGTTTCGAAGTCTTATGGGTTTGGAATGACATGAAGGTGAGTAATTGATGACAGAATTTTCATTTTCTGGGTGAACTATCCTTTTAATAGTGTTGATAGTTTAAAATATTGCCATACATTAGCTCAAATCTCATTCTCACGTATATATTATTATGTAGTTTGAAGTCTTAAAGTGGTGAAGTATTGCAGAGAGTAACACATTTTCTGTTAAAAACTAGCAAAGTGTGGAAGGCTACCTGTACGCTGCACTCAAGACAGACGCCATTGCTGCAGTGCAGGATGTGCAGGCCTCTGTTTCTGACCCTGCTGATCCTCGTATGTATGAAGAGGAGGTTCCAGCCAAACGACCAAACCTCTCTCTTCCAACACAACTAAGGAGCGAGGCCAAAACTCAGCCAATGTATGCAATTCTCTGTCCCCACTCAGTCTCTGCTGTCTCTTCAGATAGACTTTGCTTCAGTCTCTCCTCCTACCATGTGTAAAGACGAGCTTAACACATTAAGATGATCTTGTCTGCCATCAGGCAAGTGGACATGAAGAGCAGTAGTGAGGTGTGGGCAGCTGTAGACAGCCGACTGGGCGAGTTACTGACCCAGATGAGGGACCACACAGTGAGCCAGTGCGTGAGCACCGTGCAGGGACTGACCGTCATCTTCCACCTGGCTGCACTTTGCTCAAAGCACTGTCCGAATGGACCACAGAGGTACGGTTTTATTTAAGGCCTTTGTTGTGTTGCATGGTTATTAGTTCTCATTCTTAAATGCCTCTTCAGTGGCAGAGGAGAGAAGACATCAGAGACCTCAGATGGAGTCCAGCTCGTTTGGTTAAAGCCTCGGATTTTGGCTCAGGTAGTCGAGAGCTGCCGCACCGTAATGGCAAACACCTCCAATGATGGAGAGCTGGAGCCTCTGGTGGAGGGCACTGTCAGGATCCTTGATGCTGTCCTCTACCTTAACAGTGAGTGTATTTTTTGCAAAGCACCATTTCATTCAACTGCATCTTGGTTATTTTTTCAGGATGGCAAAATGCTGGTCAAAACCAAAAAGCCTAATATTATTTTCAAGTTTTGGCTGGTAACCAATATAAAAAACTATTTGTTCTGAATTTATGAAAAATATATCACTAAAATTAAATATACCACAAGTAAATGTAGGCATTATAATGCACACAGTATGAAAATGGATATTTATTTTGAGATTGGCTAAAGATAACATTTAACAGTATTATTAAATTATTAGTGGTTTTGAAGAATCGGGTCGATATACCAATAAATAAATAAATAAATCTCGAATTTTGCCCGAGACCTCTTATACATTACCCTTCAAAAGTTTGTACGTTTTAAACAATGACACATTAAATTGATCAAAAGTGACAGTAGAGACATTTAAAAGGTTACAAAAAATGTTTCAAATAAATGCTTTTTCACAAAATATTGAGCAGCTGTTTTCAACATTGATAATAGGTAAATGTTTCTTGACCAAATCAGCATATTAGGATGATTTCTGAAGCGTTACGTGACACTGAAAACTGGAGTAATGATGCTGAAAATACCGTTTTTCTATCACAGAAATAACTTACATTCAATTAAAAAGAATGGTTTTGTATTTTAATATAACAGTGCATAATATTACTGTTTTATTATATTTTTAATCAAATAAATGTAGCCTAGGTAAGCAAAAGAGACTTCTTTCAAAAACGTTTTTAAAAATCTGAACGGTAGTGTGTGGTACCAATGTACCAACCCTAGTTATTTGACAAATTTATTCAGAAATTCCACAATTTTTTGATATTTTTTATGACCATAGACAGAGCATCCGATAGATATATTTAACAGCATGATATCAGTCCATTTGAAATAATTTGATTTGTTGTCTGTTTACAGCCAATAGTCAGGGTGACACAAGTTTTTCCAGGAATGTTTGTGCTCTGCTGTCGATTCCATGGGTGCTTGAGCATTCTTCACAAACGGTTTATCAGACAGCCTCTTTTCCTGCAAGTCTGATTACACTCTCCCAGAAACTTGCTCCTGCCTGCTGTAAGTATCTAATTCATTAACGTTCTGCAATATTTTATATATGCCCAAAAGGGAATTACTGTAGCTGTAATGTTAATGGATAACTTTTTTTTTTTTTATCTAGTTCCTAAACGCATTTAATTCATTTTACATTCCTTATTCTTTTAACGCTTGTTCTTTTGTTATTTTGTCTGTAGCTGCACAAACTCGAGCGCACTGTGTGTTTCTGCTCGCTCTGCTGTCAAAGAGTGTGTGCGGTGACTGGCGTTCGTCGGTTTATCGTTGGGCCCTGCAAAGCAAGATGGAAGCTGAGCGGGCCAGTGCCGTCAGAGGCTTCCCTCTTCTGCTGCACCACCTAGGGGTCAAATCCTACAGCCTCATCCACGAGGTCCTTCTGTACGTCACCCTCTAACAGTCAATCTGACAATCATCCAATATTGGCACACATCAATTCAGGGATCCCATGGTCATGGAAATCCTTAAATATCAGTGAATTTTAAAAGTCATGGAAATATCTATAGCAAATATATTGTTCTAGTCATTTTCAGTTCTAAAATGTTTAATCGATTAGAAATAACCTAAACGAAATATTTTTTTTAATCCTTATGCAGTTTATGAAAGACCGAAAGATGGTTAAAAAGGGAAACTTTTTGCTTGAGATGTGAATAAATATATGAATACATTGTGCTCGTAAATGGCTGTTGTGATATGAGTGGCGGCTTGGACCCAGAAATGGTATTCCTGACATCACAACTTAAACTTAGAATTAGAATAAAATGTAGGGCAGGTCTTGATTTCATCCTTCGGGAATTGATTTGATAACTAAACGGAGGCAGATCTGAATGCCAGTTTGCAGTCAGTTGTGGAGGATATTGTAGTCCCACTCTCTGCCGAGACAAACATCATGAAGAGAGCATATGTCGATGCAAGGATCCAACGATTTTTTTAATTGCACATGAATTACATAAACACTGCAACATTCTGTAAAAAATAAGAAGTGTCAATTTTTTTTGTTCACGTTTGTTAACATTTTGTATTTAAAACTGCATTTAGGAACAGACTCCAGGACAGCTCAACACAAGTGAAGACCGAGCTGGCCGGTATCACGGGGCAGCTGGCCTGCTGTTTGTCTGAGAGGTCAGAACTGCAGTTCCCTCAGGAGACAATGCCTTCCCATGAGCTCCTCTGTGCTGGTCTCAGCATTTCAGACTCCCATCCCTGCCAGATCTCCTCAATCGGAGCCTCTATCCTCACCCCGTTCCTTCTGCTGCTCAAACCTGTGGAGGACGTGAAGGTGAAGCAAGGTCAGTCTGCTCTGCAACACTTTCTGTGAAGCTTCTGAATTTTTTAACATGGAAAGGCTTTATCTATTTTAAAGGTGAAGTATGTAGTTTCTGTGACACTAGTGGCACCTATTGGAATTAAAAAAAATAAAGTACGTTTTGCAAACACCCACTTTTTTTGCAAAACACCCCCAACCATCACAAACCCAGCTCTTACGGGTGCTTGTGAAGGCATGTCTCAACAAGTAATAGTAGGCTAATTTCAATAAAAGGTCCAACATATTAGGAATACTTTTAGCTGTGTTGCTATGTGTCAAGAGTAAGCAATTGAGTAGGCTAGTAGCACTATCTAGAGCGAACGCAAGCATCTTGCTTATACTAAACCCATCCAATGTACAGCATCTTCACATGTCATATTTTTTGACATGACACACCACAACTGTTTGACATCAAAGTAAATATGAACTGGTACATTTATCTTTCTAAACGGGTGCATTATGATACTGTATGGTGTAGGGGTGCAACGGATCAAAAAACTCACGGTTCGGATTGTTTCTCGGATCGGATCATTTTTCGGATCAGTAAAACAGACAAGACAAATAAACATAAGTTTTGTCTTTTTGTTTATTAACACTTTTAAATTATTAAATTAAAATTAGGGCTGTCAATCGATTAAAATTTTTAATCTAATTAATTACATACTCTGTAATTAATTAATCTAAATTAATCGCATACACAATCTTACAATGTTTACATGGTACAATTTCTGGTAAGCTACGTTTTTATTATTATTGCTTGACACAAATTTCACGATTTCAATTTAATTTAATTCTTGTGATTTGATGCAATATTGACTCATTTGGATAAATATACAAGATAGGCATTCATTTTTCTCAAGAAACAAAAAATCTCACCCAATGCTGTAAAAATACAGAGAGCCATACCAGCTGGTAATATTTAAGGTTAAAAATAGCTCAAATTAAATATAATGCGTGTTTATTACAAATAACAACTTTGATATAAGTAAAAAATATAATACATATGTAATATAGTAGTAGGCTACATAAATTTAGAAAAACTCTATAGCTCTTTTTTTATAGCCAACTATAACGTGCTATCACATGGTCATGAAATGGCTTTCCTGAGGTAACTTAGGCTAAATGTTATGTGACATAGTTGTTCTCCAGCTGTTTTATTGACCTCTTTTCGCGGTTAAAAAAAACACTGATTGATCGAGGAATATACATTTCGGTAAGTTTTAGGCTGACCTACTGTATCTTTCAACATTGTTCATTCGTGTTTATTTACTATTGGCTAGAGATGATCGGTTCACGTGCCGCTATGGGATCTGTCATGTCACATTTACAAGCGCCAACGGTATTTATTGTTTGATTTTCGTAATAAAATTGACAAAATCTGAGAGCTGAGATTTTTTAAATATCATAATAACGTCTGTCTTGTCTGTTTCCGTGTCCTCTCTTTGGTGCGCGATTTTTCTGTGCGTGAGAAAATGGTTGTGTGACGTGAGAGCGCGTGAAAAGTTACAACACACACACACACGCACAAGCGCGCTTTCTCTCAGACACACTCACCGACTCACGCACACACTCCTGGATGCTTTGCATTGATGTGGTACTTTAGAGTTGACGAACTCCGTCAAACAATGATCCAAGCAGCGCGTTCTTGTCTCCCTCCTTTTTACACGAATGGTGGCTACGGCTAGAACGGCTCCGCAAAGGTCAAAACGGAATGGATTAATCTGCGTTATTTTTTTTAACGCGTTATTTCTTCTCAGATTAATTAATCGAAATTAACGCGTTATTTTGACAGCCCTAATTAAAATATATAAAATCAGCTTAAAGTGCACAAGGCATAATATCTTATTTTTAGAGAAATGACGCGGGGCGTTCAAGCTTCTCCGTTCCTCCGCTCACCATGACCACGCTGTGGAGATGTGTGTGGACTGAACATGCGTACATTTTTTTTTTCCATAAATCAATCTGCGGATCACGTGTGTGCCGAACCGAAGATATTGATCCGAACGGATCACGGATCAATGATGATCCGTTGCACCACTAGTATGGTGTCGAAGCGTCCATTGCAGTGTGTAGCATCGCAATGCCCTGTTGGCTTTGACGTGCTCATGACCTGTTTAATCTTTGAGGTTCTAAATGCAGCGAAATTTGGCTTGCAATCCTGTACCCGAAGCTGAATGTCAGTCATGGTCCCACACCTGCTAAAAACCCTCTTGCTCTGCCTGCTACAGTAGCCACACCCCAAACTGGAAGGAGATAGACTTATGGACCGCTCTCAATGATTTGATGGTGCCTGGGAGGCTCAATATTTACACTTTTGGGGGAGATAAACCCATTAATGGCATACTAATAGTAGTCAATAAACGACAAACTTGGTTAACAGAAACAAAATCTTACATACTTCACTTTTAAACTGTCTTGAGGATTGAGTTATTAGTCTAAAGAATGTAAGTAGCTGAATTTGGATAAATGAATTTACTAATGAATTTTTTCTTTATGTTTTTGGTAGTATATACCTTTGGTTTTGCAGCCTGATGAGCATTAAACTATAATCTAAAGTATAAAAATTATTCTATTTAACATTGTCTTTTGGAATGGCAGCTTTTATCAGGAATATACGGCACTTGTTCAAGCATGTGGATCTGGGTAACAGTGACCCTGATACGAAAGCTCTGGTTAGTGCTTTGGTCAACCTCATTGAAGACCCTGACCAGGAAGTCCGCATAATGTTCGGCCAAAACATTAAGAATCTTCTGGAGTTTTGGAATGGAAATGGCTTCCTGAAGGAGGTACAGATTTTAAAGTTCAAATTATGTTAACATGATGTAATCATTATCACCTCATTCTTTTAGTCATTTATCAGATGTTTTTATCCAAAGCGACTAATGGATGGATTATGATTTTGTGTCCAGCTTCTTGTGTCCAGGCTAAAAGAAGCTTACACCAATGCAAAGACCTCCAGAAACAATGATCTCAAAAACACGCTCATATTAACCACTGGAGAAATTGGGAGGTAGTGTAAAATGCTTCTTTTTGGTACCACTTTTAGTATATATGGATTCTTCCAGCTGTTAAAAGCGCGCAAATCATGTTTCAATAATGCTTTTCGTGCTTATGGTGCTTCTCAGAGCTGCTGAGGGGAACCTAGTATCTTTTGCTCTGCTTCGCCTTCTGCACTGCCTGCTGTCCAAATCCAATCCTGTGTCGGTAGCAGCCTACACAGAGATCCAGGCTTTGGCCACCTGCAGAGACCTCAAACTGCAGTCCTTCTTCAACCAGTACAGGAACCCAATTTGCCAGGTCAGCATGCCTTTGTGTTACTGTGATGATAAAGTATTATCTTAATTGCTTTGCTTTTATGGTGTGTTTTATATAGTAGTTTGCCATCAATGTGAGCACCACCATATGCTGTTTATCACAAAGCTTTAAAATTGTGTGTTAGAAATGGAGAACAGTGTTTGTTTTGCTTCAAGCAAACATGTAATATGTTTATAGAATATGTAATGTTCCTCTCTTTTCTTTTATTGCAGTTCTTGGTGGAGTCTTTGCACTCCCGACACGTGACGGCTCTGCGCTGCACGCCGGATCAGAGCTGCGAGGCTCTGCAGGAGGAGGCGGCCCATCAGAGAGAGCTGGCACTGGACATCCTGTCTCATGTGGCACATGTCTTTGATTTCCCTGACCTTAATCGTTTCCTCAATGTAAGTTTAACATCTTAATACCAGATTTGGCAAGATCAGCCTCTGATGTAAGAGAAAAGCCTGAAATTTGGGCAAATATAGTAGAGCATAATAGGCCGGGACTGGGAAAACTTTTTGAAACCAACAAGAGCAAAATTTAGAGCAATGATGGATTGCTTTGATAAACATTGCTTATTTCACAGAAGAAATGAGCTTGCTCTCTCTTTAATTCACAGCGGACACTACAGGTCCTTCTTCCCTTTTTGGCAGCCAAGGCCAGTCCTACTGCTTCTACTCTGATCCGCACAATTGCCAAGCAGCTGAATGTCAACCGCAGGGAAATGCTCATCAATAACTTCAAATACATATTCTCCCATCTTGTGTGTTCCTGTACCAAGGAGGAGCTGGAGAAAGCTTTCCACTACCTTAAGGTGTAATTTTCAGATTATGAAATTAGAAAATAAGCAGTGAGGAAAAAGACAAATAGAAAGAGGAATGGTATCATAAAAGTATATTTTTTCAAATTTACGTATTGTACATTAACTTTTCTTTTATATTATATGTTGTTTTTATTTTTGCACAGAATGAGACAGAAATTGAGTTGGGCAGTCTGCTGAGACAGGATTTCCAGGGTCTTCATAATGAGCTGCTCCTGCGTCTAGGAGAACACTACCAGCAGGTCTTTAATGGACTTGCTATTTTAGCTTCTTTCGCCTCTAGTGACGACCCATACCAGGGCCCAAGAGAAATCACCACCCCAGGACGCATGGTACTACTGCTCTAATAATAATATTCATCAGTCTAAGGCCCACGGGTGTCTAGCACAACGTTCATAAACTGATTCATGTGCCTTTTGTTGTATAGAATTGGATGCATTAGAGTTTGTTTTCAGCTTTCTCTTATAGTCATTGTTCTGTAAATAATGCTATCTGTCACTGTATGTCTGTGTAGGCCGATTATCTGCAGCCCAAGCTCCTTGGCATCCTGGCTTTCTTTAACATGCAGCTGCTTAGCTCTAGTGCTGGAGAGAAGGAGAAAAAGAAAATGGTAAGTGTTCGGTACGTTTTAACAAACTTTAAAGCTGTTTTGTCTGGTTTCAATGCTAAATGCGGACTTTCAGTAGCGGAATGCTGCAGTAGAGAAAACGTGACAGATCAACCTCATAACTGATCTGTGACGCATCAGAATATCATTAAAGGGGTCATGAATTGTGAAATCAAATTTTCCTTGATCTTTTGACAGTTAAGAGGTCATTTCACTATAAAAATATCCTGCAAGTTTCAGAACTGAAAACTTCCTTGTTAGTCCAAAAACAGCTTTTATTGAAAACAAGCTCCCAAATGTTTGGTTTCGGATTTTGTCTCAGTATGAGGTCACAGTTCGACGATAGACTGCCTCTGCAGAAGATCAACTTCTACTTCTATATCATCGCCTCTTTAGCCCCACCCACCAATTTGCGCATGTAGTGTAGTAAAAAATACGAGAAAATCTCAAACACAGGATTACTCCAGAAACAAAACCGATAGAGATTTCTCTGAGGATTAAAGGATGTTTTGCAGATCCCGTCCTTGTGATCCCAAACATTAAAAAGGGTGGATGAACTTTACTTTTAATTAAGTTCCATTCAGACCGCATCAGTAAGACACTATTCGTTTGTTTGTAATAGAGATAGCAAGATAGTTCTATCCCCATTATGTCAGTATATTATGACCTTTTTTCCTCTCAGGCTCTGAACAGTTTAATGGCCCTGATGAAGCTGATGGGTCCAAAGCACATCAGCTCAGTCCGAGTGAAGATGATGACCACACTGAGAACTGGCCTGAGGTACAAGGACGACTTCCCAGAGCTCTGCTGCAGGTGTGTTTCTAGTCTGAGTGATTGCATTGAAGAGGATGTGCAAATAGATTCTGAAGAGCATCAGAAGTTGTATCTGCGTGAGAGTGCTGACGACGAGAATCAGATGTTCTTTAATTAGTGTGCCGTGAGCTCAGCAGGACGCCTGGTTTGCATTTTTATTTTAACAACGGTTAAGCTCAACACAAACCATCTGTATCTAATATGCAATCAGTTTAGAGGATGAAACCGTAATTGCACTTTGCTCACAAAATAACAAGGATATGGGCTTTATTGTTATCTTACTGGTTTACAGGACGTGGGATTGTTTCGTGCGGTGTCTTGACCCGTCTTATCTGGGTCCGCTTCTGAGTCATGTAATCGTCGCTCTGTTACCTCTCATCTCCATCCAGCCTAAAGAGACAGCGGTGATCATGCACTACCTCATAGTGGAGAACAGGTGTGTGTTGTTCCTGCTTTCTCTTGTTTTGTTGAAGGCTAGATTTGGTTTATTTCTCTAAAGGATTTAGGATGATTTTTAGATAATTTTATAGATTAAAAAGTAGGTTTTTTTACAGATTAAGTAGTAATGTTGATTATTAATGTGTTGACAACATACTTATTAAAGGTAAAGTGTATACTTTTTGCAGCACTATGATTGAAATGATTTTCAATCAGGTTTCCTAAACATTCTGTAAAACCTAACAAATGTCTAATAACTAATACTATAAACTAATACTTTTTAGTTGACTTGACTTAATGTAGAACAGTTTGTTGTAAAAAAAAACTTAATTGTAAAAATGTAGTAATCTGTACTAAATATTTGTGTATAGTATTTGTTACTCAGAAAAGTTAAAGGGATAGTTAAGCCAAAAATTAGAATTCTGTTATCATATACCCACTCTCAAATTGTTCCAAACCTGTATACATTTCTTCTGATGAACACAAAAGATGATGTTTTGAAGAATGTCGGTAACCAAACAGTTGATGGACCATAGTAAATTACTATTCAAGTCAAAGGGGCCTATCAACTGTTTGGTTACTGACAATCTTCAAAACATCTTCTTCTTCTGTTACAAACAAAAGTTATCTATGTCAAAAATAATAAAGTACTTGCAATTTTTAAAGTAAATTGGTTTCATCAGGTTTTCTAAGTGTCGTCAACTACTTGCAATCTAGAGATCTCCCCTCCCGCCTCAAACTCACGCTATTGGCCAAATTTGTTAGCTTGTTATAGTTTTCTCTGCATATTAGATTAGAACAATTATTTTAACATTGAAAAATTACACTATAACACTAAAAGTATCATTTTAATGTATTTTGTTTTTTGGGTAAAATCCTTTCTTCACAATCTTTTCATCTCAGGGAGGAAGTACAAGACTTTCTTCATGAAATCTACTTCCTTCCTGACCATCCAGAACTGAAAAACATTCACAAGGTCCTTCAAGATTACCGTAAGGTACGACCTAAACAAACCAATCACATCAAAGTATAAATAACAGTGTAAAACTTTAAAATCGTGCTACACGTTGTGACTTGACAATCAATCAAATGAAATTATTTCTATAATGATGGTTGTGATGCACTATTCTTCAACAACAGCAAACCTCAAAGAGCACCGACACGCAGACAGCACTGCAGCTCTCCATGCGGGCGATCCAGCATGAGAATGTGGATGTACGCATCCATGCGCTCACCAGCCTGAAGGAGATGATATACAAGAACCAGGTCAGACTCGCTCTTAAGAAATTAGAGAGCATTGCCAGCTTGGATGCAAAGACATCAAAATGCCATACATCTTATTACCTGTAAATCATATCAGCACAGTATGTACAGTTTTTTTCTCACTCATTGCAGTTAGTAAAATGATAATATTTTGTGTAAGTACAGTTAGTATAAGAGTCTGTATATCAATAATTATTCACTAGATTCAGTATTATATAAATGCAACATAAAGTATGTAAATACAATATGGGATTGTAAGCATATTATTAGAAACCAGGCTTCAAATGCAATAAGGGCCTGAAAGGTTGAAGACCCCTGATCTACATATATTGTTTGTTCTACAGGATGCTCTATTAAAACATGTCTTGGACAGTGAGATGGTAGAGCCGGTGATCTCTCAGTTAGTGACAGTGTTGCTCCGGGGCTGCCAGGACGTCAATCCTGAAGTCAGGCTTTTGTGTGGGGAATGCCTGGGGGAGTTAGGAGCCATTGATCCTGGTCGGCTTGACTTTTCACCTGCTGACACTCAGGGAACTGGATCAACATTTGTGGTAAGACTTTCCTCAGACACTTTTGTTTTTTGTTGCTACGTATATGTATCAAGCAGAATCTTGAAGATCATGTTTTAGGTGTGTAGCTTTTGCATTTTATGCATTCCAAATGTTATGCACAGAATAAAGAGAGTGTCTTTATGCTTTTTAGAGTGGGATCGATGATCCAAATTTTGCCTATGAACTCCTGACAGAGCTGACCAGAGCCTTTCTGGCCTATGCAGATGATGTGAGAGCTCAGGATGCTGCGGCGTACGCCATGCAGGTATGAACTGGGCCAAAGATACTGTCCCTTGGGACTTTGATATTGTCCCTTTCTTTGGTGTTTTATAAAACACCATATAGTGTTAATCACATCACCAAATACTGAAATACCTTATACTTTTGCCCCTGGTTTCACAGACAAGTCTTAAGCCTAGTCCCAGACGGAAATTCATTATTGAGCTGTTTTAGTTGAAAAACACTTGCACTGACATATCTTAAAATATGTAATGTGCATTTATAAAAGCCACTTAAGTGTAGGGATGCACGATGATATCGGGACAACATCGGTATCGGCCGATAAAAGCTTAAAATGACCATCATCGGTATCGGCCGATATGAATATTTCTGCCGATGAGTCTTGCCGATAGGGTGGCGTGTTTCCTATGCGCACGTGACGACCGTGAACGAAGCATGAGCGCCAGCAACTTAAACTTCCAACTAGGGGTGTGCGTCTCACGGTTTTTGATCGTGGACGATTAAAATGTCTCCACGATCTGCTTTTGAAGAAAAATCATAGTATCGTGCATTCTATCAGTTCAATTCTGGCGCCTTCATCTCAACATACTGTACAACGCGACGTACATTCACATCACATCACATGTAAACGCAGAGGTAGAGTTACACTTACGGGACACTGCAATTCACAAAAGTTCATTGTTTGCATGTGCGTCAAAGTCTTGCTAGGTAAACATGTCATTCACGTGCTGATGCGCTGTTCTAACATCCGCTTTTCTGAGCGCGAACACCCGACGCTCACAGGAACTAAAAGCCTGTCACAGCGCCTGCATACTGGACTAATCTTTCGAGTCTTATTGCGCTGATACTGTCAAATACACATAAGGTTTACATAAACAAAGTTGGTTATGTCTAAAGTGAAAGCAAACAGAAAATCTGCTTGTCAAATGCGTGTATATTAGACGCCTCGCGTTACTCGCGTGCAGTTCTTAAAGAGACAGTAATAATATTCTGCCGCTTGTCTTTAAAGAGATACTGCACCCAGAAATAAAAATTCTGTCTATCTAATGTTGTTTCAAACCTGGATTCATTTCTTTCTTGTGCTTAAATATACTATGGAAGTCACTGGAGTACAGCAACTGTTTGGTTAGGCACATTCTTCCAAATAACTTTTATAATTTCAACAGAAGAAAGAAACTTGAGAGAGTAAATGATGACAATTTAAATTTTTGGGAGAACTATCCCGTTAATGTTAATAAAACAACAAAACACAGAGGAAATCACTCACTGCTCTTGACTGAGAACATTAATAGAAGCTTTAATAAGCTTTTTTTGCACTTAAAAAAAAAAAAAAAATATATCGGTATCGGCATCGGGCAAAATTAGTTTGAAAATATCGGCATATCGAATATCGGCCAAAATCCTATATCGTGCATCCCTACTTAAGTGTCCTACTTGAACAAAGGTCTAATCCTGGGTTTACGAAACCGTGCCTAAGACTTCATATATTTTGTTTACACTTAAACTTTTTTATATTTTAGGCTGGACTAAAACATGCCCTAGATATTGATTGAACATGATTTGATTCTTTATTATTGTTCTTTATAGATCTTTTGCCCTTTAATCTTTTGTGTATTTTTTTATTGCAATTAAATGTACAGAGTTATTTTTGTCATAAGAAAAAAGGATATAAACCTGTTAAGAGGACAACACTTGTGTACCTTAATTCAATACTGTGCCAAAAGCTTGAGCAATTATCGTGATATGAAAATTTGATACCTTCCCATGCCTACTTGTGATTTACATTTAGAACTGCCTTGGGATTTTTTTTTTTTTTTTAAGTATTTAGCAAGGAGATTTTTAGTTTAAATTATATTAGCTTAAAATAGGTAGAAAGAAACTAAGGTTGAAACGATAATTATTTTTTGTCATTGACGATAACCTATTCAACTTTTGTACTATTTTCTTTGAATAATTTTTTTTAAAAACATTACAACTAAAACCTTTAAATGCTACAAGTTAATTTAGGCATCACAACATTATAATGTTTTGAAAATTATTTTCATTTTGAGTACTGCATTCAAGCTGTATTATTAAATTATTAGTTTTTAAAAATGATCTTAAAATTATTATATTAAGTGAGCGTTAGATGACGGCAAATCTAAATGTAAAAATAGGTTAAATAAGCTTGTATAATAACATTTACAGATATCGAATGATATTTAAAAAATCTCAAATATTGGCCGAGAACCATTTTGGTACTGATATGTTGTGTATCCCTAGTAGAAACATTCAAGTTGTCGATTTTAGGATAGCTAAACTCTGTAAACTTTCAGGAGCTGCTATCATTATTTGATTGTCGGGAGGGCAGGACTGATTCACCAGGTCGCCGTCTATGGAGAAGATTCCCTGAGCAGGTTCAGGAAATCCTGGAGCCACATCTCAATACCAGGTTGGACATGATTATTATGCATGACTTGTTGTCAGCTGCTTTTATTACATGCATAAAACTGACTTGTTTTAATCATCTGAAGGTATAAGAGCTCTCAGAAGGTGGTGAACTGGTCGAAGTTGAAAAAGCCAATATATCTTAGCAGCCGTGGAAACAAATTCTCTGACTGGTCTGCAACCTGGGCAGGATATCTCATCAGTAAAGTAAGTTCACATCTACTTGTTTTCCTGTGCTATCAAACATCACATATTTGTAAAAGGCTAATTCTCCCTCATCTTTTCATGTGTTTTAGGTTAGACATGAGCTTGCTGGCAAAGTGTTCAACTGCTGTAGCTTCATCATAAAGCATGATTACAAAGTGACCATCTACCTGCTGCCCCACATTTTGGTCTATGTGCTGATTGGATGCACTCAGGAGGAGCAGCGAGAGGTACAAATTCAAACTCTGTAGAAAAGGACAAGCTATTGATTTTTGATAGGAAACGGTCCGTGTAGTTTTTCTCTGTAAAGTTTAGTAAAAAAACCCAATAATATTGCCAGTGAAAAAGGCTGTTTCTGTTTGTGTCCTGTAGGTGAATGAAGAGATCATGGCAGTCCTGAAGGAGGGTGACCCGCGGTTATTGCGACTGCAGGATAATGCCTCCAGTCTGAGTCAGCTCAGCACACAAACAGTCTTCTCCATGCTGGACCATCTCACTCAGTGGTCCCGCCACAAACTACAGAGCCTGAGTACCAACAAGAGGTCAGGAAAACATGGCAGAGAGCAGCCGCAGGCACAGGCAACAGGTGAATTACAAAACAAACTTCTGATTTCAGTTCATAAAAGCTGATGGTAATTTATTATTAACATCTTGACATTATTAGGAATGATAATAGACCATTTGTCTGTGTGTTCTTTTTTTTAATCTTTATTTACAAATTCTCATCAAACATAAATTCATTTAAGTCGGCATCAATAGCATCTCAAAAATACTGTTCTGAGTAAAATCAATACGTTATGGATTATGCCATTATTTATTTTCCTTATAAAATCTTGCAAACAAACATTAAACAAGGAAACGGCAATGCTGTGCGAGTTACATATTTTAAGGTTTGGGGTCGGTAAGGAAAGAAGTAACAAAAATACAGTAACAGCATGTTTTTAAAATATTATTACATACAATCTGTATTTTATTATATTTTAAAATGTCATATTTTCCTGTGATGGCAAAGCTGAAATTTCAGCATCATTTTGTAGAAACTGATGCACTCTATTCAGGATTCTTTGAAGAATACAATGTTTAAAGCAACAGAATTTGTTTTGAGAAATATATATTTTTTAATCTTTATTGTCAGTTCTGATCAATTTAATGTGTCCTTGCTGAATAAAAGTATTATAAAAAGGGGAATTCCTTAAATATTTTAAATGTTTTTCATAATTGAAAAGTCAAGAGACATGTTGTCATCATATTTTGAGAAAAACCCAGGTGAATTCTGTAGATCTGAAATAGTATAAAACAGTTTTAAAGTTTGTTCATCCTGTACAATTCTATGCATTAATGTAAATAAAATGTTTTTGCTTTGCTTCTGGAAAGTAATTCTGACTCTTTCTTTGTCCTCTTAGGCCCAGAGAGCAGTGAGTATCAAAGCGTAGTAGCCTTCCTCAACAGCATTCCTCAGGATGTGCTGGCCAAGGCATCCTTCCGCTCCAGAGCCTACACACGGGCTGTCATGCACTTTGAGTCCTTCATCCGTGAGAAGAAGCAGAACATTCAGGACCATCTTTCATTCTTACAGGTCTTACCAGTCTACAGATTTTTGTACGAGTTGTAATGGTTGCTGGTTATGGTTACTTACTAAAATAAATAACTGTAAAATATTGATATTGAGTCAAAATTACTTTATTATGTAAGAAAAAAATTGACTGGTGAAGTGATGTGGAGACATGAAACTTGCACTAATGTTCAGAAGTTTGGGGTCAGTCAGATTTTATAAATGTCAGATTTTCAAGGCTGCATTTATTTGCATTTATATCAAAACAGTAAAAACAGTAATCATGTATTCCAGAGAGTCATATAATGAAATGAAATGCAGTTCTTTAAAACTAAATGGGGTTAGAAAATATTTAGAGAGAGTTGAAAACTGTTTCATGCACATTAATCTCATTATTACTTTCCGTTCTTAAGCTATCTGTTATAACCTGTCTTCTAGACTATGTATGCGGCCATGCACGAGCCAGATGGTGTGAGGGGGGTGAATGATCTGAGGAAGGAGGAGCCGTCATTGAGAGAGCAGATCCTGGAGCATGAGAGCATTGGACTTCTGCGTGAATCCACTGCTTGCTACGACAGAGCCATCCAACTCGAGCCAGACCAGGTCAGCACCACACACACACTCTTATTCTTATAAACACCTGACAAATGTAGAGACGTGTGTGCTTTGACAGGGCTTGATTCTTAGTAAAAAAATAAAATTAAACTTAATGTTAAACTTAAAGGAGCTGTATGTAAGAAATGTATTTCAATGAATCATAAAATGACCCTGAAATGTCACTAGACATTAAGAAATCATGTACATTTCAAATACTTATATCACTGACAACAGTAGTCTGGCCAGGATATCGTCATTTAAATAGTGCAGTTGCAGCCCTCAACTGATATTGATGTTGGCATGTTGTGTTTTGGTCTGATGCTCCACCCTCCACCTATCTACCAATCACGAAGTCAGTAGTGTTGCGGCATCCGGGTTGCCAGCTCTGCTCAGTTACCACAGCTGCAGCTCGTCACGTTCCTGCTGGATCCTGCAGCCGATCTGGCAACCTCGAGTCAGGGAGGAGGGGGAGGGGATACACCACTCTACAGTAATTTGACAGTGATTGCAGTACTAGTTTTGGCCACAATCTTACATACAGCTCCTTTAACTTAAAGGGGTGAAATGAATAATTATTTAATTATGGAAGTAATTATTATGCAGTGTTGGAGAAAGTTACTTATAAAAGTAACTCCCTAAAAAAGTAACTGTTTGTGTTACTTAGTTACTTTTTATGGAAAGTAATGCGTTACATTACTATTGCGTTACTTTTTCTCACCTGGACTGGGTTTGCTTGTTTCTTTTTTGTTAAATAAATAAATAAAAAGTTATATTTTTGTCAAATGCCCTTTCACACCGAAAAAGAATTGAATAAGCCTCAGGATGAAGGAAATGTCTGTACAGCCGGGGGCCATTGTGGATTGCAGAAGAATAAAACACAGGAGATGAAAGATCAACACTCTTACTTCAGCAATACAAACAAAACGAAAACTAAACACAAATGTGATGTTTATCTAAAGTAATTTTTGCTTATTAGTATGGTTAAATTAGATCATGGAAGGTCAGCAGCAAAGACATTGGTTAAAAAAGTGAGATTATTTAACATATTTAATTATTGGAGATTTGTGTAATAATCCGGTTTTGCATTTCACTGGTTTTATTCATTTTAATGAATACTGAATCTGTTTTTGTGCGTGTGAGATTAGTAAATCCATGCTCACATTTAGTCTAGAACTACGATAAGCACCATGTTTACACAGCGCACACAACTCCTCTGCGCTTACTCACTATTTGGGGACAGGAGAGGTGTCAGTCAATACATGGGAAAACAAAGTAACTTGCGTTACTTATTTGAAAAGTAACTCAAATATTGTAGTAAATTTAAAAAAGTAATGTGTTACTTTGGTAGTTACTAGAAAAAAGTAATCTGATTACGTAACTCGCGTTACTTGTAATGCGTTGCCTCCAAAACTGTCTATAGGCATACTTTAAACCCTATCTGTATACACACAAGAGTTATTGTTCCAGAACTAGTCAAATATTGAACAATATGTGTATTAAATTAATCCTCTTAGTCTTTACTTTCTTATTTTTTGTATTTTTGTTACTGATACTTTTCCCTCTCACTTTCTTATCTTTGTATGCAGCTCATCCATTATCATGGGGTTATGAACTCTATGTTGGGCCTTGGTCAACTCTCCACAGTAATAACCCAGGTCAATGGAGTTCTTGCAAGCAGGTAGGCATACTGATGTAAACTCAGTCTTCTGGGTGATTCAGTGAGACTGTGGTTTACGCAACCCCAGGTTTTGTGTTTTTAAACTAACGTTATTTCATTTGCAAAGGCCACGTTGGAAGTCCGATCTAAATGCTTACCGGGTCGAGGCAGCATGGAAACTGTCAAAGTGGGACTTAGTTGAGGACTATCTTGCCTCTGGTAAATGATTTTGCCTTTTCTAGAAACAGAGAAATGTTTGTCAGATTGATGAAGCATTACTTTTTGTCATTTCTGTTTTATAGATTGTAAGTCCAGCACATGGGGTGTCAGACTTGGCCAAATGTTGCTGGCTGCCAAGAAGCAAGATTCAGAGGCATTGTATGAAAAGCTTAAAATATCCAGGAAAGAGCAGGTTGTCCCTTTATCAGCTGCCAGTTTTGAGTGTGGCACCTATCAGAGAGGATATGAGTACATAGTCAGGTAATCCGATGGTTGACAGTTTCAGAAAAATAAAAACGTGACATTTACAATACAAATACAATGTGTTCAAATGCATTTTCGACTAAGGTGTTGTGTCTTAGGCTGCACATGTTGTGTGAGTTGGAACATTCCTTAAGTGAGCTGCAGAAGGTAAGCACAGAAGCTGGAAGATCCAAGAAGCCTGAGCCCAAACTCAACTGGGACGCCCGCCTACTCATGACCCAAAACTCATTCAGAGCCAAGGAACCCATCCTGGCACTGCGGAGAGCTCTTCTCAGTCTCAGCAAGGGGTATGAGCACATATTACTCATACTACATATTTCAGTGCAAAATGTTTCACGTCGCTTCTAGAAAGCCAAGTAATTAGCTAATTTCTGATAATGATGCTGAAAATTCAGCTTTGCTTTGACATTACATTTGTAAATAAATACCATCTAAGTGAGCATAAGAGACTTTCAAAAACATTTAAAAAAAATCATATTTATTCCACACTTTTGACCAGTAGTGTAGGTTTCAAAAGACATGACCATGAGTTTCGGGTGAACTATTTAGTTTGAGTGGATATGAGATAAAAGAGTGATGATGACGACTTCTTTGCAGGTCTTCGTGTGAGGAGCAGGTTGGCGAGTGCTGGCTGCAGAGTGCTCGTGTAGCCAGAAGAGCTGGCCATCACCAGACAGCCTTCAACGCCCTGCTCAATGCTGAGAACTCCCACCTCTCTGAACTCTTCATCGAGAAAGCCAAATGGCTCTGGTCTAAGGTTTAGCAGCTCAGCTTAATGTTGTTTATGCCAATGAAGATCTGTTTGATGGGGGTCTTACTCCATCGTTGAAATTGTAGTAATAAGGAAAGATGATGTTGTTACAGGGTGATGTGCATCAGGCTCTGATAGTCCTGCAGAAAGGTGTGCAGCAGTGTTTTCCTGATGACCAGCCACTCACAGACCCCAAGAGAATCCAGATAAAAGGGAATGCCATGCTGCTGGTGGGCAGATACATGGAGGAGACGGCCAACTTTGAGAGCAATGCCATCATGAAAACCTATAAGGTATTTCAGTCAATCACATTCATGGACAAATGGAACAAAAATCAGATTAATCGGTCAATGTTTCTCTTTCATGCAGGATGTCACCTATCTGTTGCCAGAATGGGAGGATGGGAACTTCTACCTTGCCAAATACTACGACAAGGTTATGCCTATGGTCACTGACAACAAACTGGAAAGACAGGGCAACCTCATTCGTTATATTGTCACTTATTTTGGAAAGTAAGATGTTTTCTATTGGTAATCCCCCTATAGGGCTTTCATTCAGCAGTTCGAAATGAAATGTTTCAATGTGTGAAAGTCAGATACAGTAATGCTGTGCTTTCTTCATAGAGCCCTGCAGTTTGGCAATCAGTATATCTATCAAGCCATGCCCAGAATGCTAACCTTATGGCTGGACTATGGAGCCAAAGTTTTTGAGTTCGAAAAAGGTAAAGCACAAAAATGGCTGAGATGATGCACTCGTTTTATTAATGCATCGATTAAAAATCTTGCAGATTCATATGCATTGATCTTATTAATATTTTAAATCATTTGTGTTGGACAGTAATTGATTTAAAATGCAAAAAGAATTGCAATTTGGTCAAATGTTTGGTTACAGTGTTATTGTTACATGTGGTTACTGTAGTAATAATACATGCAATTAACCCTAAACCACACCTTCATCCTAACCCTATAGTAATTTCATGTAGTTAATTAATATTACTCAGTACTTAAATGTACATTGTTATACAGACACCTTAAAATAAAGTGTAACCAAATTTATATATACATGTATATTTTGTGAGCAATATAACACTAATGAATAAATAGTAACAATAACAATTATTATTATTATTTTGTTTGTTTTTTGTCTACATACATTACAGAAAGTATTACAAAAATGATGTTAAAGGGGTCATGACAATGGATTTTTTTTGTATTTATGTTCCTTGAGGTTCACTTATAATGTAAATAAAGTTTAATGCACAAAAAACAAAAACATATTACATGCGAGTTAGTGTTTTGAATACATTATCCATATAAAATCGTAATTTACAGACAAAGCATTATGAAATAATTTACTTACGGTTTGTGATGCACTTATTCGGAGTTCTTTGCAAAATCTCCATTACACTGTGCCACGTTTACAAAACAAACTGGTCTGAACAAACAATAATCCTTTGACGCGATCCAGGACGCCACTTAAATAAACCATACACTTATTTCAGATGCTGGGATCCTTCTGAAGTCTGTTCAGAGACGCAAATGATCCGTTTAAACTAGATGCGTCAAAGCGAATGTTCTTTCACTTTTCCATTTGTCCTGTTGTCGGCTGACTCAAGTGTGTGGAGTATGTCAGAATCTGAATGCGCATCTGTATACTGTATGCAGTGTATTCAGTGTCAGTGATTATAATGGGTTCTATTTGCTTTTGACGTGACGCTTACATCCAGTGTAGGCAAATGTCAGCCAATAAGCAACTGAATGCCAGTGGGCGGGGCCTATGTTGAGATGATGTGTTCATCGATGTCTTGCTTTGGAGGCAGTCATATGCATAAATATTTGCCCATGTTACATCACAGACCCCGCAATATTAAAATGAGCTGTTTTTGGAGCTTGATTAAATATAAACTTTGTATGTAATGAGGATGTTTTAAGCTATGAAACTTGCATGATGTTTCAAAGACCTCTTAAAAGTCAAAAGATCAAAGCCAATTTGATTTCTCATGTCATGACCCCTTTAATGCATTTTTAAAAATACTGAATTATTGTATGCGTATTGATTCGAATTGGGTCACTGTGAGTTTGCAGTCCAATTCAAAATGCTTTTGACTCAAAATCGATCGACTATCAAACCGATTATTCACTGCTCTAATTAAAACAATCCTGCTTGCCCCATCTTTTTCAGCTGGCCGCTCTGACAGAGTCCAGATGCGGGCTGAACTTACTAAAATCAATTCCGTCATCAGCGAACACACTAGCAACCTCTTGCCTTACCAGTTCCTCACAGCCTTTTCACAGCTCATCTCCCGAATCTGCCACTCCAACAACGAGGTCTTCGCTGTGCTGATGGAGATTGTTGCCAAAGTCTTCTTAGCTTACCCACAACAAGCTATGTGGATGATGACTGCTGTGTCAAAGGTCAGACACCTCAGCCACATCTATAACTATAAATGTCTTTTCACAGGTATTAATTGTTGATATGCTTTTTAAAATGTATTTTAGTCCTCCTATCCGACTCGAATGAACAGATGCAAGGAGATCTTGAAGAAGGCCATCAGTCTGAATAACTCATTTGGGAAATTTATCGGAGATGCCAACAGACTGACTGACAAACTGGTGGAGCTCGGCAATAAACCAGTAGGACAAGACTGTACCACTAGTGAAAAAATAATATTTTAATTTCCAAGAAAACAGCCTTTATGCATTTATTAGTGTTTCATAATTCAAAATTCATTTTTTATAATCAATTGGTTCTTGAATTAGTCTTGCATATTATGGATGCAGTTATAAACTGTTTTTGTTTAATTGTGTAGGTGGATGGAAACAGCAGCACCCTCAGCATGAGTATACACTTCAAAATGCTGAAGAAACTGGTGGAAGAGCCCACTTTCAGTCAGATCCTCATCCCCCTGCAGTCTGTCCTGATACCCACCCTGCCCTCCACTGGAGGAGCCAACCCCAAACACGACGCCTTTCCAGGGCACTGGGTCTACCTCGCCGGCTTCGATGACACCGTCAGTCCCACCTGTTTCACCATTCCCCAGTTTTTTGGCCACATGATGCATCACATTCACTCTCATTTTAAAAGATGAATTATTCATGATATCATTATACGTTTCATTTCAAAAAGGTGGAGATCTTGGCATCCTTGCAGAAGCCAAAAAAGATCTCGCTCAAAGGCTCGGATGGAAAGTTCTACACCATGATGTGCAAACCCAAAGATGACCTGAGGAAAGACTGCAGGCTGATGGAGTTCAACTGTCTCATTAATAAGGTAGTAGCGTTGTGCTGTTGCACTAAATACCGCAATAATTGATTGCATTTTCCCGAGAACTTGCATAATAAAAATGCGCCGTTGTTTGTTAGTCTTTGAGGAAAGATGCAGAGTCTAGACGGAGGGATCTGCACATTCGAACATACGCCGTCATCCCTCTGAATGAAGAGTGCGGCATAATAGAGTGGGTCAACAACACAGCGGGTTTACGCCACATCCTCACAAAGCTGTATAAAGAGAAAGGTGTGCTGATTTCATAGCCTCTACTGATATACAGTGGACAGTGATTTAACACTGATTGTAAATTTGTTACATGACTTCTTTTTAATGTTTAATTACAACTTTGCACTTAATCACATTTGATATTTGTGGTCAGAAACTCACAGAAAGCTTGTCATTATCATAAAATAAACACTGTATCACTCTCAAGTGCTTTATTTTGGATAATGACCAGCTCACAGTACATTATCCTGCTTATTACATGGCTACTCACCAAATAAATTAATATACAGTACAAAAGTTTGGGGTCAGTAAGATTTAAAAAAAAAAAATTAATACCTTTATTTAGGTATTTCAAAGGGTTTCTATTTCAAAATAAATGCTGTTCTTTTAAGCTTTCTGTACATTGAAGAATCCTGGGAAAAAATGTATCTCGTTTCTTGAGCAGCAAATCAGCTTATTAGAATGGTTTCTGAAGGATCATGTGACACTGAGGACTGGAGTAATGATGCGGAAAATTGCCATCACAGGAATAAATGACATTTTAAAATATATGGGGTAAAATAGCTATTTTAAATTGTAATAATATTTCACAATGTTACTATTTTTACTGTATCTTTGATCAAATAAATGGATCCTTTCTTAAAAAAAAATACTGACCCCAATCTTTTGAACAGTATTGTACTGTATATGGGCATGAAATATTGATTAACCAATCAGAATCAATTTTCGATGTGCAAAACATTTTAAAAAGAGTTTATTCAGGCTGTCAGTGTCTCCATGAAGTCATTTTGACACAGTTGAGTGAAAATGTATTTGTTCTTTTAAACAGGGATCTATGTCAGTGGGACGGAGCTGCGTAAGCTGCTTTTGCCAAAAACAGCTTCTTTTGAGGAGAAGCTGAAGCTGCACAAAGATGTGCTGTGTGCCAGACACCCACCGGTTTTTCATGAGTGGTTCCTACGCACATTTCCTGATCCCACCTCTTGGTATATATGACAGGCTTTTTTACGACTCACATTCATAATATCTTTGCACTGTTGTATGCTATTATTTTCTTAATATTATCTATTAAAAGTGAGCTTAGGGCAATTCAGTAGAAATTCGCCTACATGAACATCTTCACACATGGGACAAATGTGGCATTTCACAGGTACAACAGCAGGTCTGCTTACTGTCGCTCTACTGCGGTCATGTCTATGGTGGGCTATATTCTTGGGCTTGGCGATCGCCATGGAGAGAACATTTTGTTTGACTCTTTAACCGGCGAGTCCGTCCATGTGGATTTCAACTGCCTCTTCAACAAGGTTTGAGAGGAAGTCATGAGGAATGTGTCTGTATAATTTGATTGCTCCCTAATACTTGATACCCCTGGGTAACTAGAACAAATGTGTTGTGTGGTGCTTAAGGGGGAGACATTTGATGTTCCTGAGGTGGTTCCCTTCCGGCTCACTCAGAACATGGTTCATGCAATGGGGCCCATGGGCACAGAGGGTCTGTTCAGACAGGCCTGTGAAGTCACACTCAGACTCATGAGGGACCAGAGAGAGCCACTCATGAGGTGAACATCTCACAACTTACACTACCATTCAAAAGTTTAGGGTTTGTAAGATTTTATCATTTTTTTTCAAGGGTCAAATAGTATTACTATTTAAAATAACTGTTTCTATATTTTAAAATGTAATCTGTGATGTCAAAGCTGAATTTTCAGCATCATTACTCTAGTTTTCAGTGTCACATGATCCTTCAGAAATCATTCTAATATTCTAGAAACAAGAAACATTTCTTGAATATTCAAGTAGAAATGCATGAGTATCTAAAAAATAACATCTCTGAAACCAAATATCTGCTCTATGTTGAGTATTTCGAATGTGCTTAACATATCATAGAGTATTTGATTGCATAATTATCTCTTTTATATTCCTTATCAGTGTTTTAAAAACATTCCTGCATGATCCTTTGGTGGAGTGGAGCAAGCCTGTCAAGGGTTCCTCTAAAACACAAGTTAATGAATCTGGAGAGATCCTCAATGAGAAGGTACTTCATCAATTAGTTGCTTCAGCCTGAATGAGGATGCATATCTGTGACGTACAGTATATCATATGCATTTTATATTCAGCTAAGCAGGATTGAATTATAAATAAACATAAGGCATTATTGTTGGAATACACTTGCTTTGAGTACTGTAAGTGCTTCATCTTTATGTGCAATTTGAGCTGTTGCGTTTCAACTATAGATTAAATAACAAGCTTAAGTAATAGTTGTAAAGAAATATTTCATAATTTGATTTTGTTCCACTCTAGGCTAAGACTCATGTTTTGGACATTGAGCAGCGTCTTCAGGGAGTGATCAAGAGCAGAAATAAAGTGATGGGCTTACCTCTGTCCATTGAGGGCCACGCACACTACCTCATTCAAGAAGCCACTGATGATAATCTCCTTTGCCTGATGTACCTTGGATGGGGTCCTTATCTGTGATGGACATTTGCACTTCAGAGTTTGAGACCAAAACTCAAAATAAGCTTTCTGTTTAGTTCCATACTTTTTTTTTTTCTGTATTTTGATATATTTGTCACTGTTATTTTCAATGTTCCTCAATAGGTTAATTAAATTTCATTTATGTTTCAAGAAACTTCTTTCATATGTGTTCTGTTTTGAGGGAATTAAAGGTAAAATATGAGCACTGGTGCTGTACACTAACATTCAGCGTTAGTTTTTAAGCACTAAACATGCACTTAAAATGCCTGCATGCAGATAAACAGGTTTTGATTAATATTCCCCTTTCAGCTGAGCTGGAGGCTTTATATTTCACAAGGCATGTTGTGAAAGCCTTTCAGTGATATTTCACTTTACACAGAGTGTGAGAACGTCCCGCCGCTCTCTGTATCCAGGCTTATGATCAGTAAGTGGTGATGCTGTGGTTTTGCGGTCTTCTGATTGGTTATCGTAATTATCTTCACACGCGCGCTGACAGCCAGAGCATCCCATCTTGTCACGCGCGTGTGAACCACCATCTCCCGCCAAACGCCTTCTGCCACAATCTGCTTCAGGTATGTATTAAAATGAGCGTTGAAATGACGCGCAAATGGAATGCGTTTATTTATTAGAATTCAGTTGGTTTTTTTGAAAGGTAAAACGTGTATTTCAAGGCGTTGCTCAAAAGAAATAGAAATCGAACGACGAACTGCTCGTCATTTGGCAGTGTACGATAAAATAGGAGTTCTTTCCATAAATGTCAGTGGCATTTTGGGTTTTGAGGCATTTGCAACTGGCTCATTACCGTTAGTACGACCTGTTATTGTTTATTGCGAATTGTAGAGTCATATAAGGCTCAATCTTGTAATAATGTACACGTGTGACCTATTTTATAAGCTATACAGACTGTCCTTGTGTTATCAAATATGAGTTCGAGTTAAAAGAAAATTATAAGTAACAGTGTTTCAATCTGAGAAGAATCATAATAGGGCAGAACTGAGCAACTGTAACACTATTCCTTTTTTTGTTATTACAAATCATACTGTATGTTTAGTATAAATACTAAGTTTGAGAAATATTACGTCATTATAGTGATTTAAATGCAAGTATTAGTTAGCCCAGCACACCTCAACATCATCAGATTGTTTACTTGTTATTATTACTAATTTGTTTTCACCTTTGTACTGCAGATATTTCAGCTGTCAGGGAGGGACCCGCATTATAATTATGTGAAATGAGTTTTTCACGTGAATATATTGATTAGCTGGTAAGAGCAGTTTTCATCTTGATTATTTGTGTGTGTGTGTGTGTGTGTGTGTGAGAGTGAAATAATGTTCAGTAGCCTACTTGTTTTGAAAATTGATTTGTTGTAAATTTCTATTGCATGTAGAAATTTCTCACCAACTTCATAGCCAATTTAGATTCAAAAGCATCAGACATTAAAACAAAATACTAGACATCCAAAATAATAATAATAAGCAATCACACTTTTATCAGGCAGAGAGAGACTCAACTGAGCATGTGCTGATTAAACGAGTCATAAATCTAGCTTGTTTGTGATTGAAGAGATGTAGTGTACTTAATTATTTTCTTGTTTTTTTTTATAGTTTCTGTTTATTAGGTTCATTGAAATATTCTTGATCTTGTAAAAATTTAAATATCATAATTATCATTATTTATCCTGTATTTTTCTCACATCCAGTTACAGTTATGTACATGAAAACATGGAGCTATCAAAGAGCGAAGACACTTCAGATGATTCAAAGAGGTCAAGTAAGGCACATGACCGAAGTAAATGGCCTGAAGAGCACAAATCTCATAACACCCCGAATAATGGATTTGTGAATATACAGAGCACTGATAAAAGCCCATCCTCACTGCCTGTGCCAGACACTCTGGACATACTCTCTCAAGAGATTAGTGACACACTCTCAGAAGGTCACGGACGACTCTGCGGCTCTGTTAAAAGAAGCAGAACCCATGACTGTGTGAGAGGAATGAGACTGCAGCAAACTGAGAGCCCTAGATACAAAGATGCGACTAACCGCCGCCATCACCATAAGCTAGTGACCAGTGTCAGCTTTTCAGGATTCGAGGCACCTCTAAGGTTGCTTCGTGAGAATCGGGATACATCTGGCAGCAGTCACGAAATCATTGATTATCGTAACCTAACACCTCAAGTGCCCTTTGTGCCCTGCATAGCCAAATCCATTCCTAAAAAGAGGATCTCCCTGAGGAAGCCTAGAAAGGCCATTAAGGATTTGTTCGTTCACAAAAGACACAAACATGAGAAGGCTACTTCACCGAGTACACCGTGCCATGTTGCAGGTGAAAATGTTCCAACATTGAAACGTACGAGGAAGACGGCAAGGCACAGAGAACATACTCTTGCAAGAAGCAGGTACAATGATAATTTCAGTGAGACTCCCTCCGATTCTTCCAGTGAATGTTGTGCTAATGTCTGTGAGGATTCTGCCTCATTAAAAAGCTTTGGATCTCAGGCTGGTTGTGGTGAGATATTTGCTGATGATCTTGTATCTCTGGAGGGCATCTTTAGCCCTGAGCGTGACAAAGATTCCTGTGAAGCTCCAAGGCGAAGCCCTACTACTGCAGGTTTCCAGGGAGGAAAAGAGTGTCTGGCCTCTCCAGCTCATGCTGAGGTCCTGGACATGTTTGGGTTGTGGGAAACCCTAAACAGAACTTTGCATTTAGGGCACAGCTCAAAAGCTACGGAACATGCAACAAAATCCACAACACCTATCATGAAATCTCCTTCCACATCCACGTCTGAAGATGTAATGGTAAATACACCCCAATCTGTAGAATCCGAGATCAGGGAACTTAATACTAATGTGGTAACTCCTAAAAGTGACAACCAAGGGAACACCAGTGATGAGGGCTACTGTGATTATGTCTCTCCTGGTTTTGAGGACCACAGCAGAAGTTCCCTCACTCCAGTGCATTCCAACAAGATCCCTAGGGACACGTACAGTGGAGATGCTCTTTATGAGCTATTCTGTGACCCCAGCGAGACAGAAATAACCCCGATCTTTGATGATGAAATCAACCTAACAGACAGCATTGTTGGCCAGTGCAGTGATTATCCATTATCCATGTACAGCTTCCATGTTGGAGCAGAGGAAAATCTTGCCCCACCTTTGGCTCAGGACTTTGTTGGTCAGGAGCTCCTGGAAAGTAAATGGACGGGGAAGGATTGCTTACTAAAGCTTTGCGACACTGAGATATCTCTGGCTATGGGTATAGTTAACTGGCTGAAGCATAGGACAGACAAAAGCAACCCAACAGAACTAAGATCTTCACAAAGTAGTGCTGAAGGAGATTTATGTCTGAGATGCAAAACCCAGTCAGCAAGGGTTAGAAAACCACCAAGAGGAGCAAGAACTGTTAATGGTAGAGGAGATACAATTAATTTTAAAGAGCCAAGTAAGCAAAGTGTTGGTGTTCTGCCCTTAAAATATGATGCAAACACAGTGATGTCAACCTTGGCCTCTCCAGAGAATCAACCCAAGACCCCAACGAGTGGTGTGTGTTTCAGAATATTCAATGTCGACTCTCCAATGACTCCAGGTGGAGATTTGCAGTCTCCAGTAGTAAGCTCCCCTGGCTCTGGGACAAGGTCTTTGTTTGTGTTGGCCATAAACAAGGAATCTCTTTGTGAATCTTGCAAGAGTTCCCTGAAAAACGGAGCTAAAGATCTGCACCTGTGCCGTTCTTGTATGTCCCTCATTGAGCATATCAAAACGTCAGACCTTTGGGCCCGTGCCAGTCTTCCCAGGTTCACTTTAACCCCGCAGCCAATAACCAGAGATCTACTATCCCCAGCCAGCACCTGCAGGATAGGAAGTGACATCAGCATAGCTTCCCTTGTTGAGCAGTGTGCTAGTCAGTTGTCTTCTATGAAGATCAACTTTACTCAAAATCACTCAAGCTGTGAGGTAGGAGATGTCCCTGTATCTGAGCAAGGGGTAAAAAGGAACAAAGGACAATCTCAAAAATACCTTAAGTCAAAACACAAGAAAAGGCCAGTGGCAACTACCGAGAGAGCCTTGCATGCTAGACATCGCTTGAGGCCGTCTAGCTTTTCTGAAGATGTGAAACCTTCCCTTTTGGAGACTGAGGGACTTGGCTTTGTCACTACTAATGCTTCCAATGATTTGGTGTTGGAAACGTACGGGTCATGTGCTTTTGAATCTGGTGACACAGACGTATACCAAGCAACCAGGCCTACATCTCTTCCTCTCATGGCCTCTGCCTCTTCTGAGTTTCCTTGCGGAGAGGACCACCACATCGACCATTTAAATGAGATGGCAGAGGGAACTCCAGCCAAAAAGAAGCATAGGTTGCGTCATCGCAAGAACGCTGCTGTGAATATTGAGGGATCATGCAGTGTCTTTCCAGAGGACAGGAAAGTAGAACGAAGATGCAGAATGAAGAAGTAAAGGCCATATTAAACAGGTGCTGGATTTTTATCTATCTATCTATCTATCTATCTATCTATCTATCTATCTATCTATCTATCTATCTATCTATCTATCTATCTATCTATCTATCTATCTATCTATCTATCTGACAGTGACAGCAATGCAATATGCAAATAAAATATTTAGAATTTTTCAATTTATTTAAAAAAATTATTTTATAAATATTTTGTTAAAATAAATATAATTATGCTATAATTGGAACATGCATTTAAATGTTTTTTTTATTTTAGATCCATGTCACACTCAATGTTCCCTCTAAGCTGCGCGCGCGCGTGATTAAAGTGGTGGAAATAACGGTTATGGACACAGAACGGTAACAATTACACACCCACCCGCGTGCAAACTCAAAATACATAGTTTAAATAGATGTTTTTGTCTGTGGGGGAGTTTCAGGGATGGTTAGATTTTAAAAGATTAGATTATATTCATTTTTCTTGAAAATATTTAGCTATTATATCTATTTAAATGCTTTGTTTTCATAATAATATAATATGTTAACAAATTTAAGCATTTAAACTGATATATTATATCACTTCAAATACTTCAATTCGTTATTTTTATATTATATTATGCCTATATTTTATTATATTATAAGCCTAAATAAAGAATCTCACAAGGGTATTGTTTAGGGCTCCTTGCCATTAAAAAGTTTGAAACCCCCTGCTAAAGAAAATATTGGAAATTCATAAGCAATAAACAATCATTTAACTTTGATGGTTTAATGCTTCCTGTACTCAATTAATTGACTGTACAAAAACACTCTATGGATTTCTCAAACCATCTCAGTGTAACAGCTTACTTTTCTTTCATACTATATTCTATTATTGTAAAGAATTGAACTGTACTGCAGAAGATTTTGTAAATTATTTTTCATAGGATTTCTTGGTAAAGACTGTACAGTTAACAGCACTGTAAAAAAATATCAGGTAACCTAAAATGTGCTTCATTTAGTGACTTCTTAATTAACTGCTTGTTTTTTCGAAAATATGATTTAATACCAATAAGTTACATCAAGGGTCAAATAAAATAGAAATGGCACATTCAAGTTAAAAGTTACAACTGAATGTTGAAACCATTGTGTTTCTACACTGTACAGGTCAGGTGTAAAGAATATTTTTGCTCAGGTGGCGAAAAATATCCGCCCAATAGAAAAAAGTTTTGCTCAGCCAGCAAGAAAAAAAATTAGAGGGAACATTGGTCACACTGCAAGACACCGCTTCATGTCATGTTGACTACCCAGTTCTTTAATGTTTTTATTAAACATTTCCAAGGCTCTAAATGGCAAGTGTCTTGTTGCACGCTCTTATTGTGGTTTAGGACATTTGGTCTTGAGTCTTGACATGCATAAAGTAATGCATACTGTACATTTACATGTATTTGCTTGCTTTGTAGCTGTCCAAATCATTGCAATGTTATTGCAAGAAAAATAGAGCTGAGAAAAGTTGCATTATTAATGACTGTAGGGGTGCTTGAGAAGAACCTGTGCTAGTGATCCCTCAGAGGGAACATGTCACTTAGTCCTTCATCCCCTCTCAAATTCTCACATGGCTTGCAGGTATACTCACAGCAAGCAAATTCTCCTTCATTTCACTCACAAACAATGGCAAGGTGAACAAATTGGCATGCTGTACTGTACAGGCTGTCAAGGGCTGCATCAGAGCATAATGAGGTGTCAGACAGAAATACACACAACCTGTGATGCTTTATATATATATATATATCCCACCATCTTATGCTCTTTAAAGCTTGTTCAATGTAGTATATTATGTAGTTCAGTGTTGTTTTGCGCTGCCTATCACAACAGCGCAGATGCACAATATTACAGATTTAAAACCTTTAAAACCTCTTCTCTTAATTACATCATAAGGGGTGAGTGGTCACTGTTTTGTGCTTGTGTCAGGGGAAGTGTTTGTGTCTCAGCGTTTCAAGGCTTTCTGGGAATTATACTGCTGTAGCTGCATGGGTCAGCAGACGTGCTTGAAGACTCTCATCTATGGGTTGTTTGGTGTGTGCGTCACTGAGCATTGATGGACTGCATTTGTAATTAGGATTTCAGGGGAGGGAAGAGTTTTAGTCATTTGGTCTATTATTAGAAGAACTCTCATGCAAACTATACCACAAAAAAAAGAGCTGCACTGTCTACTGATATACGTTGCAATGGATACTTTGAAAACGACAGTAAGCAGTGGATTTGTTCCTTTAGAAATGACTTGCATAGCAGCTTCAGAGTTATACAGTAGTTCTCTTGGCGAGAGTGTTTGGGGTATATTAATGAGCACTAAGGGTAGCAGAGCTGCTTTAGTGCTTCAAGGTCAGATATCCTCCCTACATTTCTGTGTCTTGTTATATATTTCAGCTGATATCTTGAAACCATAGCAACAGCACATAGATGGGAAAGCTTTCAGTATATCGGCAGTGTACCAGCATGAGAGTGGAGATTGTATTGTTGTGTACAGCTTACATCATCACAGATTACGTTTTACACTAGAATACATTACAGAAATGAAGTCGTAAGGCTCTGATGCTGCACTGGCTACAGTTCTTTCATGCAATTGTTTTATGCGTCTCACATGTGTAGGGTTGTTTTGATGATGTTTTGCTAAGATGTTTTTGGTGATTAGGACTTGTGTGTCTAAAATAAGAACGTATCATATGACGTATGATAATTAATAATTTAAAATCAGAATATTGAAACAGAAAGTAAATGGAATTTGAGGAGAATAGCTTGTAAATAATTAAATAAGGCTGTCTGACACACACACACACACACACACACACACACACACACACACACACACACACACACACACACACACACACACACACACACACACACACACACAAACAAACAAACAAACACACACACACACACACACAGAAAAGACTGCAGGTTGTTACATGTACCTTCACTCAAGGAACGTGTGATTATCATGTGAATCTTCTAGATCAGTGGTTGTCAACCTTTTTGACTTAAAGTCCCCCACTTTGCAACAAAATATATTTACTTAAATATTTATTCTGGTCTTTCTGCTGTAATTATGACAATGTTGCTTATTTTCAAACCTTCAAACTACATTAATTAAACACAATACATTTTGTGATTCTTAAGGTGGTGATACACAGGGCAACATTTTGAGCAATGTTGCTGGGCAATCTTGCCGAGTGATTGTTGCTTGGGCACTTTCCCATTGAAAATGGGAAATACATTTCTATCTGGATAATTTAGATCGGTCATGGACCCTGTGTCTCATCTGGTTGCCCGTTGACGGCAAAATTGCCCAGCAGCATTGCTCAAAAAGTTGCCCTGTGTATCATCACCTTTAAAGATGCTGATTACACTATATATTTAAATGAAAATAATAGTTATTGAGGGGGAAATAATTCAATTCAACAAAGTCCAAGAACAGTTCAGTGTACAACTTTACACATAGAAATGTATTTCCTTAACAGGAAATGCAGTTGAATTTTGGCCTGCCCTGAGGTATATTGCTCGTATTATTTTGGATAGTTATATCATGGTCTCGGGGTTGAACATGAGTAGTGAATGGTCTATTGACATACTTTTATTTCCTGTACAGCTCTCAGTGGATCTTCGCATAGCAGACAGCTGTTTTCTTGCATCTGGAAAATATGAAAGCGTGTATTCAGTCTAAGCCGCCAGTGACTTGCAGCACACTGGGGGGCACAGCTCTGCCAAACATGTTTTATTATGGGATAGTAGAGGTGGACATGTTTGTTTTTAATTAACCTTGATAAGAATGAGAGGATTACAGATTAAACCGTGTTATTTTTACATTGCAAAAGTACCGATTGGCCACTATGTGGCAGTAGACATTTGACAACCTGTGCATGATTACAAAAAACCCAGTGTGAGCTTGAACAGAATGTTTAAACCACCTGCATTTCTTCACCAAATTCAGTCTAAGCCTGTCTGTATTTCCTCATACATTATCTTCCATCAGAGCAGGCCATTTTCTACGCATGCTTGTCTCATCTGATGCTGCTCTCTAGCAGTTTCGGCTTGCAGCCAGAGGGGAAGAGGTTCATGTTGGCTTTGACTGGTCTATAATCCATCAGTGTGCTCCTGGGAGTGTTCTTAGCAACCCGGGAGCCACTACAGAGCAGATGTATAGAGCTGGCTGACTGCTACCCATTGAGAGAGGTGATGCTGAACAGGACTCTGTTCCGTTTTCTGGCTTAGGGAATAACGAATAAGCCTCATGCTGTTAGTTTGGTTGCATGACACTATGGACGATTTAGTCCAGTGATGTGGGACACAATGGGGGACTGTGTCAATATTGAGGGATGGAATTAGTTTTTCGTGCAGGACATTGGGATGGAAAGGATATAGACTTCACTGCTAGAACTGTAGACCCTTGATGCTTGCATAAAACAAAGTATAGAGTCATTTATCTGGTGCAGCTGCTTCAAATAATTCGCAATGACGCTTTAGATGTTGAAAGTGAACTAGATGAATAATAGAATCACAGCATGAATCTCACGGAAACTGTCACAACATATTTCACCCCAAAATCATATGAAAATGAGAAATTATATTTTACATAAAGAAAAATAAAGGACATCTTTACATGACGATTAGAGATGTCCTGCCTAAATTCTCATTCTCAATATTGTAATGTGTAAAAATGTATTATTCAGTCTTTAAATTGTAATGTGTTGTACTTTGTTTAAATTGAAAATCGAAAAGTACAAATGTAATTATAAAGGTACATCACTGTATTGGTTGTACTGAATTTAATTTATGCTAATTTATAAAAGAAAATTGTATGGATGATTTTTATACTCTACATTAGATTAATTTCTTAATATATCTTAATTTGAAAAAAAAAAGGAAGTTGTTTTTATTTTTGGTGTCTTATTTAATTATTTATTTGCATTTCTTGGTGAGATTCAACCTTTGAGCTACTTCTACATGTTCTTCTTATTATTTCTCCTGTACAGATTCAGATTTTGTGGATCCTGACGGTCTCAAACTGGTTTCTTCTGTCCAGTACCTCAGCCCTCCGAGAAGCTGACCTCTCTACCAGCTGTCAAAGTCTCTATCTTTCCTCAAGAAATCTGACATGTTTGCTCATTTTACTGTCAACTCAGCAACACTGTCAGCCTGGAACAACAACAGGTCTGTTGATCTGTTTGTTGGAGAAGTAACATTTGTCTGAAACCTGTCGTATCAGTGTTTTTCTCTCTCCATAGTTTTTCTGCAATCACTGCTATTTTTTATTGCAAGTTTATTACTGGTGTTTTCAAACCAAGGATCAAAGACATACCAGTGCAATAACTATAACACTTTATTAATGTCCAACGGACACATTTTAAACTGTTGTCTTAATAGAGAAAACTTTTTGAAACTACAGTTCACATGTTCACTTACGGAATTTAAAATACATTGTGGGAAGTTATACTTGGGTTGTTTTTGCATATCAAAACAATCTGACAAGCTATTTGAAAAGCTCTATTCTGGAGTTTGGAAGAGAAAAAGCCAATTTCTTTGAAAGGATTGGGACAGCTGGAGACATTGCAATGGAATCAAGTTTGCATTTTCATTTGTCCAATTAGAGTTTAAAACGGAGACGAATAATTGTGTATCAGTGAATAAATGAGGTAAAGTAGGCCTTTGAAAGAACGCCTCTGATCTGGCTGATGTGACCAGAATTGATGAGTGCTACCAAAAAAAGGCTCCATTCATACATAGTAGGCCTCTTCACAAAGGCGGCAGGTGGCACTTTTACTTGTCGTCTTTGTCCATTTTGGAATGCAATTCTGCCAGTTCGGCCCTATTTTTTTTAACTTGGTAAATATTTCAACTCAACAACTAAACCTAGACCGCAAAAGTCCAGCTGGGGTTGTTTTTGAACAGAATTCCCATAAATACAACCCCTGGTATGACTATTTCTATATATGTCTTCACATCTTTGAGCAGACAGTTATCTGCTTAAATATAGACATCTGCACATCTATATTGGGGTAGATATCTGTTAACATTGAACTTAACTATTTGGGCCATTATTATTCTCTTAATGGTGATGGATGTGTATATAAATAAACCAAAATTTCATATTTTGAAAGGATAAAATCTAAGTTGGATACCAAGGAAATGGTACCTTATAGAATTGTCTGTATATGCATGCAATCATTGCTCTAATCAAAAGTAAGCCAATTTCGAAGACGCCCTTTCTGCCAAAACCTATAGCAGCTATTAGTGAAGTATTATATTTCAGGGCCTCAACCTGTTTTCCATTAGATCAGCATCAACCGTAACAACATCTGGTACAGGGTGGGTGTCAGTATAAGGCAATGATAATCCTCAATAAAAGCACTGTAGTTTGGCATTAAAAATGTTAGCATTGAACAGAAGCTTTTCAGATAGCTTACTTGTTTTCATATTATTTGATACTTAAATTGGTCAAATTGAATTGTTATATCTGCGTCGCTGTATTTCTTGTAAAGATGTGATTATATTACTTCTCAGGATAAGCTGTCAAAATCCAAGAATTAGATACAGATAATAGCATGAAAGACTGACAATATCCTAACAATATGAATGACTATATTGCAAAACGAATGTGTTGCATGATATTGTAGGCTATAAACTATGTAAAGTGCAGA
Source organism: Rhinichthys klamathensis goyatoka (assembly GCF_029890125.1). NCBI lineage: Eukaryota > Metazoa > Chordata > Actinopteri > Cypriniformes > Leuciscidae > Rhinichthys > Rhinichthys klamathensis. The sequence continues at coordinate 1,094,474 of NW_026606669.1, read as the reverse complement.
TATTGTTGGAATGGAGTATTTAAAATAAAAACAGTTATTTTGTCACCTCTTAGTGCCATTATATTCTTTTCAAGACAGGGCAGCTGACAATTATCATAGTTCTGTGCAATATTTATATTGATGTGCTTGCCTGACTGGAGTATTAATAAAAACCTATTTATGAATCCATGTGCATTTACATTGTCTTTTTGTATTAGTGGTTGATTTCAAACTCAGATGTTGGCTCTTTTCCAAAGCAGATGAGCTGAGGTGTCAGCACTGTATGTATTGACTAGCTCAGACATTGCTTAATAGACAGAACAATAGCAAAGCAAACAACAGTAACCGAACAGAGCCCTGTATCAGGCCTGGCGCCGGCTGTGCTTTAAGACAAAATCACATCAACAAGTCTGGGATTGAATGTGGGTGTAAAACGACTTTGCAGAGCCATTAACTTTAACTTTTTCCTCTAATCACATTACAATAATGTCATGTAATACAATAAAGAACTTAATGTTTTTATGTCCAGGGTTTACAACCAGAGGTCTGTGAACTTCACAGAAGATACTGCATGGGGACAGGGGGTTTAAATCTTTAATTAAAATGTAATAATAATATTTAATGTTTTTAATAAAAGTTATCATAAAGTGTTATATTGGGGTCCCTGTCTGGATGAGGGTCCTTGGATAGGCTATGTGAAATAACTCAGAAAGAATACAGCTTTTTGGTATTGTGGCTCTTTACAGACAAAAAACAAACAAACACCTATTATTGTATAATTATAGCCTACTTAAAATACCAATTGACCTCATATAATTCACACCGCATTCTGTACTATAGTTGTTTACAGTGCAAGCGAGTGTTTTAGTTTGTCGCGTCGCGCTGTTTGCGTAAACGAAGTCTTTGATTGGTCCATTGGGTGTTGACGTCAGAATTCCGTCTACAATTCACGCTCGAATGCTCGCAGTGTACTCAGATTCGCCGTTCATAATGGGTGCGTTCTGGTTTGTCTCGTCGCGTCGCTCGTTTACGGTGTAGTGTACAGTTGGAGGAGGTGTTGGATCTGAAACTCTGCCTCCTCTCCCCCCCTGACTGTCACCGACAAACAACGTGGGACGCTGGAATTTGTTATACCACACCAGAGACTTTTGCACTGCTTTTTATACACCGTCGCGTCGCAAGTACATCTCGCTTTTCGCGGAGCTGGAAAATATGTGTTAACCACTGACAGCGATGAAATAAACATTGCACTATCACCTGCGGTTGAGTACACACAAATGTCATGCACTGTTCAAGAGCCTTTGCCTTCTATGACATTCAGATGACTTAATAACAACCAACATGAAGCGGACAGGTACAGTTAGCACGTTTTGCCTGTTTTAAAGAACTTTTAAACTTGTTGAAGTCATTGTAAACATGGAAGAGTCTGACGCTGGGAACGGTACTGGGACGCATGGCTGTGAACTGGAGCGTTCTGCTGGAGACGGGGGACTGGATGAGGTGCAGATGCATCTCGCCTGCTTACCGGAGCGATACATGACGGCTAAGTTTTCCCTCTCCGCCTACATATTTTGTTGGACAGTTGTGAAGTTGTGTCAGGTAAGGCATGCTGCATTTGAAAGCACAATTTGAAGTTATGAACAATATTTAAACGCTCCACAATAAAGTCAGGCCCAAAGTTGTTAACCGTCTGACAGTAATGATGTTCTGCATACTAGTCTGGATTATATACATATAAATCAATGCTATTTGGGTGGTTGACACAAATTATATAATAACATCTAAACTGTCATCAATAACTTGCACTCCAAAAAACTCAGTATTTTAGTCTTGTTTTACAGTAGGCTACAAATTAAATATTCTTAAAGGTTCTTAAAGATACTTGAGAAGCAAAATGACACATGATATTCAGTTTTATCAAAATTAAGTGATTATGCTTAAAACGAGAAGAAAAACTGCCAATGGTGTAAGAATAATGACCTTTTTCTGCTTTGAAGTTTATTTTTTCTGACCAATTGGCAGATATTTTTTGTAAGAATACTATAAACAAACTTAATTTTGATACATTTTTCAGAAAACAAGACTTAATATCTTAAATAATTTTGCTTCTCAATTAAATATTTCATGCTTTAATAATGTTTATATATCTGTACAAAAAAACAAGACAAGTTAGAAAATATCTATATTTTTTTTGCCTTATAGGAGAAAAAGTGTAGCTATATCTCAGGTGCTGTGTCACCATTTTATTTTAAATTTATAAAATGTTTACCATTTTGTGGAAGTTAACTTAAATAGCTGTGCAAAATGAAAAAAATATTTTATAAGTAGAAATGTTTGCCTCTCAAATAATGTTGTCATAAAAACCGTAGGTATAATTATTATATTAGATATGGGGTTTTCAGCCTGTACAAACTCAGGGTGCCCCGGTATAAAAATTTTCTCCGAAATATTTAATAACTTTCATTAAGAACTTCCCTTTTAGAGGGAATAGCCATACTATTTAGAGAGGAAGCATATTTGGCATATACTGTACTTGACAGCTGCTTTTGTAATAATATCTAAAGCAGTGGTTCTTAACATTTTTTATATCTCAAAATATTTGTCATAATGATATGTCATAAAAAAATTAATGAATTAAAAAATATGTCAGTTTAATTTTGTGCTTTTTTATTTTATTTTAATTTATTTTTTTTAACTAAATTTTACTAATTTTCTGATTTACTGGTTGAAAACAACTGAGAGTATGGTCTTGTTCATAACAGATGGCGAAGATATGCCTCACAGTAGATTCACTCCTTAGAAAGTTTAAATTGCTTTGAGTAGAGTCAGACCCTCCACCTGCTTCAACCCAGGGGGTCTGTTAAGCTCATCAGTATTTAACTATTTACCCCTTCCCCTCAATCACACCCCTTTTATACCCCAATCATGACACGGTATGAGGCACTTAAAAGTTGTGACATCATCATCACTCTGGCTATTGGGGGGTATGTGTCTGTGAAAAGTAAGGATTATCTCCCTAAAATTGCTAGGGTCGGCTGTAATTGTAATGATTATGATCTATGCCCTTGATTAAATCATATCTGATCTCCTTGAGCCTAACAAATGAATTCAAAACTCAAAAGTTAAGCGATTTCCAATTAAGCAACAGATAAATTTGACCTATATATATTTTTTGTATTGGCTCCATATTTGCCAGGAAAAATGCAGCCAAATCTTCGAACTTGTTCCAACACTGGAGTGTTTCTTAGGGCACTGAAATGTCTAATGGCTGGCTGACTGCATCCATGCACTATCCCCTCAACCAGTCTTTGAACTGCTGCCATTTGAACCTTTCCATGAATGTAACAGCTGTAAATCACAAGCACTTCAGTTCTCAATGACCTATTAGGGGTTTATCTGGGGTTTAGCATCTTTTATTCAAAGCAAGGCGTAGCTAAAGAACCTCTGCATGCCCAAACATCAGCAACAAAGTGGACTCTTTAGGGAATAAAAGACTGCAGTTTGTATTATTAGTATTTTTTAATAGACTCTATTATTTCAATAAGCTTCAGTGAGCCTATTCCTTGGCTTCCTAATGTATTTGGATAAAATTGGACAACTTAATCAGGTTTAATTAAAGATGATATGAATCCTGAACCTAAACTCTTTACCTTTTTAGCATCCTTGCAATGAAACACAGCACAGTCACAGCACAACCTTGAACTGGTTTTAATAGTTTTGATTGGTTAAGAATGAACACCGACTTTAAAGCACAGCAGGAACTTTTTTTAAATAGTGGAGAACCATATGGATGGCTGGTAGATCAAACAAAGGCATGTATTTATTAAGACATTTATGACTGAACAAGAGTTGCACAAGAAACAGTAGCTTTTAACAAGCACCATGGGTTAGCTTTTTTTCTGTTGAATGTTTATTTGGTTACATTTTCTGTTTAATGTTTATTTGGTAATATTACTTTTAACTACACTAGGCTAGGCTTTAAAACTAATTTCATTGAAGAGACCTGTTTTACCTCAAAATAAGTCATAATACTGTAGGTATGTGCTGTGCATTAATAACGTCTTGTTTACCTCACCCTAATTAAACACTAAAATATCGAATGATTGTTTCAGTTGTGCCGTATACCAGTTCCTTGGGTTTTATGTTCATGTCAACAATTTGCCTTAAGGCTAATGCATGCCTTGCTTATGTTCTGTTCAGAATTGTTGGTACTTCAAAACACACCTTGAAACTGTCTTTTATGTTTCCTTTTTGTGTGTCTCCAGAGATTAAGCCCGTCGGCAGTTCTTCCCCAGGTAAGTTCAGTCTTTCTTTTGAGTCAGAGATTGATGAACCTGAAGACCCCTAATTCACATGCGCTAAATCATTGCCATAATTCTCATTCAATTCATTTAAATCATTTTAACACTGCCACATTGAAATAGTTTGAGCTCATTGTCTAATAAATGCACAATACTATTAGATCTGCCATTTTCCATTTAATATGAGGATTCATTCATTTGAATTTAATCCCACTAAGCACCATTCAGCCAACGGGTTTGATGTAATCACTGAGGATCAAGCATGCACCATCAGGACATATTGTGCTTTTTCCTCGTATACGCTGCCAACAGCCTATCTGCCTTCACCCCTGTAGAGGCTGTGCCTTAACTTGTCGGATGTTGCTAAGGAGTTATGCAATGCTTTGAGGTGTAGTGTCTGCAGATGGTTGGTGCACTCTCCTGACACCATGAACAGAAGATTTGCAGTGTGTTGTATTGCTCTAATCAGGCATGAACAGGACAGAAAATTATGTTGGTTTTATGCATCGCAGTTTAAGGCAGTGTTGCCTCTTAGTAAATGGAATTATTAGTCCTGATAGTTTACCACTCTTTTCTACACCAGTAGTTGCTGATTCCTGTCGCACAATTTGTTTGCTTCCATTCTTGTTTTATTGAAATGTTGTCTAATATTGTTGCGTACAATTTAATTCAGTAGGAATGAATAGGCCAGGTGCTTGTTAGTTTTTGCTGTAACATTGACTTTATTTTGTTGGCACTAATGATGTAATTTTAAGTCAATTATGTTATGTCAGGGGTCAGGTTAAACTATTCAGCTTAAGTGTTATTATAATTGGAGGTTATATGTAGTTAGTTCATCTGCTGCTGCACATGTAACATACATGAAATAACCCCTCGTAGGCAGATCTATACAGGTGGAGCTGGGGAAGGTGGAGGGTTTCTGAAAGTGCTCTGCAGACTAGGGGTGGGAATCTCTAGGCACCTCACGATTCGATTCGATTACGATTCAGAGGGCTGCGATTCGATGCTAAATCGATTATCAGAATCTTTTTTTTGTGTGTGTGTGACTATAAATACTTTGCTTTAAAAGTACAAAGTAATGACCCATAAAGAATTAACGTACAATATATTTTATTAACATTGCAAAGAACCAACAGGAAAATACATGTGTGTCTGAACTAGCAGCAGCATATTTGTAGTAAATTAATAATATAACAACGACCGGTAACGTTACAGCCGAGTGTTTTTCCTCCTCTGGCTGGAAACGTGTCATTTGGCTTCATGTGTCTTGTTTCCGAAATATTTTAGTTTTACTCTACAAAGCTTACAACTAGTGTGGCTCTTGTCCAGCTCCTTTCCCCCTTCAACTTCAGAAGCCAAAATATTTCCACACGTCAGCTTTTAACGAGGAGGGTGTTTGGATTTGGCGCTCAGCCATCGCGTCCGCGTCTGTTATGTGCACGCCACAGACGGTCCGGCCACTGCACTTCCGCGCTTCAGAGTTCCGTCTTTCGCGTTCCGTCAATATTACGTTATTATAAATATATATCTAAAAAAAATTTTTTTTTTTTTTTGAAAATCGATTTTTGACAATTGTGAATCGATTCAGAATCGTCCACGTCCGCATCGCGATGCATCTAAGAATCGATTTTTTCCCCCACCCCTACTGCAGACTGGTAACAGCAACACTACCGGTATTTGAATGTTGAGCCGCAGCTCATTGGCCACTCATTGGATCTAGAGTTGCATGCCAGAACTTGGTATTTATGTACAGAAAAATAAGGCAATTTGATCTAGAGAATCATAGCCTGTAAATCCCACCCATTCAAATAGCTTTTGGTGAATTTAAACTGGATAATAGGCATCTTGCATAATATAAATGACATAGGAAATAGGACTGCATGCATTTTGATATTTTGTACCTCAGCAATGACAACCTTAAAGGGTAACTAAACACTAAACCAACTTTTTTAAATTAATATTCTGTAAGACTGTGGCTTTATTAGTGCTGTTCATTGATTCGAGTAACTTTTTTGACATTTGGGTATAAAGTGTTTTAATTCTACAATATATGGTGTAAAAACGTCTGAGTGCTGCCCTCTTCAGGTTGAACGGTGGCTACTGCAGTTGAATTTTCCTATTGGATGTTTGCGTTAGTTCATGACGGTAGCGGTGAGAGCTGACGTAAGCAGGTTTCAGCTTACCACGCCCTTGGTACGAGCTACCACGTCCATGGCAGTATAAAAACCATCTTGTTTCGTCAACCACTGTAGCGAGTCAGGAGTTGGAATTGCGAGTATTGAAAACGATCAGGATAGACTAGAGCATAGGTTCTCAAAGTGCGGCCCGCGGGCCAATGGCGGCCCGCCGAAACATTTCTGGCGGCCCGCGATAACATCTGTAAAACTGTTAAAACTATTGCTTTGAAAAAATGAATATCTCCGTTTAGTGGTGTTTAGCGGCATCCATAGGCATAAGCGGTAATTACATGGTCCGACCGACCGATCGCACTTGACCTCACCCAAGGCCACCAGGAACAGTGGTTGTCTACACAGAAATAGGAATCGTGGCCAACCGAAACCAGCACCACAAATCTCATTGCAATTTAAAAGGGTATGTTGACCAAGTAATCAATATTCAATGTGACTTAATAATAATCTTAACAATGTCAAGCTTATTAATAGCCGCGTTTCCATTACCTTTCAAAATGTTCGCGGGCGCGAACACTTCCATTTTCCTATCAACAGTGGAAACAACTTAAACTAGTCTATCATTTCTGGTCATACAGAAAATAATAATGCATTATTCGCAACTACTTTTGTTTGTGTAAACTCATAACAAGAAAACGTGCTTTTGTAAAATAAAATAAAACAATCAGTAGCCTAGGCTACTACGCGCTTTCATGATCTCCGTGAACTGGAGCGCGAGAACTGAAACAAAATATAGCCTATGTAGGCTAAAGCTTAAAATGTGCACTTTTAAACAAACAAACTCGAATCGAAAGCAAATACCTGATTATGTAATCCGTATGAAAGGTGGATTTCTCTCTAAAAGCGCATCTGCTTAACAGCGGAGATGGAGATATGTTTTTAGCCGACACTTAGAAAACAATAGTTTATTAATAAACAATTAAAATGCCTCGCTGTTTTTTCAGACGCATTTATTATCATTAGCCTATAACTCACCTATAAATCAGGCTAGATCAGACACGTACAGGCTATATGGCTCTTCTCATTCATCACTGCGGGAAAAATATAAATTTTCTAATTTGTTAGTCTTGTTGTTGTGGTTCTAATTTGGCCTTAGAAAACCAGTAAAATCGACATGTTTTCCATATTAATTTGTGAATATTTAAAATGTTTAATAAAGGGGCAGAAAGTCATTTAAACAAAAATCTGAAAAAGTCTGTCGATATTTACTTTGCGCAGCAGTTGGTGAAGCCAGTTCAAATTAAATTTTTGTTCAACTTTGCGTTTTAAAAAGACAACAACCTTTCATTTTTCGTTTTTCAGTTACAGGTTAAAAAAGATAGATAATATGCAAATCTGCAATAATGGAAACGCGACAGACAAGCAATGATAGAAATAAATGATGATGATGACTTGTTTGGTAAGCTTCTATTTTAAAAGTTTCTTTCTCTCCCCCCAAAAAATTTTCACAAGTTTTGCCAGGTTTAGCCTCAGTTATGAATTAAAATGTGTTTATTGCAACTAATGTAAACTGTAGAGATGCAACCTGGTCATTAAAATAATTTCAAATGGGATTTTCTTTTCAGTTTTTTTTTCTTCGTTTTCTCCCCCGCCACTTTGGCGGCCCTCAGTTCAATGTTGGGTTCCTAAATTGGCCCTCACCTATCAAAACTTTGAGAACCCCTGGACTAGAGTATCCGTTCATCCCCTCTATCTCCGCTGGGCTCCGCCCACTTTTCCAGCATTTTTCAAATATTGCCAGTGGGTGGAGTCAGGCTCTGACCAGGGGTTTAGTTACCCTTTAACCCTGTAAAGCATGAAATAATAATGTATACATGGAGCTCATATAGTACCTGAGAAGGCCCAAACTGAGCCAAACTATGAAATTTGGTGCAGTTTCTGATATTTATATGGCCAGAAATTACAAATTTAATAAACCATTGAGATCATTGTAGCAGACAACTTACAGAAAATAAATATCAGTTGTTACTCTATATCTCCCAATAATATGTCTGATAAGATGATATTTAAATGCTTAGTTTTATGATTAAAGCTCTGTAGTTTTTGATTGCCACGCACTACACTGATGATTGAGAAATGTCCAAATAAACATTCCTCAAAACTAAAGCCTGATGTATCATATTTGATACATTTTAACATGATTTTTTCTAAAAAAAAGGAATGATAATTAAGTATACCTAATCTAAAACTAAAGTGTTCATCTTTAAATATTTCTAACAATATTAAAGTTATTTTCACATTTACCTTTTTAGAATGACAGTAAAGGCCTTTTACTTGCTAAAAAGTATGAACCATCAATCAAACAACAAAAGGCACGTAGTAGATTGTGTACAAGAGGGGTTTCAGCGACGTTTTGATCATGTTGATAATTAGAGGCTTTAGAAATTTGTGAATCAAATATGACAAAGTAGGCTTAAGTATGTTAAGATAAGCATATTTGCTTACAGTTGTGAATGTATTTGACTCATTAATCCTGGCATATTTGTTGTTCTTCTGGTTGGTTGAGTAGTGAAGGATTTGTCACACTTCTTGGTTCTGTGTTTTTGAAGTGCAGGTTGTTAGATTTGTGCCATACTGATTTGATTTTTGTGTCATTTGACCATAAAACCTTTCATTTTTGAGCTCAAATATGGCTCTTTTGAGTGCCATCCTCTGTTTCACTTATTTGAGTGATAGCGTCTACTGTTCCACCCTCCTTCATAGGCTAGTGTTATGCAGAGCTCTTGATATATTTAACAGCAGCACCTTTACACTACTGAACTTTGTTTATTCCACAGAACGATCTTGGCGTCGCTTTGCTTCTGTCACAGATCTTATTCATGCTGAGAGTTTGAGGCGCAATCTTTCAGTCCTTGTCTGAGTGATTTATGTAGCTTTCTGTTCTTGATAATTGAGCCAATAAGGCATTTTTGAAAACATACAGACATGCTTTGGTTGTACCTTTTTTGTAATTTTCTTCAATAAAGCAGTTAGGAGCTTATTAAGATCACTGATACACTATCATTAAAAATTTTGGGGTTGGACTCCGTAAGATTTTTAAAAAATGTTTTTGAAAGAGGTATTTTATGCTCACCAAGGCTTCATTTATTTGATCAAATGTTTCAGTAAAAAGTAATATTGTGAAATATTATTAAAAAAAAATATTATTAATTGATTATTCTAAAGTTTGCATGAAATGGAAAATCAAAATAATTAAATTTGTTATTCAGTAAAATATATTAATTTTCTCTGATCATACGCATCATTTTATATAATTATGTAAATGTAAAATTATTATTTGAATAATGAGGCGTGTTATACTAAATAAAACTTTAAAAGTGAAGGTAAACACAGTTGCCTTTAATGAAAGGGATTTTTCAGGAGATGAAATACTGGAAGGATTTCATGCTTTTCCAGCTTAACATCAATCTGCCTCTTCATGTCTCAGCTTGTACCTATTTTACAGTAATAAACTCAGCCAAGTGTCACTTAAATCATCTCCTGGGCGTTTAGCCTTTGAGTACAGGGTGACATTTAATTTAAAATAGGTCTGAGTGTTTAAGAATGTTGACATTAAACCTTCAGGATTTTACTTTGCACAAATGCATATTTTTGTATTTTTATATCGATCTAATGGTTCCATCTGCGCAGTTTGCTCTCAGTTTAGACTTATGAAAATCATGGGCTATATACAGTGTATGTATTACAGTTACAGTAAGTATTTACATGGTTTAAACGGCATACTTTTATACTCAGCGAGCCTGGAGACATATTCTTAGATTTCTGGTCACATGCTCCTCTGAAGTATGCTTTGAAGGGCTGTGCCCTAGATGCAGTGCAAGCTAGAAGCATGAGTTATAATGCCACAAACATGCAAATAATGCTACATCAGTCATAAACTCCCACATTAACTCTAATAATAGTCCGTAATCACCTAAAGTCCCAGCATTGCCCTTCTTGTTTGCGGACCGGAAGAGTAACCTGTCACTCTCCTGACCCAGTGCTGAACCTCAGAGCTGGCTTTAGAGCGCTGCATTGGCTGCGGCAAACTCTCATGTGGCGAGCGGATGATAGCCGCGCACTGCCAGGGTAAACTTCACCATGAGTAAAGATCTCTGGATACACGCTCCATAATTACTCTCCTTAGACTTCTTTAGACAATGGGTTAAACACTACTGTACTCACTAAAAATGTCTGGGAACCACAGAGATGTGAAAAGAGGAGCTAAAGAGAGTTGGCAGTAGTTGTGTTGTTTCTATGCTTCGGATCTTTCCTCTGTGGATTAACTGGAATGACAGTGTGTTTTGTCCGCGCATTTGAAGTTCAGCGTAGTGTCGCATTTTTTACGTGGTCCGATAATCAGTCAGGCATCGGAAAGAGCTCCTCATTATCATGTACCGCCCCACTTGCATTGTGACCTCTTTCAGCTTCTGACTGACAACTTCCCTCTGTGCTCGCTCCCCCTCAACCCGCCCAACACCGAATAACTGATTTTGATCACTCGCAGTAATAAAAGTCACATGCCTGCCTGGAACAATGGCCTTTCATTTGGTGGCTGCATTCATTATGACCATAATATGTTAGTATTTAGTGCAAGATTCATGCTTCATGCTAGGTGAGACAGAGACAGAGAGAGAGAGAGTGAGAGTGAGAAAGAGAGAGACAGTTATTCAGGGGTATTCGTTATGGCCTAAACAAAGAGATCTGGAAGTGCTTGCTTTTCTTTTCATTCCCTCTCCTTTTAGAATAAAGCGACTTCTCACGCACACTCTTCTTCTTCGGAGGTAGTTGCCACAGGCGAAGGGCTGCAGGAGGTGTGCCAGATTCGAACTGGCAATTTGTTTATTTATTGAAGCACTAGAACCTGCACATATGAAAGCTGACCTGTGGATAATGATTTTTGTTGAGTGATTTTAAAAAAGTGGGTTGTAAACCTAGAAAACTGAAATTACAACACAAAATGATTGGATTAAAATGACATTTTAGTAGTAATATTAACAAAAGACTGTCAGTCTGTGCATTAGTGGTGGGAATTTTTCAGTGATGGGTGTCAGGTTACATCGTTAATTAATCATTCATTCAAAAACAATCAATTCAGGAATGAATCACGCAAAGGTCTTTACGAGCGAGTCATTGAATTATTCACTCAACCGATTCTTTCAAAAACACTGATTCTTTCAGGTAAGTCACTGTGGTGTTCATGAGGACAAGTGACTGAAGAATTATATAAAAATTAAAAATATCTTAATTTGTGTTCCGAAGATGAACGAAGGTCTTACGGGGTTGGAACAACATGACGGTGAGTAAATACTGACAGAATTTTCATTTTTGGGTGAACTAACCCTTTAATGGGCAGTGTTACTTAAGTTACTTCATATGACAAAAAACACTGCTTATTTTGTGAAACACCGCTCTCAATAATTGAGGCGAATCACTCCCTTTCGCTTGAAAGAAAGCGTTTTATATTCCTTCCTCTATTGTCCACCTGGCCTTCACGTTTTATCTCTTTAAAATATAGCACTTAATCTTGCGCAAACCTCATGAGGATACACTGCCATGCAAAACACACTGTAGTTAAAATAAACGGAGCACACAGACTTTACCTGTAAAACCGCTCTGAGAAATGATTAAGCATCCTCCAGGAGAAGAGGAGGAGGGAACCCGCTCCACTGCGATTGGTCTCTCTCGGTCTCTTTATTCAGAAAACCTGAATTTCTTAGCGCCGTCAGGCTGTCCTGACTGGCCCTTTTCTCTTATTCATTTTCTTCCTCCCTCTTTCACTCTGTGTTTTGGGATGGGCTTCTTCCTTCCTCCTCCTTTGTTTTCGTGTCACTGTTTGTGCCACAGGCTGTGGAGTGAGGGAACTGGAAGTCTCAGTGCTTGAGGAGCAGTCAGGGGCGATGAATGGACTCTGGGAGCCAGTCTGGCTGAACTCAGATCAGCTTTCTGAGAAGAGTGGCTGTTAGGATGCCAAACAGAGGCTGTGACCACAGAGACATGGCACAGGTATGTCTGAGAAACTACTTGATGTAAATCTTTTTGTGGTCAGTTGACCAATCCATTTCCTTTTGGACATGAGATGACTATATTGTCATCAATGTTTCTCAGTTTCTTTACTTCAAAAGCCTCATCGATGTACACTTTACAGCGCAGACACCTGTATATAGGTCAAACACATTGTTCTTTGTTCAGCCATGTTATTTTACACCACGCTGTAATGTAGCCACCAATGTTGTTTTTGTTTTACACTGAGAGGTTGGGAGTTGGTTTGCCAATTTTTAAAAATATTTTATGATTTAATCCTTCATTGATAGAACCACTATGGCATTTGTGCTCTGCAGTTTTCTATAGTTAAGACAATAATTTGTTATTGTATATACACTGTAAAAAGTGAAACATTGGATTAACCTAATAAAATTGAAGTAACCATTCACAATAAAGATTTTACATTGGCCTAATGTTCAGAAACCATTCAGTTCAAACTAATTTTCTGCATTTCATGCAAACTCTTTTCTGAATTTGTTGTAAATCAATATTTTAAATTGGCTTAAATGGAAAAAAGAAGGTTTTTAACAGACTTGATTTCATGCAAACTCTTTTCTGAATTTGGTGTAAATCATTATTTTAAATTGGCTTAAATAAAAAAAAGTGTTTTTAGCAGACTTGATCTAAATTGAGTTTTCTTCAATCTGAAATATTCATTCCAAATAATACAAAAGGCTTCACAATTGGCATAACATCAATGAGTCAGATCAAACGTTCTTTTAAATATTTATTAAGTCTTGAATGAAAATCACTGTTTTTAAGATTAGACTCTTTTTTGGCAAAACAAACTTACACTTGTAATTCTTAGACAGTTCAAGTAATCAGTTCATTTCAAATTGAATTTCATATATAGCAGTATTAAAATGTGAATATATCATAAGAACAATAATAAGAAAAAAGAACAAATACCTAAAAACAATTGGTCTGGTTCTCTCAGAAATTTTTGTCAGAAGAAATAAATGTAAATCAAATACAAAACATAGATATTGCCACATTCAGTAAACAACAAACAACTACTGAACTACTATTACGATGTAGTTGAGACTGGGGTAAAGGCGTTTCTCCCATCCTGTGTGTGTGTTCATCAAAGTACTGAAATGGAGGCTGTCAGTCATTCATTGACAATGCAGCAGAGTGCAGAGGCGACATAGTTAATTTCAGTTCTTTTGGAAATTTGAGGTTTAGCACATGCAGTCCAAATAAAACTGTTACAGCAGCTGCAGTTGAGGGCACGTTACTGAGGACCTCTGTGCTCTCAATGCTCTCACTGATGAAGATGGCCATTGGTTGCTCCGGCTATCACCTGGCATATCCTGGCGAGACAATACATAGTAATGAATAAAGAGTGCTAACCAAACAGTTGATGGAGTATCTCAGAAAATTAAAATATCACATATAACCAATAAAAACAAGGATTTGTAATACAGAATGTATGCCTTAAGAAAAGCATTTTCATGTTCAGTCAGTAATTGGTTGGAACACTATTTTTTCCACGTCAGTAATTGTTTGGAACACTATTTGTGGAACCACTATGAGTGGTTGGTAGCACTGTTGCCGTCTTTTATTTTTTGGGTACAGATCTCGTAGCCTAGGCTGCCTACAGACGCGTTTTTTTTTTTTTTTTTGACGGCCTGCTTATGGGGCGTGCAGTTAGCGGATCATGAGGATGAATGATCATTTATGTTTGTGCCTGCAATCGCTGATACAACCTTTAAAACAACCTGGGCATTCAGCTGTGCCACATGCAGATTGCCTCCATACTGATGCAGCAATTCAAGCAAAAGGAGGCCAAAATACCAGGTATTTAGTGCATATACGTGAACATAGCTATAAGCTGCAATCAACAGAAGTAGCACAAATAATTGCGTGAAATATATATATATATAATGCATGAGTTACACTTTTTTGTAACTTTTTTTTCTCAAATTACTGAACTTAGACTACATTCTAATTTTTTGTATGTACTGTATGTACAGTATGGAAGTATGTGCGTGGATTGCTGAGCGATGTACGTACCTGAATTTTCTTGATGAGATGGTGAACAGATTCACCAAAGCAGATGAATAAACATTTAAGAACTGATTCCCTCCTTGTGTTGTCCACGACCTGAACAAAATGCATTCATTAAAATAACATGCTCCTTTTTTATCACATACAGTAGAAATACGGTTTGAAAAAGACAAAGTATAATGAAACATGATAAAAAATTTGACCATTCATCATGGAGCATTTTTTTTTATAATGCCATGCCTGCCTGACACATTTAGAACACATTTAGCCTAAAGGTGCAAAAAGCTCACAATGTTAGTGTTAGGGGCATCATGCTCAGTATAAATCACTGTTTTATAAACCATAAACAAGGTTCAAAGTAGCCCCACACTTCGTTGGTAGTATAATTAAGGTTCTAACATTTGAAACAAGGCATTGATAACTTTGTAAGTGTACATATAGTTTATTAAAAAGACTGTTTTTATTGAAACACAGTAAAGTTACCTTGACTTCTCCAATAATCATTTGCTCCTGCCCTGCAATCTGTATTGAACGCAAAAACAACTTACCCGTGTCAGTGAAGACTTGACAGACAACCAAAACTGCCCAAAACTAGGAACCATGCCAACCAAGCAGCAGCTTTCCTAAAATTCAAATCCAAACAGTCATTAATCCGTTTTAGTTTTGCAGTTTCAAAGTGTAAATTTATTTTCCTCACATTAATTTCCGCCTTCGCAAATTTAATACATAAAACATAACGTTATAAAATCTGCGTTCATATTGAAAGCCGGGGGAGAGGCAGTTAGCCTGACTTTAAACTCTGGGCGGGAAACGTTAACGTTAAGTTGTTAGCTAGCTAACTTAAACGTCACTCCCATATTGAGGTGATTCATTTAACGTTAGCAGCTAATTGTCGTTACTCAAAACTCAGTCATGAATACATCGTTTTTTTAACAACATTCATCATTTTTTCCTTTCATAATATCCATTCAATCGGTCTAACGGTATATAATCTTAAGTTCTTGGATTTCCCTGGAAAATCGTTAGCACCTAGCTGTAAAATGGCGCGTTAACGCTACTTACCACTATAATGTCAAAATGAATGTTATAATAACTTCTAATCTGCGTGTCTGTTCATTAAAATGATATGACGTTAATACTTTTCAAGTATTTAAATGCTGAATGGTACCCCCTTACCTGACAAACGTGTCCTGTTCGCTTCGCGTTGTTCAACAGATGACTCTCCGACTTCTGCGCTCGGTCTCTTCTAGAACCTTCTCTCGAGTTTTCACGTGTGCGCATGCGCAAACCATGCTTTATCTAATAAAAGTCGTTTGATCGAATGTATAATTTAAAATTCATTGTAATGTTATAATTTTATATTGTACCAATCTAAGAAAATAGACTGAAAGACACATACAAATCACAAAATGTAATTTTACTTAACAATCTAATAATTTTAGGCTATTGGAATGAAAAAAAAAAAATCAAACGAAAAACACCAATGTTTTACTTTTTACAGTGTAAATAGGCTATATCACATCACGGATATACCACGGATTACTGAATAAAACTCCATTGTTTAGATGTGAAGCCTGTAAATATATCATGGATTCCATTGATTCGTCACAGTACTGGCCTCGTGAACTCTTGTTGTATACAGTATGTGTGTACATTTGAGATTTGACATCACATTTTTATCATATAGCTCTTCTGTGAAGCAGCCTAATGTAGTTCTGTACAGGTTGTAGGCCACTGTTCTCAGTTTTGAAAGGTTTACTCTGTTCCCATGTGATCCCACTTTGAGAATTATGTTTGCTCCAGTGAACTATTAGAAATGTTAATTTTGATACCACAGTACCCTTAATTTGACATCTCTGTCTGCATAATCAAATAAATGGGGGAATCTCATGAAAATATGATGCCTAAATCTGAAAAAAGGAATTAGCAACAGTTTATATACTTTGTAATTATTTAAAAAAAAAAAAAATATTATTCTAATAAAGTAAAAAAAAAAAAAAATAGTACCATTTAAGGTTTTTTTTTGCATTAGAGATTATTTTCATAACTCAAAACATTTCCCCCAAAAATCTCATTATTGTAAGTAATATGTCTAGACTTTTTCTAGTTTTTTTTGTCATCAGTGATTCTCATTAGATTCTCAATACTACATTTATTTTTATTTAAATCAGCATGAATTAAATGCATTTCAATAAATACTATCATAATAAATAAATACATAACAATTTAAGAAATAAATTAATTTGTTTTTACAGTATACCTAGTATTAATAATGAGATATTTTGCGTTACGATAATTAGGAATTGGGAGAAATTTGCTTAATTGTTATGGAAATAATGTCATAATCAGGACTCGATTTGAGGGAGGATGCGAGGGGTATGGCATCCCCCTTGGTAAACCCCCCTAAAAAAAGCTGTAAAACCACCATCTCCCCTTACCATCCCCAGTAGATTAACAGTGTTGTGTATTATGTAAAACGTATCATGCAAATGGGATATTAAACTTCTCTTTGTATGATAATTAACGAACTATAAACAACAGCGATTGACCAAACAGAACTCATTATTGTAGCGAGCTGCGTACGGTAAAGCAAGTTTATGGTCAGTTCAAAATGGCCCAGATGGTGGTTCAAACGCAACTTTTGAAATTCTGTAAAAAGAAGAGAACAGAAGGTATGATATTTCTTTGATTCGTGTTTAAGGATATAACATCTTCTGACATAACACTAGAAAGAATAACGAACAAAGCTAAAGTGTGTTGATTCAGTAAGGGATCGTTGTCAAAGTTGCATTGAATTATTGAAAGTGTAATCACTGAGGTATATGCTAGTGTTGTCACGATACCAAAATTATTGTTTCGATACCGATACCAAGTCAAGAATTGCGATTTCGATACTTTTTCGATACTTTTCCTGAAAAGGGAGAAACACTCTCAAATATCATTGCTGTGCTTTATTTTAAAACTGGGACAACATTCCAATCATAACACACTAATAAATGAACATTTGAACAGCAGATAGGCTATAATAACCATTTGAACAAAATATGAAATATGAAAAATATAAAAAATAAATTAGAGCAATGACATTCAAGGTAAAAAAATAAATAAATTTAGCAGCATTATCTCAGTTATCATAAGAAACATAAGATTTTATCAATATCAATGCCACTGACGATTCTGCTTATCGATCCGATTCTTTAACGATTCTCTTATCGATTCATGATAGCGTTGTGTGGAAAAAAGTAGTCATATGCTTTTTCGGGGGGAAAAAACAAGCGTTTTAATTTGTTTTATGTAATTTATGTAATAAATGAAACCTTATTACAAAGTGTTAACGATTAGTTATACACCGATTCAGACAGATCAGTTGTTTTAACCATTCATTAAAACGAATCGGTTCAAATGAGTCATTAGTTCGCGAATTGGACGTGTCATTATCGGACGTGTGCGCGTTGTGTGATTATCCAGGCGGTTACATCCCACTGTCATCACAGAAAACATTTCATGACTGGATAGTTTTTTCCGTTTATTTAAAGTGTGGTTTATGTCAGCTGAATGTGCGGAACGATTCAGAGAAGATAAGGCAACGTATTTTACCACAATTTACACCCAGCGGTAATTAAAAAAAAAAAAAAAAAAACTCCGAATGCTCCACATGAAACTTTAGTCTCCCGACCTTACCATCGTGTCGAATTATTTTGATTAATATGTGCGAGGGAGAGAGAGAGAGCAAGACAGCGCTTAGTTTTGAGACGGTGAAGCCTTGTTTATACTTTCGCCTGGCTCCGCAGAGAGAGAGAGAGTGCGCGCGCGCGACTGGGGCTCGCTCACTCACTCTCTCTCTCTCTCTCTCTCTCTCTCTCTCTCTCTCTCTCTCTCTCTCTCTCTCTCTCTCTCTCTCTCTCTCTCTCTCTCTCTCTCTCTCTCTCTCTCTCTCTCTCTCTCTCTCTCTCTGCTCGTTCAGTTCACGCGCCCTGTCACACGCGCATGAGGAGAAAAACACAGACGTCCATAGGGAGGCACTGGAAGCGTGCGTTGCACACACCAACATGCAATACTCTGTTACAAATCTGGAACGCGGTCATTCTTAGAAGTATCGTAATCGATACTAATAAATTTAGGTATCGTGAAGTTTTTAATTTCCGAGTATCGCTATACTTTTGAAGTATCGGTGCACCGTGCAACACTAGTATATGCATATGTTAGCTAAATGTATGTGTGTTTATTTATGTATTTATTAGAAAAAAGCTTTTGTCTTTACTCTTTACCATCCACAGAGCCCTAAAAAGTGTGGGCTCAAAAATAATTGTCATTTGGAACTTATTTATAAAGTTATTTTTATTTATTAAAAAAAAAACTTTTGATGATGATTAGACTAAACACTTCAGTGCCCTCCAAAGTCATCATTTAGGTAGTTATTTAGGGAGAGTGTGTGTGTGTGTGTGTGTGTGTGTGTGTGAGAGAGAGAGAGTCTGGTGCTCAATCATACAATACTACAGTCATATAAATGTTTTATGAATAATGCGTATGTACACTTTTATTCTACCACCCCATCCCCTTAGAATTTTTTTTTTACAGTTCGACTTCTGGTCATAATGCTAAATGGGGAAATAAGGAATCTTCCAACATTAAATCATTCCAACATAAAACATTTTTTAAATGTGGGATATGTTCTTGACAGTTTTCATGAAATTCACCAAAATATCTAAATATAATGATCGAATAAGCAGATTCAAAGATATTGATTTGTTACTTAACCTTGGCTTGACGCTGTTTTCCCCTTCATTTCCTAGACTTCCTGTTGGATTAGTTGGCCTGAAACAGTAAATTAGGGATTCTTGTTCACCTCTTGCTGGGATGTCCTGATGGAGCCTCCTAGTTTTAGAATAACCTGTTGTGCCCGTCACAGGCTATTTTAAACTCCTGCTGAGTTCAGAGTTAAAGGGCTTGTCAAACAAAGCAGAAGAGGTCACCATCCATCCATAAACCAACAGTCTTTTATATAGCACTGATTTAGGACCACAGCAGGTACAACTACAAGTGTTGAATGAATGACATTAGTTTGATAGTAAAACCGAATACTAATGGCTGGCACTTGTTAGAATTATAAACAAAGAAAGACAGAAGAGAGCTGAACAGCTTTTAACCATAAATGTTTATAATGTCTCGTACAGAACCAGTTTCAACATTTGTGTTTTCTCGTATCCTTTGGGATGCAGCTGGATAGTGAGACATGAACAGCTCTGGAAAATATCTGTTGTGCTCATGCCGATGGAATTGTTGCTGTGTCAGGTACAGTAGCATTCTGCAGCTGCTAGTGTCCCTCATGAAACAGCTGTTGTTTTTATCATTGATATCATTTTTTCCCCCTTTTGCACATAGCCAATAATAAAAGTGTGTTAAAATCGTGGTTCAGAAAAACAAACAAGGCGTGGTGTTGTGTCAGTGTTGTGTGGGGGCCATGAATGTGTTTCATCTGTCCCAGAGGAAAAGAAATGTGGAACGTTCCGGTCTCGCCCTGTACAGCCTGCCAGCCCTTCGGCCCCCGGATAGTCCTGACTCCATCAGAGCCAGAGAAACGTCCCAGACTGGGCCTGATTTACAGTAACAGTCAGGTTTTGCATAAGTTTGCTCACAAAAGCCTCTGCCCTTATTTGCCAACTGTCAACGTTCTTTTCCCAGGGGAAAACCGCTTCTGTGGACACTGGTGCCGAATACTAAATAGTGTCCACAATGCTGCCCGAACATTCTCCCTTTCTCAAAATTGCAGGGTGGATGCTTTCCCGTCCAGGATCTGAGGCTGAAGTATTTTCACTTCTCTGGTCCACGCTAGTTCTTTTTTTTTTTTTTTTTTTTTTGACACACTGCACATAGATTTATTAGAGTCAGAAGCTAGTAGCTCATTTGTGGGTACAGAAAGCCGAACAGGATGATTGGCCGCCTCAAGCTTGCCCTTCCTTGCCGATCTGGACCACAAGCCTATGGCAGCAGCCAAGCCTTCTTTTGAGCCTTAACCCTGGTGTTGGTGTCCTGGTTAGACACTTGCAATGGCGTTTGACCTCTTTCTCAGGGCCTTTCAGTGCTCATTTTAATTCGATATTAGTTTGCATTTTTAAATTTGTATATTTGTACAACATCATGGACAGGTTGTGTGACATGTACTTATGTACTCATCCTTAAAAACATGAACAAAACTACACTGAATAATATTGGTGTAGGATTTACTTTGAAACAATTTTCACACTCATGAGTTGTGAAGTAAACTTCATAATAATTACAAAGAAGCGGCAAGTAACATTAAATTAAACAATCTTTTTTTTACACTTAAAAAATGCTGGGTTGTTTCAACTTATGTTTGGGTCAAAAATGGACAAATGTAACTGTTTAATTAAAATAAAATAAAACAATTAAATTAAATTTAAACCAACTGTTGGATTTGTCCATATTTGACTAAAATATGAGTTGAAACAACCCAGCATTTATTAGTGTCCAGTTTATATATTGTAATATATTTATATATATTTTGTCAACAGCGTTTTAATTGTCATTATATATTTTTCTCTCTCAGTGACTTATTGACTGCTGAGATCATTAATCTGTCAAAATGTCCTATTCAGCCTGCATGTTAGGCCTATAATTACATTTCAATATTCGATTTTATGGACATTTTTGTTGCTTTTGTATGATGCACAGTTCTGAAATTGTGCTGAGTTGATACTTGATGTGCAATGAAAGTCCTGAAGCAAAACCGGTTGAGAACCACTGCACTACACCCTAATGGCCTTAGAAAGTAAATAGCAGTGCTAGTGTGGTTTAATGTCAAGAATTCAAGTAATTTCCTGGGCTTTCCCTCCGTAGTTTATCGGCCCCCTGTCTGGAGTTATACAAGCTTTTCATAGGTCCCCTGACTCTGTGTTCTTATTGGCTGTCTTTCAACTCTATGTAAGTGTGAGAGCAGCACTTTTTCTTGTGTTTCAGAGCATGTGTCTTTTGTCCAATAGTCCAGTGGTTTGAGATATTTCCTTCGCTCTTTCTTTCTCCTCTTATTCCCGCCCTGTGATCTGAACTTGCACAGTAGTACAATCAGTGCCTAAACGACAGATATCATAGTCCATCCACAAAATGTGTCCAGCTCCTTTGCGAAATTTCAGCCAACAAATAAAGCAGGGAATTGGTTGTCAGACCTTGAGAGCTACTTTTGAGGGTTTCCAGAAATCCCATTTCTTATTCTTGTCTTGTTTCTTTGTCATATCCTGTGTCTGTTAAGCCTGAAATGTTCTCTACGCAAATATGTTAAACGTATATTTCACCCCAAAAAAAATATTCTGTCATTATTTACTTACTTTCATGTTGTTTCAAAGCTTGTACACACAAGTCAATGGTAACCAAAGCGGTTTGCTTACCAACATCCTTCAGCTATCTTTTATGTTCTACAGAGGAGAAAAAAAGTCATACAGGTTTGGAACAACATGATGGTTAGTAACTGATGGCAGGATTAAAATTTTTGGGGTTGAATTATCCCTGTAACAAATGATTTCACAAACTTGATTTCACACCTTGTCGTATTTCCAAATGTGTTATAGTACACAATTCTCAAAAACTTTGAAAATGTCTTTTCTCATTCTGCTTATTAAATAAATACAATAGCATACACTCCTTTACTGTCAACATGTTTACAGCTTAACTGAATAATAACACATTTGGTTTAATTTCACAGGTAATTGAAGCAAAAGGCTTTTTTTTTTTTTACTTTTAGCCTTTATTGTAACTACATCAACTGCAAAAAGCATATTTCTCCGTTGACGGCCATTGAGAAGCCATAAAATGTTCATATAATGACAGTAAATGTATTTAAAAGTTCCCCTACTTTATGGAGGACTTGTAAGATCAAGGTATGCTTTATTTTTTGCCTTCTACAAATGGCACCCTAAACACGTGCGGTCATCCTACAAGTCTGCACTTTTGTGACGTAATGCTGCAGGCAAAAGTGCGCATCAAGGGCACATATCAACCCTCGTGAGCACCCTTCTGAAACCTAAAAACAAATAAGACACCCTACGGTGTTCTCAGACTTCACGATCGTGCAAACACGGCGGCCATTGTAAGTCCACAAGACCGTAAGTGCATATGAATTGTGCCATTTGGGACAGGGCCCAGCCGAGCATGCAAGCCATCCAGAGTACACTCCACTGACAGTGAATGCGGATGGACTCATTCGGCGCACTACCTAAAAGACAGTTGTTTTTAAGCGGGGACACAAAAATCGTTCTGCATGCAAGCCAGAGCAGAATGCAAACAATGGAAGTATACTATAGGCTTTAAAAGCATGAAATAAACTGGTTGTCACAACAGGTTAGTGTAGTTGCTACTAGTGAAGGGCTTGAAACTGTGCGCATTGTTGTGGTGCCATCAACCAGTCAGTGTTGTCATGATGTCATTTTCCTATCTTTCTGGTCTAAGTGTATTTTTCCACCTTATAATTACACACACACTAGACTTTTGAATATTTATGTAAAGATTATTTGCGCAATGTGATTTTTGTTTTAAAATTTGGTCTTAATAACTGACACGCAAGTTTTCTAGAAAGCCTAGAGGCCATCCTCTGAAAACAATGTGTCTGTCAGACTCGTTTATTCCACAAGAATAACACATCTTTCTGACACCGTCTCTCCAAAACCGTTTCTAACACTCCTGGCATGGTAACAATGGTCGCACCAAGATTCCAAGAAGTCATGCCCTTCTAGCGACTCACCGCACCTTCACCTTCCTGTGACGCAACAGTCTACCTCACATGCAGACTGACAATAAAGATGCAAAAACATGCGCTAACAGGTTTTCATCAACTTCAAATAACCCCTCCAGCTCACCAGGGACTTCATTTGTCTAGAGGAATTGCACTTGTTATTCAGAGCTGTTGGTGCAGGTGTTGTTGGCTTGTGGGTTTGTGAAACGGATACCCCATTTTCTCCCTTCTCTTTGTTTCTCTCACAGCAAAGCAGATTTATTTAAACGGAGCAGTGGGATAATGCCAACAATGCAAACTGATCTTGAGTCAGAGCTTCTCCTCTGCATGGGAACACACCGATAAAGGATCTGGTTTCACTCTCACCTCCTTTGTTCTGTTTGAGGTCGCTCAGTTCTGGCTGAACTCAGAGTGTGTGTTTTTGGATTGTTTTTGTTTTGTCAAGTACTGCATAGTATTGGATGTTTCATTTCAGATTTCTTTAATGCGTATGCGTATAGTTGTTGTCTAGGGTTGTCAAGTTGTAATTTTTAGATTCGGCACAACGAGGAATAACACATTGGTGCGGTTAAAAGGATAGTTCACTCAAAAATAAAAATTCTGTCCTTGTTTACTCACGATCATGTCTTTTGACGGAATGTCCAAGCTGCTGTTTTCATACAATTAAAGTGAATTGTGCTGGCTGTACAGCAATATTTTCAGTCTGTCCTCAGAACACTTGGAGTTTACTACATGAGCCGAATGGACTTTTATGATTCTTCTGTGGAGCTTTTATTGTCCTATTTTGGTCCCCATCCACTCAGTGTATGGAAAAGAGCAGGGTGAACATTTTTCAAAACTTCTCCTTTTGTGTTGCCCAAATAAAGTGCATCATATGGATTTAAGTGAGTAAATGATAGCAGAAGTATTTTGGGCAAATAGAGCAGTGAGCGGTCAAACTCATATGTCTGTCCTCTGCCTAGAAGTGAACACATGTGGGAGTTTCACAGGACTCCGCAATGTTCCAGAGAGGCTAGATGCACTTCCTGCACCTGCTAGTTGGTTCATCAATGTGATCGTGTCCTTTCAACAACATTCTGCCGTTGTGGTTTAATGCGGTTATGGCTAGTAGGATTCATATGATCGACAGGTGTGTTTTGGATAAGCCATAGGCTAGAGTCTGTCAAGTGTATAAATAATACACAAATAAATAAATAATGCCCTGACATTGAATTTGATGCAACAAGCACATAAAAAAAATACATTTTCCGTTAAAGTCAAATTTTAGTAGCATTTTACGTCAAAGTAGAATTTGAATAGCATGCACTGCTAATGGCGATCGGTCTGCGCACTGCTACATGAAGTCGAACACAACACACTTTATAACTTTACCAGTTTATTTAGAAGGCAGAACTTATTCCGTCACATTGCGCATTGCAGTTTCTCCCGTTCATAGTAATATGAGTGAACTGTCTTTGGTGTGGTCCTGACCTGAGATAAATGGTAATGCTAACAGAAAACTTTCACAAAGTTATTTAGACATTAGTGGGGGTAATTATAATCAATTGATAAATTATGTAATAGGTGCATTGTCATGCATTCTTCATCCTTAAGTATATAGTGCTATGATGGAGGTATCGTATGTTGTGTGCAGTACATGTGTATGGTGCTCAATTCTCTTAGGAGGAGGGATTGATAACACTTGTGCCTCTAAATCACTGCTTGTTTGCTGTTTCCACACTCTCAGAGCCATGTGTCATTATGGTCTTACAAACTGTCACGTCATCACGCAACTGGTGGAATACAACAAAACAAATACAAGAATAACATGCAGCTTGGAAGACTCAAGTAAGAATCTTGGGCTATGTTTAGGCTTCGTGCAAACAACCAGCACTGAGTCGTATAAACATGGAAAAACACTGACTAGTCTTATGCTCAGGTCTTGTTGCATACAGGGTGTTACAGGAGTGTACATCTTGCTGTGAAGTGTTTCATGGTGCATTAAGTGACTTGCATTTAGCATCAGTACTCATAAGTGAAGTATGTAGTGCTGAGTGTGTTTTGGAAAAGCTCAAGGATGACCTGTGTACTTTTTGAGTCTTTGTTTCATTTCATTCTTATCATGTCTGTGCTTTTTTCCCCACTTCTCTGCTGTAACAGGGAAATTGGAGAGATTTAAAGTTATAAATCATGCATAAGTGATTCTCTTTCTGACTTTGTCAGGTGTGCAAACTTGCAGTTTTAGTGAAATTAAATTAAATTACATCATTGCTTTTTTGATCGGTTAACAGAAGTTCCAAGATTAATTTTGAGGATTTATTTTCTATAACTCATGGCTATTATATTATATTATATTATATTATATTATATTATATTATATTATATTATATTATATTATATTATATTATATTATATTATATTATATTATTAAGCATATATTATTAAGCATATATTATTAAGCATATATTATATAACATATACTATTAAAAATGTGTATATACTATAATGTAGAAAAAAACCCTAATAAAAATAAATCTTACGAGTGAATTTGGGCATCACAGTATAAAAATCCATATTCATTTTGAGATTTGCTGAAGAATACATGTAATATTGTAAGGTTTTCGGTTTTTTTTACCGTTATGTCACACTTATGACACAATTGTGTTAAGTTAATTTAAACGTAAAGATATGGTAAATGAGCACGTACAGTTAAATAGTTAATTTCAAGTGATACACAGTATACCAATTTGGTACTGATATGTTGTGCATCCCTTGTATAGCTTGTTAGATATATCTTGTATATCAGGATCTCAGATGCTTTACTCAACCCAACATTTTCGTTTTCAGTTTTCAGTTTCAAGTCAGGCCAGACAGATTTGTAAGTCTAATATATCCCTGACTCTGATGATTGAGAGGTCCGTGTTGATCTTCCAAGGTTTCCTGCATTTTATGGTGAATGATTCATTTTCAGAACCCATGCCATTTTCCTCACCGTTTCAAAAATGCAGTTTCAAAAATTTCACAAGCTCTCTGATTGACAGGTCCTGGAAACCATTGCCCTTCTCTTCTCCAAACAGTTGGTAGTAATAAGCGAAGGCAGTTTAAATCTCGGAGAGTTTGCGCTCTAAAGGTGGGAATGGAAGTTCCTCTGAGAAGAACACTCCATAGGAGGCCTTTGATTTGACCCTCACAGTCTCAACGAGCTGCTGTTGCCGGGACAGCACTGTGTAATATGCACCAACAACTTAATTGTGTGTGTGCTTAAGTTGCCATAGGCAGCGTTGTTGCATTGTTCCTGCTCCTTTCTCACGCTCCATGTCCTGGGAGGTTCTGTTGTCATGGGCTGGGTTATAGTCTGGCCACTGGGAATGAGGTCCCTCGCCTCATGAACGTGGACTCTGCAAATCCAGACGTCAAGAACTATCCCTAACATCTTTCCTCACCTAGACAGCTCCCTTGGATTAATAACATCTGAGGTCACCCCACATGTGTCATTATATTAGACGACTCCCTGGAATACTTTTTTCTGTTTGGTTGATTGTTGTATTATGATGACTGATAAACTGTAATATTGATCAAATTGCTATGTAGATGTAGTTTCATGTCTCTCATCTCTGCACGGTCATCAGTATTTGATTGATTTGGTAAATTTGGCCAATTAAAAGCATATATACAGTATAGTTAAAACGGATGTGTCATGTAGGACAGTGTAGCTTGAGAAAGCAAAGAAGCCTGTCCTATATTCCAATCCATTAAGGGCCCATGATCTAATTGGAAATCCAATGAAATCGACTGTTTGATTTTGAAAGGAAGATGGTGGAATGAATGAACTCTGAATGAATGATGTGGTCTGCTGTGCTCTGTATGTGATGAGGCCATCGTGAGCTTCACTCTGTAAGATTTAACCATATACTTTAAGATAATCAATGAGATTTTAATCAGCTCAACTTGAGCTGAATTGTGTCATTTCTGAACCACCAGCGTCAACAAATGCAACTGCAAATATAATGACTTTAAATCATGCAGGTGTCACCCTGTACTACCCCATTTGGCCATTGGTCATACAAAAAAGTATTCCAACCAATGGCAATTCATGCCGGGATACTCATCAGCCTGCAGATGACTTAATGATAGTCATCTCTGCACATGGAGCTGAGATAGGAGAAAGTATTTTATCCCAAAAAAAAGACACAATTCCACTTTTACATTTGAAAACATTGGCTGTGCCGATGAAAGAAATGGCATCACAGCGTAGACAAAACATTTTGTTTTGCCGGAGGTCAGCTGATTAACTGAAAGTCCTTTCAGACATGAACTCCTAAATGGATTGCTTTGATATATTTTTTTAAGGAACCAGATTTTTAACAGGAAATAAAAACACAAACACCGCATGCCCCAATTGAGAACACGCGATCCTAGCAGACAAGTTGTCGCGCCATGTGATTGACCCACACAAGGTTTGAAGGTCATGTTAAACACACGTGTCATGTCAAGGATTTGTGACCCTGGACACCTCAGGATGTTCATGCTACATGGTCTTTTAAAATTTCTAGCAAGTGATACGTTTCCTCCTTATATGACTGCTGTGATGTACTGTGAAACTAAGTGCATGAAGTCACAGAACTTGTAGGTTCTAAAACATGAACCTCTGAAGATAAGGCTTTCTGCAGCAGGGTGCAACATAGAGCCTGTAACTGTTTTCCATTTTCAGTAGATGAACAGTAAGAAGAGGTTTAAACTCTGACCCTGTTATAGTTATTTTTATTGTAATAAAAATGAAATAAACAGTTTCTAAAATAAAAAAGCAGCTACTGTAGAATGGTAACTAATAAAATTACTATATACAAAACATGTAGGTGTGTGCATGTAGCCTAACCTCTCTCTATCAATTTATCTTTTTTAAAGAGGGGGAAACGGATATTTGATGCGTTTAAAACGACCTAGTTTGCATTCAGTATTAATTCGTAGATGATAGTATACTTTATTGATGATCACATCTAATATTTCTCACAGCAAAAACATTGGAATGTGAATTAATGGAAGGAGGTGTTATCAATAACCTTCCAAAGATCAAACAAAATGTTGTATTTAGTGTTGTACTGTGCGATTGCTGTTTTATTGATGTTTATCGCAAAATTTGGGAAGCAATTAATTACATTTTTCTGTATTTATTTTATTTATAATAATAGTTGATTGAATATATCTAATGGTTCTTAAAGTAGAAAAGATTTGTGCCTCTGCTGCTTTAAAAAGGGTAATGGGATGTGGAAATTGTGAGGCTGAAAATTGCTTTGCAAGAATTCAATATTAGTCCGCTAATTTCCTGAAGAAACTAAAGGCGGTGCCTGTATTTCTTATATAAATGTTGACTTTTTACATACAGCTTCCGTTTGGGAACACGCGCACGGGCCGTTGTGTAAATTTCAGTGCCCGGTGTGTTTTCTTGAGTGCCTTTGTATGTATAGCTGTGCCGAGTTGTCAGAATCGTGGTGGGGGGCGGCTGTGAGTGATCTCCGACTGCTTTTGTAATTATAATGCGTTTTGTGTCGATTCCCGACAAACGGTCTTCCTACCCCTTTGTCTCTGCGAGAGCCTCTTGACAGAGTTCATATCCATTATGAGAATATCATAAGCCTCTTCTCAGCCCTCACAAAGCATCGTGACAGACTCCTGTCGTCTTGCTCATGCTGTGGAAATCTTCATCTGCTGAAGTGCAAGAAATCGAAGAACGGACGCTCTGTCATTCAGTCACTTTGTTCCACAATGGCCTCATTCAGGAAAGGCCTTCGACAAAACAGTGTCAAACTAAATTAGAGAGAGAAAAGTGTGAGGGAGAGAGATAGAGGGGTAGCGGTCACTAGAGCTACTGGTCCCGCGCCAACTGCCCCGACCGTCTACCTCCCAAAGAGAGTTGACACACTGAAAAGCCCCGAGGGAGGCTGCCGTCACCCAGGAAACAGCAGAGACTACAGGCGGAGACACAGAGGACGGGCTTGAGGAGTTCGGCTGAATTGTCCGTTGTTGTGGGCAGCAGGCGGTGATTTGTGGTCACAGCAGACTGTGAACCAAGCCAAAATGGCGTAGACAAAACAGAGAATAAAAGACGCTCTTTGTTAGGCTACAATATAAAGTAATAGAACAAAAAACATTTGATCAACCGACGATCATTTGGATTATTCTGGTTGTAACTCTTAATACTTGCCAGTGTTTTTTTTAGGTCAGTCTTTGTATCTGCCACTCTGAAAAAAAAAAGAAAGTAGCCTAGATTCAATTTGTTACTCAGAAATTGATAGTGAATTTCACAAATAATTACAACAGCAAGTAACACATTGAATTAAACATGACATTTTGAAAGAGGAAGACTGGAATGGTCTTTTCTTGTAAACTGTTTTCAAATAATCTTTACAATAAGGTCTTATTTGTTAACATTATTAACTTACATGAAGTAACAATGAGCAATACATTTGTTATAGTATTTATTCACCTTTGTTAATATTAGTTAATACAAATATAACTGTTCATTGTTTGCTCATGTTAGTTCACAGTGCATTGACTTAATAAATACAACTTTTGATTTTAATAATGTATTAGTAAATGTTGATAGAAACATTAACTAAGATTAATACATGATGTAGAAGTATTGTTCATTCTTAGGTCATGTTAATTATTAACTAATGTTAATAAATTAGACCTTATTGTAAAGTGCCACCAAATCATTTGTTGCATGCTCATATCTTCCAGGACTTCAGATAAAATGTATATTTTTATTTTTAGATTCTGATAGTTGTATACTATAAATCCTCATCATATTAGTATAAAATCCCACTCCCAATTACCTAATGGGTCCTTTACTGCCCCTCACTTGCATTTCCAGATGTATACAGCAGAGAGCGCCCTGTGTCAAGAACTCACACTATTTCAAAGGTTGATTCACTGAAATGCCACTATTGTCTTTCCAAAATACTTTTACATTGACATGACTTTACATGCCATTTTGGATGTATTATTGTAGCAGTAATTTGCCATAAATCGGAACCGGACAGTTTTTGCTCCAAACACAGTTTTTAGTTTTATTTTGGCCGATCACTTTTCCGGACTTGTACACAAACTTATTACACAAAATGATTGCATTGAAATAATTTCCCAAAGTGTAATTTGTGTGGAAATATTACGAAGTCTGTAAACAGAACGTTTACCATGGACACCCCGAAGAGGAGAGGAGACGCGGGAGCAGAGCTAATACTGTACCAGGCACAACAAGCTCACTGTTCATGATGCTCAAAATATAGGTTGAAAAATATAAACATCTTAGTGACCCCAAACTTTTAAACGGTGTAAGCAAATAAAGAAAACATAATAGCAATATTGAATGTTTTATCTTGGAGAAAAGTATGGTCAGGTTTCAATGCAATGAAAGCTTTTTTATTTCAGTTGCATCGAGAAAAAGAGTGCATTGTTTCACCACTACTCTATTGTGAAAAAATGACAACTGTTTTTTTTTTACAGTTTTTTTTTTTTTTTTTTTAACAGTTACAGTTTTTTTTAACAGTTTTTTTTTAACAGTTACAGTTTTTTTTTTTTTTTTTTACAGTTTTTTTTTTTTTTTACAGTTGAATGGAACTTGAGGGTGAGTAAATGATGACAGAATTTTCATTTTTGGGTGAACTATCCCTTTAAAAGTAGTTTAATGCAGCTATAAGTAAGCTATTCATTGGTTGATTTGTTTCATCTTTTGCCCAAACCGGCTCATCCAAAAGGATTGGTTTGGGGCACTACTATCTGCTTGGTCAACCCATGGCAGATAGGGTAGTGTTTACGAAACAAACAACCATTATTTTTGCAGTTAATTTTGGTGACACTATGGCTCAGAAATTACACACTTCAGCTTTAAGTATACCCCTGCTATAGGAAAAAAACAAACAGCGCTACCCTTTTCCCTCATCTGACACATCTGACACTTTCCACTGCAGGTTCAACCTTCCCAAAGTATGTTTCCCCACCACTATCATAAATACATGATAACACCAGGCCTTTGGAGAGCGTGCGCCCACTTGACCTCACAGCAGCGATGTTTAGTTTCACCTCACACTCATAGTGTTTATATAAATCAAGACACCACAGGTATAGTGTTCCTGGGCGGGAGGTGTGAGATTAAAGCACGGGCGTTTCAGACATTCACCCAACAATATAAAAAATCAAATAAAATGACCTCATGCTTTTCCACCCACAATATTCCACCCTTTTTTAATCCACCGCAGCCTGACTCACACGCTGTTGTTGTTACTGTCACACACTCAGTCCGGCCACAGACAGTGTAATTAAATTTCCTCAGTCGCTCATAGCAGAAGTGAAATGGTTAAATGATTCTCTGGCTAACATGGTTGTTTTTACATAGCTGAGTTGAAAGGAGGAGTGCTCATTGTTAGGAAACCTAAACCACTGGCATGGCATGACAGGTTCATTCTGTCTCTCTCGGTGTGTCTCTTGCTCGCGCTCTCTCTCTCTCTCTCTCTCTCTCTCTCTCTATCTCTGGCCGTGCCATGAGTCTTAGAGCGCTCCTAAATAGCAACAAGTAAGCATGTGGCCGGTACGGGCTGGAGAAACTCAACAGGACATGAGGATTGAGAGAGAAAGAGAGAGAGGGTTCGAGGGGGAGTGAAGACGATTGAAGCCCTCCCCTCCTCAACACACTCATAATGTTGAGTGTTATATACTTTCTACGAAGCTTCTTTAAGGTAAGGGTGCTTCAGCTTGTTTTCATAGCATTCAGTCGGCTACGGATTGTTGGTACAGATTAAGATCACACTGTCATGGTGGTTAGTTATAGCTTTCGGTTCATTTTCGTTTGAAGCTGCTCTTAATAAGTTATCTTGTAACTGCGCCTCTTGGAAAGATGACAGCGTCGAGTTCAATGGAACATTTTTGAAATATTTGTTTTGGTGAAAGAAATGTTGAATGTTGTAGGAGATAATATTAGCATGTCAGGAATCAGGATCTGATACGTTTGCTTTTTTTAGTCTAATGAGATTAAGTTTGATCACTTTTGATTAGAGATCAGTGTTTTTTTGTGTTAAATGTCTGACAAACTTCTTATAATAGCAGTTTGGTTGTATCCTTGGGTTTGTTTCGTGAGATCACATATGTTTTTGATTAATTGAAGGACGCCTAGAACAGCGCCTGGACTTTCTCCCATTGAGTCAGTGAAGCTTCACCAACGGCCGTATTAGTGTGCGTGAGTGGACTTGTGCGGTTGGGAAGCAGTGTTGGCAGCGTCTTTAGCGTTGTCATGGATTTGGGGAGGTGCTGTTAAAAAATGTTTTTTAGTGGCACAGCAAGGCAAGTAGATTTTCAGCTTGATCATAGACTAACTTTGACAGAGAGCCTTTTTACACCTGGTCACTTCATGTTTTATAAACTGTTCCATTTACACTTGGCCACATAAACGTGTCTCTGCAATATGCAAATTCACTGGAGTTCAAGTCAGTGAAAGCAACAGATATGAGCTGCATTTTATCATCCGCTAAGTTCAAGATCAAACGAGTTCCCAGCCAGCTGAATCTACAGTTACTGTCACTGACTGCAGAGAGGTGGAAGCCCTTTGACATGGTGCCATCGGCCTCCAGTGAGTCAGGGCGTGCAGGGCATTTTTGTCACTGCCAGTGTTAATGTTTCTAAATGCAGTCATGCATACAAAAAATAACAAAAAGTACCAAGATTGAAAGAAATGGATGATATTTGCATTATAACTAAACTTAATCTAAATTTAATGTATGAATAGCATTGGATTTTTTTTTTTTTTTTGGATTTTAAAGCACACTTTTCAAGCGAAATATAAACTATAGATGTTTGTTAGGGTTTAAATGATAAAACATGGACATTTAGAAAACCTCTCTTAAAACAAACATTTCACATTCCCTCCAGATTAATTCATTTCATTCCTTTCTCGCTGGATGTAAATGACATTTTTTGGAGAAAAACCTTCCTTAGCTAGCATTTTATGTAACCTAAATGCACATAATTACAAAATATTGTCACAATTTTGCGATAAATTGAATAACAATGTGATTTAAAATGACTTTATTAGCAATATTCTGTTTGCAAGGGATATTTGCCTTTTTCTTCAAACATCAAAGTCATATTTTAGCTCAAGCTCTTCAATGACACTGTTTACTTATGTAAAAAAAAAGTACACCAACTTTAGAAAAAGAGTTCGATGTTGTAGAAATTATGCCATTACTGTGGAACAGTAAAAAAAATATTAAAAAGATGTTAAAATAAAATGGTCTCTTATTATTATTTGTTTAGAATGCCATAAAATCATAGAATATCATTTTAAACATTTTAACATTTTTATTTTATTTAAAGGGATAGTTCACACAACAATTAAAATACTGTCATCATTTACCCACCCTTATGTTGTTTGAAACCTGTATGACTTTTTCTTTCATAGATATTTTGAATGTCTGGGTCCGCCCCTACTACTTTAACTGGTAGAAAAGCAAAAGTCTTTATGTGATGCTGAAATGTGCCTTTTAAAACTGCCACCTGACTTATGAACAGGACACTACAGTTGTGTTGTAATGAAGCAGCTCTGCAGTTGCAGCTCAGTTTAAGCACTGTCTTACTCAGCAGCCTCATCTGTGATGTAAGATCTTCTCATTGGGGGGCATTGTTCTACTGCAATATGTTATGCACAGCATGTGTCAGATTATGATTGTGAATAAATGCATCCTCACACAGCCTGGGTCTCTCTGAAAGAGATTCTTTTGTATTAATACTACCGGTATGTCTTTTTGGCATGGGAAATGTAGGCAGATTATGCATGAGCTCGGTCAGCATAACTGCTGCCTGATCATTTCAGCCATAATTTTGTTGACATAAGCAGTCAACAGCTTAATCAATCAGCTGTCGAACTTCATGCTATGAACATGAACAGCCTTGACTTTTATATCTCTACACCCCCAGCTGAAATTAGAGCCACGAAACAGCACTTTTCCCAAACAATACCGTTCTCAAGCAAAGTCAATGTGACAGAGGATCCGTCCCAATCTGCTCTCCCGCCAGGAATATTAGAGCTCGGATTGCACATGAATGGGAGTTGTTTTTCCCATCTGTGTGTTCCTGAGGCAGTTCGATTATCCGGTTTCTCTTTAGATGACAGTGTTTTGGCATGTCAGAGCTAGACGTCGAAGTAAAAGTATGGTGTGGATACATGTGTTAGCATGCATGTTGTTGTGTGGGACTGATAGGTGTGTGTGTGTGTGTGTTGATGCTCGAGGCTCCCAATCCCTCTGACATACAGGTTTGAGAATTACGATTACATACCACACTCAGTTACTCAATACATTGGCTTGTGTTACACTTGGCCTGACACGGAAATAGACAGAGAAATTAATTGAAAAAGAAAACAAGGGAGCAGTGAGAGATTTATGCGCTTCATTAAGCTAAACATTTAGTCCTGAAATTTGA
This sequence comes from Rhinichthys klamathensis goyatoka, assembly GCF_029890125.1. NCBI lineage: Eukaryota > Metazoa > Chordata > Actinopteri > Cypriniformes > Leuciscidae > Rhinichthys > Rhinichthys klamathensis. Next base: position 1,059,780 of record NW_026606669.1, on the reverse strand, counting down.
GTCCTGTGGCATGTGACACATGAGGAAACTCAGAAGAAGTTTGTGCGAGATGTCTGCAAATCCAAACAAACGACATACCAAATGATGTTAAGTGTTTTTCAGTAGCTCTTTCAGCCTTTACTGTATGTGGCGCTTCCAAACAATCTCATTTAGAGTAGCGGAACTACAGCACGAAATGTCAGTAAGAACTGTGAAGTGTAGTGAACATGCAAGTGAGGTTCTCAGCTAAACATTTCATTCATAGTATGTTATGTAAAGTTCTTATGCTGTTAAAAGGTCTTGCAATGAAGCATTTGTAGTGCCTTCCTGAGGTTTCACTCAGGGGAAAAAAGTATATAATAGATGTGGGCAGATTTTCTATTTCCCCAGAGCAGAGAAAAGGCCAGACCATTCAAGACACAGAGACTGAGAGAGATAACAGGACAGGAATGTAAACTAACTCAAAGAAGATATACAAACTATACCTAGTGTGAAGTCGAGGGTGTTGTTGTAGCCCCTCCACTCGGACCCCAGCCTATGTTTTTACTCATAGATTATGACTTTTGGCCATAAGTGATAATTTTAAACATTATCTCTATGGATCGACAACATTAGTAATTGGATGCGAGTTTAAACAAGTGCTGTGTGCAGTCAGTTCAGTGGGGCAATTTGTTCCAGGGTTGTTGTTTTTTTCATCTACAATGATAAAAATGATTCTCTGGTGAAGTAAATACTACAGAAAAGAAAAACAAATGTAATTTCTACATTGAATAAGTTTTACTTGGAATTGTTTGTTATGTTTACAGTGATTCATTGAGTAAATAATATCAAAGTTATAAAATTAAGTAAAACCTACTCAACTTTCTGATACTGGTGTTCCCATCATGCACTGGTGCATGGATAAGGTTGCATTTTTCACTGTTTTCCAGTTGTATTTACACTTTTTTATCGTTGCTTTTGTTGTTAGGTCTAGTAACTTGCTGTTTTGTGACATCTGGACTCTGGAGTTCATCTTCTACTCAAAATTACCCATCAAACACTTTCCACTGATTGTTACCGTTATTGTGTATTGTGTACCAAGTATTGGGGTAAATGTGTTAGGCTGGGTAACTGGGTATGTTTTCTTACAAAGTGTTTACTTAAATGTTTATAAGTGGAGTATACACTTTAAAAGCATGGCTTAATTCAGTGCTACGTACATTAAGTAAAATTTGCAAACAAAGAATGAGTAAAATGTACTTGAACCAGAGTATTGCAAAGTAAACTTCAAATCAGTAACTAGAAATTACTCAGTCTAATTGACCCTTCGCTAAGCCACGCCCGAAAACCGCTACTGGCCAATCATGGCTTAGCAACCGTAACTAGGCGCGGGAGGTCTGTCAAGCTTTCGAGCGAGGCAAACAAGCCGACGCATTGTGCGTATGGATTGTGCAAATCTGAGACCCGGTATTCTAAAAGTTTGGACGGTGGGGTGGCATTTTTTCTCTTCCCGAAACCTAAAAACCTAAAAGGGGAGAAATCCCGGGCGTGGATCAAGCAGTGTGGAGACCCATTCACAACTAAATGTCGACAGGATTAACAAAAAAAAAGCCTATTGCTTGGAAATAATGGCGGTTCTTTGTTCATAATGCATATATTTGAATGTAAAATAAGACGATTAAAGGCAAGACGGAGGCTCACTGACATACTTTAAAATATGTTTCAGCATTGTGTTAATCGACGGCGGACGGCCTACTAACGTTAACTTTATCCCTGTAACTTTACCCCAATCCGATCGCGGCTCTCCCGGTGTTAGATTGATAAGCTTTTTGATTTAAATTGATTTGATATTAGATTATTTTCACATTTCACTTACTCTGCTGTGCATGAACATAGCTGTTCAATTTGTGTGTTTCCCATTTGAATGGTCTGCTAAGGAGGCGGCTGCTGCTTGCGCTGGGACCTAACGTTATAGGCTTTAGCTTCAATTTTGATGAAATTATTCTCTAATCGGTTGCATATTATGTCGTGGATATATCCCTCGAATGCATACTGCTGTCCCTTTTGTCTTGCTCTCTCAGATATTTCACTTGTTCGCCAAAAATGACTAAATATCTCCTTGGGAATGTCTGACACCGGTGCATTCACACTGTAATAGACGTGGCAGCCGCGAAAGCTTGACAGGCGTAGCAACAGTAACTAAGGAGGGCGGGGCTTAGCGAAGGGTCAATTGTTCAGGCTATATTTACTTATTCTCTTTGTTCATTTTACATTTAACTTTAAGGACATTGTAAAAAAAAAGTTGCTGTTTTAAATTAAGTTTGTTTGTCATTTCAACTTTTGTTGTATAACTTATAAAAAAGTTGAAAATTGCTTAACTTATTTTGATGAGTTAAAGCAATGTAAAAACATGTCATAAGTAATTGATCATATAATTGTTACAGTGTAGTGTTTACTTAATCATGTTAATATGAGTGCAAAAACTTGAGAAAAATGGTAGGCCTACTTATTGTTTTGGTTGCGTTGCACTTTATTTTACAGTACGTGCACTTGCATACTTACCTGAAAATACTGGGTAAAATAATGTTACTACATGGGTTAAGTTAGGTTTAGGGGTAGGTTCAGGGTTAGTATTACCCAGTTATTATAACTATAATAAGTACGTACGTAGTATGTACATGGTGAACAGAACTGTAAAATGTAGTGCTACCATTGTTTTTATCTGTGTAGCATCTCGCAGTGGTTCAATGTAAGTGTTGTGTGCATAATTTCCCCTGCCCTGTAAACCTGTTTTGGGGAAAACAGCTTCCTTGTGTTTTGGCGATTGTGTCTGTTTAGGTTATGTAACCATTGATAAGAATATATCGTCTGTTTGGTAAACAAGCTGCTGCTGATTAGAATGGACAAGAGGGATTAGGGAGCCGTGGCATGAGTTTATAGGGTAAAGGTCTTTTCCCAGTGCATTTTGGGATCTCTGATTTTTCTTCTGAGTCTCTTTGAGAGTTATCAGAGCACAGCTTTAAGTTTTTCTCAGCAGGGGTGCGTTGCATAATCTGCTCATCACCTCCGCATTAGGGACAAGAAACCACTTGTTATTTGGTCCGCTGATTCAACACGCCGTGCCCTGAATAGTTTAGAGAAGATGCATGGATGGGAGTGAATTTAACCTCTTGTGCTTCAGTGCATCTTGAGGTATTTTAGATAATATATGATAATCAGATTTGGAAAGCAATAAAAAGACTGTGAGATTATGCTCCACTATCAGATTCCTCTGAGAAAAGTCTGACTTAAGCTGAATCCGGTGTGAAAAGCACAGGCTAAAGATCACATGATCCAATTGAATATGGAGCTCAACTGATTGCCATTAAAATATAGTAATCATAATGCATTCTTCAAGTCAAATAATTCCAACACGTTTTATAATGTCACAAGGAAAGCAGTGCTGAAAATGCCTGATCCCAGGTCTAGGAAGGAGCATTCATTATTTATCTGTTTCTTTGTTGTCACTGGAATCTCTGAATTGGATTTATTCTAACCGTAAGCATTGACCTTCCCTGTCTGTCTGACAGTGTGCACAATTTACAGTTGCACCATGCTCATTGCTCAGTATGAAAGTGTGATATGTGACATGACACTGATCTGATTTATGGACCCAGTGTGCATGCTGCTTCTGGAGATCTTAATACAATATATCATGCACTTCACACTTAGACACTTAATGAACTTAACAACTACACTTAACAATGATTGCAGTAGAACCTGGTGTAAATGCTAGTGTAGATGAAAAGCCTTAAATGCCGTGCAATGAAGATCTGATCTAGACTTCTAGTACGAAAAAAATAAATAAAACAATTAGAGTGCCGGTCATGTGTCTACTATGTACTTTGCCAATAAAAGGAGCATCATACCTGCAGATCTAGATAATATTATGCACTGTTTGTTAAGTTAGTCTGCACTTCAAAGCTAAATAGATATGATGACAGTGTAATGCCATGATAAAAAGAACCTTTGATGGAGATATAATGGCTCAAATGGGGTATTCCTAGTAAAGCGAGCAAGTGCCTTTAAACTTACCAGAAATATAATCTTCAGATGGAGCCGATAGAAATGATGAGTGTTGAAACGGGAAAATAAGGGCTATTAGTTTAATGGATTTATTTAGTGTGGTTTATAAAAAAACAAAAATTATCAGTGAAATGTTGGAAAATACTGATACATTATTAGTGAAATAGTTAAATGCACTTAATTTGATTATTTAATTGCAGGTCTAAGATTTTAACCAATACATATATAGGGCCCTTATTTAACGATCTGAAACGCAAGTATCAAGCGCAAAGCGCAAGTAACTTTGTGGGTGGGTCCCGGCGCTGTTGCTATTTTACCGGCGGGATAACTGCCTCTTGTGCCCGACGCAAGTTTAAAAGGGGTTGGTCTGAAATAGCTTCATTATTCATAGGTGTGGTTTGGGCGTAACGTGAAATAAACCAATCAGAGCGTCATCCAACATACCCTTTAAGAGCAGATTTTTTTTTTCCTGGTTCTTGACGGACAAACTAATTTGTCAGATGTCCTTATATACATATGTGTCTTGCCACTATTGGGCAAACAGGTCTGATCCGTCATTACTACAGTTAGCCTGAAAAATTTGGGTAAATGTGTAAGTTAGATTTAGGCCTACATTTTTTTACATCTTCATGGACACCACAATGATTTCCCTCATGTGTTAATATTTGTCCTTGTTATAATGTATGATTTGCAAAAATAAAAACTGCTGCATCTGTGTTGATGAGAGAATCAAAGTGTAGGCGCGTTGTGCACCCTCTACATTATGGCCAAGCATGCGCGCTTAAAATAGCATTATTAACAACGCGCAACACGCCACTGACTTTAGACTAGGTTTTTTCTGGTCAGTGGCGGAATTGTTTTCTGGAACTGCAAAATAGCACTAGGGAATGTTTGCGCCGAAACACGCCTCCTTTTTGCGCCGACCCGCCCAGGGAGCGCAAGTTAATTTCCTAGTTTACCGACGTGCGTCTGTGGAGGGGAAAGCCCGCTTTGCGCGGGTGCAAAATAGGAATGATACATTGATACATTGTAGTCAGTGTACAAAGTCATTTGCGCCGGGTGCAAGATAGGGCCCATTGTCTTAAAGCTGTTGTTTACAGTGGTTCTTATACTTTATGTATGAAATAACACAACCGTGGTGTGTTTGGAGAGAGCGTTGTTAAAGCTGTTTATCTGATCTGAAGTCAGCTGATTTAGTTGGCACAGAAGGGGTTGCAGTTGTGTTTGCACCAGCTCTAAATCACTACAACCACTTACTATGCACAGCAGTGCACGTGAACGCTTCACTATACTCGAGATGCTAAAGCTCTTTAGAACATCCACTGGGTTTTAATCAGGTTTAGTTACTACTGATTGTTGCGGGATTGTGTTAAAATTAAATCTAAAGCAAACATTTCTGCAAAGAAATATTACTATTTTACAATAACCTCAAATACACAGATGCTTCACTCAGCAGAGGTCAAAATCTTTTTAATGAGAGAGCCAGTTAGAAGGTGTGGTCTAAGATGACCTCACCGTTTGCATTTTAATGTCATGATATTACTCCTCACTTTGTATTTGATGGCATATATTTGACCTTCACTACAGTATGTTAAATCTGCTTTCTGTGCTTCTCCACTCCTCTATTTAGAAATAGGAGCAGCCCTACAATGAAAACATATAACTTACCCCAAATCATCTCTCCTGTGCTTTCATTGTCATATTTAACTGATTTACAGTTGACATGACGTCATTTCACTATGTCTGAATGTATCATCAAAAATGATCTCTAGTTCCTTTCTCAGAAGTGTCCTCTGTGAGTGTGTGCAAGTGCATCTCATGAGAGTGACTCCCTAGCATGTGTGCAGTAGTGTTTGTGTGTGTGATTCCCTCTCTGTGGTTGGCCTCTCCGATGGGATGAGCTCATGCTCTTGTGGAGAGAGCAGCAGGATCCTGTGATCCGATGGACCCATGCACCTCCTCCTGAATCCTAATAAATCTAAACAAAGGATGTCTATAATACCTTGAGAAAGATTGTTAGCAATCCTACATGCTATCTCAATGACTTGGCTGTTGTTTTTTGCATTCTAAAATGCATACATACTGTAAATAGATGCAGTAAAAACAATTATGTAATACAAATTCTGCATTATAACAACATTTTAAAATGTATTCAAATATAAATTGGTTATTTTAAACTGTAATAACAATATTACTGTTTTTACTGTATTTTGGATCAAATAAGTGCAGCCTGATGACCATAAGATACTTGTTTCAAAAAAACATTAGAAAATCTTACCAACCCCAGACTTTAGAATGGTAACTTGCTTCCAAAAACTGTATTGTCGAATTGCACTGCCAATTTTTTTCTCCCCGTGAATCTAAAGTTCATTGCAATGAAATTGGAATACTAACATTTTAGAACATGTTAGAACAGTAGTCAATAATAAACATATTATTATATATAAACATATATAAAAATATATATGTAGCATGCTACATTGTTACATTGTCACATGACCTCCTCAACACACTGCATGTGCAAACGCATACATGTATGTTGATGTTACATTTGCATTTCTTCAGGGTTAGAGGAAGCAGATGCTCAGAAGGGTTCCATTCAAAACGGGTCAGAAAGATAAAAAATAAATTAAAAAAAATTATATTTTAATTCAGCAAGATGCATTAAATTGATCAACAGTAGCTGGGTTTTCATCCAAACGTGAAGCAAATCTTTTCAAAGTTCGAAAAACAAAAAACAAACAAATGCGAATTAGGTGCGTTTCCATCATGTTGTTCGAGCGGATGACGGTGCTATTGGTAACCTAGTAACCAACAGTAAACAAAACACCATCAGCGGAAACAGCTGACTAGTCATATGGGTTTAATGTTCGCTACATCATAACTTATTCAGCAAATGCGTTTCAAGTGAGTGTAAAATCTTTTTTGTGAAGGATGAGATTTTCCCTCCTGAAATTTGGCATTTCCATCACTCGTTTCTGATGTGATACTTCAAAATGTGCATAAAAACAGGGTAATGGAAACATATCTAGTGATTTTTAGTGATTCTTCTTGAGAAATGTATTGATTCATTTGAAGAAATGTAGCGATTCTTTTCAAGAAATGTAGCGATTCTTTTCAAGAAATGTAGCGATTCTTTTCAAGAAATGTAGCGATTCTTTTCAAGAAATGTAGCGATTCTTTTCAAGAAATGTAGCGATTCTTTACAAGAAATATAGCGATTCATTTGAAGAAATGTATCGATTCATTTGAAGAAATGTATCGATTCATTTGAAGAAATGTATCGATTCATTTGAAGAACTGTAGTAATTCTTTTCCAGATTTTAATTATTTATTTGTTACAGTGTAATTATAAATTTATTACATTTTAATTGTATGTTTGTTACAGGGTAAATATAGATTTGTTACAATGTAATTACACGTTTATTACAGTGTAATTATTATGTTCATTACAGTGTAATACATTTCACTGTAACAAATGTGTTATTATACAATAACAAACAGTTACACTGTGTAATTATATACTATTATATCTTATATATACTATTCTTTTCGAGAAGTGTAGCGATTCTTTCGAGAAATATATCAATACATTTAAAGAACTGTAGCGATTTATTTCAAGAAATGTAGCAATTCTTTTGAAGAAATGTAGCGATTAATTTAAAGAAATGTAGTGATTCTTTTCGAGAAATGTATCGATTCATTTGAAGAAATGTAGTTATTTTTGAGAATAATTATTGTAATTATATTTTTGTTAGTGTAAGTATACATACATTACAGTATAATTATACATTTGTTACATTGTAATTACACATTTTTACAGTTAAGACTTTTACATAGTTGCAAAAGATTTCAAACAAATGCTGTTCTTTTGAACTTTCTATACACCAAAGGATCCTTATAAAATATATATCACAGTTTCCACATACATATTAATCAGCACAACTGATTTTAGCCTTGATGATAATAATAAATGTTTCTTGCGAACCGAATCTTCACATCAGAAGAATGATTTCTGAAGAATTATGTGACTGAAGACTGGAGTAATGATGCTGAAAATACAGCTTTCCATCACAGTAATTAATTAAAATTACATTTAAAAATACATTAAAGTAGAAAACAGTTATTTTAAATTCTAATAATACTTCGCAATATTACTGTTTACTGTATTTTTTAACAAATAAATCCAGCCGTAGTTAGCTTAAGATACATTTTTCAAAAACAATAAAAATTTCACCCACGAAAGTCTTGACACCAAGTACCGTATATTATGACATGTAATAAAAGATACTAATTGGGGTCGGCAACTTTTTTTGACAAGAAGTGTCTATATAAAGAGTGCTTGGAGTTGATGAGTAACATTCCTGGTGAAAATAAAATATGAACCACGCTGAAGGACTGTGAATGGTTTTATGTTGTGGGTCAAGTGTGGCTTTAAGGGTCAGTAGCAGTCCTTTTGTGCAGGATCACATGTGCTTCTTCTGGCTCTGTCTTTCTATCTTTACCTCGTACACCTACTGTATATACTGTATTCACACTTGAATGCAAAACCAATCCCCCCATTCTCCTGCCCAGCCCACGGTGTAGCGTTAAGATGTTAAGCCATTTAGGTAACTCAACTGTAATCAATTTGGCAAAACAAGCTCTGGTTACTGAATGGGGTCAGGTGACGTTGTGTTTTTGGCTGAGGTCATTCCATCTGCCAATGAGAACAGGTTTTACTTCTGACTTATGCTGTACTACTAGCTAGCAAACAAGTGTTAGCCTATATGTTTAGTTAAAGGGATAGTTCACCCAAAAATGAAAATTCAGTCAGTAATTACTCACCCTCATGTTGTTCCAACCCCGTAAGACTTTTATTCATCTTCGGAACACAAATTAAGATATTTTTGATGAAATCTGAGAGCTGTCTCACTCCTCCATAGGCTTCTATTGTAATTGAAACCTGCCGGCCCAGAAGTTAGTAAAAACATTGTTAAAACAGTCCAAGTGACTACAGTGACTCAACCTTAAGTTTATCAAGCGACGAGAATACTTTTTGTGTGCAAAAAACAAACAAAAATACTTTATTCAACTATTAGTTTTCTGCTATGTGGGCCTCTGAGTTCACGTAGTGTAACAGCGCAGCGCTACGTCAGAACGTAGGCTCACTATTTGCTGGTGTTGGTCATGAGTGTGATGCTGGCTAATAGTTAGCCTACGTTTTAGGGCTGTCAACGAATATTCTAAATTCGAATATATATTCGAATAGTTTTAAAAAACAGAAATTCGAAGGTGAAAATTAATATTCGAATCATGTGGAAAAACACGCGCGCGGTAGCAGAGGCGCGGCTGTCTGCTTTGCGAGTGGCAAAATTCTGAAGCTTAAAATGTAAAACGCATTTTCCAGCTGCACAGCTAGCACAGTGAGTGTCTGGTTCACTCATTGGCTGTGCTGCGGCAACTGCACATCCAATGGCACGGGCGCCTCCAACGTGTGCGCCTCCAACGTGTGCGCCAATGAGCTAGCATTACATCAGACACGTCAGAGCCCGCCAAGGGGGCGTGGCCAGACGCCCTCGAAATAGCCATAGTAGCAGGCTAGCTAGCAGCAGTTTACCCAAGGGGGTAATCCATCAGCCGGAAGTTGAAGCTGCCTCCGGGGGCCGCCATTGTAGCTGGCTATCACCTGCTGTTAGCATCCCATTGACTCCCATTCATTTTGGCGTCACTTTGACAGCGAATAACTTTACATCTGAGGCGTCCAAAGACTCCATTTGTCCATTATTTATTTCTAAAGAAACACGACAATGTATAAAGGGCTCCATTACTTTGTATCTTACGTTATGGCCCCGTAGAAGCCATTCTTGTAAAAATAGGCTAACGATTGCGTCATAACCACGGGACGCTCTGTCGCACAGTAGAGAAATCACCGTATAGACAGAAGTAGAAGCTCGTAGGCAATCGTTCACTGTCTATGAGGCAATCGGGTGGACATGGAGGCATAAAGTCAAGGGAGAAGCCCATAGATAGAGAGTTCATAAAAGCAACGGGACAAAATATTTCAGCAACAGATTTGTTTCAGATTTCAATTCAGATTTGTCCCGGCACAGCTACTAGAAGGTCAGAACGGTTGCTCACATGACAACTACGTCGTCAAGCTCAGTTTGAGCCTGCGCAGAACGCTTGGCTATCAGGAAGTGAGTGCCCATGTTGGGCTTCAACTCTCTCTGTTGAAATCAACGGGGTCGCTGTGTCCATTTCTTTTACAACTTTGACAGCCCTACTACGTTTTGACGTAGCGCTGCGCTGTTACACTACGTGAACTCAGAGGCCCACATAGCAGAAAATGAATAGTTGAATAAAGTCGTTATTTTTGTTTCTTTTTGCACACAAAAAGTATTCTCGTCGCTTGATAAACTTAAGGTTGAGCCACTGTAGTCACTTGGACTATTTTAACGATGTCTTTAATAACTTTCTTGGCCGGCAGGTTTAAATTACAATAGAAGCCTATGGAGGAGTGATCCAGCTCTCAGATTTCATCAAAAATATCTTAAAGGTGAACTAAGTAACTTTTTTACCTTAACCGAACAGCTTTGGAGTCATTGTAATGTTTATATTACTGATTTCGTGTTGAATGGTGGTCGTCTCGCACCCCCCTGGTGCCTGTGAGCCGCAAAACCACCCTTGCAACTTTGGGCCGGCGAGCCAGTGTTAGAAAGTATCGTGTGATATCAGGTCTCGCGAGGTAACGAATTGCTTTACGGCAAAAAACAGATCTGATAAAAAAAAAAAAAAAAAGATGCATTAAACAGAAATAACCTGGCGCCATATACATGTGGTTATTTCCACTCATTACAGCGTCCATCCTACTGAACAGGTACCGGTGTACAGGGGGGGGGGGATCTGGCCGTGAGTGCGAGCCATCTCTGTGTGAGTGCTATTCACGACAGTACAAGTACTCCACAGCGACTCTAGGGGTCGCTGTTTGACAAAAACGGAATTCCTACTTAGTGCTGCTTTAAGTTAAGATATTTAAGAAATTAAGTCTTACGGGGTTGGAACAACATGAGGGTGAGTAATTACCGATATCATTTTTTTTTTGGGGGGTGAACTATCCCTTTAATAGGATATTGAACATTGGGGAGTTCAAGTTTACATCCCTACAACAGGTTACGAGAAAACGGCATCATGCATGAAGTAAAGAAAGAAAGAAAAGGAAAAAATTAAAAAATACAATATAAATATTTTAGCATAGATTAACATTTACATTTATTTGCATAAATATATTTTCATTTGCATATGTACAAGTTAAATAGTGCATGGGTTACCATATATTCCTGTACTTTGAATATTTCCAAAAATAGTATTCAAGCTTTGTTTACCTTGAAAAAGGCTGTGCAGAAGTGTTTGGCACTCTCCTCTTTGATACCATGCTGTTCTTAAAGCCATTCTTCTTAGTGTCCTTCCTCATTTAACATGAAGGGTTTGGAGTGGCTTGACCTGGTGGGATTAGCTGGAGATGTGCTGTGCCTAATGACCCCTCAGTTCTTAAAGACCCACTCCGATGAAAATAATGTTTTTCTAGGTGTTAACATGTTCTTGTGGCTTTTTTCTGATGTTAGAGGACATACCTTGAGAAAAATAAGCTCAAAGTTGTATTTCTGAGTATTTCTACATTCAAATGGCTGTGAATCAGTAGCAGACGCTAAAATGCCGGCTAAAATAGACTGGAGTTGTGACGTAGTAACTCCACTGGGCGTCTCCACACGCGACGTCTTGGAGTGAAATCTTGATCGGTGATCGGGGATAACTTTGATTAACTTCGGATAATAATAATTAACGTGTATATAATACTGTTGCCCCACCGGTATTGGGGGTGTAAGCTAGCGGGAGAGACAGAGCTCTCAGCAACGGGCAGGGGGAGGGTCGTCTCCGTGCCAACGGCTCCGCCCACAACGCAGAGGCGAATTGCTAATGAGCTACTGCCGCTCTGCTGAAGCGAAGTCCCAGAAAACGGCACAGGTTTTGTGATTTTGGCTAAAAATGGCATAATCATAATTTAAAGACCACTGGGAATGTTTAAAAATAGCTAAAAATATGATCGGAGTGGGACTTTAAGCACAAGCAGGGTATGATGGAGGCTTTCATCTCTTCTCTCTCCCTCTCAGAACCTGATGTTTGTAGGTTACTTAAAACATCAGAACCATTAGCTGGCCTAGCTTAGCCTGGTGTTTTCTTTTGCAATCTTTTGAACTCACTAGATTAGAGACCTGGTTAATGGAAGACAGACCAGTGGGTTATGAGTCCGATAAGAAGGGATTGTCGTTGTGCTGCAAACAGCTGGTTGGCTGGTGGTCCTCTTAGGGGATTGTTTGTATGGTTTCTCTAAGCTGGATGACGGCACAAATGTCTGCCCTTGTGGAAGGTCCCGTCCCTTTCCACTACATACTGACCATGAGAAGAGCTCAAGGGGTAAAGGTTTCTTCCTGGTAAGCATGGTCCAGTTAGCCCCTACTGATAGACATTTGTAACTACACCAACTGGCTAAATGCATCTTTCTGCATTAACTGATATACGGTTTGATTTATAGGATACGCTGTCTGTTGATTTGCTGTCATCTACCTTTGATTAGCTGCGTTTTTCCATCAATTTTTGTTCTCTGTTGTTTGTGCTAATATGATGTTAATGACTCATACAATCTGTTATCCTCTTCTGTGTTATTACATCTGAGTCTGTTCATCATCATGCATAATTTTGTTCATTGGAAATTATCCCTTGAACAAATGAGCTAATGGTTCAGATGCTTCATATAAGCAGATGCTCTCTAAAAGGCTTTGATTTAACTACATGAAGCAGAGCATGTTGAGTGACACATTAGTTCCAGGTGTAAGGGGGAAAGAATGTAAGATGTAATTGAATGATTATCATACCTATGTGGTTAACCTCACAAACATATGCTGCTCTTTAGAGTTAAATTGATTGCAGATCGGGAAAAAAAATACTCAACGGATTGTTTAACTCTTATTTTGAATTGCCTCACTGATGTAACTTATAAACTGTTTACTTCAATTAAGTGAGACCAAGTCTCCTTTTTGTTAAGAACAGGAAAACAATGAACATATTCTCTTTTTCCTCCTAGGCCCCAGCTTTAGAGGACTCTGGGAGTGAAGGAGGTTGTCTGGAAGATGGGGAGTCTCAGCAGGAGGACCATGGAGAGCAACATGACCATCAGGAATGGTGTGAGCCGGTTCCTGAAGCAGCACAGGATACAAAAGAGGAATATTTTGACACAAACTCGTGGCACAGTGACACTTCATCTAACCCCAATCATGAAACTAAGAATGGCTGCAGGACGTCGCTCAGCTATGAGACCGGCTCTTGCTCTGTGGGTCATCTGGACTCACACTCTCCATTAGTCAAACCCTCTCCTTCAGTTAGTGAGAGAAATCCCTCTTTAGCAAAAAGCCACCTTGCTGTTTTTGACAGTCACAGTTGGACCACTGAGCAATTGCAAACACAGACTGGAAATACGGAGATGATACACATGTGGGTTGATGGCACTGGAATGTCTGATGCTAAAGGTGGTCCAGATTGTGGGGAGGTTATCAGCAATTCTCCAGCGGGACCTGTACTTGATTCTTCTTCAAGGAATGGCCTATCCTATGTAGTAACACCCCTACTGGAATTAAATGACACTGTAGAACCACAAATACTCTGTGAGCCAAGTGCTAAAGACTCATTATTCACCTTAACAGAAAGTGATGGAGCCAAGTCTCAATTTGCTGACACCTTTGATGGAAAATTTAAATTAGAACAAATCAACAAAAATATCATGGACACTCAATCAGGATACAGTGAGCCGCACATACAGTTCACAAGTGAGAAAGAGTTACAGCAAAATGTTGACACTAGTAACACTGAAATAGAGATAATTGCATCCGTTGTGAAAAGTACAGATGCTGAACATAATAAATCAAACACTCAACATGATGAGCTAAATGTTGATGACAATGAGATCAGTTTATCTGTCTCACGGCATTTTTCTAAATATGAGTCTTTATCAGTTCAGAAGCCTATTGAACAGAAAGTTGAGGAGTCAATAGAACACAGCCAATCACAGAATTCAATAGAACATAGCAATTCACAGGGCTCGACAGAAAACATCCAATCACAAGCTTCCATAAAATGCAGCCAATCAAAGAATTCAGTAGAACACAGTCAATCACAGGGTTCTATGGAATGCAGTCAATCACAGAATTCAGTAGAACACAGGCAATTACTGGCCTTAATAGAACACAGTCAGTCACAGGATTCTGTCGAATGCAGTCCATCACAGGAATCTGTAGAATGCAGCCAAACACAGGTCTCTGTAGAATACAGCCAATCACAGGACCCAGTAGAATGCTCAGAATCACAGGATTTAATAGAACACAGCCAATCACAGGACTCAGTAGAATGCTCCCAATCACTGGATTCAATAGAACACAATCAATCACAGAACTCAGTAGAACACAGTCAGTCACACACTTCATCAGAACACAGCCAATCACAGGATTCTGTTCAACACAGGAAATCACTGGATTCTGTAGAATGTAGCCAATCACAGGATTCGATAGAACACAGCCAATCACATGACTCAGTAGAATACAGTCACACTTCATCAGAACAGAGGCAATCACAGGACTCAGTAGAGCACAGTCTGTCACACACTTCATCAGAACACAGCCAATCACATGATTCTGTACAACACAGGACATCACTGGATTCTGTAGAATGCAGCCAATCACAGGATTCGATAGAACACAGCCAATCACATGACTCAGCTGAACACAGTCACACTTCATCAGAACAGAGGCAATCACAGAATTCAGTAGAACACAGCCAATCACAGGATTCTGTACAGCACAGGAAATCACAGGATTCAGAACACAACCAATCACAGAACTCCATAGAGAACAGCCAATCAAATACTTCACTGGAACACAGCCAACTACAGTCTTCAGTGGAAGACAGACAATCACAGGTTGATTTCAGTAAGGCTGGTTTTATTTCAAACACAGTGGCTTATGAAAAGGGACAATTAAAACAGGACTGCATGGACATTTGCATGGACTGTCAAGTCAGTCAATCATTGAAAACATCTGGAAGGCATTCATCAAAGGACACTGACAAAGAACTTGATTTGAACTTTGAAAAGAATGAAAGTCTAAATTTCAAAAAGCAGGACTTAACTGACACTCCTGTTGTTTCGGAAAATGAGTGTTTTGCAGCTGAGAGAGCTTTCTCAAATGTGCCTAATGCAACTTCTGCTGAAGCGTCAAATTCACTGCATCAGCATCTGATCAATGACTGGACATCAGAACAGTCAGATCTGCAGGCCATAACTCATTGTGTTCACCAAAATTGCCCAGTATTACAAATGCACAGTGAAAAAGAAGATTACTCAGTTAGTAGATATCATATGGACAGTTATTGTGTGCAGGAAAGTGGGCAAACATATTCGGAGGACCATAAGCCTGAGGCAGATTTTTACAAAACCCATCAGTGCCCTAATAGTAGAATTAATTTTATCAAACTGGGTGAATTCCCTGAAACACAAGTTTGTGTTAACGCTAAAAGTTTTGATAATAAAGATGGTGACATTTTACAACGAACACAGAAGGATAGCAACATGCATCACGATATTAAAGGGTACCAGAAAGAATGTACAATAGTTCCCTCTATAGAACAGTCAGTAATTTACTCTGACAATTTGGGATGCATAGAATACACTAGGCCCAAGTCGTTGAGTGTGGCGTGTCCTGACATGGAGACGGCTGAATCCGATGGGTGTCCAGTAGACAGTCCTGTCGAATCTTTGGCTAGTCTGTTTGAGATTTCGTATGAAAAATCTCCAGTCAGCCCTACAGATGTTTGCTTTGAGCTCAGTGATGGCCTTCAAATGAACTGTAAACAATTAGCGCATTGCGTTATAGAATATACAGAGACCTCCAAACAATTTCACCGACCCAACACCCTATCTGACAAACAAACAAGGCAAAATGAGTCGGTTAAAACAATTGAGTCAGATGTTGATATTTTGTCTAGTGCATGTTCTGATCCTTTCACTCCTTTTGATTATTCTCAGCTGAACAGTAGAAACCATGAATACAGCTCAGACACGAATAATAACATTAAATCCATTACTTTAGCAGATTGTGCCTCAAGTGTACAAATGTCGTTGCCTAGTTCTTTGCAAAAATACAGCAGATCTACTAATAATGCTGGATGTTTAGTCTCAAAGGGCGGTGATTGCAAAGATAGTGAATCTTTTAGTGCCCCGGCTGGTCGGGCTTCCTCCTTCAAAGCACCTGAAATGAATATTGTAATGTACAGCAAAGGTAATGTTCAGAAACCTTCAGACTTCAATGCATGTAGCAGCCACAAAGATGTTACACAAAAGCAGCTCTGTGATTGCCATAATGGGAAGGAGTGCCAGCTGCACTCGTCTTCAGTGGAGGGAGAGCAGGCAGCGGGAGGATTTCAGTTCAAGGGCACAGACGGCATCAGTCAGAGCAGTACTGGAGTGTTGCAAACCTTGAGTCCCCCAAACACAGATGACCATTACAGCACACATGGTGAGGTTAATTCAGACTCTACAAATTGTGAATTTTCACATACTGTCCATTTGCTTGCACACAAACACCCAGAGCTTGCCCAAGAGGAGAACAAATTACCACTGAGTGGCTCTCTCAAGGTCGATGATACTTATGCATTAGAAAACATGGAGAGAAGACTTGAAACATTCACAACAAACTCTCCTGAAATCACTGATTCATTATATGAAAAGTCTGATGCTCTTTTTAAGCAGTCTTTGCAACGGCACAACTCTAAGATCGAAGGCGCATTTGTAACATGTTGTCGAATTTTACCCATCACTAATTTAGAAGCTATTTTGGAGTCAGACCGTTCACTGGAGAGCTCATTTGTGTTGGAGAATGGACTGGAGGAGGAACAGAAAGGAAGTCCATTATCAGAAGGTGTATTCAACGAGAAATGGAGCTCTTTTGATGACGTTACAAACCGCCCACATGACAACATTTCTGCCATGCGTACAAAAGCCAATGTAGCCGTTGTCATGAATGAACCAGATGCTGGAGAAACAATGAGCTCTTTATCAAATGAGTTTGATAGCAGTGATGGCCATAGTGTTTCCAGTTCTGTGTCACAAGACCTTGACTTCAGTACTAACAGTGAGGAGACAGAGGACAGCACTCAGTCATCGTCTAGTCTTCGTGGTTCTGCGAGAAATAAGAGAACCCAATCAGGGAAGGGATCTATGTTTTCTGTTTTTTCTCGAATGCCCTCATTCCGCAAGACCAAACGAGAACACAAAGGCAATAACAAGGTTGATCCAGAAGTTAAGGACTCCAATGTGGAAGGAGATGAACGGGACGAAGTAAAGTACAGTAGGTCACTCACACATAACAATTCCCAAACTTCGCTGTACAAGACCCATTTTTCACAAAGTACAGATCATCTCACAGACATTACAAAGTTTTCTGAGCACTCCAATGATGACATTTTTGAAAAGGCTTTTGCTTTTAACTTGCAGAGTAGAGAGAAATATACACAATCCCAAAATTTGAATCAGCTGCAGCAGCACAAAGATGGCGATGCACAGAATTTTAAAGCTTCCCCAAGGACAGAGGGATTGCAACAAAAAAGAAGCAAGAGTACCGATAACTTAAACTTACGCCTGAAGCTCGCAATGGCTCACAAGTCTCTGTCTAGCCTGTTTGAGTCCAGATATCCTGAGAGGGACAACCAGGAACAGATCTTGCAGTCTGAGAATGAGGAGGTGAAAACCAAGCAGTCCTGGAGGAAGATGAAACATTTTAAGGAAGCAGAACTTTACAAAAGAACTCTATCGCTTCCGGGGGCGGTCTGTGACAAGTCCACACATCAGAGCCATATTGATTGTGCCTTCTGTGCTCCTCAGAACAGGTCCAGACTTAACAGCTCACCAGCTTCCCAAAAGAGTTTAAGGAACACATGCCATTTTGACCCGCAGAGTTTGGAATCTGCACCTCAGGAACCGTCTGAAGACAGTACATGTCTGGAAGGAGGTGAGCTGCCTTATGCCACTTCCTCAGATTCTGATCAGGCCTCAGTAGATGGCTTTGAGTCCAATGTAGAGGATAGGTCGCAGTCACCTGTAAACCCCAATGTTCTTGCACTCGCAACCCAGATGTCACCTATCTGGACCAGGTCTCTCAGCTGTTTCGAGAACACTGATAGTCCGACAAGGCCCATGAGCCCCAAACCTCACAGTCCTGTTCTGGGCTGGACACAACGGAGGAGCTTCCGTTACCCCTCGAGATCCGTTGCGTCCTCTCTCTGCTCGCTCGGTCAGGGAGTGAGCACTGACGGCCTCTCCGATCCACCTCAGAGGCCGAGGTCTCTGAAACCAAGGACAGCGCAACTCACTACAACCCAGTCTTTTGATTCCGAATACTTACTAGAGGACAGCAGTTCAGACAGCCATTCTCAGAATAGCCTGAATTCAGCATCCCTGATAAACAAACCAGAGGTAAGTCAAAGTAAATTAGGAAGTTTATGATGTTAGGACAGCTTAAATGTGTCCTTTGAACATTTTAGGCAGGAGTGCTATATGGTTTTCTTACTTTCTGTATTTTGCTATTTGTGTATAGTAATCCTACTCAAGTTTGAGTTTTCCCAAGACTCTTCTTCATACATGAAATCATAAGTGGATTGTTATGGTGCATTTTTCAAAATGCATTCCTGCTCTCTGTTATTGAGCTGGCCAGCCAGGAAATTATAAGGGTTGTTATGTTTAAGTCACAATACTAAAGAGCCTCTCTGTGAAATGTGTGCACTTCTCAAATATACTGCCATCTAGTGGCCTGCAAGGAATCAAGGATGATCACATTGCTCGTATGCTGTATCTATGGCACAATAATGTAGTGCACCCTTTCAATAAGTGTAGCCTACACTGCAAAATCCTAAATGAGATTTAAATTCTTTTTTCCTTTTTTTTTCCTTGAAGCAACACTTTTTAAGGATTGTTTTTTAATAGGTTGTATCTTGAATATAACTGTATTTTGTCTAATGCATTGGCAATTTTTTTCACTTGTATTGAACTTTTTTATACACAACAGTTTCAAAGTTTGAAACTCAAAGAAAATGCAAATTATTCCTGTGATGCAAAGCTAAATTTTCAGCATCATCACTCCAGTCTCCAGTGTCACATGATCCTTCAGAAATCAGTCTAAGATTTGCTGCTCAAGAAACATTTCTTATATCAATGTTGAAAACAGTTGTTTTTCTTAATTTTTTTGTGGAAGCTGTGATACATTTGATAAGGATTATTTGAAAACAAAAACAGCATTTATATGAAATATAAATCTTTTTTAACATATGTGTAAGTTCTAATTTCTTACTGACCCCAAACTTTTGAATGGTAGTAAAAACAAGTGAATAAATCTGCCAGTGCAGACAAAATACACAAGTATTTGAAGATGCATTCTTTACAACATAATGATGTCTTAACTGGAGAAGTAAAAAAGAATAGCAACAATTTGATGCAGTGTAAATATCTTGCTTATGTATACATTTAACTTGTTAACATTACCAAAAGTCAACATTTGACAAACTTCATCTCTCAGTGGGCATCCATCAAAAGACACATGTACAATAACCACCTAAATTTGCACTCAAAGCATGTACAGCGGAGTACTGATCCAGCCATCCAGTCAGCAGAGAGAAGACAACAAGGAAATGCATGTGTGCTTCGGGTGAAGTCTAGAGAGCAGGGTACAGCTGCACCCAGACCCATCTCAGACCTCTACGGTTGGACCATGTCTCTTCAGGGCATCAGAGAGGTAGCGCTTGACCTGGAAAGGAAGAACAATTCGACCGAAGCACATCTACGCTCATGCTCATTTGAAACGTTGACTGACGTGGAGAACACCCATAAAAAGAAGCTTAGCATTCAGCGAAGTTTGCGCCAGCTTAGCACGCCAACATCTGAGAAGCACAAGAAAGTAAGGAAATCGTCGAAAATGGAGAACCACCGAGCCATTACCTTCTCCCGCTGCACCTTCTCTTCTCCTGTTCTGCTTTCTTCCTGTATTGTACTCCTGGAATCATTCCCTTGTAGTTTCTTTAGGATTTCCGACTTGTCTTCCGTTTCTTGTGTTTTGCCTGAATACACAAAAATCAATGTTTATCAGATGAGCTCAGACTAATTTGAGTCATTAAAAAAAAAAGACAAAACGTTTTTTTTTTTTCATGGGCATGTGTTATATTATCATTATTACATATTAGAACTTTTATTAATAATAGTGAGGTTTTTTTC
Source organism: Rhinichthys klamathensis goyatoka (assembly GCF_029890125.1). Lineage (NCBI taxonomy): Eukaryota > Metazoa > Chordata > Actinopteri > Cypriniformes > Leuciscidae > Rhinichthys > Rhinichthys klamathensis. The sequence goes on along the minus strand of NW_026606669.1, from coordinate 1,039,415 downwards.
TTCATAATGGGTATGTTTCTGTCTCATCCATAGTTGCACGCTAGACTTTCTCTCACTTCTACGGAGCAATTCCCCTCTGTTCCCCTCAAAGACCACTTCTTCTCCCAGAGCACACCTGTTGGACTGGACTTTTTGGGCTGGCCTCATTATGCATTTATTTCAGGTAAGGAACATTGACATTTAAACCTGCTATACACTGCACCACAACCTTTTATTACGGGACACAGTTTATTGACTTCTTAAATCTTTTCTTCAAGTCTGAGTGTCCTTTAGTTTCCTCCAGGGGGCAATGGTTTCCTTCATTCTGCAACCTTTGATAACCCTCTGTGAGATATTTATAGTTTTGTTTGTGACAGTCGGAGCCCAGAGACTCACAGATGTCTGTGATGTAAATTTATTGTCTTTCATCATCAAACATGGCCCAGTTTGTTTGAGATACCTGGACATAATAAACCCGAGGAGGTCTTAGCTCAGCTGCAGCCGCAAACAAACAATACATCTGTGAAGAGTGATGAATTCCACCTACAATGTGCAATTTCTTAAGGAGAAGCCTTATTCAGTCGTGTGTGCACGTATCAGGAGCACAGAGGCTATCTTTGTGCGGTAATGCATGGAGCGTGGAGCTCAGAGGCCCCCAGTGCTGATCCTCTCCCTTTCTGCCTAACAATCCTGCTGATTATTTCTCACCCACTCACTGGCGCCAGGCCTTCTCTCACTCACTCACTCACTCACTCTTTCTCTCTTGCTCTCTGAGCATAGAGGTAGACCTGGCATGGGCTTATAAACCCCCCCCCCCCCCCCCCCCCCAGCACCACCACCCTTACAGACACTCACAAATGTACACTTTTAAAAGGAGACTTGGATTTAGAAAATCGAGTTGAGAGTTGAAGTGAAGCCTTTGATTGTAAGCTACTATAAAATAGACTTTGGCTGACCTTGAGTTGGCTGTTTTGTTTGCTTGCTGTTGCAAGCATTATGTTTCTATGATCAACATAAAAAACCCTGACTAAATCTGAGCCAGTTATACATTTAAGTGTGCATTTTGCTCTGGATCTCTGGTCTGAACTGAGACTTCTTGATCTTTTTTTTTTTACTTTTGTTCTGTTTTATTTATGTAAAATATGCCTCCCACTATTGATGTCTTATTGCCATGACATGCTCTGTGTGTTTTGCAAGGCCTCTGTAAATGCCTTGCCTTATGTAATATGGATTCCTATGAGGAGAAAGACACAATAACCTCATTTTGCTCCTTGCTGACATCATGCCCACTCTACAACCTTTCTGTACACTGCATGACAAGCCAATGCAGCATTCCTATTGCGGTTATGCAAATATAGAACTTGAGTCTTAGTTTGTATTTTGAGTTCAGGAGCACTTCATGAGAGAAACTAACACCGATACATGCTGCTCTCCACAGAATCAAATCTCAGCACACCAGCACAAGAGGCACATGGACAGGTTGCTCCTCTAGGTGAGTTTACTCCTTCTGAAACCCATTATGAGCCTGTACTTTCAAACAATGCCTGCGTGAAATTATTGAAGGGACATTCAAACCTGTTTGTTCGACCTAATTGCATTTATAACTGTTGTTTTTTTACACATTTTCTTGTGCATTTTTATGAATACTAATATGACCATTAGTTTGTTGGCTAATAGTCCAATTGGATTTTTAAGTGTGTGTGATGTAAACCAGGAGATGTATATATACTAGGCTCAGTTACTTTTTATTTATAATATTTATGATACTTATTTATTTTCTTTGAAGGCCTATTATGCAAAATTCACTTGTACATAAAATGTAAACATAAATGTGTGTCGGTAGTGTATGTACACAACCACCCTATAATGGTAAAAATCCACCCACTCCTCTTTTGTTAATCCTCATAAATCAGAACAAGTCGTTTGCAGATTGTAGCTTTTGTGAAGTCACACATGCACATATGCCCACGACTGCTGACGGACTCTGCCCTATTAGCATAGACCCCCAACCTTAGTGAGCACACAGTCCGCCATGTTTATCTCCTCGCCAGAGCATTTATCAGCAGCATTCAAGTAAGAAATGTATTCTTATTAAAGGGATAGTTCACTTTGAAATACATTTTTGGTATGTTTTAGCTTACCTCAAGGGCATCCAAGATATAGGTGTCTTTGTTTCCGCAGTAGTTTTCAATTTTGATATTTTTAGGTCTCTGTGCATGCTCTTTGAGGTGGTGACCATAGACCTGCATTATATGACTGACAGGCAAGAACGGTTTGACCTAAAAATATCAAAATTGAAAATACTGCGGAAACAAAGACACCTACATCTTGGATGCCCTTGAGGTAAGCTAAAACATATCAAAAATTAATTTCAAAGTGAACTATCCCTTTAAAGTTACTAAAGTTATTTTCTGTTAGTAATTCATATTAACAGCATATGTAGCAGTAGGTACTGTATTTTACGCTGCTTTCAATTTAATACACAGATCTAATATACACATGCGATTTCTTTACTTGGTGTTCACAGACATAACCAACTGTGTTTATGTGAACTTTGTGTGTTTTTGACAAAACCTTGTGTGGAAGAGAAATTCGTGTAATACCCACGGGACGTGCTGTGTGATATCCAGCTTTCTCTGTGCGTGCTTTGAGTGTGTGTGCTCTGAAAACCATATATCAGAAGTTTAGACTGATATGGCTTTAAAACGCATGCAGATAATAAACTTTCATGATGATGAAGAACTGCAATGTCACGTGAGCGTGGGCGGGATAGAAATGATAATCAAAAGCGAACATATGTTTTGTTAGAGTATCTGTAGCCGTACAGGCTCCACCCTCTTCTGGAAAAGCAGCATGTTTTTCCTTTCACTCAAAAATGGGCATTTACAACATGGTACAATAATTGATCTGTGGGAGCTGAAACTTCATAGACACATTATGGGGACACCTGAGACTTATATTACATATTGTAAAAAAGGGTAAAAATAGGCCCTCTCTAATACTGCTACTGCTTCTAATAATAATCATATTATTATTATATATATTTTTTTATTTTACACTGTTTTTCTAAACTTTTGAACTTTTCCACGGATCCCCAGACACTAGTTTGAAAACCCCTGATCTAAACCAGTGGCAGGTCAGATCTGTCATATACAGGAATGTGAGGAATGTTCCCCTGAGTTTTATCTTTGTTCTGCCTCCAGCTCCCATGTTATGTAAAGTATAGTCCAGCTGCAAAGGTTCACCCAAGTCAAGATTCTTAAGTTTGAGTCTAATGAGAATGGCCTCACACAAACCACATTCCTTTCTATTCATAGTTTCCAGAGATTCTGAGCATTTCTGTGGAAATCAGATCAGCGTGCTGTGCAAGCACTCTTTGTTTGTGATAATTTGTGTACATTTTTGGGCTTGTCATTTATGTGCGATCTCAGCTAATTATGGGTTAAATTCTTAGAAGGTGTTTGCAACTCTCGACATCGCTAGTGCTCTCTCCAGGCGCTGTCTTTTGGTTTACTAACAGCTTGGCTTTAACAGGGGAGGAGGGGGGCTCAAGGGGGGATTGCAGGGGAGGAGGAAGGCGGTTCTTTTCAATGCCAGAGCAGGCGTTTCGCATTGAGTCATGCGAGTCGTATGAGTCCTCCTCCCCTTAGACGATCCCCGGTGATGCCAGCCTGTGACTGTATGCGTGTGCGCTCGCGAGAGAGAGAAGACTGATTGTGTGCCTGGGCGTCTGTGTTGAGCCGTGAGCTCTTTGAGACTGTGCATCCAAGAGTGAAAGTAAAAGAGCAGGAGAGCGACTGAGGAATGACAGAGGAGGGCTGAAGCTACGCCACATCCACGAGGCTCTGAGACTCGATTTTGGACCAGACACCTGCCTGAAGCGACGCCACCCTTCTTCCTCTCGCTGTGCTTTCACATGCGCACCCAGCACAGTGCCGGTGAGGTGGGCGTCCCGCTGGCAGGAGGTGGCTGCAGTGGTGGCAGCTCAGAGCAGTCACCTGGCTCTGACTCAGGCTTTAGCCCCGCTCTGGGACTGGCCGGAGGGGTTAGAGCAGTGCGAGGGGTCATGTCCCATTACTGGAGTCTGGAGAGCCTTCACTCCACCAACGGTAAGACTCTCTCACATTTGGACCTCCAATGTCATAAGTAGTGTGTGTTTTGCTGGACGTTTTGAGCTTGACGTCACTTGACACTCATGCAGCGAGTGACATTCTGCCTCGGTGAGGTTTTTGTGACTGCTCTTGTTCATTGTATTGCAGTCTTTCGGTCAATGTAATGACATTGTCTTGGAGGTAGCTGAAAGAGCCACTGTCTCAATGCAAATGTAAACACATGGCGTAGCTGCTGCTCCTGCATTTAGCCTGTCAAAGCAACAGGAGTCTGCTTGCATGTTACATGTATAGAAGAAACGAGTTCTAGAAATCGAGCTAGATTTGCTGGTGGCCATGTGGGAATCGAGATTAAAGATGATGCCTTGCTGTTGAATGAAGATGTGCCACTCTCTTTTCGTCTGCATCCTGCTTAGGTTATTGCATTACTGTCACGGATGTCATCTATTGATCTATGTTCCTGCTGGCTCGTAATTGGTTAAGTGGTAATGTTGTGGAAGGCTCTGTCAAGTGAGCCAATGTGTATTCTAGATTTAGATGGATTGCTTATGACTGAAGTGACGGCGTTACCTGCATTCAGCAGTTGCACATATTCCCTTGCAGGATATTAATGTGCAAAATTAGCATGCTTTGAGCTTTTCCACACCTTAATGTGGTAGTATCATGTCACATCAGCGTTCATGTAAAAATATTCAGCCTGATATTCAGTACAACATGAAGAAGCAAGTGAAAGCATAGGCTGTGTTAAAAATATTTGAGGGGAAACCAACACTGCCCCTTTTGCGTCAGTGAACAGAGCTGATATATTGATCAACGCAAATTCTTCAGGTTTCCTTTCTAAGAATAGAGCAACTCTCTCTTTCTGTGCTGGCATTACCCAATACTTCCGTGCGCCAGTGGCCGTTTAGTAAGACGAATTATGTGAAATGAGAAGAGATGCCAGTTTGAGCAGTATTTTGGTCTCATTAATATGTTCTCTCAGGGTTGGCATGGTGACAGACAAGCCAATGACCGCCAGCCTAGGTAGCACCGATGTCTCAAACAGCCACCGCTACCCACGTCAGCTGCAATTTGGATGTTTTTCTCATTTTCTGCTTTGTCCTAAGAGAGATGGGATGTGACTTTTCCTGTGATGGAGGGAAATAAATCGTGCACTGTGAGCCGTGGGCAATAGCTACAGACATTTCAAACAGCGCTGTCACCTCGTCACGGTTCGCTGACCTCATTACAGCACTCATACACTGTCCGTAGCTGATCGCAGAACAGTTGGAGGAAGAAAAAACTGGAGCGACACGTGAGAAACACTCTGAACTGAAACTTTCATAAGTTTGAACATTAATAAATGGTTAATGAGAGTTTGTTTACTAACAAATCCTAATTTCATGGCATCCCTAGACTGACAGAAATGGTTTGGGTTCAAGCCAGACTGGACCTGTAGCAATCAAATGTTCTACACCATCCATTCACTGAACTAAGAGACTATCTGCCCTAGTGTTGGGCATCAATAACTGTTTTTTAGTGTAATTACTGACTGGGAGGTCGCAATATGTACTCTAATACCTGGAGAAAGTATGATGTCATGACAGCACCATGTCTATTTTGCACTTTTAATAGCTCTCCAAAGAATTCCACCGGTAAAATATTTGCAATTGAAATGCATGTGAAAACAAATATGGAATGCCTTTCAATAGAGTTACGATATTTACCAGAAGGGCCTAACATAGCTATGTTAGCCAATCAAACTTGACCCATTGATTTGTACGTGTAAGTTTGTTTGTAATGTGTAGTTAAAAAAGTGTTATTAAATTGTTACCAAAATAGTGTTATCACTTTTTTAAAAATATTTTTGTTATAATATAGTGACCTCAAAAGGTATTTAGACATAAAATAAAATAAAATGAATCTCAATGCATCATAGAATAAAATCCAAGTACCATTTATTTTAATGATGGACAACAAAAACACTATTTTCAAGCAAAACATTTGAGAATAAAAGAGCTATGTTTGTTTAATACTTTGTATCTAATATAATGACATACATTCATTTGTAAGTGCATCAAAAAATCCTAAAAGAAGGTGTCATGGTTTCGACAAAAATATTAAGCAGCACAACTGTTTTCATCATTGATAATAATAACAGGGCTGCCAACTCTCACGCATTCAGCATCGGAATCAAATCACAAAATTGAATTGTGACATTTGTGTCAAGCAATAATAAAAACAGTAGCCTACCAGTCATTGTACAATGTAAACATTATAACATGTTGTCACTAAGCTTAATACATTTCTTTTTAGTTACCAAATGTTTTGACAATCACAATACACTTATTGTTATGCAAGTTTTTTTCTTTTTCTTGTTTCCCCTCTATAATGTCAATGCAGGCACCATGACACATTTGACTCCATGAAGGGCTTATCATGTACTTTCCTGCGTTTACCTGTGTAAAGGTCGCCTGAAAGTGCAGATGCGCTATAGAACGGGCAGTCTGCAGTGGAAACAGTCTCACAGGATGTGTCACCACCACCACTTAAAACCATATTATGCTTCTGCAAAGCCTCTTCTCTTCTGCTTTCATTATTTGTGTGAAATGCACGAGCACTTCTCACTTGTCTCGGAGCCAGAAATAGAAAGTCTCAGTTCTTCTCAAAAGCACTTTCATTAAAGTCTTGAGTTTCTATGCTGGAAGAGGAGCAGATGTGTGTCCGTATTATCCCTGGGGGGTATTTTGTCTTGATTGCAGAATCTTGTGACCGCCCAGTGCGAGCCAGGTTCAAGTGATAGAGAGAGAGTTTGAAGTTTCTAAATGAATGCTCGTTGCTTAATTTTCATAAATGATTATTCCTCACCAAGAAACTGAATGACACGCCATTTAATGGTTAATTCAGCCAAATGTATTACACTAAGCTACGCCTTTGCTTTTCATAATCCAACAATTGCTCTGCTAATCCGGTTAACATGTAGACGGAACGGGGGGTTTGCAGCCCCTCAGGCACTATTACAACTGACGGCAATAAAACAGATGGTGTTTCATTCACACCTTTTTACATAAACCACAATTGTACAGCTCTGCTGTATGCTAGCCTCCTTCAGGCATGCTCTTTCCCCATTCTGTCTTATTTTGGTTTCTGCTATGCAGAAAAGATGTGAAGAGATAGATGGTGTTTGACAAGACCTGTTGTGAGTGTTAATTCTCTAAATAGATATTTAAATGAGGGCAACATCTCTACAGGTTTTTACCATTTACATTAACTTAGATTTTAAGGTTCTTTGATGGTTCTTTTTAAGCATTTCAGGTGCAACAAAAACATATAGAATCATTTTACAGTTCTTCAGTTGGTTTTATGGTGTTACATTATGGATTTGAATGGTTTATAATTCATAATAAAATAAAAATAAAATGTGGAAAACTGTATTTTTGGGGAACATTGTGGAGTTCTCCTATGGCATCGGGCTGCACCTGCTGTATATATCAGCTTCGTGTTATCACTGTTACAGTGTTTGTTTGCAGTATCTAATGTGACTCAGTTGCTTCTCTGTTTGAGGTGTTTTGCTCAGTCTGCGGGTGAAATGGCACTGCAGTGTAATCGTACATCCACAGCGACAATAAACTGAGTCCCTCACGGCCTCATCGATACCGCAGCACCGACCAGAGGAATTCCCACCATTGTGTGAATGGCTCCGCTTACCTCTCACAAAGTTCACACTGTGTTGAACCAGACAGCTAAAATGAAACATTTTTGGCTATATTCTAACTTATAATGATATCAAAGCTGTTTTGGAGTAGCAGATTCACCCTCAATTTCACTGCGGTCAGGATGTCATTTTCCCACCCTAATTCCGTTCTTCATAGCCACTGCATAGAGGGAGACATCATCGCTGCTGTGAAATCATTGTGACACATTTCCATTTTCTGTGAGTTCAGGGGGAGATTACAAACACTCCTCCCTCTGTTTGGGTCATTTAATAAACTTTGATCCTGTTTGCAGGGTTAGTAATAATCTGCAGTCTATACAGATTACTGTTCCAGACTTGTGTGGCATTAATATTATTCTGCCAGCAATCACAAAGTCAAAAGAGGGCAAGTGTTTTGCTGGTTGAGAGTGGGAAAAGACTGCAAGATCACATTCAAAAGAAAAGGGCAAGGACAATGGAGCCTTGACATGGTGAAGGTCCTACTGTTCCACTGATTATATGGTTTTATGAAGAACGTGTTTAAAAGTTTGTATATTATTTTGGCTAATTTGATAATGTTTTAGTACCAATAAGTTTACAAGTTTAACAGTCCATGTGCGTTAGCTTTGCATCTATGTGCTTGTGTAAACACTGACAAAGTTCGCTCTTTGACAAATTTGGTTAAATTGATATTTTCTGTTACCAATAAAAATGTATTATATATGTAAACCAATCTTATACATTTTTAACTAATTAAATCTTGCTTGTTATACATTTAGCCATATATAAACCATACTTCTAACAGATTAAATTGAATTGTTTCACAATTAACAGATTTGTGCTGATTCTATGGATTTTTTCAAATACGATTATTTAAATAAATTCAAGTACATGCAAATAATTATTAATATATACGATTATTTAAATCAATTCAAGTACATGCAAATAATTATTAATATATGCCATGTTTAATGTTTGAGATGTCTAGGACTGCCTACGACTAAAGATTTTTCTAGTTGACTAGTAGTCGTTCATTTAAGCAATTAGTCGACTAAACTATTTATTAATAAGCCAAATAAATCATAATAATGAGCCTTTAATTGCCTATATATAATACACCGCCTAAGCAGCGCTCAAGTGCACACATAAAGCTTGCCCACAGCACACCGACAAAAGTAATGTTTATGAATGTGTCGTGAAAAAACAGCAAGGAGCCTGTCTAAACTTTTTAATAATTTATTGATGTTTTCTTAGTTTTCAGCTGCAGTGATTAAGTTGACAATGCTGACTTGTCATCTCCACAGTAGTGCCTATATGCACGTTTCATACGGATTACATAGGCTAATATTTCTTTTCCACTTGAATTGGTTGTAACATCGCTTGACGTTTCAGACTTTCTATTGATATATTTCTCATGTCTGTGAGGCAAGTATACACTGAGTTTTGGTTTCTTTTTTTTACGCGCTAAAGTTCACAGACATTGAGACGGCAGAAAGCACATCCTGTTTGTTTTCTTTTTTTTACAAAGGCACAACATTTTCGTGTTATTGTGAGTTTACACAAATAAAAGTAGGTCATTACAGTTTCGAATGATGTATTATCTGTATGACCAAAAATGACGGAGTATTTTAAGTTGAAAAAATGCAAGTGATCGCGCCGGCGCCTCCATGTCATGCAGTAAAGCGCACTATATTTCAGCTTCCACACTCCGCAAAAACACTTGGATATGCACCCAATAATAGCGCATATTAACGTCAGAGCGAGCGTTTCAAATGATAAGCCATATTTGAGGTCAATGAATGAAAGGCGGGTGTTTGGATTTCCTGCCCGACATACTGTAATTACCACAAAGTACCGCCGTTAACGATCTGTCCCTCACGGACTGCGTGACTTCTCTAGTCTCAAGTTTTTTTTCTTATGCGACTAACCGACTAATACACTTTTCGTCGACAACCTCTTCTAGCCCACTTACGATTAGTCGAATATGAGGGGCAGCCCTATCGCTTGAAGAGTGTACTTTTCTTTTCTTTGTTAACATATTTTCTGTCGAAGAAAAAGTTTAAATGGGACGCATTGTAGAGCTTATCCTTTGATTCCATTGGATTCTGCAGATTTTCCCTCATAATAAGGGCACAAGAATAGTAGGGAATATCATACACATTAGTAGTTAATCAGTTAGTCAGCCATAAACTTGGTTCTTTGAATACTAAACAGTGAGAGGAGAAGACAAAACCAGATGAAGGCTCTTTGCCCTCCATGTTCACCTCAGCCCTCTGTTGACTGTCTGAGCAACACTTTACCCAGAATTCCTCACCCATCGTCACTCTGCCTGGAGTCCATCAGCTGTCCCTGCAGCTTAAGTGGACGTCAGTAATCTTGCCAAATACTTTTTCTGCTTAAAGTGAGGAATATCATGCCTCTTTAATTTGTCAGTAAACGACGTGCGCCTGTTTGTATCGAGTATAGTTTATCAGTTCCTCAAGTCTGCTCTCAGACAGGCACCAGCGGGACTGCCAGACTAAGCTGTGCAAGGCACAGGCTGCTCCTTTCTATAGCATGGGTCCTGACCGCTTCTTCCTCTCAGGAAATGTGTTCTGAGCCTAACGTCAAGCTACCTTGTACTGTTTTGTTATATAAACCAAATTAAGTGTGAGCATGTGCATTGTGTCTGAAGCAGGATAAAAGATACTAAAACGGTTAGGGTTGGTAGGAGTTTGTAATGTTTGCTATTAATTTGATATTTTCTTCCTTATTATGATGGCTTCTGCAAGAGGGAGGGTAAGTTATTTTGATTAAAGATTCTAAGGGCACAAGAAAACTAATGATGTGCACGGATAAATCCTTTATAGCGAATAATGCAAAAAATTGTCATAGTGACTAATACTTTTGCTGAAACCATGATGCATTTCTTTCAGGATTCTTTGTTTAATAGAAAGCTCAAAAGAACAGCATTTATTTGGAATGAGTGCCATAAGTGCCTCGTCCAATCAGTTGTATTTCCAAAATCAACTAATAAGATAAACTAAACCGTGATGGTCCCAGGCTTTTATTTTGAATGTCAGGTCCACGGCAGACACACAATTGTCAGATGACTTTGGCGTGGAGTGAATGTAATACTCGTTGACTGGATGTGACGTGGAGATTCCTCACACAGGGCCGGCTGTCTCTTCTCTGATACACAGGGAATGTCAGACTCTGCTGGGCTAAATGTTTCCCAGTGAGGATCTTATCTGTGACTCACACGCTATCTCTCTGTAGTCAAAGACTCTTAGCATAACTCTTCATTATAAGTGCTTATCTACAGCTAACTGATTAGCTAACTTTAGTTTTTTTCTGTTAGTCTAAACATGTTTAGGCTGTTATGTTCTTTCATTCATTCATTTGTCATCATAACCTTTGACCATTACCGTTCAAAAGTTTGGGGTCGGTAAGATTTTAGAATTTTTTTGAAAGAAGTCTCTAACTATCACCAAGGCTACACTTGTAAGTATATGTAATGTAATTATTATGTAATAATGTAATTTATTCCTGTTATGCAAAACTAAAATGTCAGCATCATTACTCCAGTCTTCAGTGTCTTATGATCTTTTAGAAATCATTTTGATATTCTGATTTGCTGCCCAAGAAACATTTTTTTCTTATTATCAGTGTTGAAAACAGGTGTGCTGCTTAATATTTTTGTACTGTGATACATATTTTTTTCAGGATTCTTTGATGAATAAAAAAGAACAGCATTTAAAAAAAAATTTTTTTTTGTATAAATGTCTTTAGTGTCCCTTTTCTTAATGCATTCTTGCTGAATAAATGTATTAATTTCTTTAAAAAAATGATGAATGAAAGAATGAAAATTCTTCCCACACCCCAAACTTTTGAACGGTATTATGCATTAATATTTGATTAAATAAATACAGCCTTGGTGAGCATAAGAGACTTATTACTTGGTAGTGTATATGGTTTTCCTTTTAAAAGAAACTGAAGAAAATCATAAGACCGATCATGAGATTATAATTAGTTGTTCTTATTAATATTTAACAATAAAAATAATTGCACCTGCTAAAGTACCCTAGTTGGAAATCACTGGGTATCAATATTCATATACCATGATATGCACATGTTTTTTATGTTATGGGTTCGTTGACTTTTTAACTCTCCACTGAGATGCGGACCTGGCCCTGGTCTCACAGCACATCTGCTCCAATGTCTCATATTGAGTTATGTGCAAATATCAGCACAAATGTTTGAAAATTAGGCATATTCAGTGCTTGCTTAGCTACTTTTCCCCCCCTCTTGTTGGTGCAGCTGACCTGTGTGTTTTATTTTGATTCGAGGGGGATCCATGAGCCGCCAGTGTTCAGAGAAGCTCTCATTAAAGCCATCCTAAAAGTAGGCTACATGTGCAAATGGACTCTATGATTTGCCTCGGGTCCTGCAGCTCTGATTCCAACAATATGTGGGTAGTAAGCTCAGTGGTTTGCGAGTTTTTCTCATTGTAATGCTGTGGTAATGTGTTTGGTTTACTTAAACACAGCATGATTTCTCCTGGCAGGCTATGACAGCTCTGGGACGTTTTGCTGCTCAGAGCTCTGATCTGAATTTGAATAAGACACATGTTGCTGTTAAAGAGGTGGAGATGTGTGCGTCTGGCACATTTGTTTCAGGTGCTGCAGTACACCTATGCTTATGGTTTATAAAAGCGGATGCACCTTAACAGTTGATTTAAATATTCTACTGTCGTACACCCCGACCCGCTGATTAAAAGGTTAGAAAATAAAGACAAATTGAAATGACAAGCAAATAGAGCACTCATGTTATCGATTTTATGCTGTCTGTTGTTCAAAGTAAATGTAGGACACCGTTGGAGTGTTAAAATAGAGTCAGTCATGTGAACATGAGCTGATGAGTTTTTTCTAGAAGGGCCCTTTGGGCTTATACATCTGCATTGATTCCTGTGCCACTCAAAGCCAGCTTCTAAACCATCTCTTTAAAGTATATTACACTGAGTTCACCTGCTTTGTGAACTCTGTTGCACTCACATGCGCAAAAGAAAAAAAGACACGGTGGTGCATTGAAGGAACTCTTTCAGGAAGAGTGTGTGATGAATATGGAATACAATATGTAAACAAAATGGGCCCATGGTTTTATGGTCAAGGCCTATATTGTTCCAAACCTGTGTGACTTTCTCATGAAAACTGATATTTTGTTTATAAATATCTGTTTTGTCCATACAATGGAAGTCAATAAGGTCCAACGTTGTTTTAGATGTTATTATTGTTTTTATAGCTTTTATTTTTATAATTTTATTTTTTAGTTGAAGCTTTATTCATTTTGTTATGTGCTTATTTTTAAATGTCTATTCAGCTTAATTTTATTACATTTTAATTTGAGTACTTTTACTTAAACATAAACTTATTTTATCTCAGTTAGTTGCCAAGGCAAAATTCCTTAATTTTTTTCATCTAATATTTGTATTTGATTTTATTTTATTTCAGCTTTATTTTAGGTAATGAAATATGAGTCATACAGGTGTGGGATGATATGAGGGTGAGTAAAAGATGACAAATTATATATTTTGGGTGAAATTTAAAATCACTTTAAGTAAATTCTACTTTGGCTCTGTCCCAAATCATACCCTCAGCCCTGTGCTGTCCTCCTCTGTATCCACATTTTGATGATGTAATGCCACTTAGACTGTTGGGTAACAATCCTTTGTGAAGTCCTGCAGATGTTGATTTCGGACCCTGCATGGCCACAAAGGGGGTGCTCATGAGCATTCATTTAACCCATAATACCAGTAATGGGACACCCTGCGGCATTGTTGGAATTCACAGATAGGCACAAGCGAAGGCCACAAGACCACTACTCCACATTTGGTGCTTGGTCAAAAGCGACAAGCTCAAAACCTTTTAGACCCAATTTACACCTGTATTCAGCGTTGTCTATTCTGATCCGATCGACCCAAATGCATCTTAATACCAGGTGTAAACATGGCCTAAGACAACATCTATATTTTTTAAATTTGTTTATTTATTTAACAGGGACAATGCAGTCAAACATAGTTACAATACAAATCTTGTAAACTGTAGTTTATAGCTAATGCTAATTTTCAACTCCTGTCCCTGGTTGGGCTTTTCTAAGTACATTAGAAACAGATATAAAACATTCAAATTTCGAATATCGCAAAACCCTCCATTTTGCGTTTTCTTTTTTCTTTTTTGGCGTATACCTACCAACGCAATGTCATTGCCACAGAAACCAATGCAGATATTCCAGAAATATGCCAGAGCACCATGGGACACACAAATCGGATCTGAACAGTTGATTGAACATACACAATGTGGACAGTCAATGATTTTAGATCAGATTCCAATCGGATACACAGACTGAGTGCATTATTGTAAAAGCAAACCTCTTCTTTAAATTCAGGTACTGAGTCAATCACAGATAGGAAAAAATTTTTTTTTCAGGTGAAAAAGTCATATTATGAAATATTATTACAATTTAAAATAACTGTCTTTATTTTATTTTAAAGTATAGTTTATTCCTGTGAGGGCAAAGCAGAATATTCAGCAGCCAGTCTTCAGTGTCACATGATCCTTCAGAAATCATTCTAATATTTCAGGATTCTTTGCTGGTTGCACTGGAACAGCGTGATTCATGTGAATGCAACTCAAACTCGGGTTCGCATTTGTTCAGGAAGTAAAGTAACGTGTATGCTTTTTTGCTGATGATGAGTCTTTAGTTCAACAAAACACATTTAGGGAATGACAGTGGTGACAGTGGTGAGTGAGCGTGAGTGTAATTGTGCAGAGTGAGTGCAATCAGAGCGGCAAAGTCCTTCATGCGATGCACATACAGTAGACGCAAGTGTCGTTCACTCTGCTGCGCATAATAGCTCCAAATTAATAATAAAACACAATATATTGACCCGCGTTCTGTTTTCTCTAATGCGCCGTGCACGTTTGTGATGATGCAGAGGGCACCATGAACAGTCACATGGATTCGGACCGCAGCAATGTGAAAAACCCCATAAGACTAAGCTTTTAGGCTTTTAGATAGCATATGAATGGCATAAACTTGCTCCCTGACTGAAAGGGAAACCAGCGAGGAATGAAGTTCCATTTCAAAACCGATGTGACCTCTGTCTGAGGTGAAGGGACTACGTTTTTATCTTCTCTCAATCGTTTGTCTTCGTTCTTCAATGTTCTGTGCTTACTAATGTTGTTTTTGATGAGTGTTATAATGCAAGTTAGTGTCATTTTAGAACTAGGTCTTAATCTTTAAAGTGCATGTGGATTAGGCTGAGTGGAAGTCTTCGCCTGCATGGCTCAGAGGTGAATTTGTGCGGTCGGGTGACTTTATCTGAGGATGTGGACTTATAAGGAAGCAGGTCAGTGCGCATTCACTGTCCTGCCTGTATGATCAACTCCTTAAATTACCCTCAGCGGATCATACATCATATATAAAGATATATATATGTGTGTGTGTGTGTACATGCATGGGGCCCTAACATGGTAAACTGGTTAAAAACATGCACGAGTTAACACACTCATGTGCATGGATGTTCACACATCTCTTCAGGGTTTGATTCTAGACTAGATACTAGTGTTTTTTTTTTATACACTCAAAAGGTAGTTTTTTTTATTATAGGATTATTCCAGGTTCAAAACAAGTTAGACTCAATCGACAGCATTTATAGCATGATGTTGATTAAAAGCCCTCATCATTCCCTCGGGTCATTTTGTGCCGAAACAAATTTTTCTTTTTTTTCTTTGAGTATTCATTGGAGTGGTCCAAGACCCAAGGACTTTTGTTGCACTTGAACCATGAATACACCGTTTTATTTTACTGGTTTCGGGGAGTTTAGGTGGTTGGAATCAATGGAATGCAAGGAATACTTCAGTATACATAGAAAACCCCCAAAAAATCCTCAAAATTAAAATAAAAAATGTTAAAACTTTACCTAAAATATATAATGTCTTTAGGACCCAGCGAAACAGCTCATTTGCTCCATATAGAGCTATAAGACCATCTAGTGGCAAGAGTCATGCAATATAATGTTTTTTTTTTTCAGATTTGAGCTGGTTATTACAGGTATTGTAGTTATTCTGAATTTAAGTTGAAAGAATGTGAAGAACATGCTTGAATTCAGTGTTGGGGAAGTTACTTTTAAAAAGTAGTGTAACCCGTTACTCGTTACTTCTTTAAAAAAGTAATCCGTTACTTTACTTAGTTACCCCATATAGAAAGTAACTTTTTACGTTACTCGTTACTTTTACGTTACTTTTATGTTGCTTGACTTTGGGCAGAACCCAATATCTGTTCCTAAATGTATAGGCCTACATAAAGTTCTACTATGCATAATGCCATATATAATGCCATAAATGCATAATGGATTTATCAAAAATTTTAATATTTATGAAGAAATGCCGGTTAATGGATAGGCATATGCATGGGCGGCGCTAGGGAGGGGCTAGAAAGAAAGCCCCCAAGAAAGACCAAAGCACCACGTTAGCACCCCCAAAAATCATTTCTGGAAGTAATTATATTCAGGCTGTATTCTATGGAAGTCCTGAACCGTATGGTGAAGAAAAAAAAAAAGAAAACTTATCTTGTTATTTAGACATAATAAGGGGACATTCTAATCTGCATTAAGCCAAATTAAGCGTTCTTATAATGGTTTTCTATGGGAGGAAAATGCTTAACGTGTGAGTAAACACGTTGCGTTCATATTCTGGGCTCATCTGATTTTTTTGTACATACATAGTATAGACTTTATTATGATTTTAGTATCATAATGATTAATAAATGCACGCACAATTATCCGTGAACTTGATAAATGTTGCAGATATGTTTTACTATGCACGTAAACAAATGCCTTTCAACTTATGTGTGCAAAATTCAGAATTAAATGAATGTGCAGCAATATACAAATAGAGAGTCTGTAGGCCTACTAGCCTACGTGTTGTAGCCATTAAATAAGCGCATTTAGTTTCATATTTGTTAAAATAGTATAATGTCATTTTTTTCCATCTATGCTGATTATGAAAAGTGAACAGCGCGAGTAAGATGGATGCGCAATATATCGGGAGACATTGAGTCAATCAGACATGATTTTGACCACTTCATTAAGTTTTGTTTTGAAGAAAGCCTTTCTTTAAAGCGAATTTCGTTTTGTATAAATTGTATCTTAATTTGAATCAATTTATTATCAACCAAATGCCTGCAAGTAAGAAGCAAATATAGGAGACAATATAATCATGGAAGCGCCGGCGTGGTCACTTGCATTGCACGTGAACTGGAGCATCTCATCATAAATTAACCGAAACTCAACGTATAGAATTTAAGCTTGAAATGTCTTTAAACGAAACAATTCAAAACGAAAAGAAATAGGCTACTCTCTGATTATGTAATCCATTATGTGCATTTCTCTCTGGGGGGTTCACTACGGAGATGGCGATCGCGGTCAAATCTATCAAATGACGGAGATCGAAAGTAACGTTGCGCCGAATTGAAAAAGGAACTACGTTTCGTTACCAAATTTTCAGTAGTAGCGCGTTACACTACTTTTTACCCGAAAAAGTAGTTACGTTACTGTAACGCGTTACTTTGTAACGCGTTACACACAACACTGCTTGAATTATATTATTTATTGATAAAATCTAGTAATTTCAAGGTGGATAAAAATAATATATAGGCCTACATATAATTTTAGGACTTTTTTAGGAAGGATAACAAATCCAAGCGAGATGAAAGTAAGATGTAAGTAAAAGATGAAAGTAAGATGTGAGGAAAGTAAATGTATTGCATTTTGCATTGGGGACAATTAAAATATCCAGTGAATATTTTAGTGTTGTCCCCATTGCAAAATGCAATACATTTATACAAATAATGCTTTCAACTTCTATTAATCATAGCTGTGATGGCATATCAAGTATTGGGATCATATTGTATTAAGAAAGTCTCCTGTTAATGCAGTACGCCAGATCTCCTTCAGATCTGTGCCACAAAAAAACCTCAAAAAGAAACCCCAAACCATGTCCTGCTTAAAAGAAAACAGCCCTGTTGCACATGAACTCAGTTACGGGGCTGTCCTAGACAGGGTTGTTTGGGTTACCCCACGGTGACTGTCTGACTTTGGGCTCTGAGTGAACTATATTTGATCTCATCAGCCCATGTGTCCCTGGAAATGCTGAACTCTGCTGACATGTGCTGTCTCGTATGCTTTGAGCCACACTTAACGGCCGATAAACAAATCAGGACGATTTCATTCGCTTGTCCGTCTCCCTAATCAATCCACTGGCTCAACAATTAACCTACATAGAAGAGCATGACAGGATTACCACATTCATTTTCACACGTACAGCTTTTCTTGTAAATGACAGCAAATCTTCTGTGCTTTAGGGACATATTCCCCCAAGGATCCATTTCAGCAGCTGAATTTTGACGTGAAGCCACTTTCGCCAGAGTTTCGATACAGATTACATTCTCAGTTACATCTTTACGATTTAAAGCAGTATTGTCATTTACCTCGATTTCATGGACAGTGCCCTCATGCATCGCCAGAACAGTGGATCTTTCCAGAGGTGTAAATTTAAGTCTAACTCCATTCCCTTCCCATCCATTCATTATGAATGAGACAGGAAGAGAGCTTCTTGTGGCGGCCAGGTCCTCTCTTCCTCACTGGTTTACTGCACAGTAATAAATAATAGCAGTCCTGTCTGTGGAGAAACCAGCCAGCTCTGGCAGCAGTGTTTCCAGTGCTTTAAAAACACCAAATGCATGAACGGGGGCACATTAATGCACCACTGTGGATTCAATAAGCATCTCAACAGTTTTACTGGAGCATTAAAAGTGAAATTTAGCTGCAAGCTTGTTGTTATGGTTCCCTTAAGTGTCTGCTAACAATCTGGAAACCATTGGGTTGGTTAGAAAGCTTAGACATGATTTCAGTTATAATGACGAGTGCTTTGGTCACTTTTTTATGACAGAGTCTTTTCTGTTGCTCTTCATTATTGTTTTTCCTTTGACATTAGCTATGTTTCCATCATTCTTTTTTATGTGCATTTTGAAGAATCGCATCAGAAACGAGTGATGGAGTGATAAATTCCCTTCATTCGCAAAAAAGTTTTTACGCTCGCTTGAGGTGGTTTTTGACTTGCGAAAAAGAGTCAATGCGAAAAAGAGTCAATGCGAATAATGGGAGATGGAAACGCATCAGCCGAATAAATTCTGACGTAGCGAATATTAAACCCACTTGACTAATCGTCTGTTTCCGCTGTTCTGTTTTATTTACTGTTGGTTAGCCTACTACTAGGTTACCAATACCACTGTCATCCGCTCGAACAACTTGATGAAAACGCACATAATTCGCATTTGTTTTTTTAGAACTGAAAAACACATGACGTGCGGAACTGTCGGATATGTCTGTCTATCCTCTATCGTATGCTTACGGTACATAGGAAAGCAACGGAAAACAGCGCAGTGGAATGCAAAAATGCATTCTGTGTGAATGTCCCCCTAATGTGCAATGCATGCCACAGGTTTGGCTGTTTCAAGCTTGATCAGTGTGGTGTGTGAACCACATTCTCTCAGTATGTTCTAGCCAGCTGTTAATGAGATGCAGCTAATCAAATATTCCAACTGCTAATTAGTGGATTAATCCTTTTATCTAGTGTGACCATGCAAGTGGAGGTCATTAAATTTCCTGGCTGGGAAAACGGTTGTGTAACCTCAGGCTCCCTGTGGTTAACATTTAAATCTCATATCTTAACTGTTAGATGCTAAATCTAAAATATACTTCTGCATTCTAATAACAAAATATAACTTTGCTATTGAAGTAATGGCTATATCTGACAAATGTTTAAAATTTATATTTATATCAGGGTCCTAGAACAGGTTTTTTTTATTGTGCTTGATGCTAAAGACCCCCCAGATATGATGATAGCCTTAGGAGGGGCTCTTTTACTAAAATGCTTTGGTCACACTTTAGATTAGGGTCTAATTCTCACTATTAACTATGACTTAAAAATTCCTATTTTAATAGTTAGTAAGGTAGATGATATGTTTAGGTATTGGGTAGTAGGATTAAAGGATGTAGACTATGGTCATGCAGAATAAGGCATTAATATGTACTAACAAACAGCCAATATCCTAGTAATATGCATGCTTTTAAGCAAATAGTTAATAGTGAGAATTGGACCCTAAACTAAAGTGTTACCAAAGCTTTTATATGTGTGGGATTATAAAGACACATTGTTAATGGAAATTAAATAATTGCAATTAAATAGTTAAACCAGCTTTTAGAAGAACGGATTCTGTAATATTGCCCTTTTTGAAGAATACATTTAATTTATTTATTTGTTGTTTGTTAAACATTTTATAGTTTTGTAAAAAGCTAAATGAAAAATTCTGTATGTTATCCTTTTTGATTTTTTTTTTTTCATGGACCTCTCTAGCACCCCCTTGTGGCTTCCTTCAAGTCTCTTGACACCCGTTTGAAAACCCTCTGGCCTAGAAAAAGCCATTTTATTCCACAGAGTGGGCCACATACTCAGAGGAGGCACCATTTTGAGATCACATATCATATTCTTGTGCATTAAAATACTGTTTTAAGATTTTTGGTTGTTCAATCATGGGTCATTAATTAAGTCCAAGACCACTGTCATATTGCCCATTACAATATAATCAAAAATGACTTATTGCCCGATTTTTTTTTATTGTGAACAGAACTAATTATGTCTAAGCGTTTTTGTATATTTTCATTTAAATACACTCATTGTCATATTAACAAACACAATATTATCCCAAGATTAAGTTTAATCAGTGTTTGAGTCGCGAGACCTCAAATGTTGCTGAATTGAAACAGATTTGTGCTTTGCTTTCCAGCGTTGGTGATAACCGATGGATCGCAGGATAAGTCTGGCCTTGCGGATGAGGTGGGGAGTGAAGATGACCTGTACAATGAGTTTCGCAGCTCCTCCAACCGATTTGGACACCCAGGAGGAGGAGGAGAGCAGCTGGCCATAAATGAGGTACAACATACAGGTGGTCTGTGTTACTTTGTGTCTGTGTTCACAGATCATGGTTCTGTTTCTCTGTCAATGGCAGGGCATTCACTTTCCCAAATTTTACTCATAGAAGCATATTCCTTCCAACCTTTAAAGGGCCGGTACGGTAGTAGTGCTGCACGATTAATCATATCGCAATCGCGATGTCAAGCCTATGCGGTTATATGATGCAAAATGCTGCGATTTTATTTGAAATAAACAAATTAGGTCTGTTAACGCAATTAACGCATTATCTGTTAATTTTTGTCATCCTTTGGCTAGTGTTACATGATCCCGTGAGAGAATGAGGCGCGTGTGAAATCCGCCACGTCTCTGTCAGCAGCGGCTGGTCTTAAAGGGACAGTACCCAGTAGCCACTAATTATCTGTGTCATTAAAGTTAATCAAAGAACAAAGGGAACAGAGAAAAACACTCACTGCTCTTGACTAAAGAACTTATGTAACTTTAATAAGGATTATTATATTATTTATAATGTTTGCAGCGCAGACTGTTGAACGTAATTCAATGTCTGTATATGTCCTACCTGTTAGACAGGAATGTCCAGACATTTTTGTCCTGACATCAATGGCTTATTGATCATTATAGGTGTCATTATTCATTTAGTTGTTGTTGCTAGTTTGAGTTGAGAAATACACATTTCAGCATTATCACTAATCTGTGTGTGCATTTTCCGTGAGAACCAAGCAAGTTCCCTCATGAAACCATTTGTTTATTATATCGCAATTGCATATCGCAATCGCAATTTTGACCTCAATAATCGCAATATGACATTTTCCCCCAATCGTGCAGCCCAAGCCGGTAGGTTGCGTTTGAAACCCAAGGACTTACAGAGCCAAAACAGAACGTGTTTTTGTATGAAGATAACTGGTTTCAGACACGCTTCCAAGGCTCCACTTTAGTTTGGGATGTGCTCTTTATTTAGTGTTTATACATGTTGAAATTCAGTCACTGTAATTTAATAGTCTACTACCCATCTGTCTCTCTCCTGAGGCCTGAGACCAGCAGTATGACCTGCTGCCACTCTCCTTCTCCCATCATCTTCAGCATGAATGAGGGTGAATTCGTGCTGTTATCTACAAAGAATTTCAGAGAATATGCAGAGTGCCAGAGTTTGATATATGACTGTTTGGTATAATTATAGAAAGCCGCTCAGTAACTCCATGCAGCATTTTAGTTAGAAACAGCAGAAAAATCTAATCAACGTCCAGGCCTCTGGGAGCTTGATGTGCACTGAGCTGCACAGAAGCCCTGTGCTGATGCTGTTGTTATTGTTTTTTAGCACTTCTGTCCTGGTAAAGAACCCAGTAAAGAGTAAACAGGCAAACTTAAAGTGTCATTGTTTTACTGCGGAGCTAAGGCAGCCCATACTGCAATTTTTTTAAAAATATATATACTGTATACTGTATATAATATATTGCCAAAAGTATTGGGACACCCCTCCAAATCATTGAACTCAGGTGTTCCTATCACTTCCATGGCCCGAGTTGTATAAAATCAAGCACCTAGATATGCAGACTGCTTCTACAAACATTTGTGAAAGAATGGGTCGCTCTCAGGAGCTCAGAAGTTGCCAACTTTCTGCAGAGTCAATAGCTACAGACCTCCAAACTTCGTGTGGCCTTCAGATTAGCTCAAGAACAGTGCTTAGAGAGCTTCATGGAATGGGTTTCCATGGCCAAGCACCTGCATCCAAGCCTTACATCAACAAGTGCAATGTAAACCGTCGGATGCAGTGGTGTAAAGCACGCCGCCACTGGACTCTAGAGCAGTGGAGACGTGTTCTCTGGAGGGACGAATCATGCTTCTCTGTCTGGCAATCCGATGGACGAGTCTGGGTTTGGTGGTTGCTAGGAGAACGGTACTTGCCTGACTGCATTGTGCCAAGTGTAAAGTTTGATGGTGTGGGGTTGTTTTTCAGGGGTTGGGCTTGGCCCCTTAGTTCTAGTGAAAGGAACTCTTAATGCTTCACCATACCAAGACATTTCGGACAATTTCATGCTCCCAACTTTGTTGGAACAGTTTAGGGATGGCCCCTTCCTTTTCCAACATGACTGTGCACCAGTGCGCAAAGCAAGGTCCATAAAGACATGGATGAGCGAGTTTGGTGTGGAGGAACCTGACTGGCCTGCACAGAGTCCTGACCTCAACCCGATAGAACACCTTTGGGATGAATTAGAGCGGAGACTAGAGCTTCTTGTCCAACATCAGTGCCTGACCTCACAAATGCGCTTCTAGAAGAATAGTCAAAAAATCCCATAAACACACTCCTAAACCTTGTGGAAAGCCTTCCCAGAAGAGTTGAAGCTGACATAGCTGCAAAGGGTGGGCCAACTCCATATTGAACTCTACGGATTAAGAATGGGATGTCATTAAAGTTGATGTCCCAAAACGTTTGGCTATATATATATACTGTATATTCAACATATTTCAAAAATACAATTGGTAAATTTTTTCTACCAATACGTCACATTTAAAGAAACTCTTTATTTGTTGTCTACAATACGTGTATACAATGAACACATGAACATACAATGAACAGAAATGAACATACTTTACAATGTTCAAAACAAAACAACAACAAAAAATTGTTCAGGAATAGTTCATGACCAAGAGTTGAAGGTTTTGCCTATGCAGGTGGTTTTAATGTTGTGGCTGATCAGTGTATTTTAAAATGCAATTTTAAATGATGGATACAAAATATAGTTTCGGTCTCTAGCAGGCTAGTCCATCCACATTTGCATTTAGCCTAAATGTAGGCTACTGTAAGATTGGAAATGTATTTGCTTGCCCCTGAAGAAATGAACTTAATTTTTTGTCTTATTTTGCACTTCTAATGTACTTTTTATTATTTCAAGGACATTTGGAAATAGTTTTACTAGAAAACCAGACAAAAATACTGATTGTTAGCTGTTTTGCAGTGCAACTACCCAAAGACCATTAAGAACACCTTAGCTACTGCATAGCAGCAACCTGTCAACCAACCACAGTGATCTAGCAACAAGCTAGAAATTCTTTTACATAGACAAGCACAACTCTCTTTTTTTTTTCTAAAAGTTAAAATATAGTTTTAGTGTTCATTACCAGTGTGTTGGGGAGAATATTTAGTTTCAGTGTTGGAGAGAGTGAGTGATTGTTTTGCTTGTGCATGTGTCAGAAAGACAGCTGCTGATTTGAAAGGAAGACACTGTGACAGTGGGGATGAGGCTCTGCGGCCGAGAGAGAGAGAGAGAGAGAGAGAGAGAGAGAGAGAGAGAGAGAGCGAGAGAACAGAAGGCTGATGGAATCAGAGTCCTTTACTAATCCCATTAGTTGTGCACACATTGATGCACGGGAACGAGACGAGTGGGAATTACTGCGTTAATCCTACCTCGCCGACACCGGCCCGGGTCAGGAAATGAAAGCTCAAGAGGTGTCTGGCACCTCATGCAGCCTTTAATTAATATCTTCAGCAGCACTAGCACTGCCTTGAGAAGACGAACAGGACGTGCTTGCTTTTAGACGGGAAGTGCAACTGACTGGCAGTCGGCTCGGCCAATGGAGACACGCCAGGATAGAAAGGATGTATTGTGCTGCATTCTCTCGCATCCCTCCCCCCACCGTTGCCTCCCTCCTGCTGCCACTAAATCCGGCCTCCACTACTCTGGTATCCTGGATACGCTTCACAGCACCGCCAGCCGATTGGCTGGGAAGGATAAGAGGAAAAAAATCCGGAGCAAAAACAGAAGTCAATTCGGGGAGATGGATGCATGGTTTTTGCTAGTGCCGCTAAGCACAGATGCAGCAACCATTTCCACCCCTCAGGTTTGCTTTTTGCAAAAGAGACGGTGAAATGAGAAAGGATTCCAAGTGTTTTAATCAGATCCAAGGGAATTAAAACGGCCGTGTGTTCAAGCAGAGCAGGAGGACGAGAGCGAGGGGGAGGCAGCGGAAGGAGGACAGAAGGAGAAAAACAGACAGGAAGGGACAGAAAAAAGCATAGACGGAGAAGAAGAATACATGGAGGCGGAGAGACGCATCCACCCCTGCTCCTGACATCAGCAGCGCGCGGGGAAAAGATTGAGGGGAGCGACGGACGAGGAGGAGGAGGAGGAAGATTGCGCGCACGCGAGAGAAAGAGAGAAAGAGCGAGAAGGGAACGGAAAGGAAGTGAGCAGGTAACTGTGGACGTGGAGGCTCTTCCCCCTCCCCCTCACGCTTCACAGAGAACACAGAGCGGATCCGGCCGACACACTGTGTGCCGTCGAGCATTCGCGGCAAGACCTCTAGGCGAGGGGGCTTCCGGCGCCATGGCTCGCGGAGGCCAGCGAACGGCGTCTCGGCAGGGCCTGAGTCACTTCCTGTTGCGCTGCAACCTCAGCCCGGAGGCCCAGAAGGTGGTGGTGTTCGTCATCATGATGTTGCTGGTCATCATCAACGTAGTGCTGATGTTCCTGCTGGCCTTCCAGTAGAGCGCAGCCGCAGTGAGGAGAAAGAGCGAGGGGAGGGGTGGAGAGGAAGACGACGGTGAGGAGGAGGAGGAGGGGGAGGGAAAGTTGGTCCCTCTCGCTCACTCGTGGATGGGTTTTCGGGATGCAGACATCACAGTGCAGGTAACCAGAATGGGTGTGTGGTTGGCGGCATTCAACCAGAACTAATGTGCTGAGATGGCACTGCATGAATTATTCACCAGCCCGTAACCACTCTTGAGTGGCTTGTAGGGGTCAGTCTTTGATTTCAAGTCATCTAAAGGGCTTCTTTAGACGTTTTGTAAGCTTTTGTGAGTATGTTTGGGTGTTTATGTGTGGGAAACTTTGAATGACTGTGCTTGTTTTTCTTGTATAACTGTCAGCTTGTGCCTTGAGCCCATGCGAGGCGTTCTTTTATGTGTCCCAGAGGGATCTGCACAATCCTTTTGCTGGCAAGCAGGACTCTGCAGAGAAAGAGGTCACACAGATGAGCTTGACACGGTTATGCTGGGGTTATAGCTCAGTAGTGCAGCATGGCGTCTCGGTGAGGAATAATATCCAGAAGGAAATCATTTGGCCAATGCACTTGGCATAGTTTTGGGTCAGCAAAGAATGTTCTGTATTTACTCTGATAGTGGAAACATGTAAATACTATAACTGACATGCTAATTGTTAAAAACCTTATTCATTCATGATCAGCATATTTTCATTACTTTTTGTTATATGTGTTTGCACAATATGCTCCAGGGCTTTTTCCTGATAGTGTCTTCAAATAAACCAAGAAGCGGTAACTCACAGGCTGTGAAGAGGAGGCACATGGGAAAGTATGTGGGTGTGTCGCTAGGCAACAGGGTACATAGGCACAGATCTTGTGATGAGAATGCAGGGCTCTGGATTCAGGGGGTGTATGTTCACCATTCAGCCTTCGAGTCCATCAACGCTGTGTGGACAGAGAACGAAGTGTGATGATTACATCAGCACCAATAGATCACGTTTAGCTGTGCAGTAGAAATGGTTTAATGGAGGCTGTTGAGCTTGCCAGGATTTCACTTAGTTTTCGCTATAGCCAAGCTGAACAGTGTGGCAATACATCACCACACTTTTTGTTTTCTTTGCCAAACCAATCCTTGCCAGCAAAAAGCGGAAACGTAAAATGACCACTCAGGGAAAAAAGCAGACAGAAAAGGCTGAATTTGTCAATGCTTCCTCCAATGATACATTGCAGTTTGGTTTTGGTTAAGTGCACAGAATGAAGGGTTGTGTATCTTTGCTTGATAACACACTATGCCACTGAGATGCTGGAACAGACTGTGAAATTGAATGCTATGTATTGTTGCATGGTGTTTTTTTGGCATAGCAAGGCAAAACAATTCACCTTTTGTCACCAGATGCTAGATGTATTGAGTATTGTGTATATGTATGTATAGGGGATGTTAATCAGTAAAAAATCACACAGGTTTCTCTAATTAATCTCGATTAATCACACCTAACATTTATATTGCGTACTACTGATAAATATATTTTTACATTGAATCTCCAAATTAATCTGCAAATTTATTTCTGGGGATATAATGAGTAATTATAGTCATTCGACATTACAGTATATTTGAAAACAATGCCTAAACTGCAAATAATCAGATTGTTTTTATTTATCATGTACTGTATTAAAAAATGATTGAACATTCAAATAATATAACAACTTTTAATTTAAGTAAACTTAAAACAAGAAATTACAGAGAATCAATAAACACTACATCAACACTAATAAGAATAATTAATTTTATTTATTTGCAAAATAATATAAAAGTATAAAAGTAAAAGTATATAAAAGTAATAAATAGTAATATTTAACTACACCTGCATGCACAAACTCAGTATGAAAATTGTGTATATTGTTTAGTTTTGAAATGATGCAACGAAAGATTAAACTTACATACATTTTAACATTTTAATTATAGACTATTAAACATTTCATACAAAACGTGAAATAAAAATTGCATTAAAATCCTCTCATTATTCAGTGTTGCATATTTTTATAACACCAGCAAAATCATCCAATATATCGAGTATCCAATATATCGCCCAGCCCTAATGCAAACTGCATGTTGTTGTGTATTGAACAGAAAAAGCAAACAAGTATAAAGGCCTGTTCACACCAATGACAATAACTATAAAGATAACGGTAAAGATATAGTTCTAAAAATCATTCTCAATATTAAATAATAGCAGTTCACACCACAGCTATAACGATAACGGCACAGAGAAACAATATCAATGGGATCACTTTCAGAATAATTTTATCCAGCGGATGAACAACAAAAAACATTGACAGCCAATCAGAATCCATCCTGCTGTAACGAGCTCGAGCATTTAAAGTGACAGACAAGCACGCGCTTAGAGTAAACAGAACGATATCGTCTGCTTGTGTGGACGCTAATATGGTTATCTTTATAGTTATCGTTCTTGGTGTGAACGGGCCTTAAGAATTTAAGAGAATGAAACCTCTCAAATGAAACCTTGAGTAGACATTTTCATCCACACACATGTTGAAGATCCCTGTAGCTCCTCCTCTAATATGATCAGTTATATTTCATCCTTCAGTTTTGCCTTCATCTTGTGTTTGTCAATAGCTGATCAGTGATGGCAGCGTGTGTGCGGAGGCTCTATGGGACCATGTCACTATGGACGACCAGGAGCTGGGCTTCAAAGCTGGAGACGTCATCGAAGTAGTGGACGCCACAAACAAGGAGTGGTGGTGGGGCCGGGTGTTGGACAGCGAGGGCTGGTTCCCCGCCAGCTTTGTTCGGGTAAAAGAAAGCAGACTTTCCGCTCATAAAAAAAATTAGATTACTGTCACACATTATGACATCACTATTACATTAAGCTACATTGAGGGGTCTTCGAGGCACCTCTGTTCTTTTTGCCTTGGGCATTGATAAAAGGAACTGCACTTTCAACATTTAACAGAAAATGCCAGACATTTTGTCATAGTTCAACATCGTGAACTAACCTATAACCATTGTTATTGATAGTTACGGGTGAACCAAGATGAGCCCATGGAGGAATACTTAGCCCATCTAGACGGGGCCTCGGAGGGGGGTGGAGCCAGCATGGGGGGCCCTTTAGGACCCGGCCTGCCCTGCAAGGAGCAGATGAGAGCCAACGTCATCAACGAGATCATGAGCACAGAGAGGGATTATATCAAACACCTGAAAGACATCTGTGAGGTCAGTTTACCACATGACTCTGATCGATCGGTTCTACCTCAGTATGTAGATCTTGTTACAGTCTATAGAGTCGCCTGGCACTGTGTTTACATGCTGAGAGAACGACTGGATTCACATCAGAGTAGCTGTTCCGTAATCCAGCTATACCATTGCTTGACATATTTACCTTGGCTTCCAGGGCTATATAAAACAGTGCCGGAAGAGGACAGACATGTTTACCGAGGAGCAACTGCGCACTATCTTTGGCAACATCGATGAGCTCTACCGCTTCCAGAAGAAATTCGTCAAAGCCTTGGAGAAGAAATTTAACAAAGACCATCCTCACCTCAGCGAGATTGGCTCCTGCTTCTTAGAACAGGTAAGCTGACTTCGATGTAGGCGTTGATGTAGGATACCGTTTTTACGCTTGCATTTTTATTGTGCTCTCTCTTCGCTCGTTTCCATCCAGCAAACAAACTTCCAGATCTACTCTGAGTATTGCAACAACCACCCCAATGCCTGCGTTCAGCTCTCCAAACTGATGAAGATCAAGAAGTACGTGTTCTTCTTTGAGGCCTGTCGCTTGCTCCAGAAGATGATTGACATTTCATTGGATGGATTCCTGCTTACTCCTGTTCAGAAGATCTGCAAGTACCCTCTGCAGCTGGCTGAACTGCTGAAGTACACCAACCCACAGCACAGGTACTTTGCAGTATTTTTCTCAGCATTTTTGCCTGTGTCATCTCGCCCTGCCTTTGGAACCAGGCCTTAGTTCTCTTTTAAAGAAAGATTCGCTCTTAAAAAGCCTTACACTTTTTTTTAATGGCAGTGATTCATTGCACAAAAGGTTCTTTATTCTGGAAAAAGGGTCTTTAGGTTTTTCACACTAAGAAAAAATGGTTCTTCACTGAAAGGTTCTTTGGGGAGATTACAAAATGGTTCTTCTATCTATTCTATTCTTCAAGTGATTCTATTGCATCACTGCAAAAAAAAAAAAAAAAAAAAAAACTTTGGAACCTTTTGTTTTTAAGAGTGTAGACTTGTATCTGGATGCTGTCTACATACACTGAAAAGACAAGTGTAAACGTGTTTGTGATCAGAATGTTATCTGATCTGTGTGTCCTGGTACAGAGGTGGTTGCGGACGCATCGTGATCGGATCTCAGTGGAATGTAAAGTCAATCTAGCCATCGTATCTGCATTCACAGGTTGATGTCACAACATCATATAAATCGCTGCACATAGTTGGGTGTTTTTGCATGACAATCGAGGGCGGTGTAGAATGCATACTGTATATAGATAGAAAGTTTTCTTTCGCACCCGAAAGTAACACAACCAACCATTCATTGTAAACGATTGTGCAATTTTCCCGCCACATCTAGCAATAATTTTAGTCTCTTTTTGCCATTTCGATCGTGGCATCTATGCAATGTATTTTTATTTGCAACCTCCTCCTCGTTTTACGAGATTTGAAACGCATAGCCCCGCGACTGAAAAAAGTTTTTATTGCCACTTCAGGCCGACTTTGCACCAAGGCCATTTTTCCATTACAGACTGGAAATCAGTTATCCAGATACAGAAGCCACTTAATGTTGACAAGTGTTAATGTGCCGTGTCCTGATTGGCTGATGATCTGATCAGCTTGATGGAATCACGGTGATCAAGTGTAATTACAGCCATTTGATTTGTTCTGAAGTGCTTTTCACTCATTTCCCTCATAACAAATAAACTAACTGCATCAAAATGTCTGGTAAATTTAGACATGGAAATTCAGGTCTGTAATCATTACGAAATGAAACATTTTCCCCCACAATTTATACATTGATCAAAAGTGACAGTAAAGATATTTTTGTAATGAAATGTTTCTATTTCAAATAAATGCTGTTCTTTTGAACTATCTATTAATCACGATTGTAATAATTGTAATAATTTATTTTTTATCAAATAAATGCAGCCTTAAGGAGCATAAGAAACTTCTTTCAAATCACACACAAACACACACAGCAAAAATGTTATAAATAATCGAGGCATATATTTCACTGTATGAAAAATATTCACTGTATGATTATTATTCACAAATAAACAAAGGCGCATTATTTTTGTTAATATATATAAGTACCCATTTAAAATGACATACTTACAAGTTCATGATCACTAATGGACAAAAACAAATTGCTGAACCAGTTTTTTGAACGATTTGGTTCACATTTTGCTTATTGACATTTTACAGCTATACAAAATCTCAAATATTCTGCTTTTCAGAGATTATAAGGATGTGGAAGCTGCCTTAAACGCAATGAAGAATGTGGCCAGACTGATCAATGAGAGGAAGAGGCGTCTGGAGAATATTGACAAAATCGCCCAGTGGCAGAGCTCTATAGAGGACTGGGAGGTAAATCACAGGAGCATCATGGGTGTAGAGTTCACACACTTATTCACTCCCGGTATGTTTGTGGTCTCACAGGCTCTTTCCCCCTTCATTAGGGTGAAGACATCTTGAGCAGGAGCTCTGATCTGATTTTCTCAGGAGACCTGACTAAGATCTCCCAGCCACAGGCCAAAGGCCAGCAGCGAATGTTCTTCCTCTTCGACCACCAATTGGTTTTCTGTAAAAAGGTCAGTCACTCGCCTGGCCAGTGAGAGCAGAATCACTGTTATTTATGGCAGATGGTTTTTATGTGAGTGGCTCTCGGCAGTATTAAAGTTGTTCATGTCTTGATTGGCACCCCAGGATCTGCTTCGGAGGGACATCCTGTACTACAAGGGTCGGTTAGACATGGATCAGATGCAAGTGGTGGATGTAGAGGATGGGAAGGAGAAGGACTTTAACGTGAGTGTGAAGAATGCCTTGAAATTGTGTTCTCCCGGAGGAGAGGAGGTCCACCTCCTGTGTGCCAAGAAACCCGAGCAGAAGCAGCGCTGGCTGCGAGCCTTTGCAGATGAACGGGAACAGGTCCAGCACGACCTCGAAACAGGTGAACAGCACTTCTTCAGTCAGGCTCTCAGAAGCAGAACGAAAAGCATTGATTTTATTGTCTTTAATGGATTATTTTTTAGATTTTTCTCATAATGCATCATTTGTTCTCCATAAACAAAAATGTTTATGACATAACATGGCCAGTTAAGCAACCACCTAGCAATAGCAACCAGTGTCATGTTTTTCATTAATATTATTTATATACTATTGCAGGTTTGGTTCATATTTTGAATTAGATTTTATTTTTCAGGTATCGTTTTAATTGAAATTTTAGCAAAAAAGGTTATATATGCTTTTTATTTTTAATAAATCTGTTAAAGTTTAATTCACATTTATTTTTGTTTTTTATTTATTCCAGTTTGTAATTTTAGTGCTTCCTCTCAGTTTGCGATATTAACCAAACTATCACTAATGTACATTCAAACAGTTAGCAATGCCATTTGATCATATACAAAGTTCTGTCATGAAACTCTAGATGGCGCAGGCTAATAGGTCACTTAACTCAGTCTGCTCGTAATTACATCGTTATCTATAGGGCACAGCTGATTGGTTCCTGCGTATCAGTATCTAATGAGCTCACGTGCTCAACCTTCAAATACTTGGTCAGCATTTGCCTTAGTGCAGTGCGCTTCAGAAACCCTCCACCTTCCCCAGCTCCACCTGTATAGATCAGCTACGGGCCAAACACTCTTGAGAGTTGTCATGACAGAAATATTTTTACCGTTTGTATTTATATTTGCTGATCTGTTCAGCATTATATATTCGTTAATGACGAACGTGTCAGTTCTCCACAGTTGATTAAGAATGATAATCTATAAGTTTATCAATGTTTTTCTTTGTCCTCCAAACAGGTTTTACGATCACAGAGGTCCAGAAGAAGCAGGCCATGTTGAATGCGTCTAAAAGTCATCCAACAGGGAAGCCCAAAGGTGAATTTCAGCTGTTCTATTATGTATGATTGTATGCTAGAGAGCCCTTTTTTCAGGATACAGTGTGAAATCATTTCGGTTTATCATGTAGTGAATGAGTTGTGCCATGTGTGGTCACTGTTCATCTGTTCACAAGCACGTGTTTGATTATGTTTGTGTGTTGTTTCAACATTACCGCACTGCCCTGGAACAGCATTAGCTTTACAGCACCTTGTGGCACTCAGATCTCCATCACTTCTTCACCCAAAAACTTCCAAGTGCCTACGTTTTTCCGAACCTTCAGGACCTCTGGCTCCCAGGGCCACCTTAACTTCACCTCTCCTCCCTGAAGGCCCTCAGCGTAGGCAGGGGCGGGGGGTTAGGGTGCCTCCTGGGGTCCTGCGCAGGGCAATATCCTGGGTGTCCTCTCAAAGTAGAGAGCCGATCGAGTAGTCCAGGGTAATTCCAGAGTGTGTTAGTGTGACTTATTCGCTTATTTAACTGAGGCTGGGTAAAAATACTAATTTTTCTTCATTTGAATGATATCGATATTGATTCTTTATTCTTTATTTCTCTTTATCGAGTTGTTGCAGTAACATGCAGCACAACTGGTGTAGTCAATGCCCAGTTCTTTTTACTGAATTAAAAACATAGAGCACAACCAGTGTAGTCCAGTTCAGATACAAATGACTCTTTAAACCCAGTTCATTTTAGTGAACCAATAACAAACAGCACAACCAGGGAACAACCGGTTCTTTTTGGTGAATCAAAAACATAGAGCACAACCAGTGTAGTTCAGTTCAGATACAAATGACTCTTTAAACCCAGTTCATTTTAGTGAATCAATAACAAATAGCACAACCAGGGAACAACCGGTTCTTTTTGGTGAATCAAACACATAGAGCACAACCAGTGTAGTCCAGTTCAGATACAAATGACTCTTTAAACCCAGTTCATTTTAGTGAATCAATAACAAATAGCACAACCAGGGAACAACCGGTTCTTTTTGGTGAATCAAAAACATAGAGCACAACCAGTGTAGTCCAGTTCAGATACAAATGACTCTTTAAACCCAGTTCATTTTAGTGAATCAATAACAAACAGCACAACCAGGGAACAACCGGTTCTTTTTGGTGAATCAAAAACATAGAGCACAACCAGTGTAGTCCAGTTCAGAGACAAATGACTCTTTAAACCCAGTTCATTTTAGTGAATCAATAACAAATAGCACAACCAGGGAACAACCGGTTCTTTTTGGTGAATCAAAAACATAGAGCACAACCAGTGTAGTCCAGTTCAGAGACAAATGACTCTTTAAACCCAGTTCATTTTAGTGAATCAATAACAAATAGCACAACCAGGGAACAACCGGTTCTTTTTGGTGAATCAAACACATAGAGCACAACCAGTATAGTCCAATTCACAAACGAATGA
The DNA here is from genome assembly GCF_029890125.1 of Rhinichthys klamathensis goyatoka. NCBI lineage: Eukaryota > Metazoa > Chordata > Actinopteri > Cypriniformes > Leuciscidae > Rhinichthys > Rhinichthys klamathensis. The sequence continues at coordinate 1,005,618 of NW_026606669.1, read as the reverse complement.
TTCTTTTAAACCGATTTATTTTTTTAGTGAATCAAAAAACATGCTGAGCAAAAAAGCATGTCTGATTCACAAACAATCATAAAATAAATAACCGTTTTACATAAATCCATTTTAAAGTTTTCACAGAGCAGTTTATATATAGATTTTTTACAATAATTGGCAATTGAACTGCACAGTTTAGGCCATGTTGATATTATTATTTTTGTAATGTACAAAATGTACAGCATTAGCTGAGAGAGAATCGCTTTCATATAAAAGATCAAACCGAATCAACATCATAGTTCAAATGAATCAGGAAATCTGTATCGATACCCAGCCCTTTATTTACTGTAACTGTTCTAGTTTACATAATTCACTGGCAACCCATCCTTCCCTAATAAGCACACACTAAAACCATTACAGCATAACATTTAATAATATCAGTACCAGCCGACCGAAACACGCTCGTCTACTAAACCAACATGTCTACATGTCCCAGACAGCAACATAGTGTCGGCCCACATCTGGAATCCACTGGAATCAGATGTGGGCCGGATCTGGGCAGACACTATGTTGCTGTCTGGGCTGTGTCCTGTTCTCTAATGAGCGACTGAACTCTCAGGTGTCCTGACCCCGTGTTTATGTCCTCCTCCCCACAGCTGTGACCAGGCCCTACTATGACTTCCTGCTGCGTCAGAAGCACCCCACGCTTCCCACCTCCCTGCCCCAGCAGCAGGTCATCATGTTGGCCGAACCCAAACGCAAGACCTCCAATTTCTGGCACAACATCGGACGCTTGACACCGTTCAAAAAATGAGGGACATTCGCGGTTGTGCCTGAACTTGTGTTTTTATCCCAGTGTAACATGTTTATTTTTATTGTCCAATTGCGAAAGCACTTTATGGGTTTGTTACAATCACAGCATCACTCCCAGACGTTGTCGAACATCACGGGAGGGGCGTTCCTGCTACGTTGTCCGGCTACTACTGCTCAACCGCTCCACTTCCCGACTAACACGACTACTGCTGCAAGTTATCGTACGGACACGCTTCATCAAAAGAGCCCCGCTTGAAGAGAGGACTTCTTTATATGTCGGTTAATTTATTTTCAAGTTTTCAATGTATGCCAGCTATCCACAGTGCCCAACTACTAGCTTTTGTATGTAATTTGATACTTTTTTGTGTAACCCATGATAAAGTTTCAAAGGGTTCCGCACAAGATGAAAGTAGACAGTGTCGAGATTTATTACTGTATTAACTTCCTCAAGGCTGTCACCCGAAGTCCGTCGATATCATGCCAGTCTGTGTATGCAACTATCAACTTCTCCGAACTTTCTCCTCATGAAGCTTTTGACGACGTCCCATCGGTACTCACCGTTTCAGATGAGTGTTTCATGTACGTGCTCAATTTAAGTCTGCTGCCTAAATAATGACTCCTCTGTAACGAACTTCTCTCTGAAGTGCCATTCCAGACGTGACCCGGATGTTGTGATGGGGGGTTGCATGAATTTGCTGTGAAACTCGACATTTTCGACCCAAATAAAATTCTCAATATTCTGTCATTCTGATAGATAATGGAAAGAATATCTCTGACAGTTGTCAAATATGTATATGATTATCTTTGACCACAAAACCAAGTATGTTAATAAAAAGCATTTGTAAGTGTTATGAATCTGACATTTGGTTAACGTAAAACTGATTTTTATTATTGTTGATGTTGAAATGCTTTCTATTCCAGCTTAATGTGCAATGACTACTATTATCTTTGCACAATGATTTTCCAGAAGAACAGCCCAGCCACTGTTGTTTTTGTACTATTTATTAATATTTTAAATGAGGTTTTTATTTTACATTTCCAGATTTAATTTGTAGGTTTTTATTTGTGCTTTTGTCATTTTTATTAGTTTGATTGTTTATATTTCTATTTAGCTTTTTTTTTTTTTTTTTGTCTTAGTAATTTTAATATTTTATTGATTTTAGTTAGTTGACAAGGCAACATTTCTCATTTTCATTTAAGTTTTTAATATAATATTTTTTACATTTGATTTAATCTTTCAATTTTAATAGTTTTATTGTTAGTTAATAACACCGCTTTTCCCAAAAGAATTGTTTCCACACACTGTCAATATTGTTGCAGTTCTGTTTGGTGGCACTACAGTGAAATTGCACTCTTCACTATTAATAAGATATGTCTTAGTAGACACTTGCTGCAGTGTTTACGTTTTAATCTTTACAAAATGAAAATACTGCCACCCAGTGGTCAAGATTCATGCTAACATATCAATTCACTGTTACTATGGTTTTTCAAAATTAGCATCCAGAGTGTTCAGCTTTGTCTGACCTTGAAACAAGACATAATTATATCAAGCAATAAGACATATACAAATATTAGTTTACGCTTTATTTTAAGGTGTCCTTGTTGCAGTCGAATTATACATTCAAATACTTAATAATTCCTAACACATACTTACTATATGGTAAGGATTAAGGTTAGGTTCAAGGTTAGTTGCATAATTAAGCATAATATACTGTTATTACTACAGTAAGTACATGTAACATGTAAAATAAAGTGTTACCAAATATTTTTTAAAGAAAAATGAAAGATCACACGAAACAGCAACACTGTTATATATAGTTTATATAATATTTATTCGAGCACCATAGCACATTATAGCAAAATCAATTAGTTTAGCAGTAAAAAAAAAAATCAGTTGGCACATAAATCCGATTAATAGTTTGCAACCTCGGACTGCTGTTCGTTACTGTAAGGCTACTTACGCCGCCCCTCCAATGGCAGAGGAGGCGTTCACACAACAGGAAATGGCAGTGTAGAAGACTTTTATATTGCTTTGCGCTACAGTAAATTCTGATCTCTCTCAGATCACATCTGGAGTGTTACTCTTGTCGAACCCACATCTAAAATGTGATCTTAATTGAGCAGCTCCAAGTAAGTAATTGGCACTTTGCCTTTCTGATTGCCCCTTTGCCCCATCAGCCAATCAGAGTCCATGCCTGGAACACTGCTCACGGTGATCACCTGACAGGGAGAAATGAGCACACAAATACAGGTTAAGACTCCTAATGATCCATGTAATGCCTAAATCGGAGTACGTTGATGAAGACGCACCTCATCAGCGAGTAGAGAGAGCTCACTGCTGCTGGCAGCGTCGTAGTCGTAGAGCACGCGGGCCTTACGGGTGCCCGAGGTGCTGCGGAGCTCGTTGAGCGCGGGTGAGGTCTGGCTGGGTGGCGGAGCGGGCAGGGAGGCGGCCGACGGCGCCGAGAGAACCGAGACGCTGGCGGAGGAGCTGCCAGCCGGCTGATTGTTATTAGAGAACGTGGATGGAAAGCTGGAGGAAATAAGGGAGCATGTTACTACTGCTTTAAATATAGAAATAACAATGTAGCTACATATATTCCATACATCGCAATTTGACTGTTTAGCAGAAACAGAGGAACTGGTGTAAAAGAATATACACTCACCTAAAGGATTATTAGGAACACCATACTAATACTGCGTTTGACCCCCTTTCGCCTTCAGAACTGCCTTAATTCTACGTGGCATTGATTCAACAAGGTGCTGAAAGCATTCTTTAGAAATGTTGGCCCATATTGATAGGATAGCATCTTGCAGTTGATGGAGATTTGTGGGATGCACATCCAGGGCACGAAGCTCCCGTTCCACCACATCCCAAAGATGCTCTATTGGGTTGAGATCTGGTGACTGTGGGGGCCATTTTAGTACAGTGAACTCATTGTCATGTTCAAGAAACCAATTTGAAATGATTCGAGCTTTGTGACATGATGCATTATCCTGCTGGAAGTAGCCATCAGAGGATGGGTACATGGTGGCCATAAAGGGATGGACATGGTCAGAAACAATGCTCAGGTAGGCCGTGGCATTTAAACGATTCCCAATTGGCACTAAGGGGCCTAAAATGTGCCAAGAAAACATCCCCCACACCATTACACAACCACCACCAGCCTGCACAGTGGTAACAAGGCATGATGGATCCATGTTCTCATTCTGTTTACGCCAAATTCTGACTCTAACATCTGAATGTCTCAACAGAAATCGAGACTCATCAGACCAGGCAACATTTTTGTCTTCAACTGTCTAATTTTGGTGAGCTCTTGCAAATTGTAGCCTCTTTTTCCTATTTGTAGTGGAGATGAGTGGTACCCAGTGGGGTCTTCTGCTGTTGTAGCCCATCCGCCTCAAGGTTGTGCGTGTTGTGGCTTCACAAATGCTTTGCTGCATACCTCGGTTGTAACGAGTGGTTATTTCAGTCAAAGTTGCTCTTCTATCAGCTTGAATCAGTCGGCCCATTCTCCTCTGACCTCTAGCATCAACCAGGCATTTTCGCCCACAGGACTGCCGCATACTGGATGTTTTTCCCTTTTCACACTATTCTTTGTAAACCCTAGAAATGGTTGTGCGTGAAAATCCCAGTAACTGAGTAGATTGTGAAATACTAAGACCGGCCCGTCTGGCACCAACAACCATGCCACGCTCAAAATTGCTTAGTTTGGACATTCAGTTTGGAGTTCAGGAGATTGTCTTGACCAGGACCACACCCCTAAATGCATTGAAGTAACTGCCATGTGATTGGTTGATTAGATAATTGCATTAATGAGAAATTGAACAGGTGTTCCTAATAATCCTTTAGGTGAGTGTATATATATATATATATATATATTACAAACAAATACATATAGATACAAAAGTGAGCCAACCTTCCCAGCTGTTTCTGCAGATTGACCATGTACTGGTAACACTGGGCATAATATGCAGCCTGAGCGTCCACAAAATCATTCAGACAGCGCAAGTGATGAGCCTGATGATGAAAAAGGAGAGCACAACCGTCAGCGTGCATCAAATACATAAAATAGACATGATTATACATCAGTGTTTCCCACAGAATCTATCATTTATCCCAACTGCACTTAAAAGTTCGATCCGTTCTGACAAACAGACAGTGTCATTTATTAAGACTAAAAGAATGAGCCCTTTGACTCATTCATTAAAATACAGATTCATTAAATGACTGATTCATTAAAAAGAATGGCTCATAAGAGACATTTATTCAAATTGATACAAAGAATTAGCCTTTTTTCGGATTCATTAGAACAGGCTCATAAAATTCACTAAGACTGTTTCATTAAAAATAGGCTTATACAAGTAATTCATTTGCAAACTCATTGTAGTCATGCTATTGTTATTGAGTGCAGTGAAGTCATCAAATTGAAAAGGGTGTAATTTGATGTTGTTTTGCAGGACCTATCACATTTAATACAAACTCCTAATCCAGCTCATCCTGCAAAGTTGAGCTCCAGCCACACCTGAACCAGTTAATGGAGATCTTCAGGAGCAGGGGTTCCCAATCCCAGTCCTCAGCCTCCCTGCTCTGTACGTCTCTTATCTGACAGGCTCAGTTGAGGGGTGGGTTTCATTAGACCATATGTGTTTCACGAGGTGACTTAATAGGGTATTTGGGAATCTTAAGGGAGATTCCAACACACCCCAATCTACTTTATTTTTTGTTAGGAGCTGCTGATAATAATATAGAGTGCTTCAAACAGGAAATTGTTTAATCTCCTTACTTATGCTGCCCGTAAGAGTATTTTCCTTAAATGGATCTCTGATAAACTGCCAACAGTGTCAGAGTGGCATAAAGTCATATTTGATTTTCTCTTACTGGAATATACTAACTGGTCAAAAGGGAAAATTGATATGTTTTTATCAGATATGGACCCCTTTTTTAAGTACTTAGGTCTCAGGATTTCACGTATCTTTTTTGCAAAAGCTTGGCAGGTCAACATGAACCTATTTTTTTGTTGTCTTTTGACGATGCATGTATCTGGTTTATGTTGGAATGTGCTTGTGATCTGTGGTTGCTGTTCTCTTCTATTGTTTTATTATGTTAAAGAATAAAATAAATAAATAATAATAATGATATATTATGGCAACAAACTTTAAAGGGTTAGTTCACCCAAAAATTAAAATTCTGTCATTAATTACTCACCCTCATGTCGTTCCAAACCTGTAAGACCTTCGTTCATCTTCGAAACACAAATGAAGATCTTTTTGATGAAATCTGAGAGTTTTCTTCTGTCCCTGCATTGACAGCTACGCAACGGACACTTTGATGCTTCAAAATGTTCAAAAAGAGATGGTAAAACGAATTCCAAATTGTCTGAAGAGACTCTACTGCTTTACAATGACGAACAGATTACATTTATGTGAACTGATGAATGTTTATGTGTGAATAAAAGCCTAAATTCAAACTGTTCATCATTCAAAGTGATCGAGTCTCTTCAGAAAATTTGGACTAAACCACTCAACTCATATGGATTAGTTTTACGATCTCTTTACAAACTTGTTGATGTGTCAAAGTGGTAGTTGTGTAGACTGGGAAATAAAGACTGGGAAATAAAGGGACAGAAGAAAACTCTCAGATTTTCCCAAAAAGATCTTCATTTGTGTTCTGAAGATGAACGAAAGCCTTGCATGTTTGGAACGACACGAGGGTGAGTAATTAATGACAGAATTTCCATTTTTGGGTGAACTAACCCTTTAAACTCGTCTAATATGTGCGACTTGAGTTTCATCTGTATGATGACATTGCAGGTTGTTGTGAAAGAACACATTTTGTTAAGTGAACTTCATCAGATATCCGGTGCTCAGGGAGTAGGGAGCAGTGAACACTGCATAGGAACCCTGTCAATCAGGATGCACCCGGGTTCATAGCGCTCTCTTCTAATGAGCTGATGATCTGAATCAAGTGTGCCAGATAAGAGAAAGATATAAACTGTTTGGAAACTGGTTTAGGTTACAGTGAAGGGTTGGTTTAGGGATCAGTTTTTGGTGTAGGCAATCAGTACTTGACATGACCAATAAAACCAGTTTATGCTGAACTGGTTTGGGGAGAACAAAAAAAATCCCGCCTGTTCAGGAGCACTTAGATAATTAGACAGGCGTGTTTGATAAGGGTTGGTTGGATCTGAACTCTGCAGGTCACTAGATCTCCAGGAACAGGTTAGGGCACCCCTGCTTAAAGAGATTCTGGCATCATTTACTCACCCTCATGTCGTTCCAAGACTGTTTGCCTTTCTTCTGATGAACACAAAAGACATTCTGAACACATTTCCTTAACAAACCATTTTGGGGACCACTGGCATCAATTATATATGAAAAAAGAACATTATGAGGGTGAGTAAAGGATGACAGAATTTTCCTTTGGATGAACCGTCCCTTTAACTTGGGTAAAGCATTATTTTGCCATGGTGCTGCAGTGGCGCAGGAATCACTGATATACACAAAGGATGTGTGAGCGTACATGAGTGCTGCCGATACCCTCCAGCAGAAGTCTGGTGATCTCGGCCTGCCGGTCAAACTCACTCTGTGCTATCCTCAGTTCTGTGTCTGCCTAAGGGAAACACACACACACACACAAAATCACATCACATATATCCCCACAAACAGATTCAGAATCACATGGATGTCTAAGCTGCTCTAAGCTGAGTCAGGTGGGAATATAATCAGGTTTAAAGCTCCCTCTTCTGGACACAAGTATGATGTTTGAGTTGTGTGTAAGAGCAGTTCCTCGTTCATGTGGCAGGGTGAGTTGATGTCAGACAGCACAAGCACAGATAACAGGGCAGCTGTCTCCGTTTTCTTCACCAGTGTTAGGGGAGGAAAGACTCGAGCGCACTCACCTGCTGCACCTCCTCTGTCCACAGCTGGCCAGCATTCAGAAACAGTAACAAACTTGTCAGGTCAAGGAAACAGATCAACTCAAACCACACAAACCGATCACTCCTCACAATCAACAACGTTCATAACTGCCTGGAGCCGTTATGTTAGGGAGGTTTAATGGTGTCAACATTCATGCACAGACACATTCACTGGGAGGAACCAAAACAGGGAGCTGTTCACTCCTTATGATAATGAATAAGCACATGCACAACACTGAAACATGAGCCAAACACCTCACGGTGGAACAGGACAATGTTTCGCAAGTTTACTGAAGTGCTGAATCTGGTGCTGAAGTGCTAAATGCTTTATACCATTCTGAGATATATTTGAATGAACATTGAAATACTTAACCAATATGAAAATATATATCATCTATTTATAAGGATATTAATGTCAAATAAAATGGTACTAATATAAAATTCTATACTATTTTGTCTTAAAAACAAAACAATAAAATCAATTGTTTTAAATGCTACAAATGAATTTACGCATTATATTGTTATGCATAAAAATGTATTTACATTTTTTGCTAAAGATTAGATTTGAGTGTTAATAAACTATAAGCTTAATTTAAATATTTAAAAGAAAATTAAGAGTTAGATGATGCCAAACGTAATCTAAATGTAAAATAGAGGAAACGAGTATCACAATTAAATATCCAATATCAGCTGATAAAATGATAATATATAGCTGATATTGGATAAATGATAATGATAAATATATATATAAAAATATATATATATAAAAAAGAGACTGCACAGGCACAGAAGACACGGATTCATATATTATCAATGGACAGATGAAAAACAAAACCACACCAAACACAGTAACTGCATTCTGTTGCCCTCAAAGTAAATTAAATGGCGTGTTAAGCACATCTCATCTCACATATCAGGATTCGCATTTACCACAAAAACACATAAATTGACACTGCTATTTCTGTTCAGTTAGACAGAAATACAAGCATGTGTTGATCAAGATGTGTTTTTTGAATGTAAAAATGTTCTCTCCACAGAATGATTCTCTCCAAAGATGGTGGATTTTGTGAAGGGCAAGAGAGGGCAGATGTTTTATTAGACACGACAGACAAACCTTTAGCCACCTGACATGCAAGAAGCTGAGCATGTAAGAAAAGTGAGCCACATACTCCTCTCCCAGCGGAGAGCTTGAGTTCAGCTCCTTCGGACGGAGGCAGGCAAGCAGAGAGACAGAGAGAGACATAATGAGAGAGAACTGTGGAAAATAAGAGAGGTTAGAGATCCAAAGACACGCACACGCAAAAGGGCATTTAACACAAGCATCACCTCTGTTAGTTACACTGCGCTAAGAGCATTAGAGAGCTGGCGGCTAGCGTGGGAAAGAGGAAAAAACAGCTTTCACTCTTCAAAATTCATCTCGGTTAAGCTAGAAATGCCACTAAAGAAAAAAGCAGTTTATTATAGCATTCTCTCTCTCTCTGTGTGTGTGTGTAAAATACTAACTGCAGAACGAGCATCAGCCACTCTGGCCTTCTTCATTCTGTTTTTGGCTGCATCCAGATCTAGACGCTTATTCTGAAGCAGTTTGCGCTCTTTCTGTAAAGAAAAAACACAACAACAGATAAATTAAACGGTTTAAAAGATAAAATGTATAATGTAATATATTGTGGTCAAAGGTACTGTATGTTCAATGGTATGCTGATGCTCACAGATATGGTTTTAAAATCTCCCTCAATGAAGTTCCTGAAAGGAGTGAGGAAATTGATGGCGGAGCTGTGAATGAACTCTTTCTCTGCGCTGCCTAACAGCTTCTCAGTCTCCCCACATTTAACAAGAGCACTACCTGCAGCACATCAGAGGACGACAAGACATTCATCTCAGCACACACACTCATTGAGACACATTCATCAGCTTGAAATTACATTAACGGAATATGGAGCTCACAAAGAGTATTTCGATGTAGATTGACAGCCACACTTCTGGGTTCTTTCACACTATACACTATCCTATATATACACACACACTACTGTTCAAAAGTTTGGGATTTTTTAATGCATTAAATTGATCAGTGACAGTAGAGTCATTTATAATGTTACAAAACTTGTAATGTATCTATTTTATAAATGCTTTTCTTTTGAACTTTCTATTCATCAATGAATCCTTAAAAACAAAATGTATCGCGATCTCCACAAAAAAACAGTAAGCAGCACAACTGTTTTCAACATTGATAATAATAAGAAATGTTTTTCGAGCAGCAAATCATCATATTAGAATGATTTCTGAAGGATCATGTGACACTGAAGAGTAAGACTGGAGTAATGATGCTGAAAATTCAGCTTTGAAATCACAGGAATAATATGACAATATTCAATAAGAAATCAGCTATTTTAAATTGTAATAAAATTTCACAACATTACTGTTTTTACTGTATTTTTGTTCAAATAAAGTAAGCCTTGGTGAGCTTAAGAGACTTATCTAGTATACACATATATCTCTAGATACATATTAGTTGTATAAAAAAATTTGTTGTATGACCGTGGCCTAATAAACTGAATGAATCTAGCTTATAAGAAAGCACATAGGTTAACAAAATAAAGATACAAAAAATGTATAATTACTAGAGCCAGTGTTTATTCAAACTCAAGTCGTGTGTGAAGGTGTCATTTCAAAATATATGTCTTCACTATAAACCATCGGTATCCCTTTATAATAACAGACAGATGTTTAATCAATAGAAAGCTGCTTGTCTGAAGAAGTGTTTGCTTTTTGTGACGTCGCAATAATTTCATGGACGTAGCCCCAAAAACTAGCGGAGACTGTCAGGGTCCAGGATCAGTGGGACGAGATCACGTAATGAGCTTACCGTACGCAGTTCCAGGTCCGAACTCGTGTCCCGAGTCGATCATGCACTCCCCTAGCAACTCGTGGTTGTTGGCACGTGTTGGGACTTTTTTGTCCAGCTTCTCGTAAAGGAACTCCTCCATCCGGACATCTACACACATCAGACAAATTCAATTAAGACGGAGTCAGATGAGACCACATGCAACCTCTTAAGCAAGGCCGGTCACCCACGGCCACAGGCACAAATTACTGCTGCTGAATATCAAAAATATCTTACAAAGAGTTACTATTGATATGTGTGCATGTCAAGAAAAAGAAAATCATGAGCCTTCCCCTTTATGCTGCTTGGGAAATAAAGCAAAGTAAACCTCTATGCCACCAAAAGCCTAAATAAAGATAGAGATGTGTTTCTTTCTTAATTCTAAGACAGCCTAAGATCATAAATGCAAGATATAACCCACTTTGTTTTGACTTCCTGGCTAAACAGCTAAAAAATACTCTGGGTCCTAAAGGCTGGGTCCAAATCCCATCGCAAGGAACAGATGGGGAACCTAACACTGTTCTCCTGCAATTAGGGTTACTGCAATAGCGGGATGATTTCACAAACTGTAATGCTGAGTTCATTTCCTCTCTACTGGTGATACAAATGAGCACATGTTGACTGGCAGTATTGCTGAACCACAGTCCTGTTTAATCGCACGCATTTCTTCTTACTAGGGTTCGGCTGCAGCACAACTTCAGTTTGTTTCATGATCTTCTCCGTCCAGTGTTTGGTGGATTCTGCCCGAATCAAAAGGGTCTCCAGGTGGGCGTCCAGCTCAGTCTTCTCCGCCTGCCCAAACGTCTCCTCTGTGAACTACATGGATTGCAAACAGTTTGTTGACAGACAGTTCTGACACATGACATTTCAGCAGTATAGTTTACATATTACATTTGACTTTTTACAGTTGACAGTGTTTAAGTTCACACATTATAGCTGTGGCTTCAAAACCAAAACCTAGTGAGCTGCTGACCTAAACAGCATTTCCGGCCAACATATGACTTTTTCCCACTGTTTACATGAATAATAAAAGTATATATTTCGGTCATTGACAAATAAAGCTTCACAAAAGGTGTTTTTTAAAAATCTTTTTTAAACTGATGTAATGCATTTTTTTGAGTCTTGAACAATGTGTTAAACAAGTTTTCAAAGTGTTTCATTTTTGACACTTTTTATGTCAGGCGGTATAACCAAATAGTTGTATGTGTATATACTGTAGTTGTACCACCTGACATGGAGTACCAACCTACCCATACTTGAAATGAGCAGTTTTTACCAGTATATCGGAGAGATCTACAAACCTTTTCACTCTGCCACAAGAATCAGTTGGGCTTATCATGTTTACTGTTATTACATAGTCAATTCATAATAAACGAGGCATGTTTTGCAGTGCCACCCTGACATCTGAGAATATACAAATTGCTAATGCTATAGTATTACGTTTTTATTTTTGTATTATTAAGACACCATTTTAAATAGTTTTCTTAGTCTGTTCATTTGTTCAGACAGTTGCACCACCTGAGATAACAAAACATAAAATAATATCTATTTTTAAATGTACTAAAAATTAATTCAAACTAAATAGGTTTTAAAGATTAAAGTGATATGTCATGCATTTATCAAATTATTTTAAAAGGAAATAATGCACTTGACCACAAAAATATGCATGGCATGTCATTGACCCATTTATATTATATCAAAATAAAAACAAAAAACAAATAAAAAACAATATCCTAAAATAAAATGCACCATTTGTCGCATTAAATTTGACATATGCCTATTACAGTTGACATACTAACACACATAGTTGATAAACCGTTTTATTTCTTCTGACAGGAATAGTGAACAAAACCTAAAAAATGAAAACAAAAAAAACTGTCACCACCCCAATGCTGTTCTAAACTAATGAATTTGAATTCATATGTATTTTCTGTAAAGCCCCAAAGGGAGATGTTAGGCAGAATGACAGTTTTGGTAACCAGTCACTTTAAAATGGTAAAAAGAAGTAAGTTAAGGAGTGAATGGGGACTTCGGCTGTCAGTTCATAACAATCTGCTTTTGTGGAGGAGTGAGAAGTCATACAGACACGAGGGTGAGTAAATGAAGACACACACAGCTGTCAATTTGCCGGAACTGTACTTTTAAGTAAAGTAAATAAAAACAGTTTAAAAACAACAGACTAAACGCCCCGTCTTGGGGGTTTTAAAGTAATTTAAAGACATTAACGTTATACCTGCACAGCACGGCTGAGGAAAGTGCCCGCGTCCGCTGCTAGTCGTCTAACGTTGAACTCCATGTCTGTGTTTATGAATAAACCGATGTGTTTAAACCTTCAGTCTGAACTGAAGCCTGTTAGCAAACACAGATTAGCCTGCTATAGCCTCTCTCCGTCTGGCCAAAACACTTCTGAATTCAGCTCGCTTTGTTGTGATAAGCGTGTAGTCCATGTAAGAAAACGCAACTGGAAAGATATCTAATGAAAAATAAACGCGTGAGGCTGTGTTAAGGCTGTCTGGTGTGTATTGTGATGTATCTGTCAGTAGTGTAGCTGCTAACGCAGAGCAGCAGCTGTTGTTGGAGTGTGTGAGTGTGAGAAGAGAGGAAGGACAAACTCAACGAGAACCAGCGGGTGTGTCACTCTCAAACCATAGTGTGTGTGCTGCCTACTTAGCAGTTTGGCTATAAAATATAACAAATACTGTCTGTCTATAGTATTTGGAAAAATACTATTTCGTATTTGGTTCTAAAAAAAAGAGCCAAAGAGTGAGAAAATTATTGTTAACTTAATATGTGGCACATTTAGCTTGACAAACTAAAAATAAATCAATAAATAATAGGAAATAATAAATAAAATTAGTAATGTTGTGAGAGGCTAAATGAAAAAAGCAATAAGCATAAATAAATAACAGGAAATAAATCAACAAAAACAAAATAAACTAATTTGCTATAAAGTATAATGTAAAAAGAAATATCTAATATTTTAAAATTAAATAAATGTTAAAACAAATACGTTTTATGTTGTTAAACAAAACACGGAATAATAGGAAATTACAAATAAATAAACCAAATAAAATATGGTGATATGAACATTAAAATGTCAAATATTACTGCTTGCTTCGTGTTTAAGAAAATGGAAACCTTTTAAAGTAGCCTATTGTTTTTTTCCTGATAAATAAAAACAATTTATTCTCTCCCCATGAGGTCTGAGTTTTCATGATGTCCACTAGATGGCGCTATCGGTCAAAACAAGTAGTTGCGTAGTATTTATTTGACTTTTTAGTGCAATAATAACAAAACAGATACAAAGTGTTTCATTGAATATTAGTTTAATGCCACAAAATGTCATTTATATATATATATGCCATTTTCTACAAGCCTGGTTGTGATTTCATATAACAAAGGTATCAAGTTATAACTTTTTCATATTTTAAGCTACAACTTTCATGAACTGTCTCATCAAAATCACAACCATGGAAGATGATCTTTAGGCAAAAGAAAAAAAAAATCATAAGAACATGTATGATTTTATATTCATATCAGTTATTTTCCACTTCCTTATTAACTTTGCATACTAAAAAGTTAAAGCTGTTGGAGATTAACAACTTTCTTTGCAAGATCTAACAAAGTGTTATATCGCAAAGTCTTGCTTTTCCAGGAACTTGGGATTCCTTCAACACCAACCTGAAAACAAGTGTCACAGTATTAGATATTGAGAGCCATATTACATAAACGCAAAAGTTACTGCATAGTCATTCTGTCATGTATGACATAATCACCTGATGAAAGATTGGAATGGATTGCTCAGTTAAAGATAAGTGTTCAACAACAGATAACACAAGAAGAATTTGACCTTGATTACATATAGACTACTTTGTATTATAATAGAGCAATGTGGTCAAACAGATCACACGGCCATTCATATATTTCTGCAGTACCTGAGCTCCAATGCAGGCGCCTATGAAGGAGCTCCTGCTACAGGTGCATCCACCGCAGCCCATGGCGTCCCGGACAGCCTGCTCATAGCCGCTGGCTGTCAGAACCCCATGCAGCGCTGCCTGGAACGCACCTGGCAAACCTGAGGGACGTGACATAGCCCGTAACTAACAATCAATCTAAAAAAAAAACCAACAAAACTGAATGCTTCAGCTAAAGAGACATGGGCCTACTGTAGTGTGCATACAGTATTGTATTGTTCAGAGAATAATACAATATCAGCTACAGGTTAACTGAATGTAACTAACCTCAGGTATTTGGAAAGACAGTGGGAATGAGCTCTTTGGGTTTCTTGCTCAGATTGTCCTTTACTTGATGAATGTGCCCTAAGTTAGAAAACACAGTGAATGACGTGATTCGCAGGGTTAAATGATGCATTAGCCTCAGCTAAAGAGACAAGTGACAGTATATGCGGCTTCATCTGTGAAGAATCCAGCTCATAACACAGTACCAAGCTGCTTATACCAGCTATGGCTTTGTCCAACTCCTGAGGGTTTTTTCTGTTCGGGTCATTGAGCTGTTTCAGCACTGCATCCAGGGCCTTGGGATCAGAACCATTCAGGATGAAATGCTCCAAGAACCTGAAGAAAGAGCAACTTTTAACACTGGCATTTCCCATCATATTAAAGAGATCAGTTCATACACCATTTCCTCACAAAATTTAAACTGTCATATGCCACCATCTAAGTATCATACTGGAAACTGAAATAAATAACCTAGTTGTATGTACGTGTCACATGGTCTCATGTTGTCAATCATATATTACCAACCTAGCAGCAGCGAGAGTTACCGCCACACATATGTCGTTGTTTTGTGTGACACGGATGGCTTCCTCAACCCTCTCCAACATCTCTGGCTTTCCAGCATAGCACGCTACAATGGGAGCCAGCTTTGCCACTCCATCTATTTGATTATCAGTTTCACAACCTGGAAAGTGTCACAATAAAGATTTATTGTTGATTTACATAGAATGTTCTTATAATTATACGTTTGAAAAACATTTAAATGAATTTGTGTTTATTAACAATAATGTGGCTACACAAAATATTTAGGAGGATGGTTATCTGACAATACCTGTCTCTTCCTTGCCTGCATCCACATTTTTTATAAAGCTCTTAAGGCTTGCATGTCTCCAGGGTCCCTCAATAGGTAGTTGAGGCCTGGGAGCTTGAGAGAAAAAATGATAAAATCATGAATAATTCAAGAAAACAAAACAAACCTAACCATCTGTCTGGGGTTATGAGTCAAAATGACAGACAAACGTGCAGGCATGGTTCTCATTGTTAACTAAAACATGACATTGAAAGATAAAATAAGAAAAATAAATATTAATAAAAAAGCGTATTAGAAAAACTTAAACTAAAGAAAATTAGAAATGTTACTTAGGCAACTCACTGAAATAAGTTGAAGTTAAAGCAATAAAATTGAACTTAAACTGAAATAAAAATAAATTAAACCTGAATAATAGCAATACAAATAATAGCAGTACAAAACTAATAAAACGTCTCAGGTTCCGACTGTAACCTGCGTGACCGGCGGTGTCTGAAGCACGTGTGCAAACACAACAATTTCATTGGCCAACGACAGTGTATGACGTCATTACCAGAGCACCTGTGAGTATAAGAGGGTGCCTGCAATGTAACTGAAATTGTGGTATTTGCACATGTGGTTTAGACACTGCTGGTCACGCTGATGGCGTTCCCCATAGGGTCAATCCATATTTTAAATTATAATAGTATATAAATAACACTAGAACAACAGGTGTGTTTTAAATGTACATTTATTTAAAATAATTAAAAGTAAAATAAAATGTAAGGACATACTGTATATACAGTATATATATATATATATATATATATATATATATATATATATATACACACATATATACACATTTCTTATTAGAATTGTTTGTAATAAAATAGCTGTTGTAATTATGTAGAAAAATAAATATACCTTGGAATATTTCAAGAACAACTAATAAAAAAGTAAATAAGATGAAAATTTGTGCAATGGATTTAATCTACCTCCTTTGTCTCTGTAAGGATCATTGACTGGTGTGTCATATTCAGATCCCGGTCCAAAGAACTTGTAGGTGCGCTGCTTCAAATCTTCCACATTCAAACCTGTTAACCCATGAACCACAACATGGCAAAATAACATGATGATACACATAGTACCACAGTCAAGCTTTTATATAGCTACATACTGGAATGTATCATGTTCTAATTGTTTTGTTGAGTATTTTTCACCTCCACACTCAGACAGGGACTCCAGGAGCACGAAAGCTTGATCTCCATAGCAGCTCTGATGTCCAGTGTTCCTCCTGTAGAACGGGTTTGCAGACTCAGGGTGGAACTCAGGCTGAGGACTTTTAGAGAGTAACACACTCAGCTTCTGCAGGTCATAGACCCAGTGGAGCGGTTGTGCTGCAGGGTATATAAACACAAATCTGTGTAAACATTTGATTATAGGTAACTTACACATTACCTGCTTCTATAATTAATTACTGTAGTAATAACAAGAAGAACCATGTGTGATTACATAAATTGCAATGTCATACATGTGCATGTTCTTTAGCAGTATTAATGCTTATAAAAACAATAACATTTACTATAACACTGCGATGTCAATTAGACTGTGGTAAATTACAGAACGTGACTCTGTTGTTATATATAATATTGTGTAACTAGTATTCGTAAGTAAGTCAAACCTGCAGCATCGGCCACAGCTGAGGCAACGATAGCTCCGATAGCCCTGTCAGCCAGGGCAAGAGCCATCTGTGTCAGCGAGATAAAACGAAATATGAGAGAAACTGTATCATTATGCTCACCTAAGCTTATAGCATATATTCAACGTACACAACTGAAACTCGTACTAATGTTTAATACAGTTTAAAACAAAAGTGTTTCTCACCTTGAAATCCAATACTCTTCAAGGAGAATCTGAAGTTTGAGTTGCACAACGAATTTAATGTGGAAGCGCTTGTGTTGTGTTGTGTTATGGAACTGCGTTTCCCGTGCTGCTGATTGGACGGAATTAAGCACGTGACAACACAACGCCTCACACGCACGTGCAACGTCGACTGTTTTTATACATTTTAAACCAAATAAATAACAAATTAATAAATAAATAACTAATTATGTTATTTAAAACGAATTCATTTCGATATATTTCCTAGACGATTCATGTATATTCATTTAACCACGGCACACTATAAAACCGCTTTCATAAAATTGTCTGAAAGTTCTAAAAGAAAAAAACAAATTAATAAGCAAACTCATTTTACTAGAATATTCACTCATGGTCATTAATCTTCATTACTGGAAAAGTATAAGAGAACGTTTGCACTATCTGTGTGAGTTCGCTCTTAAATCAACTTCTCCATCGTTGTATTATGAATGATCAGCTATCTAAAGCCATGTTTAATCCATCCTGAATGTCCTAAATTCCCAGTGAAAGGCCTACTTCACCATTAAAAAGCTAACGTTAAACGATTGTCTTATAAACTATAGCCCTCACTACTACTACTACTAATAATAATAAGTATCTCTTTGTATTATTCTAATGATTTTCTTTTATTCTGGACATTATTAATCATACAGGTTGGACAAATAATTTATTTACAGTTTTACAGCGTACTACAAACCACAAGTCACTGTGATATTTAGAAGAGGAAAGAGAAATCCTCAAGAGGTTTTAAAACTAACGGAAAAGGAAACTCATTTGATAGGCTAAGGGGGGCGAAATTATCCTACTATGATACAGACTTGGCTCTTAATATTCATGAGACGAGCCTTCGCAATTGGAAGATTACAACGCAGCGTCAGCAGCGTGTCATTAATATTCATGAGATCAGACTTCTCCATTGAAAGATTACCAGACTTCGCCGCACGACTCAATTATTATAAAAAACTTTGCCATACTAGAATTCGTAACTTCACTGATGGGGATTTATAGTCCTAGCAGACCGCGGATAAACCCAAATTAGTACGCACAAGTCTCAGTTTTGACAACCAAGAGCGCACGCACAAAAAAGAAAACCACGGATGCCAAATATAACGCAAGGTGTGCGCGCTGCTCTGCTTCGGGTGTTTCTACATCATCTTAGCTTCATTTAACGGTGTCAGATTTATTTCACAGTTGTTGATTTTAATTTTATACGCGCATTATGGAGTACTGGAGGCAATGCAGCTTGTGGCTGATCAACTGTAAAGTTTTGCCCCGGAATCATCGGGTCACGGCGGATGCGGCGCAGGTTTTTGATTTGGCCCAAACTCTACGGGATGGGGTGCTTCTGTGTCAACTGCTGAACAATCTCAGACCCGACACCATTAACCTAAAAGAGATCAATCTCAGACCACAGATGTCACAGGTGAGCGCAAACAATAGATAGACTACTGTTATTTTATTACTTATAACTACTTCTGTTAAACGTTGTATTGTTTTCTTTTAATGTATTGCAGTTATGGAAACACTAACCTACTGACACTGGACTCACATAAGACTCCTGTAGTACACACATATGAGAAGTATATAGCTCTTTCAGTACACTTGTTTCTACCCTACATATTATATACGTAGGCCTAGCCTATATTTTGACATTTTTTCATTTAAACCTTTATAGTACTAGCCAGTGCCATATAGTACTGTAAGGGGCCCTAGTGCCAGTGGTAGCATAGACTTCTCTTCACAAAAGGTCCAATGGTAGATATACACAGCTCTCTTTGTATACTGCATCATTCAGTCAGTCTGCAAAGCTCTCAACAAACTGGGTAAACATTGAGCTAATGAAACATCAATTTTTAAATGTACAGCGTGTTTTGGTAGAGACCCAAAAGTCATCCAGATGAATGTTCTGTCTGATTCGCTGCTGTGTGTAAGTAAGTGTTTAGGGCTGAGAAGTCTCGGGCAGTCTGCCCAGGGCCAAACGACTCTTCCCAGATGCCCCTGTTTCACTCCAGTGACCTGATAAAATCCAACTTTGATGTGACTGATTTTTAAACTCACAAATCCACCCTTCTGGATTGACGAGACACAGTCAGTCTCCATCAGACAACGGAAAAGAGCAATTTTCAACAAAATCCCTTGAATTAGTCAGCGTTCCTGTCACTTATCTGACTCCTGTAGTCGTGTGTATTTTGATATGTGTGGTTTTTGTGCCCTAAAAAATTTGTTCACATTAATTTAAATAAATAAATGTGAACTAATATAAAACTATTAAATTTAAATTCAGCTGTCATGATGGACACACAGACACTTCCCTCACAGTAGTGTGAGGATTTAAAAGCAACCTTGTGATCTTTGACTGGAAAGAAAAAACACAGAATCAGAAATAAAGTCAATTGCACCTATTAGACAATAGAGACCGTTTGTGATTAGCTGGAAATCTCATTTCCTCATCTACCGAAGGGAAAAGCCTTAATGAGTCCCCTAATCTGTCTCTCACAAGGCCACATTTCCACAGAAATTCTTGTGTTATCCCGAAATTGCTTGTCCATATTATGCAAAAACAAAATCGTTTGAAAATTAACGAAATCTTGTTTTTGCTCTTTTAGTTCCTCTGCCTGAAGAATATTCGTACATTTCTGTCTGCATGCTGTGACGTATTTGGGATTAAGAAGAGTGAATTGTTTGATGCCTTCGATCTCTTCGATGTCCGTGATTTTGGAAAGGTAAAAATAGAAAAAATTCTAAAAAATGTAATTGTTTCTAGAATTTTTATTGTTTATAAAGTAGCCAGTTGTAACCAATAATACTGTATATATATATATATATATATATATATATATATATATATATATATATATATATATATATATGTTATGGTGAATATATATATATATAATCATCATAACAATAATGTACACAATGAACAATAAACATATTTAATTAATGTATTAATATATTATTTATATAATGAACATAAGTAATTTGTTTTGATTTTTATTTTGAAATCAGAATTAGCTGTGAATTCATGCTTAGTGTTAATGAGACTATTAACAAACATTATTTGCTGAATATGGGTCAGACAGTATGTATTGATAGAGGGGGGAGTGTGATACGGCTGACCAGAGAAGCTGAGAATCTAACATGCAGTTCTGGGGCCATTTGCAAACCAGTCTTACAAATTAGTCATCTTTTTCTTTTTTCTTTAAAGGGTTATTTCACCTAAAAATGAAATTTCTGTCATTAATTACTCACCCTCATGTCATTCCAAACCCATAAGACCTTCATCTTCGGAACACAAATGAAGATATTTTTGATGAAATCCGAGAGCTTTCTGACCCCCCTATAGACTGCAAGTTATTACCACTTTCAAGGCCCAGAAAGCTAGTAAAGACATTGTTAAAATAGTCCATGTGACTACAGTGGTATTCAATTTTTGGGTGAACTAACCCTTTAATAAGTCTGTTTATAACCTTTTTTTAAAGTCTGTTACATAAAAATGTAGATACCAAAAAGTAAGACATGATTACTCCTAACTAACTGTTAGTTGGTCATACTAGACGCAGTCTTAACATAATGGCTGCTAATAGAATAATCATAAAAAATAATAAAGAATAATCATAATCATTTTATGAACATTGTCTTCTTTCTCTAAGCCAACATGCCCTTTTTTACATTCCGTTTTCCCATGCAATGAAAATAATCTGAAAATGTAGCTGTCTTCCTGTATTCAGGTTGATGGGGTTGTGGTCTGGCCTCTGAAGGTGACCTGTAATAAATAGCTCATTTATTTCCTGTTGTACAACCTCTTCATGAATGTTTAGACTGAACAATAATTCCCTGAGCCACAGGAGTAACCAACTCCAGTAGCTTCCTCCTGGCATTTCCTCCTCCTCCTAGCAAGCGCAGTGGCTGAAGGTCTGGTCTCATGTGGGGTTAACATAAAGTGGCGCGTCCTTCAGCGCTGTTCTCACAGAGGAGTTCAGCTATTATTTGACCGCACTCGTATGACACATCTGCAGCCACGCAGAAGCATTAGTACATCCCTGCAGGGCTGAACTACAGTCGGGAGAGCACTCCTGAAAGAACTGACTAATGCAGGGAACAGAGAAGCAGTGCAAACACCCCCAGTTTTTAAAGGCTTCGAGCTAAGGTCATGTGTGTATTTAAATGGAGCTGAGGAGTGTCATTTGTTCAGCATATAATGTATCTGGAGAACCTGTTGTTTTGTGCAGTTATGCAAGATGAATGGTGAATAGCAGATGTATAGTTAATGTTGAAGTAGATCAAAACGAGTGTCGTAGTAGTAAAAGTGACGCTACTAATTTAAATACTTATTTCGGTAGCATGAAATGAGGTGGTCATTTGATAGTCACTCCCCGTCATCACAGATTCACTATTTTTGTAGTTGTACTCCCTATAGCCCTGAAGATGTCTATGCATTTTCTACTTTTTCAATATATTTGGCTACTTTTGGCTAAGGTAAGCGACTTTATATCTCCCAACTGCGATGCTATCTCTTGCAATTGATATCTCTTGACTTTGTTTCTCATCATTTTGGCTTTATTTCGCGCAATGTGTCTATATCTTACAATGTGATTTCTTTATTTTCATATATTTACGCTACCGTTCAAATTTTTTTTTTAAAAGAAATGAATACTTTTCTTCAGCAAGGATGCATTAAATTGATCAAAAGTGACAGTAAAGACATTTACAATGTTAGAAAAGGTTTTTATTTCAAACGAATGCTGTTCTTTTCCATTCATCGAAGATTTTATTTTTTATCACAGACAGTTTCCACAAAAATGTTAAGAAGCACAACTGTTTTTAAAATTGATTATAAGGTTCTTAAGCACCAAATCAACATATTACAGTGATTTCTAAGAATCATATGACAATGAAGAAAACTGGAGTAATGGCTGCTGAAAATTCAGCTTTGAATAAATTATAATTTGAAATATATTGAAATAGAAAACTGTACACTATATCACTGTTTTTACTGTGTTTGTGCTTTAAATACACAATGAAGCAGTGGCTCCATTGTAAGAATTGTTCACTTCACATTGAAATGTTTGAGACTGTAGTTGCTGGGTTTTGCCCCATTTATATGTCTCTCTGTGTTCTCAAGGTTTAAGTTAATCCTTCTGAATAATCTTTGCCCTGCAGCAATCTACTAACATGAGTTTGCCTTGTAAGTATGCATGTTATATCCACATCCATTAAATCTTCTTTAAATGAAATTATGAAGTAATGACATGAAATGCAGCTCAGATTTAGCACTATGAGTTGAAGTTGTGTGCTTATTTTAGTATTAAGTAAAATAAACTTTATAAAACATTGTTCAAACTCTGATTGGATGGTCTGCCATTCAAAGCCTTTGTAAAACGCTGAAAAACACATGCCAAGTTGCATACTGTACTTTGCCCAGTAACTGCATACAGCCTAATGTTAGTATAATGCACTACATTACTCAAATAAAATAAAAAAACAACTCAATTACAATATGTAACTATAGTTTCATTAAAGTTTTCATATAGTTTTATAAAAGCAATAAGCAGTAAAGCGTAATACAAAGTCGGTAAAGTGATTTTACCGTGTGTAGATACTCCACTTCACACATAGTGCCTTAAATGACTGTAAAGGCCTGTTTACACAGAGGACGACAACTGTAATGATAATGATAAAAAATATAGTTCTACAAATCATTCTAAATATAAAAGAATAGCAGTCCACACCATAACTATAATGATAACAGCACAGAGAAACAATATCGTTGGAATCACTTTCAGAACTATTTTTCCCAGCTGATGAATGATAAAAACATTGGCAGCCAATCAGAATCCATCCTGCTTTAAAGAGCTTGAGCATTTAAAGTGGGAGACGACGAAATTTCTGCGCGCACTTTGAATAAACAGAATGATGTGGGCGCTAGTTTTCAATCTTGGTGTGAACGGGCCTTAAAGGTAGGGTAGCCAATTTTCAGAAAGGCTAGTAATAACAAGCTAGCTTTGAAAGCATAAGATCAAATCCTCCCTTCAGAGCTTCTCTCAAGCCAGGCCTCCTTCAAAACACATGAATGCGTACAGCAGGGAGCAAACAAAAGCATCAAGAGGGACAGCGTTAAACTACCTCATGTCTCAAAGCACATAACATTACAATAATAATGAACATAAACAACTTAAAGAGCCCTGACCAGTATCACCTGACTGCTGTAGTTCATTTCGGTGTTGATAATGTTGCCATTGAAACACATAAATTAACGAGACAAAAAATGTTTCCGAAACGAATCGACTCCCCTGCCTTTAAAACATGGTCTCTCATTGCTTATTTCTTTCTTAAAATTGTTTCTCATGAAGTCACACAGGTGTTAATGTTGCTGAACTCTACCACAGCTGTTTGGAGGGTGGCTTTTTCTTCCTGTTTCCTTAGTTAGAGACTTCAAGGCACGTCATCTTATGCACATGTCGTTGTTTCAGTCACCCCATTTGACAGTAGAGAATATAGATTTACTACATGCCTTCTAGGCATTCTCTTATTATTAGGTTACTGGGGTAGTATATTGACGGTTAGATAACTCAACCATATCAAATCAATAGGTGGCTGGAGTTTTGTCTTTGCAATCCTAACGCAATCGTGATTTACAGACACGATTTCTCTTGAGCTGCTTTATTTGCTTCACATATGTTTTGAATGAAAAAGTAAGTTGATAATTAAAAAAATAATAATATTGAGTACAGATGTTTGTAATAGTCTGGTGTGTATTTGTTTGTCTAATCAGTATATGCAAAAAGTGCATCGGATCAACTTTTTTTTTTCTTTGTACATGGCCGTATTATTTAGCTGATATTTGAAATCATGGTCTTGTTCTTGATTTCTAAATCTCCCAAATCCCAACCAGGCTAAGAGTTAAGACCACATTCAGATTAAACAGTGCTGTATTTTTGAACTTCCTTCTGATGAACATGTAACCAAAGAAGCACAGGAAACCTTTAAAAGCCATTGTCAGGTGATGGTTAAATATCTGGAAGACTTTTAGTTGTCAGATTGTCACATCATTAATGTGAAAGTCATTAACACTATGAAATAACATAAATGGAAGGAGAAATAGGAAATATATTGTGACTAAAATGTTTGAGTCTTATATTCTAGATGCCAGAAAGTAGCTAACAGTTTTGTCTCGAATAGAGCTCAGTACAATCTTGGCATGGTGCATCACGGGTTGCTTTTTAACAGGATTGAAGCAGTCATGTCTGCTGGGAAATTGTTTTAATTGACTATCTTGTCTAACTTGACCAATAATTTAGAATAATAATAAATAGTTTATAGAAGCTGTTGCTTAAACAATAGAGCATGGCGCTAGCAACACCAAGGTCATGGGTTTGATTCCCAGAGAATGCTGATAAATGGACTGATAAATGGATAAAAGCATCTACCAAACGCATAAATATAATTCAATTGTAAAAGAAATGCATTGGTATGCACAATTTCCATGTTGTTTCAAAGCTAGTTTCAAGCATTTAAACAAATTCCGTCAAATTTGTGACTGTTTTTACATTGATATAATATAGTCTTGCCTTCTGCACATGACATAGTTTCATAATTTGATTTGTTCACACAGAATGTGTTTTTCCATTCCATTGTTTTTCTACACCTCTTGGGTCTTTTGCAGCGTCTCGCGCATGACACGGCGTTCTAAAAACGCAGCACTCAAGTTAAAATCAGTTCAACTTTTAAAAAACGCATCTCGAGACCCCTTTTCCCTATCCCACTGCCCGCGTCTCACGTCTTTCAAAGCAAAAGCGCATTCTGTTTGAACGAGGCCTGTGAATGCACAGTCTATTGAGATGCAGAACGAAAAGCTCACCTCTGCTGTGCCGCTTTATGTAGGAATTGAAATTCAGCTGCGGTCTGCCTGTAAAACTGCAAAAGCTATGAATTTGCATCTGGCTTTATACTGTAAAGGTGACTTTTTTTAAACGCACTTCAAAGATGTTATTCGTAGTGCAGATTGTATTAGTAATAAGGTACTGAATGGTTTTATTTTTACCTTGTGGAACAGATACGAGGGAAACATAGATTTAGCTAAATTTGTTACTCAGGGATTTCTGCTGTTCCATCTCCACAGTGACAGAATGCCATCTGTGAAAGTGTTAAAATGCTTAAACGTTTATGCAATTTAAAATGCATGAAGCGAGAATGAAAGGAGATGACAAAAACATCACGGGTGTGAACAAAAATAGCTTTCTAAAGGAAGCAGGGTTGGTTTTCAACAGGTGTTCTGAAGCGTGAGTCAAAGACCCAAATGTGCTATCACCTAGATCTGTCTATTTGAACGTATTGTGCTTGTGTGTATGCATGCATGCATGCATGTGTGTAACCATATGTCAATCTGTTTATGTGTGTGTGTGTGCATGATTGTAAATGTGAGAAAACAGGCCCACATCAGAGCAGCTTGGCATTGCAAGACCACTTCCTCTCCCGATAGTGCAGCGTCTCTCTAATAGCATCATTTTTTATAGGTAGTCTATAATAGGAATCAGTTTTGCTTTTCAGCTAAAGCAGTGGGTTTAATATTCACACTGTTATTTAATTATTTTATTGTATTTCTTTAAAAACTTTTACTCACTTAAAATGTGTCATATCACATTTTTGTTATTTCATATTTTCCCAGAAAGCCACATATAAATACTAATATATTACAATAAAATATCAGCAGTCGACCTTTTAAATTGTTTTGTGATGGAATGCAAGGTTTACAAAGATGTTGTTGTAATTGAAGGATGGAGATTATATAGGATGAAGTATCACTAAGTTATATTTACCTATATTTATTTCATTATATTTCCCTTAAGACATAGTATAAATAGTCATATATTATAACTGTTTTTTGTGCCTTTTGTAAACATCCCTTATCACATGTGAAATGAGCAACAGCACTTTTACTTGAACTACAGATTATTGTTGAGTATTAAATAGTTTTAACTATAGTTTTAACAACTTTGTAAACCTTGCATTATATCACAAAATAATTTAAAATATGATTTATAAACTGAGTAGGTCAGACTGAAATGATCAGCGATCTTGTTAAAAGTAAAATAAAATAATGTGCATATGTTTAAATGTTGTCATCTGACATCATTTAAAGTTGCAGAAAAAGCTGTTTGGCCGGGTTTGTTTCAATAAATGTCCTTTTTTTGATGGAGAGGAAATTCTGAAAGTTACAGTTTGTTTTCATAAAGTGTAATACATTGAACTCATTTGTCTCAAAAGACCAGGGAAACACGTTTAAAAACACAATGACTACAGATAAACTAAAAGTCTGTATACTGTAAGTAGACCAACAACTGACACACAACGTTTATCTTTACTTTGCAATTCAAAAACACACTTTTGTCTTTCCAGGTCATCGACACTCTATCAAAACTCTCTTATACGCCTATTGCACAACAGAGAGGGATCAGGTGGGTTTGCATTTGCAAAATGAATCAGTTGGACACATTAAAGATCTTATTCTCTGAGCTAAAATAAGGGTTCTGCACTGATTTCACAGGTCATTCCCCACAGAGGAAAGCAGTGAAAATGAAGACATATACATCCATTTGGCAGATCTCCTTGAGTAAGCATGAAGCTCTCTTAACCTAATTGGGCAGTTGTTTTGATTGGAAGCAATGAGATACTCATTTTCGGAAACTCATTAGCACTTGCGCTTTTAGTCTCCCACGCATATGTACGTGTTTTGTTTCTGATCAACTCTAGAATTGAACAATTTATAGTTTCAGTAATGTATGAGATCTATAATCTATGCAAGTGTTGCATGGGAGGAATGTGAATGGCTGATTAATAGTAAGT
This sequence comes from Rhinichthys klamathensis goyatoka, assembly GCF_029890125.1. NCBI lineage: Eukaryota > Metazoa > Chordata > Actinopteri > Cypriniformes > Leuciscidae > Rhinichthys > Rhinichthys klamathensis. The sequence goes on along the minus strand of NW_026606669.1, from coordinate 978,231 downwards.
GTGAAAACAGGAAGTTACCTCGGTTCACTGATCTATTGTATTTAAAAACCAGTAGCCACGAAGTCTGTGGTTTGACTGTTAACTGTTGTGTATTTATATTCATATTTTTAAAGCAGTTCTGAAGTCCTAATCTTGAATGTGTTTGTGTAAACAGCGAGGAGCTGGAGGAAGATATTTACGACCCTGTGTACGGAGATGTTGATGGAGGAGAGGTGTATGAGGATCTGATGAGGACAGAGGCTGCTGCATCTCAGGCGGTACGCAAATGACTCAATACCACACACACACACACACACAAACTCTCCCAATGCATCAAAGTGTTGATTTCCTTTGTAAAACACCTACTCCTACCACAAATATGGTTGCATTTTCATACGAATCTTTATGAGTAAATTCACCGTAAACACAAAAATCACCAGAAAAAAAAACATAACTTGTGTCTTTAAACTGGATGAGTTGCATTGAGACCCTATAAAACTTCATTAGGTTGTGTTTTTAAAGCTTTTTTGGGAGAGCTTGCTGTAGTCTTCTCTCACGTTAGAGTTGTGTTGACAGAAACAGGCCGAGGTGGACATCAGAAGCTGCTGTCTTTTAGAGATCAAACAGACAGAAGCCAAATACACTGAGACTCTGGAGACCATCGAGAAGGTAAGATTCATATTCTCAGCGTGGAAAATTTCATCATACCGCAGTTCACGTCTAGTGATGGACAGCTGCTCCGCTGTTGCCACTCAATGAAGGATATAACTTTCCTACATGGAGCTTACATTTTTGTGTGTGTTTCTTAACAGTATTTTATGATTCCACTGATAAAATTCATCTCGGCAACAGAAATTGACAAGGTTTTCATCAATATACCAGTGAGTAAAGCTGACCACCATGTTTCTATATTTTTTAAAGTAAACAATGTCTAAAATGTACACCTTATATATATATGTGTGTCTGTGTGTGTGTGTGTGTGTGTGTGTGTGTGTGTGTGTGTGCACTTTACAGGACCTGGTTAAAGTTCACAAAATCCTAATGGCCGAGATTCAAGACTCTGTTCAAAATAAAAATGCAGAAAACCTCCACCAGATCTTCATTACTTACAAAGACAAGTATAAAATCAGCACATTCAAGCACATCTTGATAAGTATCTTAAAGCTCCAGTCCGTAACTTTTTTAAGTTAAAAATAATCCAAAATAATTATATTAAAAAAAACTTATTCAGCCAGTGTTCAAAACTATCTGCTTGCCATAGCTAGATTCAAAACGGTTAGCTTGTAATAATGATTTTAATTCCAGTGGTACTGGTGGGTTTCCGCGGGAAATTCGAGCATGTCTTTGCGTCATGACGTCACACCCGTACACATAAAGAAGGAGTTTCGGCTCCTTCGGCTATACTGCGCGTGACGAGATGTTTAGATGTATAGGCTTTTCTCGCAGCACTTTACATAATTAAACATATGGCATCCAGAAAGATCCAAACAACAATCATCAGTGTCAACTGGAGATTCAGCAGTTATAAAACCCAAAAGACTTCGTACTTCGGATTTAAGGTGGCTAGAGAAAGAGAAAGAAACCGTCTCATGCGAACACAAGGATTTAAACATCGGCGGGGCTTTTGAAAAGTGCGTGAACTCCGTGTTTTGAAGGGGTTCAAAACGGAAGAAGAGACGGCTTTTTTCTGCTGAACAAGTAAGACATTTCAATAGTTCAATCGTGTAACAGTACGTTTTCTTAATTCACACAGTTATGGAGTTTCCTTTGTTGTGCCTTTCTCGTTTTGCTATTATGGAGAATATGAATTCTGAACTACACAGGTAACCATAAAACATTAAATTTAACATTAGTCACGCAATGCTGATGTTGTTAACATGAACAATTTGAGAACAAAGTAGGCTAAAATTTGCACGGTTGCTGTAAATCGCGTTGATTAAATCTAACGAAGCTTATCATGTCGAATGCTTTTTCCCCCTTAGTTGGTCAGAACAAAAATGGATTTTACTTACTTGTTCAGAAGACATTTTCTTATGAAAATTCTTATGTTGGTCAAACTTTCAAAAAGTGAATCTGTGATTCTGTATGACAGCACCACTCGCCTCAAAGCACTGTGTTCATCCGCGCTGTTTCATGCCGATTTACAACCCATGTAAAGATAATAATTCCGCGAATCACTGCAGTTACAGATTTCGAACAGAGAGATGGCGACAAAGAGGAAAAGATACGGACTGCAGCTTTAATCGAAGTTAGTTCAGAAGCAAAATTGCATAAGATAAGAAGACTTGTTTACAGAGAATACGTTTTGAATTAAATTGATTTTTCATTCATGTTCACACAATTTAGTTTTGACACAGTCTGCCAATGGGGTGAGATGAATTAACTGAATGATAATACATTTTCCAAAATATGATTATATATTTTTTTATTTCATTTACATGACATTTTATTGAAAATTCAAACAAAGCAATTATATTGAGGAAAAATGAATTAAATATGCTAGGGGTGACAGATTTTTGTGTAGAATCAAATTTTGTGTACACCTGCAGAGTGTTCGTTGAATTTCTGCAGGCCTGGTTAATATTTAATATTTCTAGAATGATATTATTAAGCACTGCTGATGAGTGTGTTTTCTGCTAACATTTACCCTGTCTGCTTTAGGCTTCTGCTTTATGGAAAATACTGCAGTCATGTAGAATCAGCCATTTCTCTGTTAGACTTCATCTGTAAGGAGAAAGAGGGCGTTCGACTGAAACTAGAGGTGCAGAACTGTTTCATTTTCTGTCATATTTACAATATTTCATCTCATTTTATAATTTATAATGCACTTTTCTCATACCCAAAGCGCTAAAAGATCTTCTTTGTTTTCATATTTCATTTACTTTATGTTGCAGGAATGTTCGAAGAGAGCCAACAATGGGAAATTCACTTTGAGAGACTTGCTTGTAGTTCCCATGCAGCGTGTGCTGAAGTACCCACTACTGCTTCAGGTACAGTAACATGCACCTATACACCCACACTATTATCATTATATATTATATATTGTCTTCTTCCAACACTTTGAATTAACACTAGAGGAAAGCATATCACATTTTTGAGGATCTTAACTGCATACGGTACTGTGTTGGAATGAGCCTCTTAGATTGTCCTACTAAAATGTACCACATGGTGGTGCCGTCTGGCTGGTTTTCTCTTCATCTGTGACCACTTCACTACATGAACTTACAGAACTTGTCATCACTGCGGCTGGAAAGTTTCACTCTCCTGTTTTGTTCAGGGAAGACATTTCTGATAGTACAGGTTGCACAAATCAACACAAGAGGTGCAATCACAAAAAGTTTTACATTTATACTTTTGACGTATTTCTGAGCATATATCCAAAAAATGTGGGTTGGTTTTACAGTCTATGGTTGAGACTTGATTTTATCCACTGGGAAAATTCTATTTTGAAAAGTGATCTGTATATGACAGATGTAGGATGAGAGGGAAAGTTGTCTTCATAATCACATGCACAATGTATTAGAAAATATATTGCAAGAATAAATAGGGACCAGTTTTGAAGTGAATATATGAGTGGCTTTAAACTACTTTTCCTAAAGTGACCACTGGAGGTGTTATGACCAAACCAAAAGTAATTAATTTATTTATGTATAAGAAAATTTCTGTAAATGTGCCAGTATTAGCCAATAGGCTAATTTCTAATTGTGGTCCTTTGTCAAGATGGATATAGTTTATTTTTTCAGATGGTTTACTGTTCATTTAATAAATACCATGTTTCTCAAAGGGTTAGTTCACCCAAAAATGAAATTTCTGTCATTAATTACTCACCCTCATGTCGTTCCAAACCGTAAGACTATTCTGAACACAAATTAAGATATTTTAATGAAATCTGAGAGCTTTCTATCTCTCCATTGACCGTCTACGGCGCAACTACCACTTTCAAGCCTCAGAAAGGTAGTAAAGATATCATTAAAGTAATCCATGTGACTCCAGTGGTTTATCCTTAATTTTATGAAGTGACCCGAGTGCTTTGTATGCTCAAAAAATTTACCATGTACACATTGGAGATTAATATTTTGTAAATAAAGTGATAAATTATTATTTTTATTTTGTTTGTGCAAACAAAGCACTCGCGTAGCTTAATAAAACTGAGGTTGAACCACTGGAGGCACATGAATTACTTTAATGATGTCTTTACTAACGTTCTGTGGCTTGAAAGTGGTAGTTGCGTAGCTGTCAATGGAGGGACAGAAAGCTCCCAGATTTGATTGAAAAGACCTTCATTTGTGTTTCGAAGAACAACGAAAGTCTTATTGGTTTGGAACGACATGAGGGTGAGTAAATGATGACAGAATTTCATTTTTCGGTGAACTAACCCTTTATTAAGCCAAGTCAATTTTACTAAATTAAAGGGATATTTCCCCCAAAAATGAAAATTCTGTCATCATTTACTCACCCTCATGTCATTCCAAGCCCATAAGACTTCCGTTCATCTTTGGAACACAAATGATCATTTTAATGAAATCTAGAGATTAAAAATATCTCAAATTTGGTAAATGGAAGCTCAAACATGCAGGCTTGAAGTTCGATAACCAATGAGGTTCATTCTTGCGTGTCAAGCAATTGCTGTTGAGCTTTCATTTACCATATTTTAGTGCTCTATGTATGTTTGCTGATCAGTGTTTAAATGTGAATACAAGCCTAAATTAAATCTGTTTGTCATATAAAGGGATCATGTCTCTTCAGAAGACTTGAATTTAACCACTCAATTCATATGGGTTTATTTTATGATCTCTTTATGAATGTTTTGAACCATCTAGTGTTTTGGGTAAATAGACTTTCAGTGGAGGGCCAGAAATATCTCTGGTTTCATTAAAAATATCTTTCATTTGTGTTTTAAAGATGAAAGTCTTGTAGGTTTGGAATGACATGAGTGAGTAACTGATGACAGAATTTTCATTTTTGAGTGAACTAACCTAGGCATAACCTATAAGTAAATAATATAATTATCACAGTTAATAAACTATTTCATGCTAAAGTTTTGTAAGCGAGAGGTCCTTCACAACAGGACAGAGATAACATGAGAACAGAAGTGTGTGGACAAGTGTTAGAGACGTGTCGCCACACACCTGACAAACACCTGACACACACACACACACGCACGCACACACACACACACACACACGCACACACAAACAAAAGCAGGGGCAGGTGACAGTGTAGCTGACTCTCTACCACATGCTGTCCTGTGCTCAAACACATTGTGCCCACTTCCTCTGGCATGACTCAAACATACTCTCTTTGTAATAGTGTACCGTATCTGACTTTTGTTTTTGTTGCATTTTTGCAATTGTTTGTGGTCTGAGCCCCCCAAAACACGAGATCTGATTTTTACAAACCCGATCTGAACCCCATAAATATGTTGTTTCATATCTAATTAAAATGCGAGTTTGAAAAATAGTTTAACTCTAAACGTTCAGATCATATTTCATGTAATTTTTCATCATTTATGATGTGATGCAAATGTAACGTCATACTGGCATTCAGAATGTAATGAATGGGACATGAGCAAACGAGAAAGGAGTTTCAGACACTGCATATTCACTATCGTGTTAGTATAGTAAATACAGTCTGACACTTAGGTTGTTTTCAATTCTCTTTTTGTCTTGCATCTCTTGCTGTCGTGTTAATGCATAAGTCATTACAATGGGAACTGATATGATATTGACTATTGTACGCTGTTTTAACAAATTATTCAGAGTTCATCACTCGCAAAAGGACAGTGCAGATCAAAAATAAATAAATAATTGGTCTTACAAAGCTCATGGTGTCTGCAGAAGCACGGATAACCACTAGCAGTGAGTTTTGAGACCGAAATACAGATGAATGTCTGAAGAGACAGGATTTACTGGTAGATCTACAGGGATGAACACTGAAATCTCATTCATTTGTACTGTGGGTAATTGGGTCTCCATAAGCTCCTGCTCTGCATTATACCTCCAATACTTTTAGGAACCTGAGTCTAGTTGCACGTGCACACACATGCTTGAGCTTCCATCAAAGTCACAGCAGTGGCCTGGGTCAGAATGTAAATCTGGAAAGAGTGCTGAACTTTCTACTCACCTTGTTTACTTGCTGCGATTGGGCTGTTTGTCTCTCTCCAGCAGAATTCGATTCCACTCTGAAAACAAATGCATGTTTCTGATGAGCTGCACAGATTTCATACTTGGGACAACACCATTTCTCTCCCAGCGTGTTTGTGTGCTCGTAAGTCTGTTTGCGCACAAATCCAAAGGCCAGATTTGTTTATCAAGTTAATTAGTTATGTTATAGCGTGTATCTCAAAAGGTTCTGTTGATGCTTTTCTCCATACCGTGGAATAAATCTGGTTCAAATCAAAATGTCCGGCATCCCATCAAAAATGACGTGGTGCGCTCATTAGAAACTTGGCACTGTGTCGTTCAGAACAAGTCCTCAATGAAGTGGTCTAGTCCAGAGTTTTGATGATGATGATGATGATGATGGGACCACATTCTGTGACACAGAACAGGGCCTGAACATAATTCTGACTCAGTTTCAATGACATCAATGACATTCAATGACAGGTCTCCAAGATAAAGAAACACATGCACCAGAGTAGAAATATTCTCATTTAACTAAAATGATGAAACATTAATAAAATGGAAGAAAAAAAAATGAAAAAGTTGTCTTATTTTTCCCCCCGCATGATCAATAATAATAAAAAAAAAAAGATTATGCCAAGCTGCTTCTCTCTTTTCAAGGATTGCACTGTTTTAATTAGGCTTTTTTTTCTTTCATTGTGGTATCTGGACAATATCATCGTGATATTTTGACTTTATTGTCTAAATTTAATTTTAGAAATTAAAATCATGATCTTCTAAGAAGAGATGTATTTAAACAATTTACTTTTTTTCTTTCACTTTTCATATAGGAATTGGTCAAATATACTAATGACACCACAGAAAAGAGCAACCTACGAGTAGCCCTTGATGCCATGAGAGTAAGTATCGATTTCTTATGGAATATACAGCAAAAATGTACAGAAAGTACAGATTAGCAATTTTTTGTCATTATTAAATGTAAGTGATTTCTGAGAAACACTTGATATTTGAAATCAACCCAAACAACCCCTCCCTTCATTGCTCCGCCCCCAAAAATGCACGAACACGCAATGCAAGAGTGGATGTCTCTTTATCATAGCAAGATGCTAAATTAACGATAAGGAAGAACAAAAAAATGACATACAGAACAGAAGTACACGCATATAAGGAAGAGTTGATTGCTAGTCGCCAGCAGCACACCAGCTCCAGACAAACAATGACACTCAAAACTGTCCTTTTCCTTTAGCTAATATTACAACAACAGCATATCTTGGTTCTGTGAAACATAGCAAAACCAATGTTGCTCACGAATGGAGCTGAAACAATGCAACCTCGGTGTCAGGTTTCAGTCCTTCCCGCTTTTGTCTCTCCTGCGCTGGGAAGCTTTTCTAATATTAATGCGGGTCCTAAAGCTGATCTTAACCCTTATTTTTTTCATATTTTATATTCCTCTGAGCTTTTCTCTTTTGTAATGTCTCTCAGCCATCTCTCTTTCTACAGTCTTTCTTCAATCTCTGCCAGTAGGATTTAGTTTTGTCACTGTCATGAACCATGAATGGCTCCTTGATAGCTGGTTGCCAGTGGTATGTACTTTAGGTAGTACTGTGCAGTTTTGTCAATGTTCAGGAGTACACTAGCATATACTGTAGATGGCCTCAAAGCTAACACACATGGACTAGAGTTTGAACGACTTCAGATTTTTTGAAGCCAACATTTATGTGATTAAAGTCGAGTCAACTAGTCGCTGATGATGCCATTAATGAACAAATAAGCCTGAACCCTGAGCTGAGACTCGAACGCGGGTCGCCTTGTGCACAGCTATGGCATATATGACACAGCCTACGAGGCTATTGCTTCTACATAACAGCTTATTTTTTATCAGTTCTTTTGTCTTTGGGTCGTTATATTTCTCACAGATTTTTGCTCGTTCTAAATCAGATACAGATAAAGTAGCACAGTAAAGATTAGCTACATGTATGAATGCAGCATTAGTGAGAGAGTGATTGCATGTGTGAATTAATTCTACCTGGCAGCATCTCTCTACTAATAGTGAAGCTGTGGGTTTAAGTTACTTAGAAATAAATGCTGAATCACAGAAGAGTGTTGACAATATATTTCTGCGCTACTGAATGTTTCTGTGTATGGGTTTGCGTTACAATGCAACAGCGCTTTGGTTTAGAACGCCGATTAACTTATGTGTACAGTAAGCTGTATAAAACGTTTGTTCACCCGATCAATTTTGAGCATCCAGATGGTATAATCAAACATATCTTGTGGAGGGCTTTCGGAGTATGCATTTATTTGTCATTTTAACTGTTGGAAACGGAGCGTTAAAGTGGACTTCAAAGATTTATTATCCTGTTGCGCCCTCTGTAGGCCATGATCTGCGACTAATCGATGTCAGGCTTATATGGCAGAGAATTAAAGTAACACTATGTAGTTTTTCAACCTTCATAATATATTTCCAAGACCCTTGTGATGGTACATCGACTTACAATAGGTTAAATGACACGACGTGGTCTGTATCGCTTTTACTTGCACTATGTAACTTTGGGTTTCGGGTAGTAACCGGAGCACAAAAAGAACTTCAAAATTTGACTGCTTTACGGCATACGTCACTTCCCCCACCACTTCCTCAAATTGTCTGTGGCCATTGCAGACATCCCAAGTCTCCCAGAAGTTCCGGGAGTCTCCCGCATATTGATAGCGTCTCCGTGTTGCCCGCAAATGACTTCTTGCATGGTTGGGATGTCTGCCATTGTTGATTCCAAAGCCGCTGCTGGATAAACAGCGAGCGTGCGCGTGCGACAGTAGGCTGCGGTAGGCTAAATTATGTACGACAGCAGTAATGGACAATTCCGCTTCCAACCTGTAGGGCGACCGCAGAGGAAAAGTTCCTTGGTGTTGCTTTAAATTCGATTAGTCGACTTGTCTGTGCGGCTCCTAACATAGACTAAGGCTGCGTGTCCACCAAAGCGTTTTTTTGCTTTGCTTGCTATGATACGAAGTGTTACTAGTATCTCATTTCACAGATCGTTTGTTTCTGTGCTGTTTCTATATAAAAATATTGATACAATGTAAAGTATTTGCTCTGGCTCCTGTTTTAAATTATTTTGTTCCGTTATTATGCTTGTTGTTGTCATGACGTTGTACAAGCAGAATGTGATGGTTGGTTGTTGTGGTATTTGTCCCGCCCCTTCTCCACTGTGATTGGACGGCTGACAGTGATGAGCGCTGCGTTTTACCCAAAGTTGAACATTCTTCAACTCTCGGCGACCGGTAAAAACCGCAGAGCTCCCTTTGAAAACAATTGGAAAGATACGCCAGCCGCGAGAAAAAACGCTTTGGTGGACACAGGGCCTAAAAGCCACAAAACTCTCATTTTAAGATGTTACACTTAAACCAGCATTGATTTCTATTTAGAATGTTACATCAGGTCATTCCTGCATGTTCTTGGTAATGTTTTAATATCCATGAGATATTATGGGGTTCTATACGTGAAGTGATGTCAACGCCTCATATCTGTCTCACTGGCAGAGTACGTGGAAAGCAGATTAATGGTTATGTGAGGAGCAGTAATGGAACAGAGGCCTGCGATGATTTAATTTGTTGGAATTATCCTCTCAGTGTTGATTGGTTTAGCCGAATGGGAGCGGTGAGAGTTGCTCAGACAGGGACTGAACTCATCTACCTGCCTGCCTGTAAAATGGTGTGTTTAATTTAGACTCATAAGTGAGTGTTTGAGCAGAGGCTGCCTTTTAAAATGGAAATCAGCCGAGATCCACGTCATCCCAGTGGGGTCTTTTGAAAAACCTCTTTTGATATCTGGAGATGTTTATTCTCGCTGATGAAATAAAATAATTTCCTGTGGAGAGATAAATACTGGATCTATTTTTCATTCACTTTTCATTCGTTTCATAATTCTTTTATAACTAATTATACTGTATTATCAATGCAATTTGAGTGAACAGTTGGTTTGAAAATGAACATCAATTTCATAACGTATTTTTCATAATGGTTTGTCTCTCTTTTGTTTTAATGACAGCAAATCTAATTATCATGTTCTCCAGCATGATTGGAGATAAAAAAAGCATCTCAGAGAACGAGTTACATGATCAATGTCACAAATGTACTTATCTGATTAGTAACTCGTACTATTAGAAATAGTGGAGAATCTGACATATTTCATTTAACAAATTATATACACTACCGCTCGAAAGTTTAGGCTCAGTAGTATTTTTTTAAAGAAATTAATACTTTTATTTAGCAAGGACACATTCAATTTATCAAAAGTGACACATTATTTTAAATAAATGCTGTTCTTTTGAACTTTATATTCATTATAGAATCATGAAAAAAATGTATCAGTTTCCACAAAAAAGCTTAACACTTACCGGTAACACTTTATGCTCACAACATATATTTAATATAGGTTTAGAGTCAGGGTTTGGTTTAATGTTAGTTGCTTGTAATTAAGCATAGTTTACTGCTATTTCTGTAGTAAATACTGTTCATGTAACGTGTCAGAAGGACAGATCAAAATAAAGAGTTACCAAAACTGTTTGCTTCCTCTGTTTATTTTCCTGTATAATTAGTTTAAGTTTTTTCCATATAATTGTGTGTATATATGATATGCATAAATCTAGTCATTTTCTTTTCCTTCATTAAACAGGACTTAGCCCAGTATGTAAATGAGGTGAAAAGAGACGTTGAGACTCTGAGGGAGATTGATCAGTATCAGAGATCCATAGAGAATTTGGTAAGTTGTACATAATAAGCATGCCCTCTGCTTTTAAAAGCATAGTTTACTTACGTCATCGTTGTTTTCCTGTCTGTTCATGAACTTCCCTTCACAGAATCAGTGCTTACTTTCTTACGGAAGACCGAAGGGTGACGGTGAAGTCCGTTTGGTGTCAAATGTGGACAAACGTAGACAGGACAGGTGAGGCTTAAGGCAAAAACCTTTACTGCAGTCCACTCCTGTTTTTACTTTCATGCCATGTCATGACGTGTCGATGCTGCAGACATATTTTTTTGTTCGACGTTGCTGTGATCGTCTGCAAGAGGCGTGGGGACAACTATGAGATGAAGGAAGTGATCGACCTCAATCAATTCAAGATCACAAATAACCCCACCACTGATAAGGACAGCAGAAAGGTCAGTGAGAAACATGGTAACTGGAGGTTTTAGGCTCAGAAAACTGCACCCAAACATCAAACCATCATATTCATATTCATCATATTGTTCCATTCTGAAGTGTTTTATTGAGGTCGGACTAGAATAGAAATCACTCGAGCGTTCTTGTCTTCTTCAGACATGGCTCCACATAACTCTCCCTTAGATCTCTTTTGATCTGTTAGTGTCATAGAATAGTGTTTGCTGATTTTTTTTTCCTCTGTAAAAAGTGTTTATGTCCTCCAGGATACTGTAGGATATTCTAGCGATATCCAAACCATTTTAAGGACGGTGTGACTTACCAAAGTGCATTTTTATGCAAATTAGTTGTGCTGTTGTAAGCTCTTTGAAACCGCATAAGTCAGTAAAATTTTTATATGCAGTACATAGGAAATGTTGAGGTCTTTATCATTTCAGATCGAACACACGGTGTAAAAAAACTTTTTTTAGATCAAGTAAATAATGCTAAAAAACAAAAAACAAATGTTCAAACAACCTCCAGGAAGTACTGCTTCTCAGTGCAGTTTTCCAGCTATATACTTTAATTATATATACATACACTGTATGTAAATACACTCACCTAAAGGATTATTAGGAACACCTGTTCAATTTCTCATTAATGCAATTATCTAATCAACCAATCACATGGCAGTTGCTTAAATGCATTTAGGGGTGTGGTCCTGGTCAAGACAATCTCCTGAACTCCAAACTGAATGTCAGAATGGGAAAGAAAGGTGATTTAAGCAATTTTGAGCGTGGCATGGTTGTTGGTGCCAGACTGGCCGGTCTGAGTATTTCACAATCTGCTCAGTTACTGGGATTTCCACGCACAACCATTTCTAGGGTTTACAAAGAATGGTGTGAAAAGGGAAAAACATCCAGTATGCGGCAGTCCTGTGGGCGAAAATGGCGAAAACCGAGGTATGCAGCAAAGCATTTGTGAAGCCACAACACGCACAACCTTGAGGCGGATTGGCTACAACAGCAGAAGACCCCACCGGGTACCACTCATCTCCACTACAAATAGCAAAAAGAGGCTACAATTTGCAAGAGCTCACCAAAATTGGACAGTTGAAGACTGGACAAATGTTGCCTGGTCTGATGAGTCTCGATTTCTGTTGAGACATTCAGATGGTAGAGTCAGAATTTGGTGTAAACAGAATGAGAACATGGATCCATCATGCCTTGTTACCACTGTGCAGGCTGGTGGTGGTGGGGGTGTAATGGTGTGGGGGATGTTTTCTTGGCACACTTTAGGCCCCTTAGTGCCAATTGGCCATCGTTTAAATGCCACGGCCTACCTGAGCATTGTTTCTGACCATGTCCATCCCTTTATGGCCACCATGTACCCATCCTCTGATGGCTACTTCCAGCAGGATAATGCACCATGTCACAAAGCTCGAATCATTTCAAATTGGTTACTTGAACATGACAATGAGTTCACTGTACTAAAATGGCCCCCACAGTCACCAGATCTCAACCCAATAGAGCATCTTTGGGATGTGGTGCAACGGGAGCTTCGTGCCCTGGATGTGCATCCCACAAATCTCAATCAACTGCAAGATGCTATCCTATCAATATGGGCCAACATTTCTAAAGAATGCTTTCAGCACCTTGTTGGAATCAATGCCACGTAGAATTAAGGCAGTTCTGAAGGCGAAAGGGGGTCAAACACAGTATTAGTATGGTGTTCCTAATAATCCTTTAGGTGAGTGTATATACTGTGTGTATATACAAGAGTTGTTTTCATGAAATGCTCTCCATGTACATTTCTTATAGGAAGTATGAGATGAGAACATAATACTAAAGTATTTAAAAACATGTTAATAAAGGAAACAACTTTCATTGAACTATTCAAGTTGTAACGCAATAAATCTTCTTAAAGTTACTTAATTTAAATAGGCAATTAACAGCATTTTTTTTAAATGTTTTAAATATTTCTGTCAGGACCACTATCGTCAAATACGATTGACAATAATAGCATACAGTTTTGATTGGCGGGATGGTTCTGTTCTGGGCAAGAACTCTGCGCATCGATGCAGCAGCCTAGCATGGATAAGAGCTGGGAGAGCAGCAATAACCCCCCTTTGGGTAAACAGAACAGAACCAACATGAATGTATTGCAGATATCATTAATTAATTTTAATGTACAACATAATTTGAGAATTTTAGTCTGATTCAAGGGGAATCAGAATGCCATACTGACTGACGAGAGGAGGAGCTGGGGATGGAGGAGGGTAATTAGCTCCTGAGAAACGCGATAGCTGCTGATAATACTGAAGGAGCTTATATATGTATACAGTGATAGGCGTCGTATTCCTATAGGTAGACGTGGATCAGCTGAGAGTCACTGATGCGAGCTTGACTAACGTGACCGAGCGGCAACCTCCCTAGCTGTATCCGAAATCGCCCCCATACCCTCAAATAAGGCGCTATTTGAAAGGACTGCCATTTGTTGTGGTGTCAGAAACCATAGTGGACGTTATATATATACGGGTGTATATAACTAATCCGTTTAAATTTAATTAAGCCTTAAAGTTCTGCATAATTAAGGGCGTGGCCACTTGAGTGACAGGTGGCTTGCCGTTGCTGTCACTACTAGTCGTTTGTCTGCTGTCTGTCAGCGTCACGTCACCTCAGCTAATTCCAGCTGCTGAACTTGGCATCTCTGCCGTGTTTGTGCTTTTTTTCTGGATTATTTTATTTTAAAACACGCATTATACATTTGCCCACACCGTTGGATTCCATTGTTGTCGAGTATCGAGAGAACAAGCCGCGCTGTTTTTCCAGTTGTTTTCCTCTGTGAACATGCACTAATGGATGTCTGACAATTTCAATGCTTTTTGGAGTTTTCTGATTTAAACTATAGAGGCTAGAGATAGACTATGCTTATTTACCTGCAGGTGTCGGTGCTCTGTCCATGCAATAAATGCACATCCTTGAATGAGCGTTGATTTCTAGCACATTTACTTGAACTTCTTTGGTAATATCTATGGTTCAGAATTCAGAATGGTTCAGAATCAGAATTTAAAATGGACTGAATAAAGCTCTCTACGAACTTGACGTGCGATGCCGCGCTGACTGACATGTATGCGCATGAATCACTGTCACACGTACAAGCTCACAGCAATAATGTAAGTTACTGCATAATACATTTTTAGCAGAATAATACAGCATCACGATACACATGGTCTCACTTTTAGCCATATCTTTTAACTATCATAGTATTTCGATGGGCAAAAACATGAACTTTAAAGTTGGCTGTCAGGGACGGAGCTACGGGTGTACGAGTGACCGCTTGCCCACCCAGTCAGATCCAGGGAAATATTTATATTTTTTTGATAATACAATTTTCTTACGTTAAACAATTCTTCAATAATTATTGTAAATGTGATTTGTTTTTTTCATGCATTAAAACTCTATCCTAATATTAATAAGAGCATGCTAATTCGTCTCTTCAGTTACGTCACACACCAGCGCCCAGTAGTAATGTTCTTCTTCGCGCAAATATCCGGATTTCAACTAGCAGCGCCTTTTTATGTTATTACAAAAATGGCTAAACCGCTATCTATGATGCATTTAATAATGAAAAACGTCTTGACAATGGCTTTACATCATCAAGTCAGCTGTCACTTTAGCTTGAGGCCCTGTGCGGTCGCACACTTGGTACTGCGAGTAGCATATAGCATTAGCTCCTAAGCCTGATCAAACTCGATCACGTCGAGCTAGGCGGGCGGGGTTTCAGCAACCAGGCACCTCAGCTCCACCCACGTCCCGTCTCTTTGCCCATTTTCTGTTATCCGGGAGTGACGCGGTGCCAAGATGGCGACGGCCGGCTCCGCCCACTTTTGGCTTCAAAAATGCTCTTCAGAAACCTACGGGTGACGTCACGGACACTACGTCTATATTTTTTTACAGTCTATGAACGTGACCTGCCAGAACTGACGCTATGCTTGATTTTTCTCATGCATTTAAATTTGTCAACTAGAAAACTATGCCTGTTTTTCTGAGTCAACTGTCATTCAACAGCCTAAAATCTAACAGCCAGACCTGTTCAAGCTGAAAAAAAGCACCAAAAATCAAGCTGTCCCTTAGACTGTAATGGTAAGTGTAACAGATCAGGCTGGAGAGCTCATCGCATACTGTTGCAGACAGATGTTACTGCTCTTTATGAGGGTTGATGGATGGTGACGGATCGCTGCCGCATGCTGAACCAACTGCTGTGGAAAGACTTGGTTGCTTTTGACAGTAAACAGTCTAAAGTCTGTGTTCATTGTGCAGAGTATCCCATGTCGTGTGAATCAGAAGTGGCCATATTAAATTGTGTATATATAGAGGTTGCAGAACTGTACCTAGATTTTTTTTTTTTTTTTTTTTAGTCTGTGAAGGCAGACAGCTCAACCTCAGGTTACCTTTGGTTTTATGATGTTCTTTTTGGGCTTGGCAATAGTCGTACAGATGTAAAAATAATGCGGACGTGTCTTTTAAACTTTTGATATTTTTTTCTCTTTTATGCCTTTCACCAAAAGGAAGGTTTCTTCTGAACAGATGGTCTGGTGAAATCTGTCTCAAGGAGACCTTGGCTAGAAAAGCCCTGCTGGCTTTTCTGTTTGAAGTGCCTTTCTGCCCCTCCTCAGGACACATACACACACTTAATACACTGATGGATCTTATTCCTTCAACCACAAAACACGCAGACATGGCCACATAAAAATCTTTAAGAATATAGTAAAACTTTATAATAACCATCATTAATAAATATTATCACATTATGTAATGCGTATACATTTACTTTAACACATTTATTTTTGGAGGAAAGAAAAGCTTGTAATAGTTATTGCAAGGGCTTTAATTATATTTAAATAAAAAAAGACTGCTTTTACTACTTTTAAAGTCTCACCTGGGTTTAATTTATAAATAAATTTGCTATTAAGAATTTTTTTTTTTACCCTTTTATTGAAAGATATGGATTTTTTTTCTGTTTACGTGTACTGAACACACCCTCATATTTCAGTCTTTCGATAACACACGGAACAGAATATTATGCTTTTCATGTTAAATTAGATAAATGTATTGACTGAATTAAGCAAATTTAATTTCGTAAGTTAACATGTAAACTCTGGAAGCTCATTTTCATATTCTTTATTTGTTAAGCATTCTGTCAGGTTTGTTATTAACCTGTTGATAAGAGTTACTATTGCCAGAAATACTTGGCAAAATTGTCTGACTCGAACAGTGTTATTTTAGTACTATTGATAAATTGATAGTATTTATTATTATTTTGAACTAACTTTTACTTTTATAGTTTTCAATTTAATTTTAGTTTTAGTATTCTTTTTTTGTGTTTTGTTCATTTTAATTTCTATTTAGTTTCAATTTATTTTATTTAGTTTGAGTAGTTATAGTATTTCAACTTATTTCAGATAGTTGCTAAGGCAACTCTTCTAAATTTCGTTTACGTTTTTTATCTAATACTTTTAATTTATTTCGGCTCTATTTCAATTACTACAAATAATATTTAATGGTTTTAGTTTTACAACACTGGCCTGGACAGAGGCAAGGATGGGATGCTGCGACAGTAGTCTGCATAAATGCTACGCCACATAAATGTACTCATGCACAGCACACACACACATACACATTTTCCCATACACTGAATAGTTGATGATGAATGTGTCCACTCCCCCAAGGTTGCCTCTGGCTGTCTATTACCGTGTAAAATAAAATGAGCCCTTTCCCCCTGTCACCCACCAAGCCTCACCGCCATCTCCCATCACAGCTTTAAACCAAACACCACAACCCTTTAATTTTCTAGTACATCAACTTTTTGTGCCACTTATTACAAAAGGTCTTAATGTAAATGCATATTTGAAAGATAGGTCTTTACATAAAAGTCTCATTTGTATCTTTTAAGCAGTTATTTTGCTCTGTCTTGTCCTCTGGCAGTGGTGCTACGGGTTCTTCCTCACCCACCAGCAGGGGCAAAGTGGATTTGAGTTCCTGTTCAAGACAAAAGAGCTGAAGAAGAAATGGCTCGACCAGTTTGAGATGGCCATGTGAGTTTGAAACTTTGGTCCCAAAAATCACAGTTCTGTCACATTTACTCACCCTCATGTTGTCCCAAACTTTCTTTGTTCCGTGGAACGCACTGTTTTGCTCTTTTCTGTGCAATTTCAATAAACAAGAACCAGAGCCTTCACGCTTTAAAAACAGCACAAAAGGTACTGGAAGGTATGAAAGTATAAATTGAAGTAATTCACTGATAATCTTCCCCTCCATTGAGCTGGTAACTAAATTGTTGAGATCTAAATACTGTTTTTTGAGAGTGAGTGCATGACAATTTGTACATTTAAATCAACTACTAATTATTTAAATGTGAAAATTTGAAATTGGTTGCGTGATCTTTCACACTTTCAAACTGCATTCAAAATAGAATAACGCACATGACAATAGCAAACATCTGCTTTTTTATGTTAGAGAGAGAGAAAATGTTTGCACACATCATCTTCTATTCAATATAGCGCCCAGCATGATTATATCGATGCCATTTGATGTCAAGCAGCTTACTTCGCTCTAGTACATGGTGACATTCTGCACCTGGGATGCTGTCGAGATTTGATGGCACAGTGTATTTACAAGGGCTACGCTGAAAGAAATGAATAGTGAGAGAAGATGGTGGAAACTAACGAAAGTTCTGATTTGGAATTTGTGTAGGCTCAAGAGGATACGCCATGCCTCGTGCAGAGAGTCTGAAATGATGTTTCCTCTCCCTCTTGATTTATATGTCACCCTTTAAAAAATTTGTTTCTGTACGCACACGTATACATGTGGTTGACTGCGTATAATGATCTGAAAGGTGCATTCAAACAACAAATTACACCTGCTGCATGCACACCGCTCTCTTGATGCAAGAATCAATCTTAGAGTTGTTTGGGCAAAGAGATTCCCCAATGCTCTGATTCGTGCCCAGAATCTGTTTTTGGTCCCTGCCCCCACGGGCCACAACATCCGCCCCCGTTCTCTCTGGCCACTTAAACGTGCAGTTTAACTCACACGGTTAGTTTGTCATTTTTCCAATCAGTCAACTTTGCACCATCGTTTTTCCATATTTCCCATTTTCCATTTCAGATCTAATATTCGCCCTGAGAATGCCACGTTTAACTCTCACCTCTTCAGAATGCACACCTTCGAGAGGGCTACCACCTGCAGCTCCTGTCATATGCTTCTCAGGTGAGCTGTCATTACACTTCTGAGGCTGCTGTTAATTGTGTGTTGAAACAAGTTAATAAAACCAGTCAGATCATTAAAATAAAGATCTTATGAAATTGCTTGATGAGCACAGTCTTTTCTGTGCTTTCTGTTGCAGTGACATTGTAAATGTGTAGAAATCTTCGAAAATATAGTTTTGGGGTAGTTAGGGTAGATGCCATATTAAACTTGACACAGATGAAAACAAGGCTGCGAGAGATAGGCCCTATACTAAATGGAACCCTTCCTCCGAGTCCACACTTTTGTGATGTATTGCCGCTTTGACAGTCAGGTTGAAGTTTGCTGCGAAGCTCGTGGCCTCTCCAAAAGTCCGCATCGAAGGCGCATATCGTCAGCTAAGGGGGCACTAGCGAGCACCCTTCTGAAACCTAAAATGACAAATGGGACAGGGTGTGTCCAAACTTGGTCCTGGAGGGCCACTGTCCTATAGAATTTAGCTCCAACTTATCTGCAAGTTTTTGTATGCCTCGCAGTAGCGTCTCCTGACCATACATTTCGGTAGGGCAGATTCTTTGTCTTAGCGCTAGTTTATATTAAACAGCTTTATATTCTAATTGCTGAATATGCAGACACACTTTTGGTGTTATTCAGCCTGAGGGTTACACTCTAATTTTGATTGACAGGCTTTAAGTACACACGACACATGCATAATGCTATCCTAGCCTTAAATGGGTCATATGATGCTATTTTCGAAGATCATTATTTTGTGTATTTGTTGTAATAGAATATTACCATGTTTTAATGTTAAAAAAAACACATTATTTTTCACATACTTTACATTATTGTAGCCCCATCGTTCTAAAACGCGTCGATTTCTACAAAGCCCCTCCTTCCGAAAAGTGTAGTGTGCTCTCATTGGTCAGCTGACCCAGTGCGTTGTCATTGGCCGAACATCTCAAGCGGGTGTCTGAAATGTAATGCTCCTAACCATAATGGAGCTTCAGCTTCCAAAGTCAGTTAATAATGTCGTCAGTTTTACCATATCAGTTTGAGCCTGAGTCAGATTCTGAAAATGCAGATGACCAATCCGATCGATCGGATACTCGTATGTATTTACGGTACGCAAGTCGCGGTTCAGCTGACCGTGACAAACGCCGCCTGGAACACAGCCAGTCTTGTACTCTCCCAGGTTCACATCAGGAAACTGCGCTGCTCACCCACGGACATTTGGGTTGTACTGTTCTGGAGCATTGTTGTAAGTAAATCTTAACCACTGGTCCTAATTGTGTCCACTTTCGGAAGGGCAAATAAAGTGCTGCTTTTGCTTTTGCATAGAAACACACAGCGTCTCCACAAAATGGCGGCGACAACACTACTGACAACTGAAGCCACGCCTTCTTTCTTTGAGCATTTGGGCGGCATTATGCAAATATTTCCACCTAGTGACGTAGGCCGGTAAGAGAGGATTCGATCGAGGCGTTTTAGCTAGGTCTGGATCTTCCTTCTCTTTTAGATAGCTCAAAGTCTCCCACTTTGTTACTTTGCAGATCTTATACGTGGAAAAACAGCTACATAACACACTAAAGAAAAAGGAAAACATGAAAACTCATGAGTTGACCCCTTTAATGTAGTTTTTATTGCCTCTATTGAGTTGGGGAGGAATTCCAGTGAGGAAAAGAAAGTCATGTCTTTTCTCAAAACAAACATAAAACAAACAACAGAACAATAAAGGCTATTCACAAGATCATATTTAAACTAAAGGATTTACATTTTCATTAATTTGATATGCTACTGATAATGATAAAGATTGTTGTAAATTTAAATAAATAGCCTAACATTTTTGTAAATAACAATAATTTACTAAATTATTGTAGAGAGAAACAATGTCTTTAGAATCCCTTTCAGATTGATTTTCTTTTCCATCTGATGATAAAAAATATTGACAGCCAATCAGAATCCATCCTGTTTTTAAAGAGCTTGAGCATTTAAAATTGTAGATGACAAAACAGCAGTGCTCGCTTATAATAAACAGAAAGTTAACGTACGTTGTTGTGGACGCTAATATAGTTATCTTTATAGTTATCATTCTTGGTGTGAACGGCCCTTTACAGTCTTTACAATGACATGCACTGTACAAAGGTCCCCGGACATGTTTATGGAGTTTTTATCTATTGAAAGTTTTTTAGAAAGATGTTTCATCAGCAGTTGTTAAACAACAGTACAATCCATTGAACAAATTGTACTTCTGTCCCTCAAAGCCTTCTTTTTATTTCTGTCAAAAATTAAATATGATGCTACCCTGACTAAGGTCTATTGAAGCTAACTGACATTGCCTAAAAGTCGATTTAATGGGGTCTGTAATAGTCATGTAAGGTACATGTATGTAAATCAATAAAAGTCAGCGTTGACCCATGTGACCTTTTCTATCCTCATGCTCTTCAGGGGAATTTTTAACCAAGGCTACCTTTGTACTAAATGTGGAAACGGGGCTCATAAGGGCTGTCTGGGAAGACTAGGAGCCTGTGGAAGGGCAGGTAATGGTCAGTAAAGAGCTTCTCCATGTTGGCATTTCATATTTGACAAAAAAAGATAGAGAGAGAGAGAGAGAGAGAGAGAGAGAGAGAGAGAGAGAGAGAGAGAGAGAGAGAGAGAGAGAGAGAAACACACAAACTCCCATACGCTCAACAGAACCCCCCGTACTAAATAGGAAAAGAAAGAGTCACTGACTACAGTCACACACTGTTCACAGAATACTGGAATTGATGCCCAGATGATTTCAGATTCTTTGTCATGTCAGGCTCATGGGTTTTCAGACTTAACATAGATATTTCAGTGTATGTTGTAATGTAACTGTCATGCCATAGTCTGAAGGTAATGCAGAGCTTGAATATTCCCTTACTATAAGAATAAAAGATCAGATTCAGGTATGTACCACATCCTCAAGGGCCAATGTTTTTGCATTCTGCTGCATTTCCCTTTTCCATATTTTTCTATGCAAACATTTTGACCACTGCACTCAAGTCCAAAAACATGGTGCACAAGTTAAAAGTTAAACATTTGTATAGTAAGTTTTTCAGATAATATACAAAGCAAGGAGTATGAATATAGAAACAATAACAAGAGTAGCTAAATAAAAAATAAATAAAACAAGAACATAACAAATGGGCTAACATTGGCATAGAAAGGCATAGCCATAGAGAACTTTACATAAAGGTCTATTATGCAGAACTGAGGAAATCCAGAAAGTACTGTCACACAGTTTGAAATTAATTATGTGAGTTTGGCCCAAAAACCAACAAATAAACGAATAAAAAAACCATATACCCTCCAATCGTATAACATTAAGGATTTCATTCAACTACAGTGAGTTTTGAAACAAAGTGAGTCTAAAGATTTCCAGTTTAAGAGTTATTATTATTATTATTATTATTATTATTATTCTTTTGTTGTTGTTGCGAGGATCATATCCAGCAATAAAGATAGTTGTTTGGTGTCTGGGAGAGTAAAAAGAAGTTCACCTCATCTCTAGGCCTTGTTTTTTTTTTCTATTCCATTCGCCCTGTGCCTCACGCTTTAAAAAAAAGCAAAAATGTGTTTTGTGTGAAAATTCCGTTTACACTATATAAGGCAACTAATTTAACTACTTGCTTGCTGGAGATATCTATAATACTCAATATAATGCCACAGAATTGTAATTTGCATGTGTACAGCCTTTTGCTGCCTTTACAATTTTCTTTTTCTCTCTCATTATGATCTCAGATGTTGCTGTTCAAAAAGCACAGGTGAGATAACCGACATTAATCTAAACTTACTGTCCATACTGTACACTTCAAACATAATGCATGCCATTTCCAGACTGTGATATAAAATGATCTTACTCTATGTATATTTGTAAGGAGAGGAAAATTATTGTGTAATGCAGTCTGAAGTATATGTTTTATTGTCCTTTAAATGTATGTTTACTGTACTGACAGAATGCTGTCTTAAATAGGAATGACAGAATCATTGTTAGATCGTTTCTTTGTGTCAGTGTGTAAAATCCTTTTGACAATATTTTTACCAGTGTTGAAAAGTAGATAATAATAGCTGAGTGTGTTCATATTGCATAGAATCTGTTAATGATATTCTCTCTCCTCTCTTATTTCACAGAGAAAGACAACACCTCGGAAACAAGAAGACCCAGGTAGGTGCCTTTGTCTTCAGCATGCTTCTCTGTATATAGACTGTGACATTTTCAAGACTACTGTAAAGGTCTTTTATGTACTCTACTTTAAACATTTGTTGCTCTATATAGTCTTCTGGGAACTCGGGGAACTTAGTAATTCTGTGAATTCAGATCTATGTGGCCAGTTTTAAATTTAATTTGTCACACCTCGGAACCATTTAAAATGATCTAGTGAAGTGTGATCAAAATAGTGATCAAAAATGGTGAGAAACGTAAAGAAAGTACATTCATCTAAATATTAACCTATATGGAAAAAAGTCCATGGATCTGTCAACTACATCATGTTTACTATTGGCAGTCTGACTCAGCTCCTTCCCGCACCTGTTTAAATTATTTATTTTAGAACAAATATTTTTGAGTCCACAGAGCAACAGTTTAGCATGGTGTGTGAGATTTGTGAGCTTTATATGAGCCTGGTAAAGTCTGAGACATATCACAATCCCTTTCCCTTGCTATCTCTCCATTTACCTTGGGTCTATTTACGGTCATATCAATGCAAAAAAAAGTCTGTATATTAAATTTTAAAAAGTGGGAAAAAATGCAATAATTTTAATATAAAAAAATTATAAATACATAATTTATTGAATGAGAATGATCACACAATATAATATGTATATTAATAAAAAAATAGCTAAAACTATAATTTAAAAAAATACAGTTATATACAGTTAAAACCATTTATTATAATGTGGACATTCTTTCGTGTTTTTGTGTTTTGTAAATTTTGTTGAAAGCATTTACCACCCAAAAAAAATAAAAAAGCATCGCAGAATATTCTGCAAGGATTTACAGATATGATCATTCTCAGAACCATGTCACAAATCATATGAGATTATTAAGTTCTAAAGAGATTATATGAGTTATTAAATGTATTATATAAATAATAAATAAACGTTTCTTGTAAAATGTTTTGGCAACTGTGTTGCAACCTTGTTATGTGTTTTGTCATTTTCAGAAGTATTACTTGTAAACAGTCAGGAGAGCTTCTCATTTCACTCCAAAAACACTGCCACATCATTTTATTTTCAGAATGGTGAAACTTCATGCTCAGCTTAAACAAGTGCTGATTTTCAAAATTGCTGTAGTTCTGTTTTGCCTCTTCTGGGACTAAATAACAATCCTAAAGTGCTGAAGGGGTGTGCTCATGTTGATGGGAGGAAGTGGTCAAAAACAATGCATTATAGAAACAGCACAAAATTGCCCTGCTCATTTTATTGCTGTTTAATTAGAATGATTAATTTCTGATTTAACAGAGTGTTTTGACCAACTTGTTACTTTTAAATAAGCTCAAGTGTGCTGACAGCTAAAGTGATAGAAGCTCACAGTTGAAGCAGTTTTATTATCTTCATTATCTACACTGTTCTCTGTAATGGATTGAAAAGAAAAATAGCTCTGGCACATTTGGTCGTATTAATTGGAACATTCACTTCTACAACATTGTACCTATCAGTAACTACAGCTGATTGAGTGCTTTATTGAGAAGTTGTAATATGAACACATCCGTAAATGGATTCTTTCTTCAGGAAGTCTAATGTTCACACCAATTTCAGCAGGTGGAACGTCTCCTTGGTTCAGGCCGTTGATACGTTAAAGATAACAAGTCAAGTTATAAGTTGACAAAGAACACATGGGAAATTCTCTTAATTCTTACATTGATTAGTTGTTTTAGGATCACTAACTGCCACAGTTTTCTCTTTGAGAATTGCCGGTACTTGTATTGCCGGTTGTGGTTTTAAGAATTTTGTCACAAATTTGACACTCCCGGTGAATACCATATAAAACACCTGGGATGTCAAATATGTGTTTCCTTTTAGTTACCTTCAGGCAAGGGCCGCCGAGAACCAGTCAGAGCTGTCAGGGTCAATTCAATGGGCTGTAATGGCAGGAAAACTCCTCTGCGTGTCTGACAGTCAGTAGTGGTCTCATTACACCTTAGTTATATTGCTGCTGCAATCTTATTGTTCATGATACAAAACACCTCAGCTTAAATAGAGTATGATGTCATGTAGTAATGTCTGCTGAAATTCAGCCTAGCCATCAGAGGAATACATTTTATTTTAAAATATACAAAAATTGTAATAATATTTCACAATATTATGTTTTTACTCTGTGTTTTAATTAAATAAATACAGCCTTGGTGAGCATTAGAGACTTGAAAAACATTAAAAAAATCTTACCCCATTCTTTTGAATAGTAGTGAATATACATTTACTGTACATACACACATGCATACATATAATGGTCATATTTAAAGTACCTCTATTATGCTATTTTAAAGTTTCCTAATTTTGTTTTGGAGGTCTCCTACAACAGGTTCACATGCATCAAAGGTCAAAAAACACTTTCATTTTCTCATAATATACAGTGGACATCACCACATTGTTCAATGAATCTCAATCGACTCGTTGGATGAATCATTCTCTCTAAATCCCTCCTTTCCGTGAGCTTATACTGCTCTGATTGGCCAGATGGCTCAATCTGTTGTGATTTGTTTACTGCTTACAGCGGTAAGTCATAAGGCACATTACCATAACTGAACTTCAGCTCAGGAGGCTTCCTCAGTCCTCAGCGCTTGTACACATTGTAAAGACAGTAATGATGACACCGATTTTACCATATCAATCAGAGTGCAAGTCGGATGACGAAATATTGGAAGAACTAATTATTCAACCCGAACCTCCATTGCAAGGACGACTTGAGTGATACTCAGTAATACACTACTCATTTTGAGGTACAATATGAGATGTTGCAATCGTAATTCCTCACTATCAGCATTAACAAGTGTACATCCATCAACAAATCGACGTGTCTGTATATTTCTAATTTATTGTGGTGCACATACGGGAACTGCATTAACTGTATCAATAACGGTGCATACATTAGCCCTGGGCTAACTTGAATGACTGATTTAACATTGAACTCGGAGATTTGAGAAGCAGTCGTCAGTAAAATGACGTGTTGTGGGCTGGTCAAGTTGTTCGCGGGCGGACAACGTACAACATAGGCGGGCATTATACGAATGTCTTTTTTAGTGACGTAGAACCATCCCACAGTAGGATTCGAAACACAAACGACTCATATTGGCGTTTCAGAGTCGATTCTTTCTTTCGAGAGACAATACGTTTATTTATCGTGCACTTTCGACTTTACAACTTTGTAGAATGTTTACTTACTCAAACAGCTATATTACACACTGCGTGAAAGGGAATATTCAGAAAACCATAATAGGGGCACTTTAATTGAACTGAATTCATTATTTGAAAAAGCCTCACAAATTTGGCTTTTAAATATGAAAGTGAAGGCAAGAACCTTAGTTTAGTAACCAAAATCATCAGTCAGTTCATTCTAGTGGCTTAGATCTCCATAAAACTCTCCAATACATGTAAAACAACTGTTTTTTTTTTACGGTCTGCTTTAAGACGCGGGTACTTGGCAGTATTAAAAACAACAAGTTTATAGACTGGATACTAAGGAGCTATTTTATGCTAGAAGAACCCTCCAGCCTCTCTCTAAGGCTGCAGGCCTGTCATGGGTTGGTTGTTGGTATGAATCGCACAGTGAAGATGTCTTTAATGACAAAAGCTCAGGAGATAAGGGAGATAACACCAAACTAACACAACATAGTCCTGACGAGAACGGACAGGGTATGAAGGAGAACAGGGTATAAATACATGGAGCAAATAAAGAGAACTAATGAGCTATTTAATGAGATGACATGTGAACTTAACGACTAATCAAACGAACTGAGAAACTGGGTCAAACTAGCTGACAAGGAAGGCAGAATCAAAACACAAAGAAACATGACCAAAACAGAACATAACTCCCCAGTTTATTAACCACCATACACTTCTCTGTCATTGGTTAGTGCGACTGCCTCTGATTTAGTGGATGGGATTGTGTAAACAATAATTGCTGCTATGCGTCACTTTATTTGTCCTGTGTGAATGAGAAAATTGGACATTTGCTTTGCGTTGGAAGGACCATCCACTGAGCTCCAGCACAGTGCTGTATAGGAGCAGAATCAGTGGCTGTGTTGCTTGATGTGAAATTAATTTCCATAAACTGTTTATAAGTGGCCACTAAGCATTTATTAATAAGTGTATCATACGCAAATTGGTAAACACTTTTCTTAACTGCTTCGGGGGCTATTTTTCTGCCTTTTTGTTGTTGTTTGTTTTTTGTCTTTGGGGAGAAATGTACATTCAGGCATATTTTGCCTTATTTCTCTCTGTTTTATAAATTTAATTTAACGCGTAACTCATCCTTTTTCATAGTTCCCTATCAGTCAGTCACGTTCGACGTTACGTGAGAACTGAACTGCTGAATTGGGATCTCGCCTGAAGCCCCATTCACACTGCCAGCGACTTTGTCGCTGTATGTCGCTAGTCTCTGTACTGTGAAGATGCTTGTGGTGCTTACACAAGGCGATGGAAGGCTCAGCGATTGTGGTGTTTTTCTTAGGGATCCCAATTCGTCAGTTTAGTTCTGACATAACGTTGAATGTGACTGACTGATAGGTAACGTCTAGGTTACAAATGTAACCCCCGATTCCTGAATGAGAGAACAGAGACATTACGCCTCGTCGCCACAATCCCTGTGTCCACCTCTGAGTGACCAGGCACTGGCTTGGCTCCTCAGCACAAACTTAATGAGTAAGAGCTGCACACTTCCTTATATACCCGTGGCCCTGGGAGGGGTTCGCGATACAAATCTTACTCGCCAATGTCCATTGGCTTGTTTTGTTACCACTCGAAGGTGATTGGGCTCTCAGGCGAGATCCCAATTCGTCATTTCATTTCTGAAATAACTTCTCTGTTTCCTCCTTCAGGGAACATGGGGTTACATTAGTAACCTACACATTTGTCATTTTACTGTAGTTAATGTAAATTGATTCGCTAGCCATTTGATGTATGCAATCTAAAATATTCAAAGAGAGAATGGTTAGGACTTGATTGTTTCCATTGGGAATTGATTGAAAGTGGGCGTTAAGTACCAGCGTGAGGTGGTTGAAAAATAAAAGGGGTTGGTGATATTAGCAAAAAAGACTTTTCAGAAGAGTCAGAGATCAAAAATCTTTTCTTTGGAATTATCTACACAAATGAAGCATGCAAAATAAGACCAGAAACCTGGTTTAGGTATAGGGCCAATTTTGATTTTATGTTCATTTTATTTTTTTACAGGTTTGCCAAAAATGCTGGTCATCAGAGATTATTTTGGGGTCCCTAGTCCTCAGGGTGGGCCGCCGCTGAATGCTCAGATTGGTGATGTCATAGAGGTCATCTCTGCTGATCCTCACAGCTCCTGGTGGCAGGTGAGATAAAGTACTGCAGGATTTAAAAACCTAATAGCTGAATTGTGTTCTGTGGTGTCATGGGACCCTGAAGCTTGATCACAACATCACAACATGGCGCACGTGAACTTTTATACAGATATGTCTTGTGACATTCCAACCAAATAATAAATGCAGTAACCAGTATTTCCATAGACAATGGGCTGTCACCGGCCCATTTAGGTTAATTATAAAAAACAAACGACTTCACAAATAATCAATTATTAATTATTTTGTTAAATTAACTAATTAATTAATATTACTCTGCTCTCACAGCACTTATATGAAGTGTTTTAAATATTGTAATATTTAATTATTATTGAGAAAACTTGTTGAGTATCTAATATGCTACTCTAAATACAAACACATCTGTACTCAATGCAGATATTTTAGTATCATTGAGATACTATTAGCAGCCGAGTGTGAAGCGGCTGGGCTGAGAATCAGCACCCCCAAGTCCGAGGCCATGGTTCTCAGTCAGAAAAGGGTGGCTTGCCCGCTTCAGGTTGGTGGAGAGTTCCTGCCTCAAATGGAGGAGTTCAAGTATCTTGGGGTCTTGTTCACGAGTGAGGGAAGGATGGAACGGGAGATTGACAGACGGATCGGTGCAGCTTCTGCAGTAACGGGTCGATGTACCGGTCCGTCGTGGTGAAGAAGGAGCTGAGCTGCAAAGCGAAGCTCTCGATTTACCGGACGATCTACGTTACTACTCTCACCTATGGTCATGAGCTTTGGGTCATGACCGAAAGGACAAGATCCCGGATACAGGCGGCCGAAATGAGCTTTCTCCACAGGGTGGCTGGGTGCTCCCTTAGAGATAGGGTGAGAAGCTCGGTCACTCGGGAGGAGCTCAGTGTAGAGCCGCTGCTCCTCCACATCGAGAGGAGCCAGCTGAGGTGGCTCGGGCATCTGTTCCGGATGCCTCCTGAATGCCTTCCACGCTGGAGGGATAATGTCTCCCGGCTGGCCTGGGGACGCCCCGGTATTCTCCCAGAAGAGCTGGAGGAAGTGTCTAGGGAGAGGGAAGTCGGGGAATCTCTGCTTAGACTGCTCCCCCCCGACCCGGCCCTGGATAAGCGGAAGATGGATGGATGAGATTATATACTATTATAGTTTTTATAAATATTTTGAATTCGTTTTTATTTGTATATAGTTTAATTTTTATTTGATTTAAAGTTAAAATGTTTTTGACATTAGTTTTTATATTTTAAAAATATGTCTATATAGTTTTTATACATTTTTTATTACAGTATTAGTTATTCAAGTACATCAAGTTAAACTAAAGGAAAATGAGAAATGTTGCTTTGGCTACTAGCTGAAATAAAATATGTTTAGGTTTTTGTATATTTTATTTCAACTTCCATTTTATTTAAATGAATGGTTTTATGGTTTTAGTTTTTTTCCCCCTCTTTTTAAACTATAATAACCCTGACTCAACCTACTGCAACACAACTTTAGTATAACATACAAATGTTCCATTGAATAGTCACTGAAAACAATACTTTTTCGCATTGCTTTCGTAATATGCACTGATACCTAAATGAGCCGTCAGATATAGTGACTGCGGAGCACAGTCTTTGTTCAGGCATGTTTCAGCATTGCAGTTTTGTCTCAAGCTTATTGTCACAGACAGACTGTTCCTGTGTTATTTATTTCTGGCTCAGGCCGGGCTGTTGTGGCTCTTTTTCCTCTATGGTTTATGGTGGCACTAAAACCTCATCTTCCTCCTGGTGTTGCTCCAATCTGGCCGACGCGACTCAAACAGCTCGGCAGGGAATAGACACTTAGCGAGATTTCCCTTGCTTTATGCTGGGCTATTTCTGCCTGATAGCACACAGAGGTTAAAAAAAACACCTACAGGTCAAAAATGGATGCCAAGAGATTCACCGAGCCAACAGACTGCGACAGGCAGTGGCTAGACGTGCGTGTCAGCCGTGGTTCTTCACGCACTTGGCAGGTCATAGAGGGGAGCGAGAAGCGGTACTATTGAATGATAATGCACATCACTGGTTTATTTTATCTTGTGTGAAACGACACTTAACTCTTAATAAGGCTACTAAATCTTCAGGGTCCCATGACACCAAAGAATGGAATTACAGAGCACTAAGCATCCATCTCCCATGTTACTGGAAGACAATTATCTCTGTCCCGTTGCCAGAACAGTGCAATCGATCACTGTAATTTAATTTGATCCTTTAGGCTGCCAACTGTTTACTCTAATGGGGTAATAAGTTTAATCTTTATCATACGCTTATCTGTGGCATAACAAATATAAAGGGCTTTCAAAAGCTACGGCGAAACATTATTAAGCCAAATAAATCATGAATACAGTTCCAGTTTGGGACTCCAATTTAATTTGTGGTAGAGGTGCATTTTTCTGAAATTCATTTCATACTAGTTAGAGATGATCTTAAAAGGGAGCCTGGAAAGAAAAGTATATATTTTTTCAGTATAGTTGTTTGAGAAGATCCTCATTACACCCTCAGTCAAACCTTCAGCCAAACTCACAATCAGTCATAGGCTGCTAAACTTTGGCACCTGGTTCCGCCACGTTCACAGTGCATTATAACCTCCCAGCTGTTGTTTCATACTGAGTTGGGGGGGGGGGGGGGATTGTCTGTTTTTATCCAAAAATATACAGATAATTGTGGTTGAAGCCATGCAAGAAATGAGCCTATTTTAAAACTGGCATCCGGCCTGCGATTGCTCAATACAATCTTTTGCGTGAGGACATAATATGAAACTCGAGTCTAATGTAATTCATAAATCCAAATATGCTCGGAGCAGCAATATCAAACAATGGCTTATTGGCGAGTGTCATGATTCACGATGTTCTGCTGTGGAAGCTGTATGATTATTCAGCATTAGGTGATGCTTTCATTCTGATGCGTAACGGAGTTTAACCGTGGGTAGGGGCTGAACAGTAATTAACTGTGGCTCTAAATGAGATTCACTGCTTGTTGTGAGCTAATTGTCTTAGATTTATTAAAGCAAAAGGGAGGGGCGAGCATCGCCTCAAGGCAAATATAATGCAATTAACAACCACACTTCCTGGCAGGGCAAAATCCTGACAACTCAAGAGACCGGCTTCTTTCCAAGTGATGCAGTCAAGCCCTGCCCATGTGTAAGTATTTGGATGACTTGCACAATCATTTTAATGCTGTTGGTTTGTATTTTTTATCAGTTTTTTTAATTAATTCTTTTTTTTCTACATAGTTCCAAAGGATTTCTTTTTCAAATAAATGCTGTTATTTTGAACTTTTTTGTCATCAAAAAATCCTGAGGAAAAAAATGTGTCACGATTTCAACAACAACAAAAAATTAAGCAGCACAACTGTTTTCAACATTGATAAAAAAAAACCCACCAAAACTCTGAATATATGGAATGAAACTGAATATATGGAATGAAACTCTGAATATATGGAGAGTTTCACTTAATATTATAAATACAATAATTTCCTGACCGACAAGAACAAGATAGATAGATAGATAGATAGATAGATAGATAGATAGATAGATAGATAGATAGATAGATAGATAGATAGATAGATAGATAGATAGATAGATAGATAGATAGATAGATAGATAGATAGATAGATAGATAGATAGATAGATAGATTGATTGATTGATTGATTGATTCACTATCCAGTCAAACTCATTCATTCAAAAATATATAAAAGTAATAATAATACTAATAAATTATATTTGTCAACAAAACTAATTTGTCACCATAAATGGGTATAATTGGTAGTGTATGCATGACTTTGTTTGTAATGTGTCCCATACTCAGGTGCCCAGGACAGTCGACTACTCAGCCCAACCCTGGTAAGTCTAAATGTTTAACCACATTTACTCCAATATCCACATCACACACTGCATGACTACATGTGCTGAGCCATATGCACGTTGGCTTGTGCGAGCAGGTTTGCTGGGCCCATAGAGAGACACCACGCAGAGTCTGAGCTCATGGAGAGAGAGAACAGCACCTACCTGGTGCGATACAGGAGCCGGGAGAGCAGAGAGTACGCCATCAGCATCAAGTACGTCTAGCTATTATACCACTTCATACTGTTTATTTGATCGTTCAAGCGTGTTTTTATTGCATATAAAATTGGCGTGACGGATGGTCGGTGAGGTTCTTGCACGATCATCCTTTTGCATGCAAAGCTTAGCTTTCTTCATGCATTTCCCTCGATGCAACCCAATACATAATGCATCACAAATTTGCATACAGCTCATTGTGTAGCATGGATGTGGTGCTCAGTGTGAGTTATCACACTACATGCACAGTGTGGGCTTTATTACCTCAGAACATTTTATAGTTGCTTGTCTCATGCTTAAACCAATCACAGGTTCTCTGTCAAAACATGTTGTCCTCTTTATGTGCGGCTTTAGGTCCTGTGGGTGTGTTGACCTGCGGTCAGAGACTGACAGAACAATTCCACATCCTTATGTTATAGGAAGCTCACATTTAAACTTTAAAGGGATTGTGTTTTTTCTATAGCTGGTCCAAGGTCATGGAATAACATGCCACTGGACATTACATCTTCTCCTGCTCATGACATCTTTAGATTCAGAATTAAAGGGATAGTTCGACCAAAAATGAAAATGATTTACTCACCCTCATGTCCTTTTTTGGGTGAACTTTCCTATCTTAGGTGTTAAAAGTGATTTAATTGCACATTTAAAGCATTTTAGTATGCACTTGTTTTTAATGTGCTCCATAAATAAAAAGATATGTCTTGGCTTAACTTTTGTTTATCAGCCCATTCCCAGGGAAAACTCCTTTGAGATAAAGTGGAAGTGGAAGTACTGACAATCCTGGAATGGTTACAATGATTCTCTGCCATCTGCAGGTACAACAACGATGTGAAGCACATTAAGATCCTCACTAAGGAGGGCCTCTTCTACATTGCTGAAAGCAGGACGTTCAAGACTGTATTAGTAAGTGGGTTTGAGTTGCACAGAAGCAATGGTCTTCATCAGCATTTGCTCTATTTATCATAACCATATGAATACATATGTAGGGTGCTATAATTCAATGTCGTTATCCGTGCTGCAGAGACCTGAGCTTTTTTTATCGTAAAAACAGAACATTTGCTGATCTGCATAATCCTGTATTTCATTAGCATAATTAATAACATGGGTCCAGCTATTAATCCATTAGAGACACCAATACTACTGCAACCTTGTTACATTTTCTTTTCAAATGATAAAGTTTTCCCTTATAGAAAAATACTGTGGTGACAGCATGTAACAAGGATGGTAAAGCTTTGATGTATTCCATAGTACTGAATGATTACCAATTCATATATCATGGTACTGCAGGGTACATCAAAGAATACATAGTACTGTCATGGTACACATCCATAAAACCATAAACGGATGTTTTTGTAAGTGTTGCTTGATCCTTTTAACTGTGAGCATTTATAAGCAATTTTATCTGTTCCACTAAGATACACACTAAAATTACACTATTGAAAATCTCACAAAAAAAAAATTTTGCCTACACAAGGCTGGAAATTGCCACCATTTTGGTCGCATATGATCCCGAAATTGAATCTGTGCGACTTCAAAATTTATTTGGGAGCATTTGTGAAAGTGCAAATAATTGTTGTGGTGCGACCTTTTTTTCTATAAATGCACTGGTCGACCAAAATCGGAAACTGCCTGTTTGTTCTTCAAACACACAATCTCAAGCGGCCGGTTTATAGTTTCAATTTAGCTAATCTCTATTCCGGACTTGCACAAAAACTGCATTGCAATCATTTCCCGAAATGTAATTTGTGTGAAAATATTACGAAGTCTGTTAACAGGATGTTAACACAGGCCAGAGATATGGGACACACTGAACACGGGCGGAAAGAGAAGAGTGAAGACTCACAGCAGAGAAAATACCAAACACCGCAAGATCACTGTCCGTGAGGCTCGTAATATAGGAAGAAAAATATAAATATTAGATTGGGCTGGGGGTTTATATGAATGTATCTCTGAAGGAAACTGACTGTCTTCGGAATAGTCTTCCGAGAGTGAATTTGCATTTTCATTCAGTCCATCTGTATTTGTTTTGTGCAGGTGTGTCTTATGCAACATAATTTCACAAAGCTAAAGTCAGACCATTCTGTATTTACTCTAAGTCTTGAAATTATGCAATCTAATTTAAATCAAAACAACTGCTCATGCTGCATTTGTGTGTAGCATCTTTGTTTGGATCGTGATTAAAATGCAGTGGTTGCCTCTAATTTCAAATGGCTACAGATGTTTTTAATTTATTTATTTTTAAGGCCAGTTTGGCCTGTTATAGAGCAAATAAACAGCTGATAAATTTGCTTAAACAAAGACAAAAATCGGCAGCCGGTATCAGAATTAGACAATTTGCTTGTAAAAAACAAAATGGAATTGGCAATGAAAAATCATGATCAGTGCATCGCTACCACATTCATTTCATACAAAACGTGTGTTGTTTTTAAATAAAAGGAATATTTTAATATATATAAATTGTGGTGCTGCACCACAATAAGTTGGGAGCACCAGTGCTACCAAGTAAAAAGTACATTTCGAGCCCTGCTACATGGATTTGACCATTAACCAAAATCAGAGAACCTTGAACGTGCAGATGTGTTGTTACATTTTTTAAATATTAACTTAAAATCTCATTTTAGCTGGCAAAAAACTTTGAGAATCCCTATAATAAGCTTTTAAACATGATGTTTCTGTCCAGGAACTGGTTGAATATTACAAACAGCACTCTCTGAAAGAGGGTTTCCGTACACTGGACACGACTCTGCAGATGCCGTATAAGGAGCTCAGTAGTGGACTCAGAACTGCTGGTTAGTATCTACATTTCCTTCAGATTAACTCATTACATTAGTCTCTTTGCCCTGTTCACACTGACAGCGATTAAGTGACCAGAATTAATTTTCAGGTAAAAGGATAAAAAAATAAGGTAATCAAGGTAAATAAATAAAGGTAAAAATAAGTATAAGTAAAACTAATTAAATAAATAAATACACTAAATATATAACTGCAGTATATTACAAGCTCAAAACCATTATAAACTCACTTGAGGCATATGAATGGGAAAACCCTTCAGCAGAATAGTTGACAATTCAGTCCCTAGATTATTGATATAGGACTTCCAGACACTATAAATCTGCCCTGGCTGACCATTAACTAGTCAAGTTAAATATTCCAGTGGGATTAGTTCCATCAAAATCTTGTGCCAACCTGGAGTGTTGTCACGTATCCACCTCAGTAATATGTTTTTTCCTAGCTTCAAAAGTAAGAAGAATATACAGTCTTTTTTTATTTTGATAAAATCAAAGCTTTATCAGGCAAACCAAGGTTAAAAAAATAAAGTATCCAATACAAACTCCTTATCAAAGATATTACTCATTTCAGAAACTATCTTGGCCCAATATATTTGTAACTGATTACATGACCAAAGACAGTGAGTGAGTGTATCCATTTGTGTTTTGCACTTAAGGCATAGAGGTGAAAGGTTCATTGTTAAATGCTTGTCTATGTTTTGGTGAAATATGCATCCTATGTACAATTTTGAACTGTATAGCCTTAGCACGATTACATACCAAAATAGATTTAGCATATTTCCAAATACTTCCCCATTCCTCTTCACTTATAGAGACAAAAGGTTCCCTCTCAAAGCAAGTCTAGAATTCAGAACTACATTTACCTCAGATGTAGCATTAGGAACATTGTATAACAGACATACTCACTGTCTGAAATAGTAGTTTTTTTATTGGAGACAGACTTCTGTTACTGTATTACATTATGAGGTATCTTTCAGACTATAGTTTTTCAATCGGTAAAAAACGAAAAAAGTCCTGCTTTAATAATTGATACCGATGTATTAACTCTTCAAAAGACATCAGACCCTCTTTATCAAACAAGTCCATAAGCTGACTAATACTGTACCTTGGTTCACCCAAAATGTAAACCTCCCAGATCTACCTGTACCTGTAGGGAAGTCCGGATAGTTCACAATTGGTGTGAGAGCAGGTGTCAACTTAGTTCTTGCTTCGAAATGACAAACAGCCCTCCGTGCCTCATGTGCTACAGTTACAGGGTTATCACAACTCTCCAATATGTTTTTTTTATTTTTTTTATCAAGAGCAACCCAATCAGACACATATTTTAGATGTGCAGGCCACTGGTGAAGCTTGATATTAGGCAAATCCAGTCCTCCCATTGACCCTGGTAGTTGTAGTGCAGATAATTTAACCTTGGTCTGCGCTTGCTCCAGATAAAGGATTCACATCTTTTCACATCTTTTAAAACCTTTTTAGAGAACAGGATAGGGATCATTTGAATTAGATACAGGATAAGAAATGTTTATTGAGCAGCAAATTAGCATATTACAATGATTTCTGTCAGATCATGTGACTCAGTAATGATGCTGAAAAATCAGCATGTATTTATGGATATATATATGTGTGTGTGTGTGTTTGTTTGTGTGCTTTACTGTATATTGGTCATCGGCCAACCTGCTCTGTATCTGCATTGGGCATCAAAAAATCCTTATCAGTTGACCACTAGAGTGCACGCAAGGAGGTCAGGTTCAGGTTATCGCTCTGTGAGCGATTTCACTGTTCTGCATGATTAATCTTTGCACACGTACAGAAAAGTTACTATAAAAAATTATATAAAAATATATAATTTATACTTTTTCAATTATAAAGAGATTTAATTAAAGAAATTGCAGTACTGTAACATTCTAAGTACTACTTTACTTTACTTTTCGCAAAACTACGAACACATCTTCCTTTTTTAAGAATGACTTAAGTGCCGTTCTTTGTTCTTTTCTCAAAGAAAAGCTTAACTCCAAGTCCTCCAGAGTCGCGGCCAAAGCCGATTCGAAAGGCCGCTGTTCGCCAGCAGCAGCAGCCATTCTTTGTTTTCAAGTAGCAGGGAATCGTCGCAACTCTGTCGTCATTATGTTAAGCCCGCCCGCCGACTCTATAAACGATGTGATTGGCCTGACTAGAGTTTGGTTTTTCCAGCTCGAAAGCTAACGGAGACCCTGGCTGCAAAATAAAATTTGCTGCAGCTAGGGTGCGTCTAGATTTCTTGGCTAGTAATTTATATGCAAGCATACAAAATTGTTCCCTTGCAGAAAGTTAGTTTTTAGATTAGTTGCCACAATAGAAAGAACTCTCTTCTTTGTCAAAGAGTTACGCAGTAACTTCATCCAGCAGCAGGAACGTGTACTAGCAGCCATGTCGACCTCCGGCGATTAAAATCACCGCCAGTGTGAACTTCAGAAAGGTTCTCTTTTAATGGCAGGAGGCATAGGTTGCGCTCAGGAGGTATTTTTAGCTATGTCCTGACACCTCTCTGACTCTTTTGATTAAATATAAATGTTGAACACTTGGCATGCTGGTCGTTGGGTGAAAATGTAAAGTGTGCACGCACACGTGTTGTTTTCATGGGAAAAATGTACGTCTTTACTCCAGCTCTCATTGCCCAAGATGGCTCCTCAAAGAGACAGACTGATGCTGTGAAGCGAGCCGTACACACTCGGCACCTGGCAGCAGGAAAAAGGCTGTTTGTGTCTGGCTCTGCAGCTCCTGCTTCAGGCGACACAGCGAGAGAGAGGACTCTGCTAAACAAGACTCAAGCAGTACCGGCAAACTCCCTGACACGACATGACAGTTTGGTTTGAGTTACAGGAAAAAGCCATGATGGATGCTAAGCTTCCCCTCACCTGTGGGGACTTGGCTGATTTTCTCTCTCGCAGTTGAAAGAAAGAAAAAAACAGTCCCTGCACTGAGAAATGAAAGGGCAACTTGTGAAGACATAGAAAGTCAGCTTTATTGAACAGAGAGAGATGTGTCACGCAGAAAAAGGCTTAGCGAACGAGTACAGCACTGTTGATATAAAGAACGGGATTGTGGGAATTTGTGAATTGGGGGTTTCGCTGATCTATTTGTCCTTTTTTCGTCAGCATCCTCTGCTTATTAGAGGTGTTTATATTCGACTGCCAATCTCGGTAACGCATCCTTTCCCAAACCGCAGCAGAAAATCCAGGCCCTTGATGCATCCTGGGACATTGCTCTCGCTGATGTGCCGCAAACCAAAACACTTACAAATGTGCCAACAGACCAGTGGTCGTGTGTGCGCTGACACGTCTGCAGGCACAGAGTGTTTGGTAAACACGTTGAACACAAAGGGAGATACCAGCGTTGGGTTTTATAAGCTAATGTGAGAAAAGTTATTTGCAATACAGATATCGCATCGGTTTCAATCCTGCATAGATATCGAACGTGTGAATAACTGCACGATTTCTGAGTGTCAGTGTCACAGGAAAAAGTAGTTGGCTCATCATCTACTGCTTCGTTCCCCCCAGAGGAGATGCAAAGCAGGAAGGCAAACATATTGTGGATCTGACGTTTGCTAGTTTACATATTAGAAAGTCCTGGATGCTCAGATGGGTGTTCAGATGGTAACAGGACTCACGCTCTGTATGAACGATATCACAGCTGCACCAGTGACAGGGCCAGGAGCACGCACTTGGCAAAAGCTATCACAACACCTAGAGAAAAAAACAACATCTTGAAAAATATAGGAATGGGTTGCTCATGAAATTCCAAACCTCTTTTTCTTCTGTTTTTATATCCCGGCAGCCACCTCTGCCCCAATAGTTTAGTAAGTAGTCCATAACAGTAGTCCATATGGCTGAAGTAGTCCAGATTTTGGTCTTTTCTGTGATCATTTACTCACTCACATGTCTTTCCAAACCTCTTTGACTTTCTTTCTTCTGTGAAACATGAAAGTAGACGTTTTGAGAAATGTCTCAGTGCTTTTTTGTCCATACAATAAAAGTCAATGGGGTCCAAAATAGGACTGGGCAATCATTTTTTCGATATTCTATTTCTTCTAGAGATGATCGGGTGTGTTGCTAAAAAGGCTGTGTATTGCTTGTGATATTTTCAGTGTTTGCCATCTAACTATTTGAGGACAGTCCACATGAACTCTCCAGAGCTGCTATGAAGGTTCACTTCTCAAGCATTTCACGGTTTCATTTGAGAAAAGCTATTGTCATAGATCTTGTGACAAACTAAAAGTTTGTAAAATGTTTGTAAAAAGTAAAATGTACCTTGCAAATTAATAATACAAAGAACAGTAATAATAATGCATTTTTTTTTAAAACATGACAACCAATATATTTATCCATGTGTAAATGTATACAGTATACAAGTTGTGTTTTGCAACACCTTATTTTGTGAAAAAATATGAATTAATAT
This sequence comes from Rhinichthys klamathensis goyatoka, assembly GCF_029890125.1. Taxonomy (NCBI): domain Eukaryota; kingdom Metazoa; phylum Chordata; class Actinopteri; order Cypriniformes; family Leuciscidae; genus Rhinichthys; species Rhinichthys klamathensis. The sequence goes on along the minus strand of NW_026606669.1, from coordinate 938,927 downwards.
AAAATATTTGTTTTATGAATTAATTTCATTAGACACAATTCTGGATGATACATTTATATTAAATGATCAAACAAAAATGTAGAAAAAATACAACTGAAAACAGATAATAAAAAAAAATGATTTCAAGCCCTAAATTAAAAGGTAGCTTACTCTGTAGAGTTTACTAAACAAACAAATTATGTTTACATTCATTCTTGCAGTCTAACAAGCGTGGAATGCATTTCCTTCCCCAATTATGATGAAATTAATATCATAATAAATATTGGATCAAATAATAAAATACTGAGACATTTTCCTAAATTTCTCAAGACTGGCATATTTCAAGGAGTGTGTTCATTCCCCCGGTGCTGTGTGGAGTTCTTGATATTAGCTTGTTTATGTTTGTTTTGTTGAAAATGTCTCCGTTAAGATCTCTGGGTTTTTGTGTTCTTATTTTCTCTGCTTCGGCTTGGATTCTAAGCTCCAGTGCTGTGTGGGCTTTTCGTTTTGAGTCCCACCAGCTACAGTTTTGTTCCTCCCTCCCCCTCACCCTTCTGGTCAGGTACAGCTATCAGCCACCTGTCTTATTCATTTCCCCCTCCAGCCATCTCACTCTTTTCTCCCTGTGTTTGCTTCAGCTCTTTTTGTGTGTGAAAATGTCTGAGAATTATGCAACGCCATTTGTGCCCCGTTTTTGCTCCAAATCTCCAATCATCTTGTTGCACGTTCACACGTTTTGTCCTACTTGGCATGTCTTGTGAAAACATTTGTGTCTCTCACTCTTGTCCTTTTTTTAACAACTTGTTTTTGTCTTACATCCCCCTCTCCCTCAGTTTTGACACCGAGAGTGCTTGGCATTGCACTGGCACGATATGATTTCAGCTCCAAGGATACTCGGGAGCTCTCTCTGCAGGTGGGAGACCTGGTGAATATCTATATTAAGTGTACCAATGGATGGTGGAAGGGTGAAGTCAATGGCCGGGTAAGGGAAAACACTCTTATACACCTTTATTTACTGAGAAATGCTGTTGAAAGTGGATTGGGCTGAGCACCACAACACACTTGTAGCCAATCAGCAGTAGGGGAGTGTTTACACTCATGGTGGGGGAGGAGAGAGAGAGAGAGCAAGAGAGATTTTTGAAGAAAGACTGTAGAAAGAGAGATGGCTGAGAGACATTACAAGTGTGTAAGATCAGAGGAATAAAATTGGAAGAAGAAGGGTTGGGAACAGGCAAAAGCTTTGGAAACGCATTAATTTTAGAAAAGCTTTCTAGCGCTGGGAACCTGTTTGTTTGGGCTGATTTCAAATATCAACAGTGTTTCTCAGAAATCACTTACTGCACCTTTAAAAGCACCAAAACCTCTAGTGAACTGCTTTAGTACTAGTGCTTCATATTTTCAGCTTTTTTCTCAGAACTTCCACATCATGTAAACTGAACTCTTACCCTTCCCTGCGAATCATAGTTCATGGTTGCTCAAAAGGGAACTGCTAGGCACATAGCAGCGAAAAAATACAGTTTTACAGAACAACAACAGAATTATATATTCAGCATAGTTAAAGGAGAACTCCGGCGCAAAATGAACCTCGGGTGTAATAACACATTGGTACAGACTAAATCGTTCCCTGAGATTTGTTTTCATGATAATCGAATGTAAAGAGTTTTATCTCTAAAAACAGTTTAGCTTATAACGCTAGTATATTGGCATAGAGTAAGCAAAAAGAGATCGCTAGTTAATACCACTAACAAGGCTCAAATTAGCCCCACACTAACACGGCAGCATAATGAGTGTCCTTACATGCAAACCGAAGCATTGAGAACTTTGTAAGTGTATAGACAGTTTAATAAGAAGATACTTTACACAGACAGTACAGTTAGCGCATACAGACAGGAGCCATCTTGGAAAACAGTCTCGATCAGTCAAACCACGAACACGGTGATACGTGAGCTGAACTGTGACTTGGAATCTCATATGGTCCGTTGTTTCCGGAAGAAAGCACTGAGCGCATAAGAGAAGCACTGAACGCAACAGAGAAAATAAAAAAATAAATATAATTTATCTTATCTTCAATATCTACACGTACTGTTCGCTCACCTTCGTGGTTCGATTGATCGAGATTGTTTTCCAAGATGGCTCCTCTCTGTATGCGCTAACTGTACTGTCTGTGTAAAGTATCTTCTTATTAAACTGTCTATACACTTACAAAGTTCTCAATGCTTCGGTTTGCATGTAAGGACACTCATTATGCTGCCGTGTTAGTGTGGGGCTAATTTGAGCCTTGTTAATGGTATTAACTAGCGATCTCTTTTTGTTTACTCGATGCCCAATATACTAGCGTTATAAGCTAAACTGTTTTTAGAGATAAAACTCTTTATATTCGATTATCATGAAAACAAATCTCAGGGAACGATTTAGTCTGTACCAATGTGTTATTACACCCGAGGTTCATTTTGCGCCGGAGTTCTCCTTTAAGAATCGTGATATAGGCCGTTGATGAGTTGTCAGACAATTTTAATATTGTGCATTAATAATACTGTTAGAATGATAAACAAGATGGTTTATGATCTATTGTGTTTAACTATGTTAACAAATTGAACCTTGCTGTAAAGAGAGTAGCTGTATTCTGTTATAGTTACATTTTCATAAAAAATATCATTATACAATCTCATATTAATATCTATTTTTTAGAATATTCTTATTTTCTAATCATTTATATGTACACTACTGTTCAAAAGTTTTGGGTCAGTAAGATTTTTTTAAAATAAATCAATAATAAACAAGATGCATTACTGTCACTTTTGAGTTTTAATTTATTTATAAACATTTATAATCTTAACAGATAAATGCTGATATTTTGAACTTTATTATTCATCAAAGAATCCTGAAAAAAAGTACCAGTTTCCTCAAACATATTAAGGAGCTGTTTTCAACATTTATCAGAATAATTGTTTCTTGATCAGCAAATCATCTATTAGAATGATTTCCGAAGGATCACGTGACACTGAAGACTAGAGTAATGACTTTATTTTTATAATAATATATTTTAGATTTTTAAATGGAATATTTTTTAATCTAATTTATCCATATTAATTATGAAATAGATTAATGAATACATTCATGAATCCCATACACAGTCTGTGTTTGGGCTCCATTGATTTACATATGCTATATTATGACGTGATAAAGAGCTTTCGGTAGTACCGAGTTAAATGTAGTACCCACATTAAAGGTAAAAGCATTTTGTGAATGTACCCCAGTTCTGAAAGCAATTGGACACAACCAAATGACATAGCAATATAGAGGTGTGACAACATGATTGAAATTTGAGAGTGAAATTGAAATTTAGCCCAGCATTTCCCATGCAATATCACAGATCTTGACTCTCCATGACACCTAAATCATTCCTCAAGCCATTTTAGATTCACTTTCCTTCATTCCATACGCTCGAGTGCGTTAACGAGAGAGATGATTAACAGGAGGTGATGACAGAATGACTTTTAATGATTCTTCTGCACATGTCATTATCAGATCTGACACACAAGAGCTCTCAAACTGCTCACCTAGGATGAAGAGATATGCTCTGTTACTCTTAAGGAAGGTTTACGGATGCTTTATAAATTACAGGTGGGATGGTTCCCTTCAACCTATGTGGAGGAAGAGGAGTGACCAGTGCAGGAAGTCATCCTCACTATGCTGTGACAGTGATAAGGGACCTGTTGGCGTTGGACAAGAAATGTAATCGTGAATAATGCACACTTACTTGAGCAAAGCACCACAAACACAGCAATTATCATCCTCCTCTAATGGGATCCGGTGGACTGCGGTTGAGACCTGCAGCGTGATGCATCTGAGGCCCCGTCGGCTTTGACTGTTTAATTAGTTATGAATGTCCCTCGCTGATCCACATTCAGTCCAGACATCTTTTTCTCTCACTCTTTCCCTCCCTCTCACCCTGTCATCTCCTGAAATCTTCACACAGGGCCTGGGGCCCCCCTCTCTCTGCCTGTTTAAAATTTAAACTCCATTTCTGTGCTATGCCGGACCTCCCATATACTCAGGAGTGGCACGCAGAGAGAAAAGCCCTGAGCTGGCCGTTTTTTCCCCCTCCGCTCGGCGACCTTTACGCGGTGCTTTCAGCTCACCTTGTGCTATAATTGATGAATTCATCCGCCCATCTGACTCTGCAAAGTTTGGCTGGGGCGAGATGGAGCGCGGTGCTGTCACGAAGCCTGCCTTCCTCCCTCTTCAGCCCTGATAACACTTAGCAGCAGTGCTCTCTCGGTGCGCTCGGGGCGCTGCGCGGTGACAGGAGGCCTGCCGTTCAGTGCGATATCCATCTCAATGCACTGTGATCAGTCATCGCTCTGTCTGTTTCTGAACCTCAGGTGCTCCCAAGCAGAATGTTGGCACTGATTTGGGACTGACGTCAATTCCTTCTCTTTTCATGCAACTGAAAGACATTACAGTGTTTGCAATAGGGACTAGAATGCTAGACACAGCAAAAAATGGAAGTATGAAATTAAAAGTACAGTTAGAAAATGTACAACCATTTAAAAGTTTGGGGTTAGTAGGATTTACAATACTTAAGACTTATTCAGCAAGGATGCAAGTGAAAGTAAAGACATTACTGAAATTGTAAAACGATTTCTACTTGGAACAAATGCTGTTCTTAAAGATTTAGTTCACCCAAAATTGAAAATTCAGTCATTAATTACTCACCCTCATTTCGTTTTAAACCCATAAGACCTTCGTTCATCTTTGAAACACAAATGAAGATATTTTTGATGAAATCCGAGAGCTTTCTGACCCCCCTATAGACTGCAACGTTATTACCACTTTCAAGGCCCAGAAAGGTAGTAAAGACATTGTTAAAATAGTCCATGTGACAACAGTGGTTTAACCTTAATGTTATGAAGTGACAAGAATACATTTTGTGCGCTCAAAAACAAAACAAAAATTGTATCTACCAATTTCTTCTCTTCCGTCTCAGTCTCTGATGAGAAGATTCAGTTTTGACATCACAGGGATGAATTATATATATTTTTTAAAATATTCAAATAGAAAACAGTTATTTTCAATTATAATATTTCAAAATATTACTATTTTTCTGCATTTTTTATAAAAAAAATGCAGCCTTGTTGAGCATAAAAGGCTTCTTTCAAAAACATTAAAAACCTTATCGACCCCAAACATTTAAACAGTAGTGTACAGTATACCCAAGGTACTTCCTCTGAAAAAAAAAGTCTTAATATTGTGTCATTTTTCTTCTCAGGTAAGTTTATCTTGTTTTAAGGATGTTTAGATGTTTTTACTGGAGAACAAGATAAAAACACTGAGAATAGGATTTTTGCACTGTATTACATATATCCGCTTCCCTTGAATTTGGACTTTCAGCATAGATTAACTTTTGTTTAAAACATTTTTGTAAGTTCTTTGCAAAGGAAATTGCTCTCTAAATGGACACACATTTGTTACAAGCTGCTTTAAATGCTAAAATCCAGGTCATGTCTTTTCTAAAACTATATTTACAGAAATGTTTTCACTGCTGTTGTAAATGTTGAAAAAATAATTGCATTAAATAGTCATTTATCTGTTTCTTACGGTGGCCGAGAGAGCTCAATGCGCTGCAACTGAAGAAAACACATGCAAATAGAAGAAAACGCATGCAAATAGAAAAAAAAAAAACGCATGCAAAAAGAAAAAACACCCGCAAATTAAGAAAACATCTTCATCAGTTTCACAACACACATGTGCTCCAAATACAGAAACGCGCTGCAAATAACACAGAGCACAACGGAAATGTTTCCAGGGGAACCAAATACGTGACGAACCCGGCTGGGACGTGCTGGTGCTTACAGCTTAAAATTCTACTTTATGTATTTATTTATTTTTGCAAAACATACAGAGATTACATTTTTATGACATACAACTTGTATACAATATACAAAGTGTATTAACAATATGTTCAATGTCATCAGAATACAAATGAGAAAAGTACAATGAGCTGAAAACTAAAATAAATAAATAAAAAAGATAAAGAAGAACATGAAGGAATGATATTTATCTTTCATCAGTTACACTGTACAAATTGTTTCATGTTATGTTTAAATTTTCATAAAGAAAAGTTTCATAAGAAATGTTAGATAATGTAGGGTCCAAAGTTTTAAAGTTGAGACACACATACACGCATATTTTAAAAGCTTTTTTGTAAAGTAAAAATATAAATGTATTTGCAACCGTTATGTTAACAGCATTATATTTCTGTTGTAAGACCAGCTCTTTAGCTGATGGACACCGTGCTGCGTTGTCATGGGAACATCCCAGGTGAAAATAATGAGGAATTACGTTGTCTTTCGTTGCTCCCTTCATCAAGTGCGTTCTACACGGCTACATAATGGCACACCAGAGCCCTGCTCCCTCCAAAGTCCCACTTCAAGGGCTCTGCCGTCTGCCCTTCGAAGGGAGTATGGCATAGGGAAGCTCACGAGCAATAAGCACGTCCCAATAAGCGCGTTTCTGTATTTGGAGCACACGTGTGTTGTGAAACTGATGATGATGATGTTTTTTTTAATTTGCAGGTGTTTTTTTTTCTATTTGCATGTGTTTTTTTCTATTTGCACGCGTTTTTTTTTCTATTTGCATGCATTTTTTTTCTATTTGCATGTGTTTGCTTCAGTTGCAGCGCGTTGAGCTGTCTCGGCCACCGTAGTTTCTTAATGCACCTAACAGTTCATGTTGTCTGGTTTTCGTCAGAATAAATGTAAATTATTGTTTTTTTTTCACACTGTTTAGCAAGTGAATTTTTTATAGATGTATACAGGGTAAAACAATATAACTTTTTTCCCACACATTTGCCAATGGTGTGAGAAAATGTACTGGATATAAATTCTGAATGGCCATGCAACTGTATTTTGTATTACTTTTATTAAAATATTTTATAGCATTACAGTGGCATTTAGATGTTTTATTTTCTTTATGTTTTATTTTCTTTATAGATTATTCTCCCTTGTATATTTGTATTTTATTGAGTGTTATTGAATATTTTTTACAAGTTTATGCTACTTTTGGCGCTTGTCAAGTGACAGTTTTGGACATTGGCTCTATATATCTAAACGTGGTACTTTTATAAAAAGTCCTTTCCTTTGATCATTTTGCTTCCAACTTTAAATGCACACAAATCATTAGACTTCAATACATTAACATGACTGCTATGCAGGATATTTTCATGTCCCCATCATATGAGCTGTAATATAATAAAATTATATAAATATCAACTGATACAAAATAGTAAACACAAAACTTGATCAAGATGTAAATGATAGAAGTCACATTAATTATAAGATATATATATATATATATATTTTTTTTTTTTTCTACAATTTAACAACAAAATAAAACAATTCTTGGGAGTATTGTAATCGAACCAATTTACATGTTTTCCCTCGTATCCTTTTCATTCTGATATATGTTTGTATCCCTTAAATACATTTATGCCACTTCCTCAATGATATCATCCTCCAGGAAGTGACATCATTTTTGGAGGGAAAACAACAGCACAAAGAGTAAGTGTTAGCAATGGATTGTATGACTTTTGTGGGGTTTTGTGGAGTTAGTTGTTTTATCTGGCTGGTAATATCAACATTTTTAACAAAGATGGTTAAAAAAATCTAAATTATTTTCAAGTTGACAACCTAATGTACGATAACTCTCAATCCATAACAATGACTTTAACTTTAGCTGTTTATTACCGTCCGTCCTGTTAAGAATTACAACAATCTACCATTGTTTAAATAATCAAGTTATTAAGTCTAAGTGGCAAAGATTGAGCAAAATGTATTTTTGATCATAATCTGTACTTTAAAAAAACAAATGTCTGCAAAAGGTAGTACCACCACCCAGTAAAGCATGTCACTTTTCCTAAATATCAACACATGTCGTAACTGGGCTTTTATTTAAATGTCATGTGTTTTTTTCCTCAATATGTTTCCAAAAAAACTGGGGGATATGTTTGATTATTTTACATTATTTTTCGTATTCCAGTGTGATTCCCAATAAAGCTCTTAATTCATCTTAGGACAGTAGGAGCTGAGTAGGAACAGTGGTGGAGATTTAACCTGAGGCATGTTGAGAAAGAGCCATGAGGTGAGAGCAGCAATGATTGATGGCCAGCCTTGTTTGCCAGAGGATTGAAGCAGGTCTATCTCTCTCTACTTCTGAAAGCTGTGAACTGACAGCAGGAGACTTCAGAGGAAGCGGGAGAGAGAGAAAGAGAGAGAGAGCATCCCTCAATCTTATGACCTGAAAGTGTCACCTCTTGGTGTTGAATAAGAGACAGGAACGGGTGGAGAGTTATGTGTTATATGGGTGTGACTTACCTCACCACACTGTCTTTACCAATTCAGCAACTGTAGATGGGGAGAGTGTGAGGGAAACTCAATAAAGCCCCTGTATGTCTGATAGGAAGGACGGAGATTGAGCGCCTCAATGACTTCATCAGCACTATTGAGTAATTAAACACTTGCGGATCAAAGCTGTTGAAGGGAACAAACCCTGAGTGGACCACAATGAATACCCCCCGATCCAACCTTGGAGTGAGTGAGGACGGGTGTCCTCATGCACTCACTGCCCCTTTGGGCTTTGCACTTTGTAATACACCTTCCATTAAACCTATACAGAATTCACAATTTATTGCAAGTGCATAGTGCAGCTGTACATACAGTCCTTGAGTTTTTGCATTAACCAACCTCAAGAGGTTCTGAGTACTAACATATTTAACTGTTGCTCTGAAGTTGACCGCAACTTTCGATATTCAACTAACTTTGCAACTACATATCAACTAACTCTCATTATAATTATACTGTTAGGTTTGGTTTAGGGTTAAGTTGGCATGTACTTGCAAGGTTTAGTAGAATATCTGTTGGGGAAGAAATTGTTAGAAGAAATTGAGCACACAGTCTACTAATGGCGCTTTTCCACTACACAGTACCAGCTCGACTCGACTCGCCTCGGCTCGCCTTTGTTTGGTTTTCCACTGTGTAAAAGTTGTACCTGTACCTGCTTTTGGGTACTTTTTTTTGTATCACCTCTGGCGAGGTTCTGAGTGAGCTGAGGCGAGCTAAGGCGATACTAAAATGTGTCGTGAAAACAATGCCGACTGCTGATTGGTCAGAGAGAATTGTCACTATTCACTGCGTCATCATTGCACGCGCCAGATGGAGTATCCAGAATAACCCTGTGTTACGTTCCAGCCCCCAAAAGGGAGGGGAACCTGATAACCCACCGCTCGGGCCCACAAATGCCAGCAAAGGAGGTATGGAGTCGTGGTGCGAGAAAAGGACACAAATTCCTAATACCGTACAAATTAAGCTTTTATTTTTGCCACGGTAATAATGTGAATGATAAACAATAATAATTTTCAGAGAGAAAGGGGAGAGCTGGACGAACCAAAGAAAAGAAATAAACAAAAGATACCCCACCGCTGACCTATTCTAATTATACACATTACCTATCTGGCACACGATCAAGGCGCCCTAACCAAACTTACAGATGGTGGTCCGCCCAGGTCTAGCTGTTGTTTCTAGACAGAGAAGTATGCCTACGGGTGATGTATGTATACCCCGGGGTAGCTCTAAATCTACTCCCCCAACTCCCTATAAACAAATAAAGAAAAAGAGAAAGTTAACAAATAATAATAATTCACAAACATCAAATGCTCAGTCCTGCTGTTCACAAGTTCCAAAACTGGAACACAAAACTAGATTTACTAGCTAACAAATCAGATTAAAACATTGTCAAAGCTTTGTCAAATGTTCCAATCATAATCTCAATAGATAACACTAAAGTTATCTACAAGTCACCAAGATCCCCACAAAGGGATACCAACCACACCAACAGCAAGAGCAGAGCAGAGCAGAGAGTGAACCGATTCAAAACTAGGCTTTTTAAAGAGCCCAGTCAGCTGCAGCCACTGACGAGCGGGAGGAGTTCCAAGATCCAATCAGCCGTTGAACCACCAATCAGCTGCCGGAATTGTTACAGAAGTCATCTTACCTGTTAGAAGAAATACAAACACAAAAACCACAAGCAATGCCAGAAAAGAATCACTATAATACGTACCCAGCTCTCTGGGGACGTAACATGCCACCCCCCAAAAGTTGTGCAAACCACCATTTGCACACCATTTAGTCTTGGTACACACGGGACAACGCGTCAGCAACTACGTTAGATGTTCCTTTGACATGAGTGATGCAGACATTATATCCCTGTAGGATCAGAGCCCACCGCATAAGACGACGGTTCTGATTGTACATTCTTTTGAGGAATGTAAGAGGATTATGGTCTGTGAATACTCTTACAGGCACAATACTAGAACCGACATATACCTCAAAAAACTGTAAGGCCAACAATAAAGCAAGCGTTTCTTGTTCAATAGTAGAATACCGAGACTGGCATGGATTGAACTTCCTAGAAAAAAAACTAATTGGCCGATCTACACCATCCTTATCTTCTTGTACAAGGACTGCCCCAGCCCCTACCATACTGGCGTCTACCTCCAATTTGAAAGTTTTGTCAAAGTTAGGAGCAGTTAGCACAGGAGCGTTACAAAGCAGTGCTTTTGCTGACTCAAAAGCAGAGTTACACTCTGCAGACCATTTAAAAGATATTTTTGGACTGAGCAAAGTGGTTAGGGCTGCTACTACCGTTGAAAAGTTTTTACAAAAAGTCCGGTAGTAACCCACCATTCCAAGAAAACGTACATATTAAAACCATTTTTAAAACCATTTTTAAATAGTTTGGCCAGAGATAGTTACTAAACTTACTACTATTATTATGGCAACTCGGAAGAATACGCCGTGGTCAAACGAGGAGGTGCAGACTTTCCTTTGTTTGATTGCCGAAGAGAGGATCCAGCGAGAGCTTGATGGGGCAACGAGGAACGAAAGGCGTCGCTATGACGACCGGGTACTATTTGTGGCGGTACTGTCTGCAATGGAAAACGGAGCGAAAAGCGAGCCGAGGCGAGTCGAGTCGAGCTGGTACTGGTAATGGAAAAGCGCCATAATACTCTAATGACTGATGGTTGGCATGTAGTGGGAAGTTCTGAGAACGTTCCCTGTTAGCTGGGATGAAGCTTCAAATTCTTTGTGAATCTCGTGTCTTTAGTAATGATTGGGCTGTTCATGTTGCATTTACACCATTTTGACCACCAGTGTGTGGTTTTTAGACTGCTTGACAGTGAATGATTTTGCAAAGCAATCCTCTCATTCTTGGTTCAGGCTGCCTCACTTGATGGGCCATTAGCCATTGGGAGAGTGTCTGTCACACCCCTGGTCTGAATCTCATTAATATTGATAGGCCATTACCACCCCCACGCATAAACCTCTTCTGACCAAAAAACTGTCAAAAAAGTATGAATTCATGTTTTGCTTTATGTGAACAATTAGGCAGGATGGTTTTCACATCATTTTGAAGCCAGAACTCGAAGCGACAACATCCATTAGTCAAAAGTCTTGTGGACACATATTTAGTATGTGTTTTGTGGTCTTATTTCAGCAACTTTCATTTTTATTTTTTCCAATAACCACGCATAAACATTATTCTCTTAAAAATACAAACATGTACATACATGTTGCTCATATATTATGGTAGCCCCGTATGCGCTATATAGAGTGAATTTACACCTTTGCCATTAACATGTTTATAAATAACTGAAAAAAGCACAAATGTTAGTGCTTGTCAAAACATCCCAAGGGCCCCAAAAACACCCTGGTCCCCTAAGGGTTAAAGCTGCAGTCGGCAAGCCTGGCAGATTGAGTGGATTTAGGCAACATTTTTAATGTTTACAACTCTCATGGCCCTCCCCCACTATCAACGAATACCCTCCCACCGAGTTCATGCTTGTCAGTGCGTGTGCACCAGATTTTCAGTGAACGCGCCCGTCTCATCAGCGTCCATCCAACCCGATCTCACGACCAATTCGTCCGAATTTGTCGAGTGATTAAAAGATGGCTAATTCGTAACAATTCGTACGACCTCACTCGTATTTGACGAGTTGCCCAATTCGTATGAATTCGTACGAATGACCTACCCCTGACCCCGCCCCTAAACCTACCCATCACGTGGGTTTAGACAAATCGTACAAATTCGTACGAGTGAGGTCGTACGAATTCACATCGTACGAGTGAGGTCGTACGAATTAGCCATCTTTTAATCACTCGTCAAATTCGGACGAATTGGTCGTGAGATAGCGTTGGCGTCCATCAACACCATGGATTATTTGGAGGTATGCTGTTCTGGCTAATCTACCGATAGATTGCAATTGCTAACGTCATTTATACTCTAAATGAGCTTACTTGATTTTCCGCCATCACTCTTCGTTACAGCGCGAACTTCAGGCGTGTGCATGTGATTGTAACGTGCGCGAGGGGTGGCGTGTGCCCGATCTGTGATTGACAGTCAGATATCACACCCCCCTGCGCTGATTGGACCCGATGATCCGGGAGCTGTGCAAAACAAATAACACACTCCAGGTGGAGTTAGAAGCTCGTGTTTTTTTTTCTAAAACCACTTTATTTATGTTGTTCTGTCGGATTAAAGTGTCGATTTCACTGAATATGATAAAAATATTTTTTGCCGACGGCAGCTTTAATTGATTCAGTTTCAAAAAGCTTTGTTTTTCCCATCACCACAGTATTTTGTCTACTTTTGCTCCATCAATTATAGTTCCTAACAAAGCCAAAGCAGAATCATTGCATCTCTGAACAACAAACAGTAGTGGCTTTTCTGAATGAATCAGCTTTCATTTTAATTTTGTTTATTTATTTTTTACAACAATTGGACTGTAAATGCTTTATTGACTCACTCACTTGTCAAAATCCACTATGCTGCCATTACAATGTAACCTGCAGAAAGAGTCTCTGAAAATTCCAGGATGCATAAAGCACAAACACAGACCAGCGGAATGATACCAACAGTGAAACGTCCCAGTGGTGTGGACTAAATATCAGCCAATCATATTTAAAGACTGGAACTAATGCATTCATAGTCATGATTTTTTAAAAATGCATACAAATACTTTTCAAACAATAAATATTCATGTTTTGTTTTTCACTCTTTATTATCATAGTTTTGAATTAATTTTTATGAATAATGGATAGTTTTCATATAGGCAATGGTAAAACAATAAAATAAATACATAAAAGGCATTTGTAATGTAGCACAAGTAAATGATGAAGGCATGATAAAGTTATCAAGACTTAGAAATCATTAGTTTTAATAAAGCAATATTCTTATTATTATTTAAATAAATAAAAATGTAATTTCAAGATTTTGAAAAATCCTGTAATGATTTTTCTGATCAGGTTATTAAGTGTAAACACAAAACTCTTCCCAGGCTTTCTTCTATTGCACACTGTTAGCAGAACTTGACAGGATGTCCCTACATCAAGAAAGTGTCATTTCACACCATCTGGTTTTATTGATTCTGTCTTCACACTCCTTTTTTACACCCGGATATTTCCTTCAGGTCTCTTTCTCACTCCAAACATAGCAAGACAGACAAAATTGTGTTTAAGTTATTTGTATTTTATAGCTTTTTCCATATGATTCAGCCCTTGTTGCATTTGCAGACAGTCTCCCTTGTGCTCTGATACCACTACATGTTTTCAAAAGAGGATAAATGCTTTCATTCCAGACACAGGGATCTGGGGCACAATATATTATTAATAGTCTCTGTTGGTGTGATACATAAATAATTTGTTCAGAGGGCTAGTGGGGGTGGGATCGGGGGAGGTGATTTGCAATTTAAGTCCGGAGATGCTTCTTATGCTATTGAGGTACTATTTAAAATACAAATAGTGCTATGATATGCCTAGCTAGCATATCAGAGGGTGGTTGCAGTGCACCGTCTAAAGAGATTCTGGGCTGGAGACACCAGATTCAGAATATGCTAAATGGATTTTATAAGCAAGCAAGAATGCGTATGATTGGCTAAGCTGTTTGGCGGGCAATTAGTGATCTTGTAAAGGCATTTTTATACAGCAGGTTTAAGTCTGCCACATGAAGTCTCTGAGCCGACTCCAAGTTCTGTGTAATGACACAATGGCACATTAAAACGGCAATAAAATATGCAGCTCTGACCCACCTCAGCCCCCAGTACCAGGTTTCATTGTTATGGAGTAAATAGTTCAATTATATTATTATCTAAAACTTATAATTAAATACATTCATATTTTCATATATTTCTTTCCACTTAAAGTGCCCTTATTATGCTCTTTTTAAAGGTTCCTAACTTTGTTTTGGAAGTCTCCTACAATAGATTTTCTCGTAATATACATTGCACAACACCTCATTTATCAAATAGTCTGAATACAGTTTGTTTGAAGATTCAGTCTCTTAAAACCCCTCCTTACCGCCAGCCTATCATATTGATCACAAATTCAGTATGGAGTACCGCAAGGCTCAGTACTAGGACCGTTGCTTTTCACCCTGTCCATGGCATGCTACTCTTGCAAGATATCATTAGGAAAGATGATGTTCGTTTTCAGTTACGCTGATGAAACTCACCTCTATATTTCTTCGCAGCCTGACAAAATATACCAATTCACAAAACTAACTTGATATAGTTGATATAAAAAATTGGATGACTAGTAATTTCCTTTATACTAAATTTAGGAAAAAACTGCAGTTTTAATTATTGGACCAAAGCCTCCGCACTTAATAACCTAGAATACTTCTTAACACGTGATGGCTGCTCTATTACGTCTTCATTGTCAGATAAGAACCTGGGTGTGTTATTCGATAACAATCTTTCATTTGAAAGCCACATTTCTAGTATTTGTAATACCACATTTTTTTATCTTAAAAATATATCTAAATTACGACAAATGCTCTCAATGACAATTGCAGAAATGTTAGTTAATGCGTTCATGACCTTAAGGCTAGATTATTGTAATGCTATACTAGGTGTTTGCCCTGCACGCCTGATAAACAAACTCCAGCTGGTCCAAAATGCAGCACCTAGAGTTCTTACTAGGACCAGGAAGTATGACTATATTAGCCTGGGTTCATACTTTAGATTAGGGTCCAATTCTAACTATTAACTATGACTTTTGCTCCTAATTACTGCTTATTAATAGTTAGTAATAGTTAGGAATTGGGTGGGATCAAGGGATGTAGAATATGGTCATGCAGAATAAGGCATTAATATTGCTTTATATGTTCTAATAAACCGCCAATATCCTAGTAATATGTATGCAAATAAGCAACTAGTTAATAGTGAGAATTAAACCCTAAACAAAAGTGTTACCTAGCCCGGTTCTTTCAACACTGCATTGGCTCCCTATTAAACATGGCATAACTTTTAAAATCTTTAAAATCTAATTACTTACAAAGCTCAGTACTTCAGTACTGAGCGAGCTCTTAACGCATTATAATCCTTCACGTCTATTGCGGTCTCAAAATTCTGACCAGTTGATAATACCTAGAATATCAAAAATCGACTGTGGGAGGTAGATCCTTTTCCTGTTTAGCACCTAAACTCTGGAACAGTCTTCCTGTTGTTCGGGAGGCAGACACATTCCATCAGTTTAAATCTCGATCAAAAACACATCTCTTTAACCTAGCATACACATAGCACACTGTCAAATTTCTAGAAATTCAGACTAATATTAGCATAGATGCCATTCTTCTTACGATGTAACAAGTACATCGGATGTTGTGGGAAGCGTTCCTCGTTCCATTCTGTTGACATACTTTATGCAGCCTAACAATCCTTTAACGCAGGGTTCCTCAAACTCGGTCCTGGAGGGCCACTGTCCTGCAGAGTTTAGCTCCAACCCTGATCAAACACACCTACCTGTGAGTTTCTAGTGATCCTGAAGACCTTGATTAGCTTGCTCATGTGTGTTTGTTCAGGGTTTTTAGCTGGAGCTAAACTATGCAGGACAGTGGCCCTCCAGGACCGAGTTTGAGGAACCCTGCGTTAAAGGATTGTTAGGCTGCATAAAGTATGTCAACAGAATGGAACGAGGAACGCTTCCCACAACATCCGATGTACTTGTTACATCGTAAGAAGAATGGCATCTATGCTAATATTAGTCTGTCTGTCTTTCACATCCATCTCCCGAGGTTACTGTAGTCAGCTGCATCCGGGACGTATCCAGATCAGATGGTGGACCTGCACCCAGACACGACCAGAACTCAGCCCTGAATGTAAGCAGGGACCGTATCTACTACAATCCCCTGTGAAGGCCTTGTCGACATGACAGCTATCAGCACAGATCCTCAGCAAAGACAATGAGAACCAGACAAGTCCTCTGCACAGACCCCGATGGACAGCTTTGTCTCCATACTGGCGTGGTGAATTAAATTTTTTCAAGAAGGAACTGGATGAAATATTTTAATTATACCAATCCAAAATCTGACTTCTGACTTGTAATGCAGCATGACCACACCATGGTCATTCGTTGGCCAGAGAAGAACTGGCCCCCCGACTGAGCCTGCTTCTCCCAAGGTTTTTTTCTCCATTCTGTCACCGATGGAGTTTGGGTTCCTTGCCACTGTCGCCTCTGGCTTACTTAGTTGGCGATACTTAATATTCAACAATATTATTGACTGCACTGACACTATTTAATAAGAGCTGAACTGAGCTGGACGATGAAATCACTGTTTTCTGCAGAGCTGCTTCATAGCAAAATTGAACTAATTTAATAGTTGGTGATCTTTATAACGGGATTGAATCAACACTGAACTGACTTCAGCTGAATAATGACACTTTTTTTCTTTTTAGAGCTGCTTTACAGCCAAATTAAACTTTCTTTGCAATTGTTTGAATCAATGATTTCCTGTTGATCACTGTAAAACTGCTTTGAAACAATCTGTATTGTATAAAGCGCTATAAAAAAATAAAGGTAAAAAAAAAGGATGTAACAGGAAGTGAGGCTGGAATTGCTGATGACTAGTTTCAGCAGTCCAGAACCGATTCTTTCTTTTAGAAATAAATATTTAAAGATTCAATTGAATTTCTGTGAGAAAGCCTTTATGTGTAAATGTACATTTTGTACATTATACTTGTGTCGACAAAGTCTAAATGTCACACTTTTTATTCCAGTGAATATATAATTATTTTGGGTAACAGTTTACAATAAGGTCTCATTTGTTAACATTTGTTAATGTATTAACTAACATGAGCTGCGTCCGAAATCGCATACTTCCCTACTATAGTAGACGAAAAACAGTATGTGACAAAAGCAGTATGTCCAAATTCACAGCACTGATAAAAGAGTAGGCAAAAAAGTACCTGGATGACCTTCTACTTCCAGCGAGATTCTGGTGTGCATATGAAACTATATAGAACATACTTTTTTTAGCAGCCCTAAAGTAATTACTCAAATTCAAAATAAGTACCTACTCAAGAGAGTATGCAATTTTGGACACAGCCATTAACTAACTATGAGCAATATATTTTATATTAACCTTGAATGGAACATTCTATTAACAATAAAATGTTCAACTTGAACAGCCTGTATAGGCTTTTCGGCTAAATTGAAACCATAAAACAATTATGAAATGCGAAACAAATCACGAAAGAGCAAAAATGTAAAACACAATGTACACTATGTATAATATATTTTTGGCCAACAAATTTTGTAATCTATAAAGTTATAACCACCTTAAAGTAACAACAGGTCGTTTTTTGCTCTCGGGCTCCCCCTACAGTTGGGAAACAGTATTGTCCTCTACTACTGTCGTAAACTGTCATCCTACATGCACGTGCATTTGTTGACAACCATGATAGCCCTGAACACTGTAGGAGGAGGTCACATGCAGGTGTTCTGCTTGCATCGCGTGTGAAATGTCTTCATCCCAGGTACAGTGGCATATATTTCAGCATGTCATATGAATATAATTTCATGGGTTTTATTTTTTTTTCTAACGACAAATGATCGCGATGCTCACGTTTACAAGCCAGCGTCATTATAGTAGCCTAGTCTATTGGTTACCGTTTTACTGAATCTATATGATACTTCAATGCAATGTTTGAGTGGTTGATAATAACCATATATCGTCAATATTATAATATCAAGCTACCATAAATGAATCTGCAAATTTTACAAATCGATTTGCATTATAGCTTGAGGCAAGACAAATAAACAAATATCACAGACATGTTAGGTATCCTAAAATATGATTTTATTAATAATATTCCTCCTTTCTTTGTACATGTTGAGTAGACTACACTTTTTAGGTCAAACATTTGCTATTTGCATTTCATCGATTGCAAAGTTCAAATCAGAACGAGAATACTAGCGAATAGCGATAGCTAACCATCAAAAACTAGAATATCGTTTACTAGCTACCAGATTGATAATTCGCTACTACTCTAGCGAATTAGAGAGGTTAGAGAGAGGCATTCTTTTTTCGATGGGGGGTTCGATGCTCCCTGCACACGCAAGGTCTCTCGCTCGCTTTCTCTCTCTGCCGTCCGCGCGCGTTGGAGCACAGTCTCTGTCTCGCGTGCGCGCTCGCTCTAGATTCCGGGAGATTTGAACTAATTTGCGGTATAACTTGTCGATCACGAGTGGCTCAACAGGTAGAGATCTATAGATAAACTCATCTTTCAGGCATTTGACCGACCGGGTTGACAATTTAGCGTGAGAAACCGGGGGTGTGGCGTGTGAGCGTGTGAAACCAATTAAATGCGGGTGTCTCACGGCCAATGCGTGAGAGTTGGCAGCTCTGCAATGTTGATCCTCGTTCTGCCTTTAACGCGATCACTCTCTTTTTCTCTTTTTGCTTTGCTCCGATAAAACCTTTGCTGTCTTGTTTTTCTGTGCTGCTTCGGCCATGACTGTAACATTTGGCTCGCAAGTCCGATTTTAAGGAAGTGGGGGTGGTGGTGGAAGTGACGTATATGCCGTAAAGCAGTCGAATTTTGTAGTTCTCTTTGTTCGCCGGTTACTACCCGAAACCCGAAGTTTAAAAGTACGATTAAAAACGCTACAGACCCCGTCAGGCTATGGCAGACGTGTCATTCAACCTATTGTAAGTCGATGTACCATCACAAGAGACTTGGAAATATATTATGAAGGCTGAAAAGTTACCTGTTGTTACTTTAAAAAAGCCACTTGTCCTGTGAACACAGATACACCTAAAATCTACCCTCATTGTATAGGTGACTAAAGTTTTCAATTAGATGTTTGAAACCATCTTGCAAAGCCACTGCTACAGGGAAAACACATTAGTGTAATTGGACTTTTTACTCAAAAACTTCAGTTAAGCTACATTTTGCAAGAGACTTTGCAACAACATTCCTGTGTAACAACTAGCCCTGGTTTCAGTAAGACAGCAGAACTTCAGCTGAACGATCAATCATTTTCAAATTCATTTCAGGAGTGCCGACTCCGAGGCTCATAACTCTGGCGTCGCTTGATGATTTGATCAAAGTCTGGCCAGTGTGGCTTTCTGTGTGATTATACCCTCAAGTGTAGACATAACTATGAACAAAACGTATTCATATTCAGTCTTCACATAACACAAAAGTTCAATTAGAAAACACAATGCATGTTTCCGTGACACTCACTTCTAAGTGCGTGTGTTAACTGCTGAATATTTGATGACTGAGTGACCTAAGCACTCTGCATTATGCATTAATGATGCCGTGTCAATCAAACTCTCTTCGTGATGCCCGTTTGATGAATCATCGCTAAATTCAACCTCAGATGTCTCCACTCACCACAAGTATCCTCCTGAACCAGTGGCATCAATCTCAGTACGGAATGAAACACTGATTTTGATTCATTTATTTTTTACCATTGGTATCTCTCATTATACTTGCTCAGAAGCATAATGCCTGTTCAAATTCAGGTGGTTTGTTCCCCCTCTTTGACTTTGTTTACACTGATAAATAAGCACTGAACCCAAAAATCTTCATTTCTACTCTTCACTACGTCTCCATTCGCCTTCTCTTTATCTTTATTGTAATTTTGCAGCAACCGTGGCTCCATCAACATGCTACACATTGAGATAAAGGTTATATGCAAATGCACTCATTATATCTGATAAGGCGGATGTTGATGAAGAATGTAGTCTTGTCCTCATTTTAAGACCGAAGCGTTCTGAATTCTTTCATCCTTTTGGTTTCTAACCATATGGTTATTTTAGTTCAGCAGCATTGTTATTTGCAATAGTGCTTAACTGCAGTTGAAACTGGATAACTTGTTCATTGTGTGTACAAACCAACAAGATCATTGCATATAACCTTCCATCATGGACTGTTGCATAATGTCTGTGGTGTATGGTCACGTCTTTTGCAGCTTCTGCTGTTTTTGCAGAAAACCTGAATTAAAAACCCAGAATTAATATTTTCCACATTTGACATTTTTCTGTTGTGTACAAATCTGAATTGGTAATCAATCAGTAAAACTGATGAAGAGATTCTGAACAGTAACCAGGCATCACTGCTGTCAAAGGGACACGTCAGACTGTGACATGTCTGTCATTATTACAGTATGCAATAGTGTTCCTGGTCTTGGCTGGTGTTGGCCCAGATCCGGCCCACATCTGCTACACGTGGAATCCACATGTACCAGATGTGGGCCGGATCTGGGCAGACACTATGTTGCTGTCTGGGATATACATATACAATATTTGCAAGTTTCTGAGAAAAATAAGGGGTAACACTTTATTTCGATAGTCCACTTTAGACATAACTATTAGTAACTTTGCAGTGACATGTCAACTAACTGTCAATAGAGTATTAGTAGACTGATGCTTAATATTTGCTAACACTTTATTTTGTTGGTCCCCCAATAGATATTCTACTGACTATACGTAACTTGGCAGCTACAAGTCAACTTATTCTACTAACCCGAACCCTAACACCTAACCATAACCTAACAGTCTACTGAAAGTTTACTACAGTCTACTAATACTCTAATAAGAGATAGTTGACATGTAGTTGACAAAGTTACTTAGTAGAATGTCTAAAGTGGACTATGAAAATAAAGTGGAACCAAATAAGGAATTATGCTGAAAACCCCAAGTTTTAATGGTGGGATGCCATTCCAGATTATTCAGATTCCAACTTTAACACCTGGTTATAAACATTATTATCCAAATGTAGTATTTTGGGGGTTAAGGTATAAGATTCTATTCCTTTTACCCTACTATCTGAACCTGTTTGACCCTAAATGCCCTTCACTTAAGCACTGAGGAGAGCCAGAAAAACACAGCTGCCTTCACAACAACAGCAGCAATCTGATTATGTTCCCGTATTACAGAAGAGAAGGTGCCAACATCTGAAATACACAGGGCAAGAGACATGAAAAAAGATCTCAGACGCTCACTAATGGCGTTGACCCTGGCTAGAGTGCTTATAAAACCCTAAAACTGTCTCCTAAATGGAAATTGTATAACGGTGTCACATCTCCCTCACCTCACATACAACTACAACATTTGGAGTTAATCCTTTTAGATTTACACTTTATTGATTTACCAGGATGGGAAGTAACCTGATTAAACAAAACCTAACCAGATTAAACTGAAACAGAAAAAAATGTGTGCATTGTTATGGCTATTTTCTGAATCAATTTTTAATAAGACAGGAAGTTATTGTTGCTCACCAGGCATATACCTCCGTATATTTTTCTATAAAGACAATTGACAAGTCACCAATGACTAAACTGTTGATCAATCAAGTTTTAAAGTGCCCCTATTATGCTATTTTAAAGGTTCTTAATTTTGTTTTGGAGGTCTCCTACAATAGTTTTACATGTATCCAATGTCAAAAAAGACATTTTCTTAATAATGTACATTGCAGCATCACCTTATTTCTTAAAGTCTGAAAATGGTTTGTTTGAAGATTCAGTCTCTAAAAACCCTGCCTTTCTGTGAGCCTACTCTGCTCTTATTGGTCAGATGGCTCAGTCTATTGTGATTGGTCTACCGCTTACAGTGCATGTTAGAAACGAAACACTCATTACCATATCTGAATTTCAGCTCCGGAAGCTTCCTCAGCACTTGCACACAGTGATAAGAACAGTAACGATTTTGTCAGTTTTTCCTTATCAATTGCAGCCCGAGTCCTTGGAAGTGCATGCAAAGTGGATTCACAGCGCTGAAAACAGCGTCTTCTCGATATGTCGACAACACAAACGGGCCTCAGCTACAACTACAGTGTGGTGGTAAAAGTAGACGTCATTCACGGGCAGCCAACGAAGACCATGGGCTGGCATTATGCACATTTGTGACATTGTTACATATGTAACATGAAGTGAGGCTGGAATAATTACTGACGACTCGTTTCAGGCAGTTCAGAATCGATTCTTTCTTTTAAGAGATAATAACTTTATTTGTCATGCACTTTGATCTTTAAATCTTTGCAGATATTTTACCTTCACAAACAGATATTACACACTGCATGAAGGGTAATATGCAAAAGCATAATAGGGGCACTTTAATTATGTGTTGTATGATGCGGACTCTGGCAGAATCAATTACATTTACTATGTATGTCCCACCCTTGAGTCCTTGAAGAGAAGTGAAAGGCATGACACACACTGGGCCAGACAACTGAAGCAAAGCTCCCTGTGGTTAATATCCAGCATGGAAGCGTCCGTGTCTTTGGTATGTCTTCTCCTGTGTAGTCATGCTAGCATAAATCACTCATATCTCTTCATAATCCAACACAATCTATCACCAATGTGCATTCAGCATTATTCTTAGTGCATGTGAAGGTGGAAAAGTTTCAACGTTTTAAAAAATTTAAAATGTACCATCGTTCAGAAGTTTGGGATCAGTAAGATTTTTTTTTCCAAAATCTGACATTTTTAAATTTTTTAAATTTCGGTAACACTTTACAATAATGTCTCATTTGTTAGCATTAGTTAATGCATTTTTGTTAATTAATAATGTTACGTTAGTTACAGTAATAAAGATGTTCATTTTAGTTCACAGTGCTTTATCTGATGTTTACATACAGATTTGGATCTTAAAATGTATAAGTAAATGCTGAAATTAACACTAGCTATGAATAATAAATGCTGCAGCAGAATTATGTTCATTCTTAGTTCATGTTAATGTGTAATGTTAACAAATGAAACGTTATTGTAAAGTGCTGTGGACCGACATTTATAATGGTAAAAAAAGATTCATTCATTAGAGAATTCTGAAAAAAAATGCATCACAGTTTCCACAATTTTTTTTTTTTACTAATTTAATAAAAACTTTTAATTTAGACCCTAAAGAATCATATTAGCTTGTACAAAAATGGCATTATATGACCCCTTTAACATCTGAACTCATTTGTACAAATACTTTCTTTGCTTCCATTGAAGCACAAATTGATTAAATAATATTTCTAGATTTTTTTTTATTATTTTTTTTTATTATTACTAATAATAAATTAGAAAACAGAACTTTGTTCACTAGTGGTCTCAGACTTTTGGACCCCACTGTATATGCCATAAGGGAAAAAGTGAACTACATCTCTCATAAGCTGGTTTTTACTCCAAAAAGTGAGCAGCTGCCTTCACAAAGTGTCACAGCCTGCTTTGAATAAGGCATTACAGTCCTGTTCCTCAGAGATGGATGTGGCCATTACTCTCAGGAAAGCATCCTTCTCAGTAAACAGGCCACATCCTGGAGAAAAAGGCATAATGTTTTACGGCAGTGTTGTGTTATCTACTCTGAGTCTCCTGTACTTTAAAAAAACATTGTGCTTCAATAATCATCCATCAAATGTCCACTCATTCTTGATACACTATAACCTTTAAAAGTTTAAAAAAGTTGCAGGAGAAGCAGCAAGGCATAAAAAGATGTTTTACAGCCTTGCTAAAATGTACCTCATGTTCTCTCTCATCTCAGGTGTGGGACATCTTGGCCTAGTAACATTGTCAGGGACAGTCTCAAGTGGGAAGCTCCTCATGCTGTTCTGCGCTTTGAAAAATAGGACCTTGAGAACGAGCCATTAGTTTTGTAAGCCATTGAGGATCCCAGGCTGATGTTATAAAGACCATACTGAAAGAGATCTCACAGTCTCTGAGGCTTTTCGTGTAGTTTTGAAATAGCACTGGATATTATTTGTCTGGAGTTATACTCATGCCGTTTTATTTCCAACAGGTGACAAATAATAGCCTCAAGATTCATTCACAGCTTGAGGGAAAGGCGTCGAATTGTTTCACCTTTTTAGTATGCAGGGCTTTCGAAATGCACAATCAGGTACGCATTGTGTAAAAATAGCTGCTAAAATGTATAACAATAGTCTCGGTTGAAAAAGAAGCTGTTTTCTAAAGAGTATCCTGTTATTACTGTAAAGTATGAGGAATGAGGAACGGCATGGGCCCTCATTGACCCCTGATGTCCATCAAAAATAGAGGGGGTAGTTTGCTGGAGGGAGTTTGCATCCAGTCACATTACAGACTCATTAGCATTCAGACTGCATTTGCATTCAAACCTAATGAGATGCAGGGGGGGGGGGGGGGGTGCAATGTTTATACTAATTTATCTGGCCAATCTTAAATTTCCATCTTGGAAGTGCAAAGTGTTTCTAATTATTTGACCGCATCTATTAAGCTGAACGAAATGAGTCGAGCAAAAATGGCCAACCTGGACCTAATCATCAACGGAATTTACAAAGGAGTAAATGGACATGGCAGTTATTTCTCAAAATAAAATGACATCTTCACTCATACTTGTCTTTTGGGAGAAAAGTTATTAAGATCAAGGGCAATAGAGGATTTGATTTGATTGAAATGAAGAGGCCTAATCTCACTAATGTAATCTATCCAGCCTCAGACCCGCTTTCCACGTGTGTCACAGATACAGAATGACTTCATTTCCATTTAAGTGCCCAGCATGGACTTGAAAATGATTGCCGTATCATGACTGCGTGTTATGCCTCGCAGTGAGTGACATTCTCCAATCCATATTTCGTCAACACACCTCTCTTACTCATTCGGTTTGTGATTTACATTTGATTTCAGTCGCTGCTGGAATACTTTTATTGCCGTGCCCTTAGATCAAGCCCTGTTACTACTATTTTTATGAATAGATTTCAGTTGAAATTTGAACTACGGTATGTCAGAAAATGTGCCTTGACTATAGAGTACCAGCTACTGAGTAATAGTGTCATTTAAATGTATGCATTTGGCAAACACTTTTATCCAAAGGCATTGCATTAAACGTTATTATTATCTTTTACATGAAACGTTAAGTTTTTACTAGTTGTTTTACGAGTTCATGCATCCCCTGGGTTGCAAAACTCTGACCTGTGCTACAGTTTGAGATAAAAGAATATTAACCAGCAATTGATGGCTACATTAAACACAATTCATCCAATCATTTTCCTTTTGCCAGTAAGAGACACAAAGATAAATAATTTAAAATAGAGCTAAAGATAGTAGATATTTGATATCAAATTAGCTGTTGATCTCAAATACATAAAATTTAAATAACAATTTTGTTAAAGAGTAGTTTATTCCTGTTATCAAAGCTGAATTTTCAGCATCGTTACTACAGTCTTCAGTGTCACATGATCCTTCAGAAATCATTCTAATATGATGAGTTGATGCTCAAGAAACAGTTCTAATTATTATCAGTGTTAAAAACAGTTGTGCTGCTTAATATTTTCCGCTTAATACAATAGAAACCTGTTGTAACATTATAAATGACTTTCCTGTCCCTTTTGATCATCAATTTAATGCATCATTGTTGAATAAAAGTATTGATTAAAAGAATATACATTTTGTGGCTATTTACCATTATATTTGCAACAGTATAGTTGCAATGTTTGAATTTTGCAAGTTGCCATCACACCAGCAGGATATTGATAAGGTTCATTATCGGAAAATAAACCCTGATCAAAACCTGATGGGTTTATTGTGTGATAATGACTGGCTGTTCATGATCCCTTATGTTTATCAGTTCTTACCGTATATTGGCTAATCGCTTGGTGTGAATGGAATCTGTCTACGAGGCCCATAATGTTAATATTCTGATTTCATAAAACTGACTGTAACGAGGGTGAACAATGGGCTACCTGTTTTTCATCCATAACAATTTTTGGGTAACACTTTATAAGTATACAGTTATAAAGTACTTACAAATAATTTCCAAACTATTATTGTATAGTTAATAAATAGTTTGTATATTGTAGTCTCTACATTGTTCATATATTAATAGGCTATATAAAAATGTGTGTGTGTGTGTTTAATGTATTTGTAAATATTTTAAGCAACACTGAATATGAATGCAAATTATGTCTAATAAAGGTTAGTTTAAAGGACTTTTTTTTCCATTTTCCTTGAGCTAATCTAAACTGAGAACTATACTCCTTATAACCCATTAATAATTCCTTTAATACAAGCTATAATTAAACAATGATAATTGTGTCAATTACAGTGACAATGAATGAAGAACTCACTATTTGTATATTGCCTATTATGTTAACAATGTAGACTACATTAACTATAAACTAATAGTTTGTTAATGAGTTGTAAGTACTTTATTACTGTATACTTATTATAAAGTGTTACCATTTTGTTGAGGTTGTTATGTAATTAAGTTCAAAATTTGCATACTTTGGCAGGTGAATATTTCTACGGATTCAAGGCGGATGTGTTTGTATTACATGTTTGTGCACTATCGTCATCTGTTTGGGAGAGTGCTAATTCAATTCCATACCCCTGCAATTTGTGGGATATCTAAAGCAGTTGCTAAGAGCTTTGAAAACACACCTGGGAAAAAAAGCACCTGCTTTCCTGAAGATTTTCTTTCACAAAATGACCATAAACAGTTATTTTTCATCTTTAATTCACAAACATAGTTGGCTTCAAGCAACAAAGGATTCCTCACCAAAGCCCTTTGGTGAAACCTCCCGTACAGTTCGGTCGGTGAGAATATAAACGCATGTTTTAAGCAAAACGATTAGCAACTGAACAGGGATATGCAACTCCATCAGGGCAATAATAAAAAGACCCAGCCAAAATTCTACAGGTTGTCACAGCGGTGCAAAAAGTCACATTGTTGGACAAGGTCTTCTTGTTCAAATTCTCATTGTCATGAAAATACCCCAGTACAAAATTTCAACAGTTGTCTCTCATGTTACTGTACTGTATATTTGATCATTTCTGATAAACAGGATACTTTTTTTTTGTGTGACAAACATCAGGGGTGTTTTACATGACTTCACATAGTTACAGGAAGAAGAGAGAGGGTCAGGAAAAGGTAAAGTGTGAGAAGTTTGACAACCAGTCGTGGTAGCGTGTGCGTAAATTTCGGTGGCAGTCTACGAGTTCATCTTGATTCATCCTCACATCAATGATTCGTCTCCAAACAGATCGTATTGCAGTGTCTCTGTGCTCTTGGGTTTGAGATGAAGTCTTAATCTGACGGATGGCTTCAGAGCAATGTAACAGTGTATTTGATTTCATCCTAACATTTTCAAAAAAGACAAAGAGTCATTAGTGTCAGCGATTGTGTGCTGTTGTTCTTGTTTTTTTCTCTCTCTTGCAGTTTCTCTAGATTTTTTCCTTCAGTTTATCCATCATCTCCGGCAAACTTTAATTGACATAATACTGAGTAGAAAACCTTGTGGTTTCCTAAAAAGGAGTTTTGTTTTTTTCTGCCGCATCAAGGGAGCATTTCTTTTCAGCCGTCGTGTGTCCTCTGACAGAAACTCAGGATTAGAGCCCCTGTTGGGAATGTCTTTGGGGCGAACGCGTTCCCCTCAGAGTGATGTAAGGCCCCGGGTGGCCAGCAGGGAGGGGATGAGAGATAGAAGAGCCAGCGGGAGAGTCTGGGCCGCGGGTGGGGGGCGGAGGGCCGTCTGGCTGGATTGCAGCTCATCGCAAGAGTCACCCTGGCATTGGGCCTTCTCGCACAGTATGCCGCTGAAACCTGCCGGACACTGGCAGCGCTGGTGGTGGTGACACACACCGCCGTTCTGACAGCGCAGGAGAATGTTGTCACACACTCGAGCTGTGGGGAGCAGAGAAAAAGAGAGGTGAACACACGTCGCTTTCCTCCCCTCGCCAGGAAACACTTTCCAGGAAAAAAAGTGCATCCATCAAGATGATCATCAGGTTGCTGTGTGTGTGATTGTTTATGATGGGAGCTGGCAAGAGGCTCAGCGGTTACTTTTAAGGACACCACGGGGGATGTTAGTCCCACTGTAATATTGCAGAAGTGATATGATTAATCATAGAGTGGGTAGGTGGGATTTGGGGCAGGAAATATATCATTGTGTGACACATTTTTCAGTGTGTGACCAAAATTGCAAAACACCACTGCTGACTTTTGGCAAATCTCTGGCATTAAGCTACCGGTGAAAGTCTAAATGCTGCGCTGCAGGTTACTTATGTTGACTAGTCCTTTTACTAGGCTATATGAAGGTTGCAGCAAACACAATCAACACCTATTGTTTATGAACAATGCTTTGATGCTTCTGTAATGGAATCCATAATTTAATCATTTCGAAATGAAAAAAATAAACAAACCGTATATAAGTTTTGAGTTTTCCCCCCCTCCAAAAGTCCAGTTCAAATTCAAGACAAACAGGGAATTGGTCTGCAATGAAATATACGCCATAATGCCAATCCAGCCCGAATTGCTCTAATCTCCCTTCCCTTGACCTGTAAACAACCTCTTTAGTGGGAAAAAATAGGATTGCTATTCCATTGTACTTGCTTCAATTATCAAGGAAAATATTTGCTTTGGGAGGAGAGACAGGACTATTTGCTCTGAAACTGAAAGTAATCACATGCTGCTTTCATTCAGATGAATTTCATCTAGGGTCTCTGAGAAGCAGGGACAGAAATGAAAAAAACAAACAAACAAAAAAGTACCAGCTATGAGCAGTAACCCTGCTAAAACCCCCCATTTAAAGCAGCCCAAGCTTAGGTTTAACTGGTTAGAATGGTTTCCCAGCCTGGCCAAGCAGGTTATTAGACAACAGCATAACTCTCTGCTTAACTATAGGACAATGCATTGTTGGACTGTAGTAACTTTTTCACAGATCCGTCATTCAAACCATGTTGGTTCAAAAATATAAAACTGTTGTTAAAGTTGGCATAAAACAGAAGTTGTGATAGTCTTTTCTTTCCTAATGTGATGTATATTCAAGTGAAATGGCTTCTCAAGCAAGGGTTAGTTATTTTGGTTAAAGATTATGAAGGCACATGAATTAAAAAATTGTTTATATGCACATATAAATCATTTATAATAAACACTGCAATATTCCATTAAAAAAATAAGAATTATCCATTTTGATTTCATGGTGACTTTAATGATGTTGTAACAAAGCTGGTGAAGCAATACTTCTGCTGTTTGATCGCTTCGAAATCGGATTAATGTAAGATTGCTGCAAATAATGAACATGATATCTGAATGCTATCTTGATGCTATGTTCTCTGCTGTTTTTCTTTATTTTCTGATTGATTCTATCACGGGTTTCCTCTTATTTTATACTTCGGGGTTAGCCTGGATGCCAGCCCGAACCCCGCCCACAACATTTTTTGGTCGGGAAGTTCGGCCTGGACTCGATCCATTGAGGAGTAATTATGATCGGTTCAGAAATCGCCGGGCCAATCAAATTAACAGGGCGGGCTTTATACGATGATGGACAGATGATCTGCAGTTAGCTATGTAATCATCACGTCATCAAAGAGCGCTTGGGTTGAACTGGTTTCCCTCAAAGATGAATGCAGCTGGAGATTCGAGATGTATAGATTCCGCTATTGCGTCTGTTGTAAAAGAAATCGACAGCGCATTCATTTTAAAAGACGAACAGAGAACTGCAATCAAGGCATTTGTCGATCGGAAATATGTGTTTGCCGTCCTTCCTACGGGATTCGGCAAAAGTTTAATTTATCAGCTGGCTCCGATGGTCACTAAGAAGATGGGACGCAATGAAAACCCTGTGGTCGTTGTTTACCAAGTAAAAGAAGCAACACTCATTATTTTACTACTTCTTCCAGCGTGCGTGTAGTTGAGTTCTGTTGAGTGTTGACAACTTTGCGTAGCTCATAAAAAAAAAAAACACTTACTGCGTTGCTCTGATTGGTTGTAGGTCTATCCAATTGAGTGCAGAGTTTTTTTTTTTCCTGGTTCGGTTAAGACACGCCTCATAATCAAAGCCCTATGGAGCAGTATCAGACTCACATTCTGACTAGAATATGAGTATGACGAAGTCAGGCTACTTCGGGGTACTAGCTCAACAGTATAATGTGCAATATAATATACAAATGAGATGTTGTGCTATTTCAGCAATATTACTGATTTGACTGCACTGACACTATTGGATGAAAACTGAACTGAGCTGGATGATGACATCCCTGTTTTCTCCAAAGCTGATTTACAGATGGATTGAACTCATCGCATAAACTGATGAACTTTGCACACTTATTGAACTGAACTGAATCAACACTGAACAATGAATATTGTTGTCTTTTTAGAGCTGCTTTACAGCAGAATGGAATTATTTATTTTTTTGCATCATTATTTTCCTGTTTATCACTGTAAAGCTGCTTTTAAACAATCTGTATTGTATAAAGCGGTACAGAAATAAAGGTGAGATGACTTCATCACAGCTAAAGGGCACTGTTAGGCCTGACATGGCCATAAAAGGTTACTACACATCAAACAGCTTTTTTCAGTAGAGTTTTTCTTCACTTGCAATTCTACTATTATATAAACAAACCAAAATATATCACAGTATTCACTTTTAAGCATTTTAAGTGCTGAGGGCGCTTTATTTCAGTGTGATATTTTTACACTGAAATATCACTTTTTATATCATATCTCTCCACGAAAAGCCCATCTGGCATGGTTTAACGGGTGCTCAGAAAAGCTCAATGTCCATTTTGAGTGACAACTCTAGTAAGATTTTGCTGGGATTTAAACTTTAAATCTCCAGACTTGAAGTTTACTTTGTTCACTATGTATGGGATTATCCAAATGCTGACAGGCCTCCAGAGGACCCTACAGAGCTATTGTCTTTTCAGCAGCATCTGTACCCAAGATTAGTTTTGAGCACAGGGTGCGGTTCAAGTGTACCCAGAAGACAGACTCGCTGCTGCTGCTTCTTTGACTGCTTCTTTCTTCAAATATACACACGCACTGAGGGAGCATTGAACACACACTCTCACGTCTGCCCCGGTCTTCATCTTCATTGTGAAAGACGTGCAAGGTCATCCGTCACATGTAGAGTATAGTGGGATGGATTGCATTTACACTTGTGTTGCGCTTTACCTCCTGACCTAAGAAAAAAAAAAGAGGTGTGAACCCTGGCCGAGGTCTGTCTCTCCCTAGGAGACATATGTGCTGTATTGCACCTTCGCAGATTACAGTGACTTTTTCACACGTCAATGGAACAGAACAGGCAGCTCCCGACTTGAGCAATCGTGACGCACGCATATGGCAGATCTATCCGTTCCCTGACAGGTCAGAGAAGAGGTTTCAGTTTTCCTTATTGACATGAATAATCACAAAGTGTCATATTTTCTGGGTTCTGTCACTTTGGTCTAGTTTATTATTGGTTATAAAATGGATAGTTCCGGTCGTTGATTCTGATTGGTTGAGCCGTGTTTGAAGCCGTTGTAAATTACTCAACAAACATACGCCTGTGACCGCATTACATTAGTATTACTGCGCAACTGCCGTTTGTGATTCTTTGTTGCTGCATGTGTTGCTTGGCAACCTCTTTGGAACTAAATTGTTTGGCGGAGGAATAAATGTGTTTTAACGTTATATTTTTTGTTGCTGGTGTTTATTTTATTAATAAAATAAATATTAAAATGAATATTTTTATGGAGTAACCGTTTTATAAAAACGCTCCGCGTCGTGCCTAACAACCCCCCTTAAGCCTAGTTCACACCACATGATTTTAAGCCCGATTTAAGCCCAATTTGCAAATCGTTGAGCTCGCCGACAGATCAGGGTGTTATCGCGTGCAAATCGCGGGGGATTAGCGGGCGATGAACGCTCGCCAATCTGTTAGTATGAAAGAGCCAACAATGCATCAAAGACGCTCGCAGACGCCTCGCAGACGCGTCGCTGAGCCCAGAAAAATATCTAGCATGCTAGATATCCAGAGCTGTCGTACGACTCAACCTCACGTGATGTCATGAGCTACAGCCAATCAGAGCAAGGCATGGGTTGAGGTCACCGGGTAAATCTTATTTTTTCTTTTTTTGCGGTTTTTCTCAGAGCAAATCATCGCGCAAACAGTTTGCAGCACTAGTTTCTGTCTGACGTCCATATTTGCGTGTTGTGTTCTTCTTCGTCTTCTTCGCTGGGTATTGGCACGCGTGCTGTTTCTCGTCATTTCCGGTTCGTTTTATCGCTTGATTTTTCGTGACAAAACGTGGTTTGTAGACAAGATAGAATCATTGGGTGACAGAGTTGTTGTCAACTCGTGTAGTGCGTTACCTCCTGTTGCGGATCAATCACGTTGTGTCGAGTGGTGTGAACAGCTCAACAACTTGAACACTCCTGATTTCACAAGAGAGCAAGTCATGTAGTGTGAACCGCACAGTTCAGCCCGACGTTTTAAAATCATGTTGTGTGAACTATAGGCTTTAGCTGTTCTAAATTCACTGTAAAACACGGCTTCGCAGGGCTTATTGCTTTATTTTGTGACAGAGCCCTGACACTCCTGTATTTTCTTGTCTTTGAGCGCGCTCTCTTGTCTGAATGCCTGTTTGGAGCGTGGTGTTCGGATGCCGGCACTCATGTCTAGTTTGGTTTTCGGTTCTGTGTAAGGATTCGGACATTCATGCTCCGTGTGTTTTGTCTTCTGTTGTGAGCGCACGAAATGATCATTGACTTGTTCTCGTGTGCTCTGTCTTGTATGAGTGTGTGGTTTCGTCCGCGTGTGTTGTGTGGAACACAGAACGTGTAAAACGCGGTTTTGTCATGTTTGGTGTGAGCACAAGTCAAGTCAAGTGTGAGGACAAGTCAAGTCAAGTCAAATGAAATCACGTCAATTCGGTCCTGTTTTCCCCCTCCGGGTAGTTTTTTTCAAATATATTTTATTTTTTTATTATTATTAACAAAAGCCCATTGTTTTCGGCACCTGAGGCCTCGCCTCATCCCTTCACCCCAAACCTCACAGTACTGTGAATTAGACTAAGGATCTTCTTTAGTTTATTTTATTTTATGTTTGCTCTTACTGTTAATGTCTTAATTTATTCACTTTTTATATTTAATAATTACATTCTCCTATCTTCTTCCAATATTGTCTAAAGATCAGTGGTCCTCGACTGATTTTACTCAGATTTTACTTTGGACATTAAGTCACCCAATGCTGTACCAAAACTGGTAAACAAAAAATAATTATTTATTTTATCTTGCATTGTTTTGTACTTCTTTTTTTGAGGATGAAGGCATGCCACGCAATCCCGCATATTGGTTAGATATTAGAGATTATTTTTTTTCAGTCGATATGGGATATTTAATTGTTGCTTATTTCCCTTATTTTTACATTTAGATTAACTAAACGTTAGATGGCGGCAAAGGTAAGGTTACCCTTTTAAAAAACACTAATAATACTGTTAAATGTAATCTTTAGCAAATCTCAAAATGACCATTCCTTTTCCATACTGTACATTATAATTGATTGTACCTTTTAATTGATTGCAGTGTTGGGGAAAGTTATTTAAAAAAAATAATGCGTTACAGTATTGGGTTACTCCCTAAAGTAACTAATTGTGTTACTTTTTATGGAAAGTAATGTGTTACATTACTTTTGAGTTACTTTTTCTCACCTGTGCTGGGCTTACTTGTTTGCTTTTTAAACATTTTTTTTTGTTGGTAAATGCACTTTCATACCAAAAGTGCAAATGCAAAAGAAAAAAATAATTCACGGCTGTACATTAGAGGGCACTGCTCATAAAAATAAAAATAGAAACTTTTAGCTGTGCTGCCATTCTCTAAGAAGCAGGAGAAGAAGGTTCGTCCCTCGAAGGTTCGTACTATTTTCTTCTATTTCTTACAGTCTTTCTTATGGTTTGATTGACGGTTTCCCCACTGTATTCATCCGCTGAAGAGATTATCGAGATGGTGGTCTGTTCCCTTTCGAGAACGTTCACTCGTATTGCGTAGCTATACGCTATGGGAAAACTAATTTTCTCGAGAATATTGAAGCCTTGATTTTAAAACGCAGTGCAGCTGCACAGCCAGCACAATACAGAGCTGTCTAGCTCGCTGATTGGCTGGGCTGCGGGAACTGCACGAACCTATGGCGAAGAGGCGAGGACGCATGATCCAATCAGGACAGTTCCCGCCTTGCGCGCGCCAGAATGGGCGTGGCTGCTGACTATATAAGCGTCTCATTTCGCCATAGGAATCAGATTTAATCTCCTTCAGCGAACAACGCATCTTCGCTGATTCTCCTGCCAAGAAGCCTTCGCCGTCGAACGAGCCAAGCAGTAGAAC
This sequence comes from Rhinichthys klamathensis goyatoka, assembly GCF_029890125.1. Taxonomy (NCBI): domain Eukaryota; kingdom Metazoa; phylum Chordata; class Actinopteri; order Cypriniformes; family Leuciscidae; genus Rhinichthys; species Rhinichthys klamathensis. The sequence goes on along the minus strand of NW_026606669.1, from coordinate 904,514 downwards.
GAGCAACTCTACAGCAAAGCAGTTCAGCGGACAGCGGCATCCTGTTCTCTCGACTCGACGCCACCTCTTCTGATTCGCCGTTCACCCGCGGCTGTCCGGCGACTGAATATCCTTTTCAAAAGCCTTCTTCTTCGGGCTCACTTCGGCGCATACAATAAAAAGAACAATTTTCATCACACACAGACACGCGATTCATATTTTTGCGATTAGAACAAAGCACTTAAGAATAAAGAACGTCTCGGTTACGGATGTAACCCTCGTTCCCTGAGTAGGATGACGGAGAATGGGGGTTTCGCCAGAAAGCCTATCATCTTCGAGTATTAAAAAACGAGCCTATGGCAATGAAATGCCATGGGTCTGCGGAATTTGCATAATGTATCTCCGCCCCACCGCGTGGGTATTTAAGGAGAGACACCTGCAACAGCCGATCATGTCTTCGCTGAGGAGCCGAGACTGAACTCAGGTGTCTACCCAGCGGTACAGCGGAAGTGGCAGGGAGACGTAACGTCTCCGTTCCCTACTCAGGGAACGAGGGTTACATCCGTAACCGAGACGTTCCCTTTCGTAGTCACTCCGAGTTACGTCGGATGACGGAGAATGGGGGTCCCCGTGTAATCACGCCACCTTCACAGCTGTCTTCCAGTGCCCTGCGAAGTCTGACCTCCCTGTCGTGATATAGGCACGGACGAAGGAGTCCTACTTAACACAGGAATACCAAGGTACACTGGGAAGCATATCTCAGGGGAGATATGCCACAGCATGCCTACCCATAGGGAGGACTTAAGAATACACATATGGCCGAGGGGGCTTCATATGGAGGAACACTGGAGTGACCAGCCCGTGGGGTGGCAACTTTCAACTCCAGGAGTGGCAAGGTGGCTTGCCGAGGGAAAGACACATGCTCAAAGAGGCTTACAGTGGAAATACACATGTGGGGGTTACTCAGAGGAGGAACCATGCACACGGAGGCACCTAGCCGACGCACAGGCAATAGACACTGGCGCCAGCGTCAACAGTGCTGGAGGAACTCAGGGCTTCAGAGAGGAAGGCTACCTGAGGAAATATCGCACGTATCCAGTCCGTGGATTGGAATGGCGAGCAAGCGAGACACCTAACGGCTCCCATGTTAGCTTGAAAAAGACAGTACATGGGCGGAGACTGGCTCCACTCGGAGATTGTAAAATCTGGCGAATGTGTTGGGTGTCGCCCAGCCTGCAGCTCTGCAGATGTCTGTTATGCTGGTATGCCAAAGCAATGGCGTCCACTATCCAGTGGGATAACCTTTGCTTGGAGAGAGCCTTTCCCTTCAGCTTCCCACCATAACAGACAAAGAGCTGGTCTGAGGTCCTGAAACACTGCGTCCTGTCTACGTAAGCACGGAGGGCGCGTACTGGACAGAGCAGTGCCAAGGCTGGGTCTGCCTCCTCCAGGGGCAGCGCTTGCAGGTTCACCACCTGGTCCCGGAAGGGTGTGGTGGGAACCTTGGGCACATATCCAGGCCGGGGTCTCAGGATCACGTGAGAGCAGGCTGGCCCGAATTCCAGGCACGCTTCGTCAACGGAGAGTGTGTGCAGATCCCCCAACCTCTTGATGGAGGCCAGTGCAACCAGGAGCGCTGTCTTCATTGACAGGAACTTAATCTCCACTGATTGCAGAGGCTCAAAGGGAGCCCTCTGCAGGGCATATAAGACCACTGAGAGGTCCCAAGAGGGTACGAGAGGAGGGCGAGGAGGATTCAGTCTCCTCGCTCCTCTCAGGAACCTGATGATCAGGTCGTGCTTTCCCAGAGACTTACCTTCAACTGCATCGTGATAAGCGGCGATAGCGGCCACATACACCTTCAGGGTGGAGGGAGACAGCCTTCACTCCAGGCCGTCTTGCAGAAAGGAAAGCACGACACCAATCGAGCATCTCCTGGGGTCTTCTCGCCGAGAAGAGCACCAGTTGACGAAGAGGTTCCACTTCAACGCGTAGACGTGTCTCGTGGACAACGCTCTAGCGGAAGTGATGGTAGCCGCCACCGCAGGTGGCAGGGTACTCAAACCTGCCTCGTCCCGTCCAGGAGCCACACGTGGAGTCTCCAAAGATCGGGACGAGGGTGCCATAGGGTGCCCCGTCTCTGAGAAAGGAGGTCCTTCCTCAGAGGAATTGGCCAAGGAGGTGCTGTCGCGAGGAGTATCAGTTCGGAGAACCAGGTCTTGGTGGGCCAGTATGGGGCGACCAATATGACCTGCTCCTCGTCCTCCTTGATCTTGCACAGAGTCCGTGCGAGAAGGCTCACTGGGGGAAACGCATATTTGCGTAGGCCCTGCGGCCAGCTTTGCGCCACTGCATCCGTGCCGAGCGTGCCCTCGGTCAGGGAGTAATACAGGGCGCAATGGGATGAGTCGTGGGAGGCAAACAGATATATCTGTGCGTCCCCGAACTGGTCCCATATCAGCTGGACCGACTGGGGATGGAGTCGCCATTCGCCAGAGGTTGGCCGGAGCCGTGACAGCTCGTCGGCTGCAAGGTTCCGCTCTCCTGGAATGTAAATAGCACGAAGGGACCTCAGGTGCTTCTGACTCCATAAGAGGAGGTGGCGTGCGAGTTGCGACATACGGCGAGAGCGTAGACCACCCTGATGGTTGATGTACGCTACTGTCGCGGTATTGTCCGGACGGACAAGTACGTGTTGACCCTGGAGCAGCGCGTGGAAGCGGTGCAGGGCAAGGCGTACTGCCAGCAACTCGAGGCAATTGACATGCATGAGGAGCTGGGGTCCTGTCCAGGAGCCCGCGGCTGCATGTCCATTGCACATGGCGCCCCAGCCCGTGGCAGAGGCATCTGTGGAGACAACAACATGCCTGGAAACTCGTTCTAGGGGAACTCCAGCCCGTAGAAAGCTGAGGTTCCGCCACGGGGTGAAGGACTGACGGCAGGTCGGAGTTATTGGAACTCTGAGCGTACCGCGATGCCATGCCCACCTCGGGACCCGATCGCGAAGCCACAGCTGAAGCGGTCTCATATGAAGTAATCCGAGTGGCGTTGCCGCGGCTGCGGATGCCATATGCCCCAGGAGCCTCTGAAAAAGTTTCAGTGGGACCACACTCTTGCCCTCGAACTGTCGAAGACAAGTCAGCAGTGAGTGTGCGCGCTCGCTCGTAAGCTGCGCGGACATGGCGACCGAGTCTATCTCCATACCGAGAAAAGAGATCCTCTGCACGGGGCAAAGTTTGCTCTTCTCCCAGTTGACCCGAAGGCCCAGACGGGCTAGGTGCCGGAGCACTAGGTCTCTGTGTTCACAACCTGGACTCGAGAGTGAGCTAATATTAGCCAGTCGTCGAGGTAATTCAGGATGCGAACCCCGTGTTCGCGCAGGGGAACAAGGGCTGCCTCGACGACCTTCGTAAAGACGTGAGGAGACAGAGCCAACCCGAATGGGAGAACTGCGTACTGGTATGCCTGCCCCTCGAAAGCAAACCGAAGAAACGGTCTGTGTCGAGGTAAAATGGAGACATGAAAGTAGGCGTCCTTCAGGTCTATCGCTGCAAACCAATCCTGTGGCTGCACGCATTCGAAAATGCGTTTGGTCGTGAGCATCCTGAACGGCAGCCTGTGAAGGGAGCGGCTCAAGACGCGCAGATCCAGGATTGGCCGTAACCCACCGGTCTTCTTGGAGACAATGAAGTACGGGCTGCAAAACCCTGACCTCATTTCGGCTGGAGGGACAGTCTCGATTGCACCCTTCGCCAGCAGGGTGGCAACCTCCGCTATCATGATCGGGGCATTGCCACCGACCAAAGTAAACGGACTCCCCTGAAGCGGGGAGAAGACCCAGCGGGACAGGTAGGGAAGCTCTAACCAAGCTCCCAAGAACTGAACCAGCGGAAACATCCGAACGACAGACGTCCCCCCGGAGGGGCAGCGAAGCGGACTGACCGGCCCAGGCGTGGGTGGCATAGCGGCCCGGTGCGGGGGCACGGTCATGCTCCGCGTCCTGACAGAGGAGACCAGGGAAGGACCAGCGTTCCACGGGGGTCTGCTCTGCCAGGGGTCTGGCGACAGAGGGGGACGAGAGTGGTGTGGTCCGGAGACGGCACACACTGTCATCCGCGCCCTCAGAGACAGAGGGGGACGAGAGCGGCAAGGCCCGGGAGCGTCGCGCACTGTTGTCCGGCCCTCTGAGGGCTCAGAGATGGGATGCAGCTCTTTGGTTTAGAAAAGATTCTCCCCCAGCCCTCCACCGGGGGAAGGAGTGGCCCTGCAACCACTCCCTGAAGAACTGCAACCCACATCTGAGCTGCCCGTAACGGGAGCGGCGCAAGCCTGGCCTTGGCGGGGCTGCGGGACCGGTACGGGCAGGGGCGCCTTCCTGCGACCACCTCCACGGCGCGGCCCGGTGCTGCTGGGGGCCGGGCGGGAGGGGGCGGAAGTCGCAGGAGGGCGCATTCGGCAGCAAGCGGACTGAGGCGTCTGAGCCGGCAGCTGGAGGCAGCAAAGCCGCAAGGTCAGACAAAATAGCCACAGTCCACTTCTGGGCGGCCGAGAACTGTTGGGCAGAGTCCTCGACCGCGCCGCCGAAGAGGCCAGCCTGGGATATGGGGGAGTTGAGGAAACGAAATCACTCAGCCTCGCGCACATCAACCAGGTTAGCCAGAGGTGTCTGACCACCTATGTGGACATCACCTGACTCAGGGAGCGTGCGGTCACCTACGTCGCTCGGAGAGCAAGGTCGGTGACGGCAGGCAGCTCAAGGATGAGCCCTGAATCAGCCCTACCCTCGTGCATGTCATTGAACACCCAGGAGGATGGCAATAACACGCAGTGAGGTGGCAGCCTGCCCCGCAGCTCTGTAGGTCCCCGCCACCAAAGTAGACAAGAACCTACAGGATTGGAGGGGTGCTTAAGAGTCGCCACGCCAGGTGGAGGCGCTGTGGGGACACATAAGTGTTGCCACAGAACACTCCACAGGGGGAACCCCAGTGCACCCTAGGCCGCGGCCTCTACAAGGGCAGAGAAGGCGGAAGAGGCCACTGAGCAGTCGCGAAAAGTCAAGGAGACTTCCACGATCTCATGATCTCTTCATGCACGCCCGGGTAGAATGGATTTGGGTTCGCCACCCCCAAAACCCATCAACAGCCTTAAGTGCTCGGGACATGGCAGAAGGTTCCACACCAGCCCGATACTCGCGGCAGCCCGGGAAGCATAGCTGTGCACTCTGGATCAAACTCGTTATGCTAGCACATCCGAGAACGGCAGCACAGACGAGCCATCATCTCTAGAGGACTCCAGCTCACCTTGTGATGCGGTGATACATGATTTCATCAGCCGGGGGACCGAATGAGACCTGGGACCACGCAGGTTGCAATGTGAAAGACGGGGTGTGGACCGAGGAATTTTTTGTCGGTTTAGTTCCAAACCTGCCGTCTTAGGTCACCCTGGCCACCAGCCGAAGTATTATCTCACGTGGAAAAAAATAGATCGGGGTGTGGATGAGGGGACTCTCACTCATTGAGCTCATCGAGTCTCGACCGTTACATTGCGATGGTCACGTTCCCACGTTCCCTGTCTGAGCGCGATCAAAGCCCAAACACTCAAAACAGCGCTTGCGCCCATCAGCTGAATCTATCAGAATACCACACTCAGAAAAACACGGGCAGATCGTCTTTAGAAAGACGAGTCTTTAAAAAGACGTGCCGCGTGCAGCTCTTTAGTGAGAGGAAAAACTCCGCAGATGTTGAAGCGACCAGGGAGAACACACAGACTGGCAGACCACTGCTCAGCTCGCAGGCAATGTGAAACTCGCTGGATACCGCCATCAAAACCAACACCGGAGAGTTCGCTCGTCTCGAAGAGATGTAGTCACTGAGAAAACTCAGGATTTGGCTTGAGGAGTGAAGAGATGCTCTTGGCTCCGAAGCGAAAACATGATCGGCTGTTGCAGGTGTCTCTCCTTAAATACCCACGCGGTGGGGCGGAGATACATTATGCAAATTCCGCAGACCCATGGCATTTCATTGCCATAGGCTCGTTTTTTAATACTCGAAGATGATAGGCTTTCTGGCGAAACCCCCATTCTCCGTCATCCGATGTAACTCGGAGTGACTACGAAAGGGAACTTACTATTTCATCTGAGCTGGATCCGTTGCTCCTCGAAGTGAAACTAAAAAGGCACTTGATTATTTTTATGATAGTATTATTCCTCACAGCGTCCTAAAGTATATGAGTCTGATTAAACTTGATGTGTTTTATCCAGCTGATGTGGGCGTTGGCATGTTTGCATGGGTTGTCTCAGATCATTTGCGTTTTGAATAGCCCGCACTCTCTGTGGGCGTGTTCACATTAACACTTAATGAGCTATAATGAGCTGAAATGACAATGACTGACATCTCTCTCTTTTCATACAGATTACATAAACTGAGAATCAGGGACGTGCAGGAATTTTGAGGGGCAGTTGCTCTGACCTGAAAAAAGGGTGAACGTTCTTAGAAAGGGAATGAGTGAACGTTCTTAGAAAGGGAACGAGTGAACGTTCTTAGAAAGGGAACGAGTGAACGTTCTTAGAAAGGGAACGTGCTCGGTTACTAATGTAACCTCGGTTCCCTGAGAGTAAGGGAACGAGTATTGTGTAGACAGCCGTGCTACTAAGCTGCACGTCAGGGTGATGTCGCTTCAGTCGATTTAACCTGATTCCTATGGCAAAATGGGCCGCTTATATAGTCATCAGCCACGCCCAATCTGGTGCGCCTGATAGGATCGCGCATCCTTGCCGCTTATCCATAGGTTTGTGCAGTTCCCGCAGCCCAGCCAATCAGCGAGCTAGACAGCTCTGCATTGTGCTGGCTGTGCAGTTGCACTGCGTTTTAAAATAAAGGCTTCAATATTCTCAAGAAAAGGAGTTTTCCCATAGTGTATAGCTACGCAGTACTCGTTCCCTTACTCTCAGGGAACCGAGGTTACGTTAGTAACTGAGTACGTTTTGTGCACATGCATTGATTTTCAGAAGTCTCTAAAATCAATACATGTGCAGTAAATCTACCACCGTCTCATATATTCCTCACATCTTTCTCTCAGATACTTGAGACTAATTACATTGAAAGGTTATCAGAAGACCCAGTTATCCAGGAGGTCATCATTAAACACTGCTGTCCACTGGCTGCCCTGGGGTTGGACCTAGAAGATGTGGGTGTAGAACAACCAGACAGATTCCCACAATCCTCTGTTTTGTTCTGCTTCTGGTCCTGACAGAAAAGAGACCACTCTCTGTCACTCATAATCAGCAGGGGTGGCGAAAATGAGAAGCCTTCCGTTTTTCAATCCTCTTTTCTTAAACACTCCATAAACATCAAAAGAGTTGTGTTTTGTGGCTTTTAGTTCATCCTTAAGCTTTGAGACCATCTAAATGTTAGTGACAAAATATATTTTAGCAGCCTCTGAATAACATTAGCAACTATCAAATCATACTTCATGGCCATGACTTTTAACTTTTTTTTTCTCTAGTTTTCTGCACAAGCATCTCATTGTTATTAACAACCTAACAACAAACTAACCACAGACGATGAGTCACACAAAATTGTTTCTCGGACTTCTTGTCTGTTGAGATTTGAGGCTAGACTGAAATCGCAGAGGAAATCAAAGCAGAAACAAAGGCGTTTTGTTAGTATGAGGCGCAGGAAAAAAAATCTGTGGTTGGTTGTTTTGCAGGCATTAAAACAAATAATTAATTTCTGAAAGTCTTACCTTGATTTCGGTTTGCAACTCCAAGTGAAGAAGCATTTGGCCGAACTTGATGAAATGAAAAATAAGAATCAATTTGTTTCTAATTTAAAGTATTTACAGTTATTCAGTATTATTTAATAATATAGTGCTCACAGCTGGCTTTCAGTTACTTCTGTCCATTTTATCAACATACCTTCAATTAGGATGTTTGAGTATTTTTCAAATTCTGTTATACATTTGAAAGTATTTTTATTGATTTGAATTACAAATGATGTTTATTACACAATACTAGTGAATAACTTACCAGAGGTGCCAAGATTGTTTGGGATACCTGGGGGAAAAGAAAGAACTCAGGTTAGCATCACTTACGTAAATTACATTTATAAATTACAAAAGCTTTTTACTGTAAATGAGTCAGATAAATATGTTTAAACTGTGATGCATCACGGCTTCATAAATAAGAGTATATACATATATATATATATACACACAGTATATATACATTTTTTTTATTTATAATTTTATTTATATATTTTCTTGCATTTTTTTTTCTTTTACTATGCATACAAATGAAAATCTAAACAAATTATGAAGAATATACCTGGATAAATTCCGTCTCTGAGAGAGAGTGAGAAATATGTAGCCTATCACATCATACATACAGTAGTTTAATTTGTTTAAATAGACATATGAAGTAGTAGAAAATGTATAGGCCTATATACATCTTGAGAGCTGGTTTGGTTTCTGAGGGACGGAGACAGAACTCGGCTGTTTGGTTTGCGATCTTGCTGTGCTTATTCCATTCATTCGTGTATCATATCTTACAAGGTTTAAGTCATTTAAATATACATATCAAATAGTAGAACATGTGTATGATGTAGTATTTTAGTTTTTTATACATTTCACTTCCATTTTTTCCAGGGTAAATCAAGAAAAAAGTATACACTGTGTTAATGAAACAAAACCACATAATTGTACTAGACATGTGGGAAGTTCATGTGGGAAAAAAAAAAATACTCTGAACACCAAGTGAATTGACACAAACTGAGAAAGTCAAAAAGTGTTAGGTTGTGCTCTCCCCTACATGCAGTCTGCCAGAGTGTTATTTATTATTCATTAATTAGTGGTGCTATTAGTTAGTACATTTTATTAAACGATTTGCCTTTCCTATCCATCAGATTATTTCTTTATATTATTATTTTCAACCATCAACTATTATGACAGGCCTGACATTTCAAACCGTTGGACTTACGTGCAGCTCTCCAGTCAGTCTATAGGACACTGTTCAAAGAATAACAGCCTTGAATATCTCAGCATGCTACGGCTGTAAAAGCACAGACCACCGAGGTGGTTTACACTTTATGTATTCTCCAATGTTTTCAGCACAATGCTTGACTAGCAACAGTCACTAACAGCTATTTCATAGCCACATTATGTTCAGCCCTCAAAAGATTTCAGACTCAGACGTGGTTGAATTCTTGCGTTCAGCTCTCACGGCACATCATAGGCCTCATTACAGCGTTAGCGACTCAAGGCTAATTGGGAATTCTGCTCACCTGAGCTATGAATGACAAGTCTGGAAAACAGGAAGAAATGGACAGCTGGTAGAAGAGCTCAGTGTGCATTGATTAAACCAACGCACATCTTATTTATCACAAAAGTACCAAAACACACATAATTCTTTGCTTCTTGAGCACCTGTTCTTCCCACATGGGACACAACAAGAGCACAGAATTGAAAATCCGCTGCACGCATAAGATCAAGATCTTAAGGTTCTGCCTGGTTAAGGCTGGCACACATGCATTATAAGTATTTCAGGCATTTTTTTGCTGTATTTTGGAGAATGCTGCTGTATGCAATGCTAATATAACATTTGTGCATAAAGGAATATGATCAATTCCACAAAACTATATTTCATGTGGTTTGACATTATCATTCTATTCATTTCTGCCATTTCTTGTGATGATGTGGCATTGACAACCACTCATCATAATTAGAAAGTTATAGAGATTGTCCATAGTCAGAGCTGGGTTGATTACGTTTTTTTCCTGCATATTTGCTGTCCAAAATCTGGAAGATAAATTAAAAGTAAAGCATACAACATAATCCATAAAAAGTTAATTTATTAAAAAATACTCTCTCTCTCTCTCTCTCTCTCTCTCTCTCTCTCTCTCTCTCTCTCTCTCTCTCTCTCTCTCTCTCTCTCTCTCTCTCTCTCTCTCTCTCTCTCTCTCTCTCTCTCTCTCTCTCTCTCTCTCTCTCTCTCACACACACACACTATATATATATATATAGTAATTTATCACATGTAAAATTGACAAGTAATTTTTACTTAAAATGTTACACTGATGAGCCAAAACATTATGATCAGTCACAGGTGAAGTGAACAACGTTGATCATCTCCCAACAAGGCCATATATTACGGTCTGGGTAGATTAGATGATAAGCAAACAATCATTCTCGTAATCAGTGTGTTGGGTGCAGGAGAAATGAGCAGGAATAAAGATCTGGCAAGGCGAATGGGTCAGAGTATCTCTGAAATGGCAAGGCTTGTGAGTTGTTCCCAGTCAGCAGTGGTGAGAATTTACCAACAGTGTCCGAAGAAGGACAAACCACAAACCGGCAAAATGGGCACCCAAGGCTCATCGATGCATGAGGGCAACGGAGGCTTTCCCATCTGGTCCAAGCCAACAGAAGTTCTACTGTGTACACCTCAGTATACAGTTCCATCCCGTTCCATCTCGGTACCCTCAGGGGGCCGTTCTGCCAACCCCGCCACCCTTGGTGCCTCGGGGTGAGCACATGGTTCCAGAGAGCACATGGCTCAGTGTCAACTCGACGCTGCATTAAACTCGCACCCTCTGAGGGGGGTTCAAAAACAGTCAGTTTGGTTGGTTCCTGCCAGTATACTTCAGGCTATCGAAGTGGCTGTTCCAGTTATACCAGAGGCCAGTCTCGAGAGGCTGGTACCCTTAGTAGATTATCTGACAGAATGGAAGAATCTGCCAAACATATCTCAATGGGTCCTGCAGATAGTAGAAAGAGGATACAGAACTCAGTTTGGTTCTCGTCCACCACGCTACAACGGGGTGTTGCTCACGCTAGTGCATCCCGAGCAGGCTCTGGTAATGGAGCAAGAGCTGAAAGCTCTGTTAGCGAAGGAGGCTATAGAGCAGGTGTACTCACTCGACAGAGAATCAGGTTTTTACAGCCGCTACTTCATTGTTCCAAAAAAGGATGGGGAGTTGCGTCCTATACTAGATCTTCATCTGTTGTATCGTACAGTCAAAAAACTCAAGTTCAAGATGCTGTAACTCAAACAGATCATGACTCAAATCAAATCCGAGGACTGGTTTGTCCCGATAGATCTAAAAGATGCATACTTCCATGTCTCCATCCTCCCTCAGCACAGGAAGTTCCTGAGGTTTTCTTTCAGGGGCAAAGAATACCAATATCGGGTGCTTCCATTCGGTCTAGCTCTATCACCCTCACGTTCACGAAGTGCGTAGATGCAGCTCTGGCCCCGGTCAGGCTGCAGGGCATACACATTCTGAATTACATCGACGACTAGCTGATTTTAGCGAATTCAGAGCAGTTGGCGTTTCGACATCGAGATGTCATCCTCGCACACATGCAGAAATTGGGGTTGAGACTCAATACCAAGAAGAGTATGCTTTCTCCAGTACAGAGGACCACTTTTCTTGGTGTGGTCTGGGATTCAGTCATGATGTGAGCCGTCCTATCACCCGCTGGTGTAGCTGCTATCCTCACAGCCACGAAAGAGCTAAAGCTAGGCCAGTCAGGCACTGTGAAACAGTTCGAGAGACTGCCTCATGGCACCAGCGTCCAATGTGATACCCTTTGGGCTGCTGTACATGAGACCTTTGCAGTGGTGGCTCAGGAACAGAGGGTTCTCCCCGAGGGGAAACCGACTTCGTATGATCAAGATCACGTGGCGGTGTCTCCTTGGTTGAAACCTTAAAACCTTGGTTCCTATCCCAGGGTCCAGTGTTGGGAGCTCTTTGCCATCGAGTTGCTATCTCGACAGATGCTTCCCTCACTGGCTGGGGAGCGGTAATGGAAGGCCGCTCAGCTCATGGTCTCTGGAGGAGTCATCATATTTCGTGGCACATAAATTGCCTGGAGATGATGGCAGTCTTCAATGCGTTGAGACATTTCCTCCCAGACCTGAGGGGCCATCATGTGCTTGTCCGGTCAGACAACCGTTCTCTTACATAAATCACCAGGGGGGTCTGCGGTCGCGTCCACTATGCAAACTGGCGCACCAGATCCTCCTGTGGTCCCTAGGGAAGATACTCTCCCTGAGGGCAGTGTATATCCCAGGGTGACAGAATATAGGAGCAGACATCCTGTCGAGGCAGGGGCTGAGGCCAGGGGATTGGGTTTTAGGCTCCTGTACATATGGGAAGTTTATGGCCGAGCAGAAGTGGATCTGTTTGCGTCTCAAAACACGACGCACTGTCCACTCTGGTTTTCCCTCACTCCTGGGGCTGGACGCTATGGTACAGACGTGGACGAGGCTGCGTCTGTATGCATTTCCCCCATTGGGGATTGGAGACTCCAAGGACACCCCGAGGTGGTGGAGTACATATGGGAAGTTTATGGCCGAGCAGAAGTGGATCTGTTTGCGTCTCAAAACACGACGCACTGTCCACTCTGGTTTTCCCTCACTCCTGGGGCTGGACGCTATGGTACAGACGTGGACGAGGCTGCGTCTGTATGCATTTCCCCCATTGGGGATTGGAGACTCCAAGGACACCCCGAGGTGGTGGAGTACATATGGGAAGTTTATGGCCGAGCAGAAGTGGATCTGTTTGCGTCTCAGAACACGACGCACTGTCCACTCTGGTTTTCCTTCACTCTGCTCCCCGGAGTTCTGGAGAGAGTCCGCCGGACTGGAATAAGCCTACTGCTAGTAGCACCACGCTGGCCGAGACGGATTTGGTTCATGGACCTTATATATTCAATTCAATTCAATTCAATTCAAAGAAATCGAGCACAGCATTAGTTCAGACAGGCCATGTAGGCATAGGCTGCGATCAGCTGACGCGGTCAGCTGTCAAATCGCTCCAACCACTGCCGTTCTCCTATTAGACCGGAAGGATATATATACGCGGCACTTCCGCCTGGGATATATGCTTAAACTGCTCGCAACCCTCCCCCTACCCTGACCACTAAGTATCAAGCATTTTTCTGTGCACCTTTTGGCTGTTGTCTTCTTTGTTTCAGATCACCAAGGCTTCCAAGTCCTAGAGTCACGGACATCATCATGAGAAACACACCCTCCCTCATAGCAAGCTACAGCATAGACATCCCGGACTTCACTGATACATTTAAACCACAGCTAAAGACATTACTAACTGTCTTAATCATCTGTGTATTGCCAAGCCGATGGTTCCATAGGGGAGTTAATGCTAAAGCTACGTATGTCATTAATTATGGAGCAAGAACCCCCATAAGGAACCATACCGCCAAAGATAAATTGTGTTCAATAAACTCAAGTAAACTTGCCAAAGTGGTCTCGTCTGAACTTTATTTATCCGTTAGGAACTTAATTCGTGCTGAGCATCAATGCGTGTACAGTTCCACATACACAGCACAATATACCACACGCAGTTCTATATAAATAAATAATAAGTTATTACTAAAGCTTGCAAAGTACAATAAATACATGATAAATAGGCAGTAAACATTAAAAAGGTTGCATTAAAAATAGATAAATAAAGATAAATCACAAATCCCAACACACGGACATACACCTTGGTGAATAAATGTATCAACCATTCATGTTTCTAATGGATGTGGGCACAAAACTTGTCATGGCTCTGTTGGTCCTGAATATGAGTGATCTGTATCTCTGGCCTGAGGGTAGAAGACTATAGACCCCTTTTCAGTTGGTAAACATGGTGACGTTTTTCGTTATGATTTTGTTTAGAGTGTTGCGATGGATTTTGGATAGTGATCCAAACCAGGCTGATATATTGAAGGTTATGACTCAATGAAGCATTTGTAGAAAGCTATCAGGACTGACTGATGAACCTGAAGTCTACGGAGCTTCCTCAAGAAAAAGAGGCACTGCTGACACTTAGATCAAATGTTTTCACTGTTTTGTTGGAAGGTAAGTTTGTGATCAAGTATTGTCCCGAGGTATCAATATGATTCAACCCTTTCTATTGGCTGGTTGTTTACTAACAGAGTGGGGATGATGGAAACATCTTTGTGGAAGTCAACAACCAGTTCCTTTGTTTTAGAGGGATTGAGGTCAAGACAGTTCTGCTTGCACCACTCCGCAAAAATGTCCATCTCAGTCTGTAACTCTTGTAGTGAATTAGTGGTATCCATGATCACAGTGTCATCTGAATATTTAGTGTATATTATACCTGGGTTATTGCTCCGTCCTGCAGTCATTAGTGTATAGTGTATACAGAACCGGTGAGATTACAGAGCCTTGTGGGGCTCCGGTGGAGACTGTCTTAGACGAACTGAGGTGACCGTTGACTCGAACCCTCTGTTGTCTATCTGTCAGAAAAGACAGGATCCAGAGAATAAGGTGTGGGTTCACATCCATTTGGAGCAGTTTTTGTCCCATCAGGTGAGGTTGCACTGTGTTAAAAGCACTCGAGAAATCCACAAAGACCAGTCTAATGAATGACCTGGGCTTTTCAAGATGGGAATTAGGGTTGTCGCAATATACCGGTATTGACGATAATCGTGATATTCAAAGCTTGAAATATCGACATCGTGTTAATTTAGAGTGTGGCAATATACCGGAATTGGCGATAACCACGATGTTTAAAATGAATAGGACTTTTATGATAACATGACATGTAAATACTCCAGCGCCAGTTGAGGTGGCAGTATTGCACCCGCTGACATCTATCAAATGAGAAGAAGACGCAGCGCGCGCCCGCACAGCCACTCTGTTATGGGAGTTCTTCGGCTTCAAAGAAAACAGCACTTTAAAGGGGGTCGCACACCGGACGAGAAGCGCAGAGAATTCTTTAAAATTCTAACACATTATTTTCTAGGAGTTTACACACACCACCGGCACCATTCGGCGTCTGTCCGCGACGCCCAGCAATGGTTTGGATTTTCAGGTGAGATTCTCAAATCATTCAGTTAACGGATGCGCTCTGACTGAGGTAAAGTGTTCAGACTGCAGACTTAGCAACGATTGTATTTAATTGTACAGTAGGCTACAATCATAACATAGTACATACATGATCTTAATTTCATAATGTCCTTAAACATAACAATATTGCTGGCCATGAACTGAGAAAGTGCGCGTTAGGTGTGCAACACGCGACGCGGTGCGGAGCTGCGCTTCTCGTCCGGTGTGCGACCCCCTTAAACCCAATCTGCAGAATGTGTAGCCACCAACCTTTTTACCCATCTCCGTGTCCATCACCCTGCGGATTACGCTATTTTACAGAGAGTAAATTGCAATTATTTTACTAGTCATGGAATGGGAAATGTGACATTAACCTGTTAACAGCCGGTTTTTGTTTTCATATGTTTAAATAAAGGGTGATTATTAAGTAGGCTACCCCGTTTTCTTTACTCGTCTTATTTTTGTATTTGCACTTGATTTGTTTTGTTCAAATCTGCATGACACCGGTGCAATAGGTTTAAGAGCTTTTCAGTTCTTCAGGAAACATTCAGACAGTGTTTCGCTCCAGTTTGAAACCAGATATACTTCACATGCTTGTCTTACTTCACAAAAATGTGCATTCAAATATAAGAACGCAAGAAGTAAAAATGCAAAAAAAGAAAAATTAAAATAAACAAAGTAAAAATTAATTTGACTGATTTGACATTTTTTCCCCCAAGGTTTCTATAGATATCGCGATATATCGATATCGTGGATTATTTTGGCCACAATAACCGTGGTGTGAAAAATCTAACATCGTGACAGCCCTAATGGGAATAAGTGCCATGTAGCAGTGTTAATATGGCATCATCCACACCTCTGTGGCGTTTGTATGCAAACTGAAGGGGGTCAACATGCAAACTGACCTCCTCCTGAAGCTGGGAAAGAATAAGCCTTTCAAAGCCTTTCATTACCAAAGATGTTAATGCCACAGGCCGGTAGTCATTGTTGCAGGTGGGATTGCTCTTTTTAGCTATTGGACAGATGACTGAGGATTTCCAGGTTGTTGGGATTGAATGTTCTGACAGAGAGCGGTTGAACAGATAACAGAAAACACCTGCCAGCTGGCTGCAACAGGCCTTTAGCAACCGGCCACAGATCTGATCAGGTCCTGGTGCTTTGTTAGGTTTCATCCTCTTCAGCATGAGTTCCACTTCCTCCTGCCGCAACTCCAGATTTGCTTGGGCTGGTATCATAGGAGTGAGCTCAGCTATTAGCTCATTCCTCTCTTGTGAATAATCAGACTGGTCAAACCTGGAGTAGAATTGGTTATGGTCCTCTGCCATGTTGACAGAGTCTGTTGTCCCGGATGATGCTTAGTTGTTAATGTGGAGGCCAGCCAGTGTTTTAACGCCTCGCCAGGCATCCCTAGCTTTGCCCTCCCGAAAAAGTTTCTCAACTCTCTCCTTGTAGCCTTTCTTTGCTGATTTTATTTCCTTGTTCAGTCTGTTTTGGATGAGTTTGGACTCAATTCTGTTTCCTGAGTTGAATGCTATTTTCTTTTCATTAAGAGTGGTTTTCAGTGCTTTTGTAATCCAGTGTTTATTGTTAGAGAATACTTTCACAGTTTTTTGCGGGACAATCATATCCTCACAGAAGGTGATATAGTGGGTAACCACTTCAGTGGCTTCCTCAAGGCTGCTCCCCTGACTCAACACCTCCCAGTCTGTGCTGTCAAAGCAGCCCTGTAGAGACTCAACTGCATTATCATCCCACCTTTTCACCAGCTTCTTGGTCACGCCCTCTCTCTGCAGTTTTGTACGATAAGCAGGGATCAGATGGACCACTTTATGATCTGCAGTGCTAAGAGGTGTTTTTTTGTATGCTTTGTATGCATTCTTTACATTCCCATAACAGAAGTCAATTGTTTTGTCACCTCTGGTGGCACATAGGAAGTGTTGGTAGGTTGGAAGTGTCTTGTTTAGCCTGCAGCCATTAAAATCCCCTAAAATGAGAACGGGGGAATCTGGGGATGTACATTCAATCTGATAGCGGTGGACTCTTCTGTGTGCCGGTTAGCCTTTTAAGCCTCTTCTTCACTCCACCTCTCCTTCCCTGCTTCCTCGTCGGAGATTTACGCTGGTAATCACGGCCCAGCCCATGTTGTCTCGTTATCAACTCTCCGCAGTTGTCCAAGTTCGGTGCTGGATAATCCATATCCATATCTCCTTGACGGCTCTCCCTTGGAGATTCCGGGCAGGAGAGACCTTCTGTCCCAGGTGGGGGGCACAATGTCAATGTCACAATGTCAATGTCAATGTCACATTTATTTATATAGCACATTTCCAAGGCCAAGGCCTACCAAAGTACTTCACAGTAAAAAACCCAAAGACATTAGTCACAGACTGACACAATAAAAACACAGTAAAATACAAGTGCTAAGAGTAAAAGTACACATAAAAAAAAAACAAATAAAAAAAAAACATTAATCAAGGCAGTTCCCCTGTGCCAAAAGCTACTTCAAACAAATGAGTCTTCAGCAATGATTTAAAAGTGGACAGGCTACTAGCAGTCCGCACAGATACAGGCAGTGAGTTCCAGAGAGTGGGTGCTGCCACTGAAAAGGCTCGATCACCACTGGATCTCCGTTTCGATCTAGGAACCTCCAGGACCATCAGACTGGCCGAACGAAGGTCTCTGGAGGGCCTATGCAACGTGACAAGGTCTGTAAGGTACTCTGGGGCTAGCCCATTGATACACTTAAAAACAAATAGAATCACCTTAAAATCAATCCGATACTTTACTGGAAGCCAGTGAAGCAATGAGAGCACTGGAGTAATGTGCTCCCGCTTTTTCCTGCCACTTAAAAAACGAGCTGCTGCATTCTGTACAAGCTGCAGACGATAAAGCTCAGATTTCCCAATGCCTACATATTAAGAGTTACAGTAATCCAGGCGCGAGGTAATAAAAGCATGAATGACTTTTTCTAGGTCAGCCTGTCTCAGATACGGTTTGACTTTAGCTATCAGTCTAAGCTGAAAAAAGCTAGCCTTAACTACAGCACTGACCTGCTTATCCAGTTTAAAAGCACTATCAACAATCACTCCAAGATTCCTGGCATGGGATCTTAAGTGAGGTGCTAGTTGGCCCAGGGAACTGGTAAGAACCTGAACCAACTCTGGACGACCAAACAAGACAATCCTTCGCCCCCACCCAGAGATTTGGAACCTGTGGGTTTGGCCTCTGAGGGGGCCCAACTCATAGATGCTGGTCTCTCAACTGAGGTTGCAGAGACCATCTTACACTCCAGAGCTCCAGCTACAAGGAAACTTTATGCCCTGAAGTGGAAGGTTTTCACTTCTTGGTGCCATCAGCGTCAGTGGGATCCGGTTAACTGCCGACTTGGTTCAGTGCTTTAGTTCTTACAAGATCGCTTTTCATCAGGGTTATCTCCATCCAGCCTTAAGGTTTACATGGCGGCCATAGCGGCTTACCACACCCCTGTGGGTAAGGCATTGTTGGGTAGAGACCCCTTGATTATCCGTTTCCTTCGTGGTACTCTGAGGCTAAGGCCTGCTACTCGTATGGCTTGGGACCTGGCTACAGTCCTAGAGGACCTATCTGCGGCTCCCTTTGAGCCCCTCGAATCGGTCTCAGAAAAGTTTCTGACCTTTAAGACCATCTTCTTTCTAGCTATTTCGTCCCTTAAGAGAGTCTGAGACTTACAGGGCCTTTCGGTTTCTCCCACCTGCCTTGAGTTGGCACCCAGGATGGTTAAGGCATTTTATAATAAACAGGGTTACATCCATAAAGTGCCGACTAATATACCGAGGCCTATTGTGTTGCAAGCTTTCAGTCCTCCTCCTTTTATTACTCCGGACCAGGAAAAGCTGAATCTCCTCTATCCAGTGCGAGCACTGGACACTTATGTCCACAGAGCTGCCCCGTGGAGAAAGCTGCTTGTCTGTTTTGGATCACCAAAGAAAGGTCTTCCAGCTTCTAAGCAGACGATCAGCAAGTGGATAGTTGAGGCTATTTCTTTTGCTTCTTTTGCTTCCATACTAGGAGTATGGCGGCCTCTAAAGCCTTAATTTCAGGGGTTTCCCTACAAGAAGTGTGTGATGCGGCAGGCTGTTCTTCCCTGCTCACTTTTGTGAGGTTTTATAGCCTGGACCTGGACGCTGCCCCATGGTCTCAGGTCCTTATGACATAATTGCCAACAGTTTCTCATTCAGGCAATTGTAAGTACGGCATTTTGGTATTGTCGCTCCCAAAGCGTCATCGACGCAGTGCGAGTTCCCTCAAAAGAGAACGTCTCAGGTTACGACTGTAACCCTAGTTCCCTGAGAAGGGAACGAGATGCTGCATCACCCTGCCATACTTCCTGCATTCCTGTGATCGACTTGCTTCAGCCATATCGAAGCTAATGCCGGTCAGACCGGATGTGCTTTTATCCTTTCCTGGTCGTGACGTCATCCGCCCATGACACTCACTCTCGCCATTGGACTAGTTGACATACGTGCTTCAGACGCAATCACGCAGGGGCGTTCCCAAAGCGTCATCGACGCAGCGTCTCGTTCCTTTCTGAGGGAACTAGGGTTACAGTCGTAACCTGAGACGATCTCCTCTTCTCTGTCTGGCAGTAGGGTGCTGGTGTAAAGTCACAGCAGGACACTTTCTCTTTCACACGCAATGTTCCTTCCTGACTCTTTAAGCACATCCCACCAGACAAAGACATGGATTTCAATTTCTGCTGAATTATTAGATGTGTGGTCACATGCAGCTATATATCTGCACGAGGAGGGTCCTGCCTACCATGAATCTTAACGTAGAGATAAATTGCTTGTGTGATTACAGCAGAAGACTTGATGACAAATGAAAGCCATTACAGCTTAATTAAATTCTGCACTTTCATCAAATTTATCTTTATGTGAGAGCCATATGTTTCATAACCTCACATGTAATATGAGCTGCGTAGAAGTGGCGTGTCGCTGTGATCGTGATCATTTGCAGGGAAGGGGGACAATGCAACAGTCGAAGGCTATTGATTTAAAAAACCTGCAGGGGCAATAATGTTATTTTGATTTCATATGCAAGCCTGTTGCATTGTGAATTCCTTGCCAAAACAGGTGCTAATATTGCTTTTGATATAGGTGGTCCTTGGTTTCCTCTGTTGGGCACAGATGTGTCCTGGTATTGGGTTTTTAATAACTTGCTGTCAGTCTGAGCTTTGCCCCTGCATTATTAGGGCCTTTATAACAGGGGGAAAGGCTAGGACGATATTAAAGGCTTTCAAAAGCATGTGTACTCATACACCACACACACACACACGCACACACACACACACACACACACACACACACACACGCACGCACGCACGCACGCACGCACGCACGCACGCACGCACGCACGCACGCACGCACGCACGCACGCACACACACACACACACACACACACACACACACACACACACACACACACACACACACACACACACACACACACACACACACACACACACACACACACACACACACACACAAGCACTCCAGGTGCACTAGATCTAATATAGCCATAAAAGATCATGCATGCATTGCTGCACAGTGTTGAGAATGCAAAAGAGAATATTCATAAACCGAAATGTCGCAGCTGCCTTCCATCCCCTTGATGCAGCATACCATAAAATGTCCTTTGCTTGTGACTGCATAAGTATATGGCTTGTGCTTGATGGTAGTGACTTAGTTTTGAGTGGACCTGCACTGAGGGGGCCAGAGGGTTCTCCTCCCACCATCTGGACAGGGCTGAGTCTCTCGCTGTCCCTGAGCTACAGTTACTGACTTCATTAGATTTATTAGGGCAATGAGCCCCCTGCCTTGGGCCGAGAACTTAACAGATGTGCCACCACTCAATGCCAAGATAGCTAAGAAGCTAAAGAAGAGGATGACTTCTAGCTCTCAATTTTCAGAAAAGCAACAAAAAGTTCCCAACATAACATTTTAAAGTTTATACCAGAAGCTTTTTGTCTTAGGAGGCAAGGGAGGCAGTGCGCCTCCTCTAGAAAATGGATCATGTATATATTATATTACAGTGTGATTTATATTATATTATATTATATTATATTATATTATATTATATTATATTATATTATATTATATTATATTATATTATATTATATTATATTATATCAAACACTGCCCAGCAAAAAGAAAAAAGAAAAAAAAAGAGGCTGTTTGGATATAATAGTCAAATGCTTAAGAGCAAATGGTTGGATCATTATTGCAGTGATTTATTATGTTTCTAGCACGTTTTATGTCTGGCAACAGTTCTTCTAATCCCAATTGATGTGTAGCTTTTCATTTCTTAAACAACCATGTAGGAAGACATACCATGGCCATATTCCAGGATGACAATGTCAAGATTCATCAGGGTCAAACTGTAAAAGAATGGTTGGGAGGGAGCATGAAGAATAATTTTTACACATGAATTAGCACCTCTGCGTCCAGGTCTTAAATTCATTGAAAGTCTTTGAGATGTGCTGAAGGAGACTTTACAGAGTGCTTGACTCTTGCATTGCCAATACAAGATCTCTTGACCAAAAATGAATGCACCTCTTGATTGAAATAACATCACAACATTTATTTCCAAGAGGTGCATACATTTTTGGTCAAGATCTTGTATTGACACCAGTTAGTTGTCACTCTGCCTGCGCCACAAACTTCTGGGTCTTCAGCTGCGCTTTGTCCCTCAACCCCTTTGGCTCCGTCAGGCTCCGCCTTCCCTCCGGATCGGCCATGGTCTTCAGTCCCACCGGCTCCACCTCAGTCCTCTGGCACCCTGGTTCCCCCTCGGCCCTTCATCCTGGCTGTGCTCTCTGGGTTCCCACCTGGCTCCCACAGTCATCTCTTCCTGCATCCTACCCTTCGTCAGCACCTTGTCCTCCTCCAAAGCCCCCTGCTCAGTCAGACTCCTTACGGCGCGAGCATGCACCTTCTTGGAGGGGGAGCTACTGTAATGGTCTCAGTCTGTTTTGGTTTCGTTTTCATATTGTTTCCTAGGCTGCTTTTCCTGAGTTCTGTTTGGTGGTTAGTTTCTGTGGTTTCTGATTGGATTACGTTCACCTGTTGTTCATTTAGTTTCCTTGTTATCTCTGTGTATTTATACTCTTAGTTTCCTCTGTTCAGTGTTCCATGTCGTCTTAGTTTTACTTGGTTGTTGTTTATAGCTTTCCTGTCTTATCCTGCGTTCCTTGAATATTGCGATTAAAGGCTTAATTTAGTAATTCTCCTGCGTCATGCGATTTGTGCAACCAAGTGAATAAAAAAGATAACTGAATTAATCATTTAGTTAACTTTAGATAACTTAAAGTTCCAAAACACTGTAGTAATAAAATGTGTTATAAAACACTGATTTCAGAAGCCCACCATATGCTACTGGTTTATACACATGCAGCCTACAGGCTTATTGTTGGTCTTTTTTTGTTGCTGTTGTTGCTCTGAAAGTAAAATGTCATTTGGAACAGGACTGAAAAGGTCACGTTTTGGTGCTTGATGGAGCACTATGCTTTCCCATGAGTCATGTCGAGAGAGAGATGGCAGGATGTACTCACAGATATTGGCAGTACCCTTGGGGATGGGCAGGTAGGAGCCCATGCTCCAGGCTCGGCCCAGGAAGTGTCTCTTGCAGCGTGCACAATCCGGCCCCGTGGTGTTGTGTTCACACTCGCAGCCCAGCTTCCCTTTGTCAAAAACACAGCTGTTGGCATGGAGATTGCACTTGCACCTAGCAGGATGGAGAACAAAACATCATAAAAAACTTAAAATGTCAGCCCAGGCTACCGTTTCTATGTTGGTGGCGCGAACAAAGAACCAGGCACAACGTTTGACGTCTTATACGAATCGTAATATTAATTTCTTTACGATGGGCTCGGAGCCTCTTAGTGGCATATCCATTACAAACTCCAACCTTTAACGTAGGCTTCCCATGATGCTGCGGAAGAGAGCTTCATTATGCCGTTAAAAACAGAGCTCATTTGACTGTGCCCCTGCGGAGATACTGAATAGAAGCGCGGGTCACATCTGTGACACAAAAGCAGAATGAAAGCCTCTCAGTGGTTGGGCTTTAACATTGGAAAAGGGAAAGAATAAAAGAAGTGGAAAGTCTATCGACACTAACAGCACCTCTTCAAAGTTCCTCTGATGTCTGCTGGGAAAGAGATTTTGACAAAGAGTCACTGTTGTTTCAGAGTGTTTAGAGAGCATTAAATGTAGGAGGAAATCAGGTTTTCTGAAGGTTGGAGTTTATGTCAAAACAAGGATGCCTTCCAAGAATTGTATTTTATATGAAGGCGCGTATGTGTAATTATTCATCCTAAATTCCTAGTTAAAACAAAGAGAGCTTCAGAGACACTGCGGCGATTGCGGATGATTATCTTAGCTGCCACTCGAGATGAGTGGTCTCACTTTCCATATCTACTCTAAATATAATTTGCAGTCATTGATTTTGCCAGGAGACAAAAGGTTACAACCGTGTTGTGTACTTCTGACCTCCGCCTCCCTGTGTGATGGGCAGCGGTTAATGAGATCATTGAGCATTCTGGATATGCTACACCTCTCTGGAGGCTTTGTGTTCGGTATGATATCAAGGCAGTATTTGTTTTTCTGCAGTGCGTTCAAAGGAGGACTTTTGCTCTTTGGAGAACCGCGGCGGTGAGGATATGTGGCTACCTCCTGCTGTGAACTCGAGACAGACATGTTACAGAAATACATCCATTCCAATTGACTTTCTACTTTTCATGACATTACACATTAATGATTAATAACTGCGGGAAAACAACAGAAAAATACTCTAATTTCAGCTTTCATGATGGCCTATTAACATCAAATGGAGCTACAGTAAATGCTTTTGTCTGCATTGACTTTGATGGACCCGTTAAATGTTGTCAATTTAGATTATTATTATTTTTTTGTAAAATAAAGCATTCGGTATTATCATGTAGTGAACTTCCGTGTATGTTTTGGCATTGATATAAATAGGCTACTTTCCAATTTTGCCATTACGGAAGTGCACTGATTCATTGGCTCTCTGGAGTATCATAAAAGGTAGTCAATTAAATATCTTCCATATCTCTAATCTCTGGATGTATCTAACTGCCCTTCATCTAGATAGTAAAATTCCCTAAAGTGTTGTGCTTTGAGATCTGACCCTCGGGTTAATTAAAAACCAGCCGAAACTGGATCATCAAGCCGATGTCACAAAGTTCAGTGTATCCGCGGCGCAGCGGCAAGGGACGTGATGCTTTTGCCGTTGGCATTGTCATATTGAAATTGGAGGGACCGTTGAATATCATTCTGCTGGTGCCGCTGGGAGAACGCCTGGCACGGCAACCGTTTGTGCTGGCAGAAAGATGAAAATCCATTTAATAATTCTTTATTGGCCTTTTTTTTTCTAGCTCTCCCAGAGTGGGCTTTGGCCATTATCTAAGAGTGGCACCACTCAGTGACTCATTTAACTCCACCCTCCTCCCTCCTGTTATGAATCCAAGTCGTAAGTGTTTTGCTTTGCGCACTCACTCTCTAAAGATATGGCTCAGGGCGTTGTGCTGAGCGGCATTGTCTATGAGGTGTAGTTCATAACTCATATTCATGAATTTTTGCCACGAAGGGACTTCTTTTCACTATTTGAATAAATGTGAGAAACGGTTTTGAATAAAAATAATCTACCCTTCTTTTTTAACATTTTAACAGAAGACGTGCGTGGCTTACGTTATGAAATCATATGATGCAATGCTGTCTAAACGTTAGTTCTCACACAAAGGCGTCTACACTCCCATGCCCTATTACTATGAAACATAGCAACATCTGAAATATATGGTCTGTCTTCAGAGGAAGTAGAAAGCAGACTTTCATGTCAGTTCCTCTTGCTATGTTTCATCCTGACCTTGGTTTCTACTGGAATGTGTTTTCCTTTGGCAGTCTCTCCCATTTTCCATTTTCTCTATGTTTGAGTTCCATATACATGAATGCATTGCACAGTATTTAAGAGACACCCAATACTAAAATACATCCTTTCTTAATGCAATTGCAGTTTTTTGCCTGGTCCCAAATAGGATGTAATATGGGAACTTGGTTAGCTCTGCGGTCTTTATGCCAATATTTCTTTTCTTAGCATCTTTAGTTTTTTTTATTATTATACTCCATATCTCTTATAAAGAAAGCAAATTACAGATGCTATTGTGTGTCAATTTCTCCACTATTGTTATTGTGCTTGAATACCATAAGTAAACATGCATGTTATATTGCCGTGTTATTACTTAATGGCCTCTGCAAATGAAACTAAATAAAAGTTATTTTCAAGCTGAAGTGCATTACAGGCTCATCTCAGTCCTGCTGTTTACTATCAATTGTCAGCCTTATCTTGTATTGTTTGCAAATGCCTAAGGCTACGAAGACTGTAATGTGAAGTCTTATCAAGAAAAGTTAATTGTTAAAAGATGAGATCATATTACATTAGGATGCAAATGAAAGGTGTACATTGTAATTTATTAAAATGCTTTGCCCAAAGAAATAAATACCCAGCAAACAAAAATCTCTTCTAAGAACATGTTCATATTAAAGGTGCATAGCGCAGGTTTCTGAGTTTTTGCAGAACTATGCCCCCTCTGGCGACAAGCGAAACTGCAACCAGAGATGTGCACGCTCATGGATCACACGCACACGCACGCTTGCACGAGCTGTTCATAACCAAAAGAGCATCAGCCGCACAAATCTTTTGTTGACAGTCATAATGTCTTCAGAGGTAATAAAGTTATAAATCTGCAAGTCATTTTAAATATATGAAAGGAAAGGCATTTGAGTAAATTACACACTTATGTGTGAGGGGAAAACGGGGGTAGTAGAAAAGTTCGGTTTTTGTTTCCATCTATCTCCATGTATGTTGAACTGTTTTATGTGTTTACTGTATCCACTTAAGAGTGTATTATTATGGAAACACGTTCATGAACAATATAAGTTATTACTTTGTAAAAGCTCAAAATAATAATCATACCATACACAGTTGGTCAACAAAGTACACTCAAATGTCTCACGGTAATAAACAATCAAATGGCACTATGACGTTACTGTAAAAGCCAAACAGGCTAATCCGCCGAATTCACATTCCCGGGAACAATTTAGTATTTTTTACGAAAAAGAAAATATAGCCAATGCAACGGCGTTCTTCCTTGTTGGTCAAGGACATGATGAGCACCTTATCATGTTAGCAAAGTACACAAGGCTACCGGTAGGTCATACACAAAAACATAGGTAACTTTAGCATCTTTTATGGGATATGTTTTATGTTATACTATTCTTCCGAAGACAATTCCTAGTTTATGAACCTGTTCACTGACAACGGTAGTAAAACCAAATCTGATTGTACATTTATCTAGCTTACGCTAAAGCATTACACATTTTACGCATCGTCATTTGTTGTCATAGATTTGCCGTATCAGACATTAGAGACTGGGCTATATCTTACCGTTTTATCAAGAAAAAAGCCAACTGAGGATCCCGTTTGAGACCAAGAGCAGACCGGAGATCTCTCCATTTGTTGAATGCCTTCCCGAGGTTGACTCTCGTCTTACTCCGACGCCTGTCTGACTCCAATTTGGACCTTTTGGTGGCACTAGACAAAATTTTTATTTTCTTTACTTTACGTGGAGTTTGCGTTGGGGTTTGGAATGGACTACAAGCCGGTCTCTTTGAATCTATCTTCTACCTTTGACGCACGAGTTGTCTTCGCTGATGCGGAGAATGGCGGCGCCGGCGAATACACAAACCTGCGAGACATAGCCTGGTGAGCGTGAACGCGCATGACGTCACGCCCAGTCTCAAATTCGAGCCCGAATCCCTCTTATATATTTTACTGTACAGGATTATAGAGGCAATCTCAGTGCGCAGAGAAGGGCTCATTCAGCCCATCAGGCAGTTCTTTAAGGATGTATAGGATAGAAAAACAGGTATTTTTAACATGAAAAGTTGCGCAATGCACCTTTAACTAAACATTTAAAAACGTTATTTCTATATGTTCCCAACATTAAGGAAACATTATAATAGGGGTTCATAGGCTATGATGAATATTTTTTGTCTTCATTATCATTGAAAAACAAACCAATTTGTTCCTTTTCCTCGTGCACATTTACATTTCCCCTTCTCCTATTCTCACTTGTGTTTACTTCTCTACGCGATGTGGCTTGTCACTCAACAAAAGCTGTTAGGGCAGATGTCGAGAGCAAGGCAGGTTCTCCAGTAACTAAGGTTAGTTGACATACTGTACAAAAGCGAGCGAACCTTCAGCTACATCTGTGAAGTTCAGGAAAACGGACAGGTACGGGGTTCTCTCACCTTCCTTCTTGATGAGATGGCTGTCAGATGTCTCTGTGCCTCCACTAGAGTTTACATTTGGAGTCCAAGTCTGCTTCTCACTACAAAGGCATCTAAGACTCTTCTAATCCTCAAGGCCAGAAGGTGAAGAAAGTTTCCAGGGGTCAAACAGCATGTAAAACTATGATTTTTACAGACACTGGTAAAGTTTCCTTACTGTACATGCTCAAAATGATTCTAAGATAAATATTTCAGTTCTACTTACTGCTGGTATAAGTTCAAAGTTAAAAATGTACACATTTAAATTGCATGTAAAATTATGATTAAAATTGGTAATCTTTCAATTGTAAATTTCGAATAATTGTGAAATATTTAATTCAAATCAATTTGAAAAAAAAAAAAATACAGTTAATGGCAGTTCAGCTACATTTTCTCTGGCATTAATAAACGAAGTTATGCAGGCTTCTGGTGCTCAGGATATACTTTAGCGAAGGGCTTCATGTGGTCATGTGATCATGTTATATTTCCATGAGATGACCCGCTTCATGTAAATATAAAACAGATTTTATTATACTGGCATGGCTGTATTCATTCTCCTAATTTTAAAAATCACTACACCAGTTAAAGCTAGGGTATACGATTTCAAAGATTGTTCATTATTAATATCCTCGTTTAGATGCTGGTTATGGTTATATAGTACAATCCTAACAATAGGAATAGAAAAAAGAATGAAAAAAATCCATTCACTCTATTGGCTGTACAGCCGCAGAGAAGTTGACCAATGTAAGCTGTCCGGCCGGACAGCTTACATTGGTCAACTGCTCTCATCCAATCACCAGCTCCACTTGAAACTCCGCCTGGCGCTATGGTCTATGGTAGCTAGCTAAGTAGCATATCAGCAATGGATAAAAAAAAAAAAAGACAGCATCAAGCGTCCCCTGCTTGTCCCTACAGTAAAGTTAGGACGAAAGAGAAAGTCATTAGAGGAACGAGCAGAGATTAAAAATTTTTTTGAAGAACGCCGAACTTTGAGTAGGATAAATATATGGACCCTCCACCATTGACCATTGGAGGAAGCTTCAGGAAGATCTGGGACTGAAGACCGACGCTGACACGGCTGACTTTTTGTTGAGCAGGTAAACATTTATTTATACTTTTATGGTGTGACGTGTTACATAAATAGCTTTTTATCAGTTTGACAACTTGCTTATGCTGTCGGTCGGCATTAGAATGTTAGCCGTTTAGCATCGCCTATCACGGGTCAAAGTAATTATATTTCTTGAAGTCCTTGAATATATTTCAGTAGGCCTAGCGGGTTTCTGTTCGAGCCGATCGAAATTTGAACAAGATGCGCTGTGTGCTGCAATAACAATTACTGAAAACCTTTGCAATACTAGTAGGATTATACTAATAATGGTGGTGGGGAGTTTAGAACATTTCATGTGTTGCTAATCTTGCGTTGACGTAAACTCAAACGTGACATTGAATTGTTGATGAAGCAACTAAGTTCAAGTGTATAAAGGCAATTTTACATATGATGTGTCATTATAGCGAGGTCATTAGATTGAACATTACATGAACTGACATTACATCTCAGTTCCGATGTTTACTACCGGTGATCACAGCTTGACTGAGTGACGTAGTTCAGTTCGTTTCCCGGTGGGAGGGATCAGGTAGCACAAAGGGGAGGGGTGTGTGTGTGGAGGGGCGGGATGCATTTTTTAAAAATTCAGGCTTTCTCGACCGATTTTCAAAATCGTATACCATAGCTTTAACAAGGAACATTCTCAGAACTTTGGCTAACGTTCTGGCAAAATTCTCTCGAAGTTATGATATAAATACTTCCAGTAACATGAATAGAATGTTTGTTCAAAGTTATCTGGTCTTTATTAAAGTTATCAAAACGTCAACGCAAAAACATATACCGTTCAAGGAAGTTTGTTTCTGAAACATTTTCATTGGATGTTTATCTAACATTTTTTCTCTGTTACTACTTTATGTTTCAGAATGTTCAGAGAACATTTAAAAGTAAAGTTCCTATAATGTTTGCAAAATGCTAAATAAATATATTTAACCCAAAGTCATATGGATTACTTTTATGATGGATGAATGTGCTTTTTGGAGCTTCAAAAACTCGGGCACTATTCAATGCATTACAAAGCTGGGAAGAGCCAGGCTATTATTTAATATGACTCTGATTGTGTTCGGCTGAAAGAAGAAAGTCTCAGTAAAACTGATTGGTGAAATATTGATTAAATATACAGGGAATTTTCGTCAACATACAAAAACTCTGACTGAAAGTGATATGACCATGGACATTAGACAGTCTATCTATTATGTATAGCTGTCACCCATTATATAGCCTAATAGCAGCTCCAGTGAAATACCACAAGCCTAGCCTATGTTATTTCTTTATTCAGTTTTACATGATACTACAGCAAATGCATAAGTATCACAATTGCTTTTTGACATGCCCAGTGCCTCGGGTGTACTGAAACTTTAATAATGATCCTAAAAGTCATGGCCACATTATTCACCATTGTGATGCTGTTGAAATGAGGATTCCTATTAGGACTGACTGACTCTGCACGGTGGCCAATTTCCTCATTCATCTGGGTGGAATGTAATACATCTCAGGCGAATTGTTTGTGTCTCACCTCAAAATGTAGTCGACCCTGGAGGGGCTCTCCATATTTCAGGGGAAATATTAGGAATTCATCACAGCGTAATTCGCCTACTCCGATTATTCCACTGCAACCAAATCCGATTTGAATTTGTGGCACTCTGGTTGGCATTGCTGGGAGCTACGCCTGCAATTTGTTTCAACGACAAGCCGTATTATAGAGCATTTACTCTGATCTGCATGAATATTATGCTAATAAAGGACTCCGTCCCATCCCTGCTTTGATCAAACACAACCTCTTCCTCATCTTCAAAGCTGCTTGGATAAACAGTGAAGTGGGGACACAGCACATCTGGAAGTATGTGATAAGTCCTGTGATTATTGATAAATATAGTATTGGAACAGTTTCTGTAAAATGGGGAATTAAATGGGGCGTAAATATAATAGAAAAGACTGACGTTAATGTGTTTTTAAATCTAATTTGATCAGCATATGCATCTGTATTTATATTCACATAAGATCAGTTAAAGAAAACTCGCATAATTTTGATTCCAAAAGCAGCTGGGATAAATTAATAATGTAGTGTTATTTTTGAGATCGCGAAAATGTGTTGATATTCAAGTTTACTGCAGTGCCTCAAGGGAGAGTTTATGTTGATGTTTTTTTTCTTCCAGTTGCTCGTTTATTATTGATGATTGCAGC
This sequence comes from Rhinichthys klamathensis goyatoka, assembly GCF_029890125.1. Lineage (NCBI taxonomy): Eukaryota > Metazoa > Chordata > Actinopteri > Cypriniformes > Leuciscidae > Rhinichthys > Rhinichthys klamathensis. The sequence goes on along the minus strand of NW_026606669.1, from coordinate 874,018 downwards.
AAAGCTTCTCATTAGGCATTATTAAATATCTTAGATGAATCAAAAATGATTGGCAGGAAACATGGCCAGTTGTGACAAACATTTGTACTCAAAAGCTCAGCCTATGACTTTCAAATCAAGCCTCATGTGAGCGGGGCAATTTGCAGTTTAAAAATCTGAATTGCCATTCATTTATGCTTCCGAAGAGTTCACAAGGGCAGGCCATCATCGACTGACACCTTCTGAATAAAATATTACATTCAATAAAATAACTAATTCAATGTTTTTGAATTAAATAGTTGTTGATGGTTTCTGAAAAACATTCTGAAATGTTTTTTATATCTGCTGTGGTTGTGCATTAGTATCATAATTCACAAGAAAAATGAGTGTTGAAGTATTGAACTAGGTCTTTGTGCAAGATGCTGTAAGTTGGCACTCTTTGACATGTGAAACATTTATTTTAGTATTACAACACGAGAGTCTGCTGGGACTAAAGCAAGTGATGCAGCTTTTTTCTCACAGGGATTTTTTCTTTAGAGCGTTTCATCTGAATAATCTTTCCTCAGATCATGCATATTTAAATTTAGCTGAAAGATTGCAATGGCCTAAAAATATATTTTATTGAATATGAAATAATCTTAAAAGTGGAGTACTATGTAAAGGGATCTTGAAGGCCGCTGTTTAGATCATGAGCCCTCATGGCCTGTTTTTGTTTTGCTGTTAGAAAACTACTGAACAGCAGTCAATAAAGGTATAGTTCACCTAAAGATGAAAGTAATGTCGTCATTTACTCACCCTCATGTCTTTCCAAACCTGTATGACTTTCTTTGTTTTATAGAATACAGAAGGTGAATTCTGAAGAATGTTGATGGTTGCTATTTCTCCATGCGGTTACAATTAAGGAGAAAGGGGCTTTCAAGCTTCAAAAAGGATGCAAAAGCATAAATAATAATAAAATAAGTGGTTCACACAGCTGTGCTCAAAAGTTTACATACCCCTTGCAGAATTTGTCAAAATATTAATATACTTTAACAAAATAAGACGGATCATAGAAATTGCATGATATTTTTCATTTAGTACTGCCCTCCAAAAGCTACAGAAGATACTTACATGTTTCCCAGAAGACAACTATCACAAAACAGAAAAATAGTCATTGATCATCCATGTAATGACACAGTATTATATGTACACTTTTGAAGGGGGTCATTTTTATAAATTCAGCTATTTTTTGTCTTGTTTACTATATGTAAACATCTGTTGTGTGAAATATCTTATTCAGGACATACTAAATAAAAAAATAACCTGCAATTTTTATGATCCCTCTGTCACGGTTTAAGTCCAAGGATGAAGAAGGGAGCCTATAAATAACTACAGTATTTATTAAACATAAGCCAACAACTAAAAACTATGTGCCTTGCACAAACAATACTGGACAAAAAATTAGTGAAGTGAGGAACTAATATGCAGAGGGTGATGAACTAAATAATGAACAGCTGTGATGATTAAATTAATATCCACGCTAACACCCTCTTATTTTGTTAAAATTATTAACATTTTCGCAGTTTCTGCAAGGGGTATGTAAAGTTTTGATCACAACTGTACAACTCATGCAATATATTCAAAGTCTTCTGAGGAAGTAGCTTGACAAGTCAAGTCAAATTTATTTGTATAGCGCTGTTCACATACACATTCTTTCAAAGCAGCTTTTCAGAGAATCTTGATGTTGATATTTATAATATCTTAATATCTTCATGCCTCATAGCTGGCATTTAGCAGATTAGATATTGTTTACATTTTGTATACTGAGTTTTGTATGCAGTTGGATGTACTTATACTGTATATTCAACTTTATAAAATACATAATTTTCATTCTTATGGTGAACTATCACTTTCATAATAATGTGTTTGCATGAATTTACATTATTATATTTTACAATTTGACCGTGTAAAAGTGTAATATAAATGCTAAATGTACTCTTTTATCAAGTAAAGGTCATAAACAGTTTAAGCAATACAGTTTTCGCACATACACATTTTTGTCAAACTTTCCATGTCACCTTTACTGGCATTCAGACAGGTTAATTAATGTGTGCATGTCCATTTATGTTTTGAAGGAAAAACTGGTGACAATCTGATGGTTCTCATGCAAACTTGCTTTTCTTGTGTTTTCTGGTTTTAATCTTGTACAGATTAACACACTCAATCTTAGTTTTAAAAATATTTAAAGGACATGACTACAATTTTATTCGATTACATCATTAGAATGTGAAAGAAAAACAGCCAAATTAATTCACAACCTAACATTATTATGGAGCTGCAGTTATGAATGGAGTTATGAATCATAATGACACTTGTTTGTATATGTATTTTCCTTCTATACATCTCTCTTCTAGAGGGACTTCAAAACTACTAACCCCATCCAAGTGAATAACTACAAAAAAAAGCCTGGTCAAAATACCTCCTCTGTAATATTCTTCTCTGTGTCAGAATTTTTTGGGATTTAATTGAATTGAAAACCCACAGGCAGGAGAAGATATTGGATGTACCTGTATTCCCATATGATTTGCCTCAGGAACTAATAAATGGCGAAAATATGGTGACTGCAAAGAAGCAGAAGCCTCAGATTGTACATTTATTTAATTGTAAACATATTGTTTGCTGAAACATACATCACTTTTCCTTACTTACTATTACCTAATGAAGTTCTTTTGATTTATGTGAAAAATTCTTTTCAAAAGACTTTCTCCTTGCAATGTTAAAAGAGAAGCTCAAAGAATTTCACTTTTTTAACAAAAAATTGGTTTGCCAGTAAATTTTGATTGATGCATCACATTTATGGTCTTATTGAGTGAAAACGGAAAGCAGTATTTTTGAAGTGTGATGACTCAACTTTAGCTTTTAATGAACCCAAGATTTCCGGTGAGGATAATTTGGACTAGACTGTGGGAGCCATAGTTCATGAGGAGACTATAGGTGGAGATCCTTCCCAACATCAAGCACTGCACCCTCCATACCTCCCTCTTCTCACAGACTCTCAACACATCAAAGCCAAACAACAGCAGCCCCACATGCCTTCATTAAGACATAGAGCAGCCACTTATCTCCTCTTTGCTCTATTTAAGGTTTCAAAAATTAACTTGAGGGGTGCAGACAAACTCATTTTAGATCTACAATGTTTTTTCCCCCCACAAACATATTTTTATGTGATCGGCCTTCAAAGTTGACAATCGATCTGAACCCCTTTTTTATATATATTTTCTGGTGTGCATAATTCTGTTATTGACAAAGGACATTCTGTTAATGAATTTGGACGTACAGATATGAGAGTGAATAAATGATGACAGAATTTTCATGTTTGGTTGAAACGTTAAAAGTCTAATCTAGAATTCCAAAATGGGCTCTAGGATATTTTTATTTTTTATTTGTTTTATATTGTATTGTATTGTTACACTACAGTGAGGCTTGTCTGCATCAGGTAAAACAATTTGCCAAATGTCAAACATTTTATTGTTTTGTTCATTTATGCACCATGCATGATTTCCCAAGATCTGTTGGCTCATTCAACTCAACAAGCAAACAATTCCTGACAAAAGAGGAGTATTGTCTACTGTGGCATGCATGTATATGACTTCCTTTGAACTATAAAATGAGTTTGAAATATTGTGCAATGGGTCTTCAAATGCAAACGTATCAGTCTAGTGTTCTCTAAACTCTAAAGGTGTGCAATATAAAGGATTAAAAACCACGCGCCACCATCTACATAAAATACCCTCAGTAATCATTACAGATGCAAAGTCATATTAATGTCGCCCAACAGGCACAGTTGCATGGTGATGTGTCCCCAGTGGTTATTATTTAATCAGCAGTAAATGGTCTTAATTAGTAGATTAGTCTCTTTCCAATTAGCTCACTCTGTAATTGCCCTAATCTACGACTGCAGTCCTTTGAATCCTAATTTAGAGCTGTGCATTTAGACTCACAAGGGACCTATCAAATGCGTCATTATAAACCAAGTTATTCTCACATAAACCAACTGCTTATGAGCAATTCCGGCCCAATTTGGAGAGCAGCTGCTGTGTTTTTGTTTCTATTGTGCCGTCATTTGACTTGTGAAGTCAAGCTGCGCTTTTTGCCTTTTTATGCAAGCTGAATGAGACCTTTGGGGTCCATTTTATTTTTTATTGCCCATTGCATTGTCCCTCATTCAGCATGACTTCTAATTTTAGAGTAGAATGAGAGTGGTCACTCATTATGCTTATTCTGTCATTTGACACAATGTGGAATCCTGCAAAAGAGTCAGGACTACATGCATAAAACGTCTCGGTTACATATGGTAACCCTCGTTCCCTGAGGGAAGGAACGGAGACGTAGGTCAGACTGACCAATAGGAATCTCGCTAGAGAGGCCAATCTACTTCGAGTGAAACTAAAACAAGCCAATACACATTGGCATGCAATCATTTGCATCAGCTGCGCGTCCTCGTCAGCGCGGGTATTTAACAGCAGCTGTTATGATTGCACACTAGTTTTTTGAGGAGCCAAACCTGAAAAAGCTGGCCGCCCCAGCGGGCGGCAGCAGATGTGGCGACGGGACCTACGTCTCCGTTCCCTCCCTCAGGGAACGAGGGTTACCATATGTAACCGAGACGTTCCCTATCGGTCAGTCACTACAACGTAGGTCAGACTGACCAATAGGAATCCCTACCAAAGCGCCACAGCTGCTGCACCCCATCCAGCGCCCCATGCAAGCCTCTACACCTTCTTGCCTAGAAGGACGATAGGAGGAGGCTACACAGTGTATCTGTCACTGTTGTTCCGTAATAACCCATACAGTGAGATTATTGGATAACACTGGGAAAGCGTGCCCTTCAGTTAGGAAGGAGGACGCTGCGGAAGCCACTTACTTCAAGGAGTTATGTGGGGAATACATACGGACTAGCCCAAAGGCTGTACTACATATGAGGTAGTGGGTGACTTAGCCCAAGGGAAAGACACGGGCTTCCGTTAGGAGCAGCCGTGGAAAATATACACATATGGGATCCCCGTAGGGTCACACATATGGAACCCAGCCCAGATCCGGTTCTCAAGAATTCAGCGGATAAAGGCCTGGCACCTGGACGCTCCGCCATGTCCGGGCCGAGGGGTTTTTGGAGGACTCAACAGGTTTTTCACTCTGGAGCAATAAGGGTGCACAGTAGGGTGCAGCAAGCCGACAGAGCCGGGCCTCTCGGTGCTTCTACCTGTTTAGGGTGAGAACACGGGAGGAGACCGGCTCTACACGTAGGCTATAATATCTAGCGAACGTGTTAGGTGTCGCCCAGCCCGCAGCTCTACAGATATCTGTTAGCGAGGAGCCACGTGCCAGCGCCTAGGAGGATGCAACGCCTCTCGTGGAGTGTGCATGCAACCTGAGCGGGCAGGGCACGCCTTGAGCTTGGTAAGCCAAGGCAATGGCATCCACTATCCAGTGGGCCATCCTCTGCTTGGAGACAGCCTTTCCCCTCTGCTGGCCTCCGTAACAGACAAAGAGCTGGTCTGAGGTCCTGATGCTTTGAGTTCTGTCCACGTACATACGCAGAGCGCGAACGGGAAAGAGCAAAGCCAGGGCTGGGTCTGCCTCCTCCAAAGGCAGCGCTTGCAGGTTCACTACCTGGTCTTTGAAGGGAGTGGTAGGAACCTTGGGCACATAGCCAGGCCGGGGTCTTAGTATCACATGGTTGTCACCCGGCCCGAACTCTAGGCACGATTCGTCGACCGAAAATGCGTGCAGGTCTCCTGCCCTCTTGACAGAGGCCAGTGCAACCAGTAGCAAAGTCTTCATGGAAAGAAGCTTTAAGTCTACTGACTGCAGAGGCTCAAAGGGAACATCCCGAAGTGCTCGAAGCACCAGGGAAAGATCCCAAGAGGGTATGGAGGGGGGTCGAGGAGGATTTAATCGTCTCGCCCCCCTAAGAAACCTGACGACCAGGTCGTGCTTCCCCACTGTTTTGCCATCTATGTGGTCGTGATAAGCTGAAATAGCGGCAGCATGTACTTTGAGGGTGGAGGGAGACAGCCTTCGCTCCAACCCTTGCTGCAAGAAGGAAAGCACAGACCCTATCGAACATCTCCGGGGGTCTTCTCGGCGAGAAGAACACCACTCGACGAACAGGTTCCACTTCAGGGCGTAAACACGTCTCGTGGACGGCGCCCGTGCTGAAGTGATGGTGTTAAGTACCTCAGGGGGTAAGTCACCTAGAACCTCCGCGTCCCGTCCAGGGACCAGACATGGAGTTTCCAGAGGTCTGGACGCGGGTGCCATAGGGTGCCCCGTCTCTGAGTCAGAAGATCCTTCCTCAGAGGAATGGGCCAGGGAGGGACTGTCCCAAGGAGCATGAGTTCTGGGAACCAAGTCCGGGTGGGCCAATAGGGAGCCACCAGAAGGACCTGCTCCTCGTCCTCCCTGACTTTGCACAGTGTCTGTGCAAGTAGGCTCACTGGGGGAAACGCATATTTGCGGAGGCCCCGGGGCCAGCTGTGTGCCAGTGCGTCCGTGCCGAGTGTTCCCTCGGTCAGGGAGTAAAACAGCTGGCAGTGGGAGGTCTCTGAAGAGGCAAACAGGTCTACCTGAGCCTCTCCGAACTCTCTCCAGATCAGCTGAACCACCTGGGGGTGGAGTCGCCATTCTCCCGGAAGTACAGCTCGTGATAGCTCGTCGGCCACACGGTTGAGCACACCGGGGACATACATGGCTCGAAGCGACCTCAGATGCTTCTGACTCCAGAGGAGGAGATGGCGGGCGAGTTGCGACATGCGACGGGAGCGTAGACCACCTTGTCGGTTGATGTACGCAACGGTCGCTGTGTTGTCCGTACGGACCAGTACGTCCCTGCCCTGTAGCGGCCTTTTCAAGCGGCTCAGAGCGAGATGTACTGCTAGCAACTCGAGGCAATTGATGTGCCAATGCAGTTGGGGAGCCGTCCACACCCCTGACACTGCATGCCCGTTGTACGTGGCACCCCAGCCGGTGGCGGAGGCATCTGTGAATACCACAGCATGCCTGGAGACCTGTTCCAAGGGGACTCCTGCCCGAAGGAACGAGAGGTCTGACCACGGGCTGAAGGACTGACGGCAGGCCGGTGTGATTGCCACCCGGTGAGTGCCGTGATGCCACGCCCATCTCGGGACTCGGCCGTGAAGCCAGTGCTGAAGCGGTCTCATATGAAGCAAGCCGAGCGGAGTTACCGCTGCTGCCGCTGCCATATGCCCCAGGAGCCTTCTAAAAAAAAATTTCAGTGGGACTGCCGTCCTGCCTTTGAATGTGTTCAAGCAGTTCAGCACCGACTAAGCGCGCTGCTCTGTGAGGCGCGCTGTCTGTGCGACCGAATCCAACTCCATACCGAGAAAAGAGATCCTCTGCACAGGGGCGAGTTTGCTCTTCTCCCCAGTTGACCTGAAGGCCCAACTGGCTGAGGTGCGTGAGCACGAGGTCCCTGTGTTCGCATAACTGATCTCGAGAGTGTGCTAGTATGAGCCAGTCGTCGAGATAGTTGAGGAGGCGAACGCCCTGTTCTCTCATAGGAACAAGGGCCCCCTCCGTGACTTTCGTGAAGACACGGGGAGACAGGGACAGCCCGAAGGGCAGGACCTTGTACTAATATGCTCGACCCTCAAACGCAAAGCGCAGAAACGGCCTGTGTCGAGAAAGAATCGAGACATGAAAGTACGCGTCCTTCAGGTCGATCGCTGCAAACCAATCTTGGGGACGGATGCATCCGAAAATGCGTCTCTGCGTGAGCATTTTGAACGGTAGCTTGTGGAGGCTCCGATTCAAAACTCGCAGATCCAAGATTGGTCGTAACCCACCACCTTTCTTGGGTACAATGAAGTAGGGACTGTAATGCCCTGACCTCATATCGGCTGGAGGGACCGGCTCTATCGCGTCCTTCGCCAGCAGGACTGCGATCTCCGCACGCAAGACATGGGCATCGGCTGCTCTCACTGTAGTGGAGTGGATGGCCCGAAACTTGGGGGGACGCCGGGCGAACTGAATCGCATAGCCGAGCCTGATGGTCCGAATGAGCCAGCGAGACGGACTGGGGAGCGCTAACCAGGCTCTCAGAGACCGTGCAAGCGGGACCAAAGGGACACAGGGACGCGAGGTGGAACACAGGGACGCGGCTCGGGAGGCTCTCTCTGGGAGGCGGCCCGTAGCGGGGTCTGTGTGTGCTGTGCAGCACTTACCTGGTTCCACGGGGCAGGAGGTGCAGGAGGCGGCTCGGTGGCGTTCTCGAACTGCACACTGCTGCTCACTGGCGACAGAGGAGGCGGATGAGAGTGGTGAGGATTCTTTCCCCCCACTGCTCTCCGGGGCCTCTTCGGACCCAGAGATGGTAGAAACTGCTCTTTTATTGAAAATTTGGGTACCGCTGGTTTTAAGGCGGAACATAAACAAAACGAAACAAAGGATTTTCCACCCGGCCCTCTTCCGGGGGAGGGAGCGATGCGGTCATCGTCTCCTGGAGAGCAGTCCCCTCCATCTCTGGGTCGCCCGTCCTGGGGCCGCTTACCTCTGGCTTTGCCACCCTTCTTGGCGGGGGCCTGGACGGGCGGGGCGGCCTGCCTGCGACTGGCTCCACGGCGCCGTTTAGGTGGAGGCTGCTGCTGCAGCGCGGGAGCAGGGGCAGACGCAGGAGGACACCCCCGGCGACGAGCAGACTGAGGAGCCGCAGGCGGTGGGTTGGAGGCAGCAGCTGACCGCCGCGGCAGGATATGCTTGATGGCCTCAGTCTGCTTTTGTACAGCCGAGAACTGCTGGGCGAAGTTCTCGACCGCGTCGCCGAAGAGGCCGGTCTGGGACACGGGGGAGTTGAGGAACCGGAGCTTCTCAGCCTCCCTCATGTCTGCCAGACACAGCCACAGATGGCGCTCCTGGACCACCAAGGTGGACATCGCACGACCCACTGACCGCGCGGTGACCTTCGTCGCACGAAGCGCGAGGTCCGTTGCGGCACGAAGTTCCTGGAGAACTTGTGGATCATGACCACCCTTGTGCAGGTCCTTCAGTGCCTTGACCTGATGGACCTGCAGCAACGCCATGGCGTGCATGGCAGAGGCAGCTTCCCCACAGGCCTTGTAAGCCTCGTCGAATAGGTCAAACGAGTACCTACAGGCCCGGGAAGGAAGACACGGTTCTCCGCGCCGAGTGGAGTTAGGGCACAGCTGCAATGCAGCGGCCCGCTCCACTGGCGGGACACGCGTGTATCCCTTAGCTGCCCCGCCATCAAGGGTGGTGAGGGAGGAGGAGCCCCTGGAACGGTTTCTGGTAGTAAAAGGTGCCGTCCACGTTCCCGTAAGCTCCTCATGCACTTCCGGGAAGAAAGGCACTGGGGTGGGTTGCTGAGAACCAGCGCGCGCCACCCCGAGATACCAATCATCTAACCTCGAGGGTTCGGGACACGGTGGAGGATTCCACACGAGCCCGACCCCGTTGGCGGCCCGGGAGAGCATGGCCATCATCTCCGGGTCCGTCTCAAGGCACCGCTGGCACCCCCGAAGGAGGCAGCGGTGCCGAGTCGTCGTCCGCAGAGAGGTCTGACCCACCCTCCGATGCAGCGATCGACATCTGGTCACTGGGAGCACCAAAGGAGACAACCGGTACACACCTCGAGGATGGTCCAGCTTTCTCCAATGGAAGCTCAACTGGCTGCGGAGCATGAGAGGGGTGAGGGCTCCTAGGGGGTTGGTTCCCCGAAGGAGACGTGCTCACCGTGATCCTCAGGTCACCCGCGCCCCCGCCCGAAGCAACCCTCTGAGGAGGATTGGAACGAGGCAGAGGCACGGGGACTCCGCCCCTTTGCAGGAACAGGAGTCTCGACCGTAGCTCCGCGATGGTCATCTTCCCACAATGGGTACATGACTCATCCACAAACGCTGCCTCAGCGTGTTCAATGCCCAGACACACGAGGCAGTGTTTGTGACCATCCTGTGAGCCCAGGTAACGACCACATCCAGAAACACACAGATAGAAAGTCATCTCTTTTTTTTTTTTTTTTTTTAAAGACGCTCTCTATCTGTGTAAGCTCTTTTAGGGACTACTCTCACTGGTGCTGAAGCACGCAGGGGAACAGTCACTGCGAACACAGACGGGAATGTGCACCCGTCTGTGCGCTGTCTCTCTCTCTCGCTGGCAGGTCTTACCGGCTGTGAGAACATCCTTTGAGCGCTGAACTGCGCACCTTACCAGCTGTTAAAACAGCTTTTTTGAATTTGCTAAAAAAAAAAAGAAAAAAAAAAAAAGACAGAGACAGAAGAGAGAGGACACAAGACTGCTCGCGCTGCCGTGCTGTAACGCCCGCACCAGATAAGGAGAGATCCAACGAAGGCTTGCCAAGTTTTCACACTCTGTAGAATTACCATGAAGCGTTTGGCTCCGAAGCAAAAAGCTAGTGTGCAATCATAACAGCTGCTGTTAAATACCCGCGCTGACGAGGACGCGCAGCTGATGCAAATGATTGCATGCCAATGTGCATTGGCTTGTTTTAGTTTCACTCGAAGTAGATTGGCCTCTCTAGCGAGATTCCTATTGGTCAGTCTGACCTACGTTGTAGTGACTGACCGATAGGGAACTTGGCATTATTTTATCCTGAAAGTGTGCGTAAACAGCAGAGCTTTTAGACTTATAAAACCAAGTTTGGCATATCATGTGCAGGGTTCATTTTATAAATCTTGGCCCTGAAGTAACCATAGTGACCATTTTGGCATTGTTATTATGCAGTTTGTTTCTTGGCCACTGGAGGCGCCATATTCTGTGCTGGGTTTATAAATCTTGTCTCTAAAGTAACAGTTAATTTCTTGGCCACTGGAGGTGAACAAATCAAGTTTGTGTCTAGGAAATTGTGTTTGTGTCTTTATTGTGTTTATTTATTGTGTTAATGAGTTTCCGCTGTAGTTTATGCAACCCTAGTCTCAGCCTCAGACGTCACGCCCACAGACCGCTGGCTGATGCATATGGCACACTTTTCTGGAAACACTTCAGGAGTTTCGAAGTCGTGAACTGATTGGCTGAATTCTACAGGATGTCCGAGAGACGTGTGTGTCGTGTTCTTTAACGGTCCGCCTGGAAACAAATGACGTGACGGTGACGCCAAAATCCCGCGTGGAAGAAGAACGCCATCGTGTTTAAAACTGTGACAATCAGCACTTATCTGGATCAACTAAACGCTGGATTTTCAAAAGTATGTGAAGTTTCGCGGCACCATTGTTGCAGTAAACTTGCACAACTTTCTTGAATTAATTATTTATATATGAACGCCGGTCTGTTATTGCAGAGACATCGACATTATATTTTCACGCCCCTAAACATGACGTGGAACAAAATGAACTGTGATTGGTTGCGTTCCATGTCAGTCAAACGTCCTCTTGGGCGATCCTTGACCAAGAAAAGCTGCGATAGAGTAAGCAAAAGAGTAACCCTTGAACTTGACGCACAACGTAATGATGAACGTGGTTGCCCAGCCCTGTTTGAAAGCCCTGAGTCAGAGCTTACGCTACTCCTACATCCTACGTCATATACATCGTCAAGTGATACTCTTTTGGTGTAAGTCGACTTGCGTACGGGCATCTGCAGTAAGCTAGTTATTTTAGTCGATAAAGTTTTAAATATGGATATTTTGGTAACACTTTATAATAACTACACGCTAATAATCATTAGTTAAGCATGAGTAAACAGTTAATTCATCATTCATAAAGCATTAATAGACATTAATAAGCAGTTTATAAATACAGCTATAAATGCTTTCTTCTTGATTTACAAGCATATCTATAATTTATTTAATAATTGTATTTTCATCCTTTATTAATGATCAATTTATTATTTCTAAATGATTAATTGCATTTTTTATAAACCAGTTATTTAAGAGTTTTCAGTGGTTCACAAGATTACTTAGAACGTGTAAGTAAATGATTAATAAACTATTTAAATGTACATTCATACATCTTATTATTAAGACATATAGTGATGGTTACTTAGTGTGTTAATAAATGCTTTATTATGTATTTAAGCTGTAATTCAGGGTTAATTCGGGTAGTTATAAAGCATTTAGTAGTGGTCAGTTAACTATGTTTGTGAGCTCATCTAAAGTGAGGACTATTCATGCCTTGTAAAGCATTTATAAAGGAGATTTAAAGGCTGTTAAATATTTCTATGTTCTGTATCACTGTGTTGTGTTTGTTACATTTTACTGTTTAGAAGATTGATGCGCCTTTAAATCTCCTTTATAAATGCTTTACAAGGCATGAATAGTCCTCACTTTAGATTAGCTCACAAAATAGTTAACTGACCACTACTAAATGCTTTATAACTACCTGTATTTACTACATTTACTTACACTTTCTAAGTGATCTTATGAATAACTGACAACTCTTAAATAACTGGTTTATAAATAATGCTATACTTCATTTAGAAATTATTAATTGATCATTAACAAAGTATGAAAATACAATTATTAAACGCATTATAGATATGCTTATAAATCAAGAAAAAAAGTGTTTATAGCTGTATTTATAAACTGCTTATTAATGTCTATTAATGCTTTTTATAAAACGGTTAGTTCCAATCCTTGATTCTGATTGGTCAATAGCTGTGCTTTATTCACGATAAAACACGGCTATGACCGCTTCACCCAACGGTTCTATGTATCACTACACAACACCCCTAGCAACCACTCTTAGCAACTTAAACAGATGTTTCATCTCATTGATATTGTTCATTTAAAGCTAGAGCAGAGCATTGTGAGAGATCGAGTAAGCGAGTGTACCTGCATTTACAGTAGACGTAGCATTTTCCTTCAGGTCAGTCCTATATTCATAATAAAAAAATGCGTTTGAATGTCCGCTGCATATTTTGTCCTTTTAACAGTCATGGGGTTTTCCGTGCATAACGTTAGTCATCTGTCAGTTGCGTCTGTCTTCTCCGTGATCACAAGTTCGAGTCCTTTCAAAAGCCTTCTCTACAGACTCACTCACTCACTCACTCACTCACTCACTCATAAAGACAGTCTTTGCCGCCATCTATTGGCGAAATAATATATGTAACTTCTGTTGCTGTTCACGTTCCGGGACTATTTTTTCAGCGGAAGGCAGGCTTTTAGTGATTTTACTTCATGAAAGTTGCATAGATACATATTTTTCGGCTTTAATATTTTTATTGTGTGGCAACCGTTTTATAAAAGCAATAAGGTACTCGAGGCAAGTGCTGTATCGTGAATAAGTAACGGCTGAAGGGGTTGCAGGCACTCCGCTTCGCGTCGTGCCTAACAACGCCCTCCAGCCGTTACTTATTCACGATACAGCACAGCCTCTCGTACCTTATTGCTTACATAAATGATGAATTAACTGTTTACTCATGCTTAACAAATGATTAATAGCATGCAGTTATTATAAAGTGTTACCGATATGTTTCCTACACGAACGCATCGCTTCACTTCAGAAGACCTTTATTAACCCACCAGAGCCATTTCAAGCACTTTTATCATGGATGGATGCGCTTTGATGGACTTCCAAAAAATACATACCCATTGACTCCCATTATAAAGCTTGGATTAGCCAGGACATTTTTTAATAGATCTCCGATTGTATTCGTCTGAAAGAAGAATGTCATATACACCTAGTATGGCTTCAGGGTGAGTAAATCATGGGCAAATTTTCATTTTTGGGTGAATTATCGCTTCAAGGTCATTACATAGTATTGTGCATGGAACCTCGCGAAAAAATAAAAATATTAATTGATAATCTGCCCCCGTAATCATTTGTGTTAAAAGAATAAAAGTCGTTGGTGTTAAACAACTTATGGAAGCTTGTTTCCGCCACAGAATACAAAATTAAAAAGGTAATTGCGACTTTTTATCTCACAATTCAGATTTTTTATCTCACAATTGCTTGATATAAAGTTGCAATTGCGAGTGATAAAGGCAGAATTCCATGATATAAAGTTGCAATTGTGTGATATAAAGTCGCAATTGTGTGTAATAAAGTCTTTTTTTCTCAGAATTGCATGTTTATATCTCATAATTCTGACTTTATAACACTCAATTGCGACTTTGTATCATGCAATTCTGACTTTCTATCTCACAATTGCATGTTATAAAGTCACAATTGCATGATATAAAGTCACAATTGCATGATATAAAGTCGCAATTGCGTTTTATAAAGTCAAAATTGTGAGATATAAACTCGCAATTCTGAGGAAAAAAGAATTACATTTTTAATTTTGCAATTCTGAGGTCCTTAGAATAAAATGTTTTCCTTAGAATTTGACTTTATAACTCGCAATTGCGAGTTTATATCTCACAATTCTGAGAAAAGATGTCAGAATTGCGAGATAAAAACAATATACTCGCAATATATTTGCAAAAATAAATTCGCAATTCTGTCTTTTTTCTCAGAATTGCATTTCTGTCAGGACCAATATTGTCAAATACGATTGACAATTAGTAGTAATTTGTACATTTTATTTGCATGTTATTTTTATAGTAAAAAAAAAAAAAAAATTATTTTATTAATTTCTTTTAGTATTGAGCAAAAATTATACCAAATGATAGATGTTAAATTAAGACCCGGTCTCAAAGAGGCATTACCTTACCTGCCCTGCACTTTGATGTCCGAGATGGCGTAGAAGTATCTAGAGAGGTTGTTCTCATCTACCATTGTGGCTCCGGTGGCAGGCCGTAGAAGTCTGATGCGAAGGTCAGTGAGGGTGAAGAAATCCCTTAGGTTCTTGGTGGTGTCCAGCTGCCCATACAGCGAAGCCATGTTGTGCAGTCTCGGACCAGCAAGAAGGGCGAAGCGGTCTTTGATCTCAAAGCGTACAGTTTTGTCGTACTTCCACACGTAGCCTGTTGAATAGACCTCAGTGCAGATGATTTCTAGCATACTGCTTTGGGTCAGCTGATGTACAGCTTTTGGCTCCATAGTAAAGGCATCCAAACAGTCAGCTGCATAAAACTGGTACGGCTGCCACGTACGACCGTAATCCAGCGACTTCTCCAAGACTAATTGCTCAGGTCGGCCAGACTCGAAGGTAAGGACAATGTCATCTGTGAGTTCTATTGTTTTGTTCCAGGACAGCGTGATGTTGACCTGAAGGGGCTTCGGATATTTTTTCCAGGAGGTCGACTGCCAGAATGTAGTGGGGTTTCGTCCTTCAGAGTCAAACATGAGCTCGGGCGGGTGGGCCAGCTCCTCGGTTTCAGCATCACATTCATTATTACACATATATGGGTTTTCCTGAAACACACACAGACCGGATTTGTTAATTTTGCTGTAAGCTACTAGTAACAGGTTTGCAGCTAGACACTGGCACTCATTTGAGGTGAACAGAGGGAACCCCCACTGAGATGTTTGATTCTCCACATGAATCACGATGTTAATGAACATATTCTTTGGCGAAAACACTTCAGTCTCCATTAACGCAATAAGTTGGACGTTTTCCTGAGGTGACTGCTAAGCACGGAGCTCAGAATGGCCATTGTGTGCATTCGGAGTGGTTTGTCTCACGAGAGCTGCTCAACGGTTACTCGCTCGCTCGCTACCACCCAAATTGCTAATGTAATTGATATTCTTGCTTGTTGGCCAGTTGGAATGGGAGTGGAATTCAGATGAGTGAAGTTGAAGGTACACACAGAGCTCCATGCATTTTTCATGTGTCTGTGTCTGCCCTGCACCGCTGAGCCGCTGTTTCTCAGATCAACTTTTTCATTAACATTCAGCACACCTCTGAGCCATAGCACAAATGACAATCAGCCATGAACTTTGAGGAGACGGCCATTCATTTCCGTCTTGTATACATGTTTGATCGGCTGCAATTGTCATAAATCTTGTTTTGTTTCAGGCACAAACAGCAGCGGAATGCAATTACAAAAGTTGCATAACATCTAAAGGCTCTGGGGACAAAAGATTCAGCTTTGTTTGTGCAATAATTTGATCCCCATCGCTGCTGTCAGTGGAAGAAGAGACAGATTGGGATGCTTCCTCACATCAAATTAATTATCTATACTCTGTCTTGTTGGATCAAAATGTGTTTCCATTGTTTGTTTCGTCCAGGAATGTTCACAGGGAGATTTGGTCTGAGATGCTGTGCTGAGCAAATACTGTTTCACTCAGGCACAAGTGTTTAGTGAGGCAGAAGGATCACATCTACTTTAACAAAAAAATTCATCTACTGGAATTCATGTCATTCCAAACCCATATACTGGTTTTCATGGAACACAAAAATTTACATTTCTGAACAATTTTTACACAATTCTCGCCATACAAGGAAAGTTCATAACCAGGGGCTTTCAAGCAACAAAGATGACATTAAAATCACAATAACAGTAGTTTATACAATGTATGTGTCATATTTCATGTGTCATATTCAGAATTGATTTTTAAATTCTGATTCCAGAAATAAAAATGTGCAAGCAAACAGGATGCAGAATTGCAATTTAAAACAGCCCGCTATGCTGCTTGAGGTTGCAAACTGGAATTTGTTATTATATTATTTCAATGTATTATTGTAAGAGGTTTTACTGTTTACTGCACTTATACTCTTCTAGTTATTTACCTACAGTATAGCGAATAATGAATCAGAAGTCTTGCACATTCACAAAAAAGCTGACTTCCAAGTTGACGAATAAGGTGCATATAAACGTATACTTAGCTTTTATGTAATTATTTATATTAAAATTAATATTAAATTAAAAATCCAATTAAATTTCCAATTTTACACAACCATGTCTTCTATTGCAGATGTATATGAGGAACAAGATGTAAATTGCCATTCACTTATATTTATTTTAGTAGATTATAGCACACAAGCCTTTCTTTCTTTCTTTCTTTCTTTCTTTCTTTCTTTCTTTCTTTCTTTCTTTCTTTCTTTCTTTCTTTCTTTCTTTCTTTCTTTCTTTCTTTCTTTCTTTGTAGCTCAGTAGTTCTTGGCCGCTGTAAACAGTCATTTGGCAAGAGCAATGTAATGATTCTTCAAAAGCATCTAATTTTGTGTCCCACAGAAAATACATATGGGTTTAAGAACAACATGTGGGAGATGAGGGTAATATTTGGCTGAAATATTCTTTTTAGTCTTCATGTTACTGAACCATTGGTCCCCCTCTGTGTACATTTAAAGTAGAAGAGATTTACCACCTGCACACATATACTATCATTGATTTCTTCCTCCAACCACATTATAACACTTACATACCCTGATATAGACAATACTGAGTGGCTTAATGTGACAAAGAGGGCCAGGCCTTCCACTGGATTCTCCTGCAGTGGCTCCCTGACCAAAAGCAGCTGCCTTATCCCGATCAATACGCTCTCTCCTCTTAACACTTGGGGATAGAGTGACCAATGTTGAAGGTGGCCATTGAAAAATCGATGTAGATTATATCCTATTCCACGTATGGTCTCTGTTAGAGGAGGAAAGACAGTGTAGCGGTGCTCATTAGAATAGCTGACATCTCCATCAGCAGCACTGGACCACAGCAGTAATATCCAAAGCTGCTCTCTATTAATCCCTGTTGATTAGAGAACCGCCATAGAAGTGTGCATCACCGACACTTCAACATAAAGGTCATGTTAGACTGGTCACTAATGAGGTCCTGCCTCATAAAGCCAAAGGGGCAATCCAATATTGTGTCTCGGATTGCGGTCCAATGGTTTGAACTGGGGATGTTAGGGCATTCATCATACGATCGTGTATTAATTGAGAATTTGTGAGCTCCAATGAAAGTGTTCAATGTTATTACCCCAATTGACCCAGAGCAGAAAAACAGATTGTACATTTCAAACCTTAAATGAATTCTGGTACAGAATTGGAAGATTAATACATATCAGTGGCGTAACTATCGGTAAGCAGGGTACGCGGTTGCTTACGGGCCCGGACCAATCAGGGGCCCGCTTGACTGGAAGATATTGATTGACAGCCGGGGCCCCCTATCGCATATTACTACTTTTAGTTTGATCGCATTTTACTTTATCACGATTTTGTTTTAAATAAATAATGACAACAACATATTTTACAGATCATTAAATACATGTGTGAAACGAACAATCATGGATTTTGGTGTAATTTGTTTTGAGCTGGGACTGGGGAATCCCCGGGTCGGCTGTTTAACGTTACACGCGCGCGCCACTTCATGCGTTTTCTCAGATCGGATAGCTACTGATTTATCAAAACGATTCCATTTACAGCTGGTCACATAAATGTGTTTTTGCAAAACAGATATAAATCCGATCTTCAATTTCCGCGCTATATGCAGATTTAATAGAGTTCACGTCACCGAAAGCAACAGATAAGCTGCATTTTATTGATCATCAGCTAAAATTTCTAAATTGAAGACCGCAATTAGAGAGAGCGGCAACAGTGTACTGGTAAGATCATTTCGTTTCTTTACTTTTAATGAAGATGATTGTGTGTTAAGCGAGCGTCTGCGACTTACTTTCACTTTGATTTGCGATAGTTTGTGCGTTGGCTTGATGAAGAGATGCTCATCTGCGGTGATGCGTGTTGTTGCAGAAGCGTCGTCATATCTGACTATGACATATAGCCTATAACACGCTCTCACACGTTTATTTTTTTTACCATTTTTAGAGGAGTAAAATTGACATATGTGGTTTCAACAACCAGATGTATTTACACTTGTCCCGTGTCGTCTGGAATGCGGCCCAGACCACCTCCTGAAGTGGTTTGAGCGACCGGATTCAAATCCGTCTCGAATGCGTTTCGAAGGGAATTTACACCTGGTCTTTTCACGATCGGATAGCTATACGATCACAGAAAAAGCATGAAGTGGCCAGGTGTAAACAGTTCCTTGCGTATTGCATGCAAAAGCCTACTCGTGGACATTGCGTCATCACCTGTTGTAGTAGGGGGCCCGCCTTGATAATCCTGCATAAGGGCCCGGTGTTGGCTCGTTACGCCACTGATACATATAGTACCTATATTCACAAACTAATTTTTAATCATTTGGCCACAGACACAAGCGTTCAATTAAGGATACGAATTATTGTTCACTGAACACAACATCATCTTTTGTAATTCTGACAATAAACCAGTTATTGTATGACTAGAATTGAATCTAAATTCTGTTGAATAATAATAACATTTCAGCTTAATTAAGAAGATTATATATTTTCTTTTATCAAAACACACTTTGATCATTATTTTGATTACTACATCAAAAGATTATTTAAGTAATCATAGCAACCATAACTGAAATAAAAAAGACTATCAAATAATAAATGAAAAATATTTACTACTGTTCAAAAGCTTGGGGTCAGTAAGAATTTTTTGAATACTTTTGAATAAAAATTATTTTATTCAGCAAGGATGCGTTAAATTGATAAAAAGTTACATTAATGGCTGCTGAAAATTCAGCGTTGTCATCACAGGAATAAATTAAAAAGTATTCAAATAGAACACATTATTTTAAATTGTGATAATATTTCATAATATTACTGTATTTCTGATCAAATAAATGCAGCTGTGATGAGCGTAAGGGACATCTTTAAAAACATTTTGAAATCTGACCGCAAATTTTGGGAAACTGAATAAGCTATTAAACAAACGTTGCAAATATTGTGTTTTTGTCAAAAAATGACATATCATACACAGTTAGGGCAGTAACTCTAGAAAAACAACAAACAACAAAAAAAACAACAACACCAATAGCAGATGTGATAGACATGAAGGTTGTGAGACTGACAGGCCTAGCCCCGTTGATGTGGTCTGGGACAGAGTATGTGGATGAGGAACATAAATTCATTGGCCAGTGACAGCAGGGCCTGATGAATAGGTCCAAGCTGCCCTACAAATCAGCTGATGTGACAAATGTTTAAGAATCGCACCCCAGATCACAGACTGAAGCCTCTAAATTCCCCATTCCTTCTATGCAGAATCACTACCAGTACCTGCAACCAAGTTTTTAAAGAACAAATGGTTTCCTGTGATAAAATGCACTGAAAAACATGTTTGCAATTTCAATGTTTTACTTAAAGAAAAGAAAAAGCTTTTCAATGAAATATAGCAGTAGTGTAACACAGAGGAGGTTGTGTGATTCACGGTTTAGACTCTGATCAAGGAAAAGCCTGAGGAACTCTGGCTTCAACGTCATGTCTGATTAATCGTATTTATTAATCTCTCCTTTCTTCTGCTCTGACAAAGACAGGATATGCTCCATGTGGAATTTACGAAGGAAGAGTGTCAATATTTCACTTACAATTCAGTTTCTTTAAACATGTAAATCTCTGGGATGTATATTTGAGTTAAGAAGGTCTGTAATACCCAGAGAAAGTTATTAGCATTCCCATTCATCTTAATGGCAGGGTTGTTAACTAAAACTATAAAAACTGAAATTAAAATTGATATAAAATAATATATAAATATTAGATGAAAAGCTTAAACAAAACAAAACGAAAACTAAAAATGTTTCCTTGTCAATTAACTGAAATAAAATAAAATTGTAGCTAAAAACAATAAAATGACAAAACACAAACAAAATTACTAAAGCTTAAACTAAAATGAAAATGTAAACTGAAAATATAACACTAAAAGTTAATTTAAAATATTAATAAATACTAAAATAGATGCCTAAATAAATCTGCCATACTTAAAGAAAAGTAGTTATACTATTTATATGTTAGTTGCAAAATTGTGCTTAGTCAGAATACAGCTAAAATTAAAGTGCCCCTATTATGCTTTTTCGAATATTGCCTTTCATAGTGTGTAATATAGTGATTGAAAAGTATTGTGCATGTAAAAGTTCTGCAAAGTTTTAAAGATCAAGGTGCACAACAAATAAAGTTTTTGTCTCCTAAAAGAAAGAATCTATTGGGAACTGCTAAAACTGGTCATAAGCAATTCCAGTCTCACTTCCTGTTACATACTTGCGTAACAATATCACAAGTCTGAATAATGCTAGCCCATGGTCTCTAATTGGCCTATGGTCTTCATTAAGGTCTTTGACCCACTCTCAAACACTGTAGTTTCTTTCGTTTTGTCTAAATGTCGAGAAGACGCTGTTTTCAGTGCTGAGAATCCACTTTGATGCACTTCAAATAGATGAGGACTCGCACTGGAATTGATACGGAAAACCGACGCCATCTGTTTTTACCACTGTGTATCAAGCATCGAGGAAGCCTCCAGAGCTAAAATTCAGTTCTGTCAGGACCACTATCGTCAAATACGATTGACAATTAGCATACAGTTTGGATTGGCGGTATGGTTCTATTCTGGGCAAGAACTCCCTGCGCATCCATGCAGCAGCCTAGCATAGATAAGAGCAATAACCCCCCTTAGGGTAAACAGAACAGAACGAACATGAAGGTATTGCTGATATCATTAGCTAATAAGAATTTCAAGAATTTTTTCTGATTCAAGGGGAATCAGAATGCCAAATCCTGAATGACGAGAGCAGGAGCTGGGGATGGAGGAGGGTATTAGCCCCTGAGAAACGCGATAGCTGCTGATAATACTGAAGGAGCTTTTATACGAATACAGTGATAAGTGTCGTATTCCTATAGGTAGACGGGGATCAGCTGAGAGTCAGCTGATGCGAGCTTGACTAACGTGACCTGCCAGAACTGACGCTACGCTTGATATTTGGTAATAGGCGTTTTTGTTTTCGACACGCACTGTAAGCGGTAGACAGCATCACAACAGACTGAGCCATCTGACCAATCAGAGCAGAGTAGAGGCTCAAAGAAGGGGTTTAGAGAGACTGAATCTTCGAACAAACCGTTTCCAGACTCTTTGAGAAATGAGATGATGTGCAATGTATATTATGAGAAAATCAAAGTGTTTTATGACCTTGGCTGCATGTAGCTAATCCTATTGTAGGATGCCTTCAAATCAAAATTGGAAACATTTAAAATAGCATAATATAATATAACACTTTAAATGGCAGTCAATGGGGAAAGTTTTTAAAACCAGATGGTGAATTTCTGGTATCTACCAGCAGGGGGTAACGGCATCATGTTAACCAGCCAAACCTTGACCCTCTTGTTATGACCCCAAACTTGTGTCAAACGTGTGTCAAACTTCTTCTTCAGGTCCACTCTCTGAAACCAATGATTTCTGCTTTATCTGCTCTCCAGAAAAGGCCCCTTTGCTCTATGAGAAGGATCCAATTACAACAAGGGTCTTCACAAGCAACTATATGAGATTGAGTCCCCAATCTCTCCCAGAGGAAGAAAATTGCTAAGGCTTATATTGATGTAGGGTTATGGGTTAGCCCAGAATCACAAGGATACATCACATCCTGCCTCACACAGACCTAAAGCAAGGTTTCGACGGCTGAAACTAATGCAGACTCTGCCCAATCTTAGCTATGTCTATGGAGATGTTGAGCCACGCTGGCTGGAGGGCCCTGATAATGGAGAGGGCTGAGAGGAGGGACAGTGAGAGATTGTAGGTGCTGGCGATTTGACAGAAACTCAATAGCACTTTAATGGTCCATAGTCATTGAGGTGCTTTACTGCAGTGCAGGACTTACCCCACTGACCAGAGAAATGAAGCAAAGCGGTGGTGAACTCTGAAGCCTGCGAGACCTGCACACGCTGCAGAATAAGATCTGTGGCGTAGGCCTGACAGATTGCCAATAGGATATGTGGAAATCCCTTCACTGTCCGTAAAATGAAAACATTATGATAAGATCCTTGCCCTAAGTAAACCCCCACAGGATCCCAGCGTGTTCGATATCTGTGGCATTAGGTCACACAGGAAACACAGATCTGATCAGGTGCAGAAAAAAAATGATGGATTTGAACAGTTGTGCTGCCATTAAATACACTACCGTTCAAAAGGGTTCACCAAAAAATCCTGAAAAAAAAGTACAACTATTAAAACAACTTATAATAAATGCTTCTTGAGCACCAAATCAGCATATTAAAATAATTTCTGAAGGATCATGTGACACTAAAGACTGGAGTAATGATGCTGAAAATTCAGCTTTGACATCACGGGAATAAATTACATTTGAAAATATATTAAACTAGAAAACAGCTAAATATTTTTTTAAATATGAATAATGCAAAATCCTAATTCCTGGTTGCTAATATTCTATTTTTTTAATGTATTGGTTCTATTTCTGCGTTGCGCAATGTAGCCCCGCCCACACCAAAATCTCTCCCCATGTATATTAATCATCCAACATCCACGAGGATAGACTCATTTTGTAAGTTTAGAAACTTCTGATATTACATAACAAGTCCCTCATTTTCCTCAAGGAAAACCATAACAAAGGATGCCATCTGGAGAAGCAATCCAAAGTCATAACAATAGGTTGGTATGTGTTTTATGCTGTGCAGAGTGTTGCGGATTTGAGAGTGTGCACGCAAACACCGAACTCTTCCACACTCTGTTCTGATTTTGTTTGTGCTGCGTTGCGGAGCATTTCTTCTCATGTAGTGTGGGCTGATACATTTTCTTGTCTCGTCTGGTTCGGACACGGCGTTGTTTTAATGATTTGACGTGAGCGGTTGAAGCAGTGGTTGCATCTAAGCAGAAGTGTACGCATTGCTGTCTTTCCTCCATGCCATGCAGTGTGCCCTTTAGTATAAAGACT
This sequence comes from Rhinichthys klamathensis goyatoka, assembly GCF_029890125.1. Taxonomy (NCBI): domain Eukaryota; kingdom Metazoa; phylum Chordata; class Actinopteri; order Cypriniformes; family Leuciscidae; genus Rhinichthys; species Rhinichthys klamathensis. The sequence continues at coordinate 850,458 of NW_026606669.1, read as the reverse complement.
TTGAGAAAGCAGGGACTCTGAAAACAGCAGAAGGAGCCTGAGCTTTGAAGTGAACTGAAAATCAAGTGCAACATGTTGTTAGGCTTTAGACTAATTGGGATTCGCAGAGCATACAGAGACCAGAGGAACTTTACATTAATTAACAACTGGCCTCATTATCTATCCCATGGGGCTTCGTCCGGCTGGGGTAAACTTATCACCACTTCATTATCCAGAGGGGGTGGAAGAGGCCGGATGCACCAAGCTGTCAGAATTCAATCAACAGTTCTTCCCACCACTTCACTGTGCTAGTCGTCTGTCTTTCATGTTTAACAGCACATTGAGTTGGGTTGGGTTGGGATTACTTGTTTCCTGATTTGATTGATTTTTCCTCTTCCTGGTATTCAACAACAACAACAACAACAACAACAGCAGCAGCAGCAAAACTATATTGTAAATTAGTAAATATTTATTTAAACGTTTTATTTTTTTGATTCTATGTATATTTATGCATTTGGTAGATACTTTTATTCAAAGCTAATTACACTGCAAGGATATATTTACAATTCAAGGTATGCATTTTATCATTACATGCTTTCCCTGCAGTACTAAATTAATCATCTTGAACGGATGATGTTTGATTAATAATGCTCAAATGTCTGTCAGTCTGGATCTGCATTTCTGCATTTGTTGCGACAAACTGTTCAAGAAGTGCCTTGAATTAACTCATTTTAATCTACTGAACCAGCAGCACAAATATTTTTTTTTTCAGTGTATACAAAATTTTGGGGGGAATTTACTCATTGTGTGAATGCTTGTTTGAGTTGTTGCATGACATTGATTTACATTTAAATACAGATAACATTATGCACACTGTATGTTTCTTAGTTATACCATATAATTAACTTGTTTTTATCAGCTCATTTATAATATGCAAATTGAGGAGCGCATAAAGTAAGCATTTCCAGCCACATCTAAATATTCATTTTAGCAAAATGCACACATGTAAGCCTAGAAATTTTTCTTTTTGAAAAATGTAGCTCGTTTTGTAAACGCTAACTAAAAATCTGATTTTTTTAATGACATGACCAATAAGGTGCAATTAATTCAATTTCTTTTTTTTTTCACTGTGCAAATAATACTAAAATATGTGAATAAATTGACATACATAAGACTCCTTGTAATTCACAGATAGGCTTATATGGAAAACCATGTCCGAGATAAGAACAATAATCATGCTTGGGTAAATCATATTTATAACAACAACAAAAAAATTATGAAATACTAATTGCCCTTTTATGTCCAAATATGTTTATCTCATATGACCTTGTATCGCATAAATTCAACATTTTGTCATAGTTATGATTTACCAAAGCGTGATTTTTTTTCTTATGTGGCAGAATAGGTTCCTTAGGCAAAATGCAAGTAACTGACGAATATTATGCCTCATCGCAGCTGTCATGAATCTATTGATACCCTTTCTCCTGGTGCATGTGTCCTTGAGGTTCATGTGTGGCAGGGCTGCCATCCAGCCAGTGACCTCTGAGCCCATCATCTCCATTGTTCACCCATACCACAAGATAGCTGTTATGTTTGCACTCCTTGAACTTTCACATCCGCCCTCCCTGACACTTTGCTCCCCCTTTACCTCTTTGTTATCTTATTGTATAACATAAATGCAGCTCTGAGTCATATCAGCTCTACCTCTTCAGTATTACTCGACAGAGTATATTTTCTGTTAAACAAGTGACCCTCACTAATAATTGAAATATGTCACACTTATGAAGAGAATTATACAAAAGACTCAGCTGATTAACCATCTGACTATTCATGTATTCTTGATTGCCACTTTAATGCAGGGTTAGTCATAGAAATTATAGCATGATTAATGAGATGAGCTGTTTCTCAAATCAACTCAATTCTAGTGGAGAAAGTGAAGATGGGTTTAAGCAGTGTGACTCATTCTGATTAATATTATGTCCTCACTTACACTGATGTTGAAGATCCTCCTCCCAGAATCTTTTTGACTCCAGATCTCAAGGTTTAGCTGGCTAGCCCTGCTAGTTATAGATTCTGTAACTAAACCATCTGCTTCTTTTTAGGATCTTTCTCTATTCATGGTTGGACATAAAAAATTAGCTGTTTTATTCTAGCTATTTTTTTTTTTTTTTGCAAGAAACATCCATCCATTTTCCAAACTGCTTGTTCTATATAGGATTGTGGGTGCAAGAAACAAATATACTATTTATAGTATTTCCCAAAGTGTGGGGCCTACGACATGCTCCCTTGAAAATGTAAAAGTATGATTAGTACATTTTTGTGCTTTATGTTTCTGAATGTAGTGTGAACGCCTTAATGGGCGCTTGCATTGTACTTTACACAGCTTTTCTGGTTACAGTGAGAACGATCACATTTTGCTGCTAGTTGTGTCGTGTCAGAAAGTTAAAGCATAATAATGCTACTCTTGAAAATGGGTAGTGGGGTTGTAAGCTACTGGAGGGGTCCACCGATTTATTTTCTATCTTCTATCTTCCATCAACCAACCAGGATTCCCTAGTAAAAATAAATATACTAAAATGTATTTGAAATACATTTGTTTTATGCTAAGTATACAACAAATACATTTACATACTTAATATTAATACCCTGTAATTGTATACTGTTGCTATACTAAATTGGTATACTTAAAGTCTGCTAAATTGGAACAACTAATTTTGTACTTAATGCACATGTAGTTATCCAGAAATGGTGCTGAGGTCCAACTAATGATATACTTAAGTATATTTGATTGTGCTAAATTGAAACTATTGCAAATATACTTTAGGTACACTTTAAATCTTGCATTTAAAGACTGATATTATACAGTGGTCATACTATCCGTAACTAAAAGTGACATTGAAACACATTTTAGGCTTAACATTAAGATATATGCATTGTGTAATAAAGAAGTACTTCAAATAAAGTTGAATTATAATATTTATATCAATAAGCCTCAAGTGTCAATAAATGTTAATGGATTCTTAGTATACTTAGTATTAAATAAATGTATTTTAAATGCATTTTGGTATAGGTTTATGTTGTCATGACATTATTCTAATGCAGCTTCCCCAGCTAAAAACAATGTATTCGAATTTCGAAGATTTTGCTAACAGTAATGTAATAAAGTAATGAAAACATAATTTTTGAATGTTCCCTAAACATGATTTTTAAAATGTTTTTAAAAGTTCAGTCAAAGTTCTGAGAACGTTCCCTGTTAGTTGTGTCAGAGTGATTAGTCACATGACATTGACTGCTCTTGGTCCCTTGAGCAAAGATGTTCCAATCGTGCACTTCTAGGTGGTCCTGTGTCAGCCGAACAACTGCCATTGACATGAATGGTAATGTAAACAATAGCTTTCTCCAGGCATTATAGACCAGGATCAATCCCAGTTTATTTTTCCAAGAAGCTCTCTATTGCAGGTCTGCCTAATTATTCACCTTCAAAGGTGCAAATCTTTCATAATAACAGCCTGTTTTACACATCTCATGTGTAAGGTGTTTTCACAAGGCTATCAAGTGAAGTTACTAATAGATTTAGGGGAGAATCCTTTTTTTAGCTTCCAATTAATACTACAAATTGCAAAGCTGTCACCAGCTTGTATTAATGCACAAAGGAATATTCAGAGTTATTTTCAACCTAGTGTTTAAGTACTACATCTGTGGTATGCTGCCAAATTTGACAATGATAATTTCAACACTTCCCTCAGTTTTAAGGAACTAGGAAGTGCATTTACAGTAGGCAAGGTTGACAATGACACCACCAGCTAATATATATATATATATTTAATAAAAACGACAAAAGTACATAGCAAAATGACTAAAATTAAACCAAAATTAAAATCAGCTTATTTAAAATATTAATAAATACTATAATGGTGTTATTTTAGTATTATTTATATACTTTCTCCCATCCATCTCTTTTTATCAGTTAGTTCTTAAAATTCTGACCATCCAAAAATAATTGTCTTGTGTTTTATTGATATTTAGACACCAGGGCTATTATTGTCACCGGAAAGTTTAAACTCAGACAGGCTATATTTATGTAACTAGCCAAGTCCATTCACACAAATTTGTGTTTTATGCAGCAGTGGTTTTGTATTTTGGTTTCAAACACCACAGGCACATCCTTAAAGGGATACTCCACGTTTTTTTCATATCAAACTATGTTATTCCCTTAACTAAGACGAGTTGATACATACCTCTCTCGTTTCAGTGCATGCACTAAATCGCTCTGTCTTGCGGCGAAACTTTGTTAGCACTTAGCTTAGCCCAGTTCATTCATTAGGATCCAAGCAGAGAAGCGACCAAACACCTCCACGTTTTCCCTATTTGTTACACGAGTAGTGTAACTCGACCAAGAATGGTGACACAAAATAAAACGTTACGCTTTTCTAAGCGTGTAAAGTGGATAACTACATTGTATGGCGGAATACCATAGCAAGTGCTTGGGAGCACTTCGACTCGGCGCAGTAATATCATCACTCGTGGAAAATCCTCTCCCTCTCCGGAGTGATGATATTACTGCGCCGAGTCGAAGTGCTCCCAAGCACTTGCTATGGTATTCCGCCATACAATGTAGTTATCCACTTTACACGCTTAGAAAAGCGTAACGTTTTATTTTGTGTCACCATTCTTGGTCGAGTTACACTACTCGTGTAACAAATAGGGAAAACGTGGAGGTGTTTGGTCACTTCTCTGCTTGGATCCTAATAAATGAACTGGGCTAAGTTAAGTGCTATCAAAGTTTCGCCACAAGACAGAGCGATTTAGTGCACGCACTGAGACGATAGAGGTATGTATCAACTCGTCTTAGTAAGGGAATAATAGTTTAATATGAAAAAAAAACGGTGGAGTATCCCTTTAATGTCACTCATGTCAGTTCAGTCCTTCAAACTAAATTTTCAATATCAATTATTTTTCTATAGTGTTTGGAAGAACACAATAAAACCATTTGGCATACATCCAGGCAATAGTCACCTATATAATGAATGCAGATTTTAAGTTGTCACAAGTATATTAAAAGTGGCCAGTCTCCCTTCACTGCCAAACCTTCGCATCACTAGTGCCTCTGCTTCAGCCACTCAGACAGGTAGGCAGATCTTCCTCAGGCGGCACGCCCAACATCACCTCAGGCTGACAAGTCCACACAGAATAGAAGAAGAATGACACTTGTACTTTTGACAAAGAAAAGTCTCAAGCCATTAAAGCCACTGTTGTCCCCACATGCCACATTAAGCTCAGCAGTGTTTATGACTATGGCTTTTTATGAAGTATATTACTCATAAACTACCTCTCCAGAAACTGTCCAAATGAAAATGTCTTTCTGTTGCTTTGGTGCTTTTGTATTTCTCTGAGTGAAGAGGCTTTCAGCATCTGTGACCCCTGTGATCCTGAACAAGCCTTCAGTCCAGCATTCGCTGTCTCAGGATGCAGGTCTGACACATGCTCATGAGGCTCTGCCTCAAAGACTGCCAAGCCGCTCAGATCAGAAGGAGGGGAAATTCACAGTGCAGGCCAGACTCTGACAGGAATCCCTTGCCGTCTGGAGCGCGTTGCTGGCAGACAGTTGGCGCTGGATTGCCAAAAGCCCTTACCTTCATTAATTTATTTGCTGGATCTTGGCTTCATCTTGGCTTTTTGGGGAAATAAGACTAATAAGGCAAGTTGATTCTTGGTAGTTCATGTCGGGTTGGTATTCCCATAACAGCAAGATTGTTATGCACAGTGTGTGGTGGAATAAAATGTGAGGAGTAAATAAATTTGGGAAATCTGCCTCGATCTCTCTACCTGCATCCCAATAAATTTGGGAAATCTGCCTCGATCTCTCTACCTGCATCCCAGCCATAGTCTATGCAATAACATGCATTGTGATTCTTGACATATATATACACAGATCCTTTAGTTCCCTGAGGGGGAACTCGCGCTGAGTCGAAAGATGCTGTGGGTTAGACAGCGTGATTGCGTCGTGAAGCATGTGTGAATTTAGTCCAATGGCGTGACGGAACGTTATAGGCGGGTGATGTAATGACCTGGAAACTGTAAAGCACACCCAGACCAAACAGTGCTAGCTTCTGTGTCTTCAGCAAGTGTTCTATGTTGAAATCACTTGTCCCTTTGGTGTTTGTGTCTTAGAACAGCATTTTGACTATGTTAGAACAGACGTTTATCACCATTGTAATAACTGACATTATAAATACGGCGAGCAAACAGCAGTTTAAACCATGTGCTTCTCCCTGCCCTCGCTATATCACGGGTGGGGGTGAATGTGAACATTGTGAGTGGTTATTGTTAAGAATGCTCCACTCACGCCGGGCGCTCCTTGATGAGGACACCTTGGTACGCATTCCTCGCGGCTCAGTGGCGACTTTTGTTATGGGGTTTGCAGATGGATCTGGCAGAGGGGTTAGAGATGGGCCCTGCCCTTTCTCTGCCCTCACCTGCTGGGTCCGGTGCTTTATCTCAGAGTCTGGAAGCATGCACAATGGTTTCTTCTACCCTGGGTGAAGCACTGGTACTGCAACTATCCAGCTCTGAGGAGTTGGATGTTGTTAGTATCAAGACAGGAGATACTGAGGACTCTGAACCTCATACTCCTGCATAACGTCTGCCCATCATAGAAGATCCAGATAAATTTCTCACACTCAAAACTGTTTTTCTCCTTGTCATTTAGTCTCTCAAAAGAATTGGAGAAATTTGCCTCCCTTAAAATTTTCACCTGGCATGGTGAAAGCTTTTCTCCACCAGAAGCCAGTTTACGTTCCCAAGGTCCTCACTAATGTGCGAGATCCATTGTGCTGCAGGCCTTCTGTCCTCATCCTTTCCAGATGTCTGACCAAGAGAAGCTGTATCTGCTTTTCCCAGTCAGGGCATTAGATGCTTATGTCCACAGAGCTGCCCTGTGGCGAAAAACTGACTAGTTGTTTGTGTTTTTGGGTCGACCTGGAAAGGGTTCCCAGTATCTAAGCAGAGGATGAGCAAGTGGGTAGTCAAGGCAATCTCACTTGCATACGAGTCGGCCAGCCTTCACCTATGGCTGTCCGGGCTCACTCCACTAGGATATGGCTGCTTTAAAAGCTTTGCTATCGGGAGTTTCCTTCCAAGATGCGATGCGGCAGGCTGGTCCTCGTGGCACACATTTGTAAGATTTGGGCAAAGGTGTCAAGTAACGAAGTACAGTACAAATACTTTGTTACCTTACTTAAGTAGAAATTTTGGGTATCTATACTTTACTGGAGTAATTATTTTTCAGCCGACTTTTTACTTCTACTCCTTACATTTTCAAGCAATTATCTGTACTTTCTACTCCTTACATTTTAAAAATAGCCTCGTTACTCCTATTTCATTTCAGCTTGTTTTCATTCCACCGTGTCATCGTAAAAAAAACAAAAAAAAAACAACAACAACGTATCCAGATCATTTGCGTCATCCGGATAGAGTGAATTTGATTGTGGTTGGATGAGAACTATAAACATATACCATTCCGACACCCTATTGGTTTGTACGCGATCCATCACACCTGCACGACACAAATCACGTCACACTCCAGCAAGGACATACCCAGTGTTGGGGTCGTTATGCGTTATGGGCACTAAAATGCGTTCATTTTCAATGGGCATATATGCGGCTGAAACAGGTAGCCTAGTGCATCCCAAATTTTTCAACATTAACATTTCAATATAACATTATAGTCATTATGGCCTTTAGAATTTTTTTTTTTGAGGAGGTGGGGTAGTGCACTATAGGCCCCTGTGGCGCGGCCTAAGCTTTTATCCTTAATGGGATTTTTTTCCTTACATTACTTTTACTTTTATACTTTAAGTAGTTTTGAAACCAGCACTTTTACACTTTTACTTGAGTAAAAAGCTTGAGTTGATACTTCAACTTATACAGAAGTCTTTTTAAACCATAGTATCTATACTTCTACCTGAGAAATGAATGTGAATACTTTTGACACCTCTGGATTTGGGCTCTACTCCGGGGTCCCAGTTGCTTTCGTCTTAGTGTGCGCATCACGATTTCACACAGACAGGCACTTGTTAGTATGGCGGCGTGGGTATAAATGTTCCCACAGCGTCTTCAATGCAGCGCGAGTACCCCTAAAAGGGAACGTCTCAGGTTAAGACTGTAACCATGGTTCCCCAAAGGGAACGAGATGCTGCGTCACCCTGCCATTCTCCCTGCATGCCTGTGATCAGAGGCTAGTAATTTGAATATCTTCATATAAGGGTTTACCACACAACCATTCATTTACTAGTCTCAGCCTCAGTCTCAGATGTCATCCCTATGGACCATTGGCTGAACGTCTGATGCATAAGGCACTCAAAATGGAAAGAACTTCAGGAGTTTCAAAGTTGTCATTCTAAAGGATTTCCGGGAGATGTGTGTGTCGAGTTCTTTAACAGTCCGTCTGGAAACAAAGACGTTGTGACGCCAAACCCCCTCATGGAAGAAGGAAGCTGTTGTGTTTACAATGAGCATTTATCAGAATTAACTAAATGCTGGATTTTCAAAAGTATCTGAAGTTTACGGCACAGACTAATGCGCCATTAATTACTTGAATGAATGAATTATTGGTTGTTTGCTGGTCTGTTATCAACTTTAAATTTTCACGCCCCTAAACATGACGCTGAACAAAACGAATTGTGCTTGGTTGCTTTACATAACAGTCTTTGGCCTGAAAGCTGCTATGGAGTTCAGACCTTCTGCTGTCAGTCTGAAGGTTTGGATATACAAGACCAGGGGAGCAATAACGCACAAGCTTCCATGGGTGAAGTGTGCAGGGGCCTATACTGGGAAAGGGCCTACTGGCTGTTCAAAAGCTTTTCTGTGATGGGTAGAGTTAGGGTAGGGGAAAGAATATACAGTTTGTACAGTACAAAAATCATTATGTCTATGGAAAAGTCCCCATAAAACATGGAAACCCAATGTGTGGGTGTGTGTATGTGTGTAGACATAGCTTTCTCACACTCTTCATTTCTGTCTACAAGCTCTTTCACCATTCTTCACATCAACAATGGAATTACAGATCATGAAAACCATCAGTCTTGTTTATACATCCCTGCATTATTAATCCTTTTATCTTTGCATAATCACTGAGAAATTAAATGTCTGGATACTTCAAAGTCATGTCCCTGCTCAATGACATTTTATCCTCATCCAAATACAACCTAAAAGAGAAAATACCATATGGCCTTGTCAGGGCTTGTCATGATGTCATTGTCCGTAGAGTGGTTTGAACTTAATTCAGCGACTGAGAATTGAACCACCAAACAAGAGGCTCTATATATAGCTTTGCTTATCATTCCTAAACAAAGACAGTCCTGCCATAAAGTCTGTCAATATTCAGATGATCTCAGAGCAGTGCTAAGCTGCACACTCATCCTCATTTTCTTGCGTAAGCTGCCTGTGGACCACATTGTAATATGGCACCTCTGTTCACATTCATGCGTTCTGTAAGAGCAGGTCATAGTTCAGAAGAATTATAGTAATCTAATGACTCAGAGCACTGCTGCCAATGTGCTACAAAATTCTCATAAGTTCTTTTGCTCTGAGCTGAAGGAGTCTCACTTTGTGGTCTGGACCACTTTGAAATTATTTCAAATTTGAATTAGCATTGGAATGTAATTTCAAATTGATGGACCAAGATTATATTGTGCTCTTCATATTTTTAGTAGAGAGGCATCTGTTGAGCTTCAGCTTTAAAGCATCTATTTGACAACCCTCCATATAGGATCCATCCATCCATTCAAAAAAAAAAAAAAAAAAAAAAGACCCAATAAAATTTCTACATGAGTTTCTCCTGTGTTAGTATACCTTTCCTTTTGAGTCAGGACCTTGTGAACTGGTTTTTAAAATAACCAATTGCCTTTAGATTGCATCCCAGCCATTAAAGATTGCATTTTGTGCATTTTTCTGAGGAAAAGACTAAAGACACATTTTAATTGGGAATACCAGCTGAAAGTTAACCTTTACAAGCTTATGGATTACTTTAAAGCTAACAGACACAGAATGAAAGTCACAAACATCCTAATTTAGTTTTCATATGGTCTTTAAGTTACGTGTGTCGTGGCATGTGTGCTTCATTTACTTAATGTGTCCAAATACCAGGAATCGTTAACATTTTAAATAGAACAAGCTTAGAATTTGATGAAAAAGCAATTAAGTTTATTTATAATGCAAAGTCTTTCCTTTCCACAGATTTTTTCAGCATTCCTTGAAATTATTTAAAATTCCCTGGACTTCAGAAGTACCAACATCTCTTAGGTGCACTGCTTGTCCCACTTTAGTAGTCATAAATGATCTTTAAAATCTTGCAAGAACATCCTTGTACTCATGGCCCCTCCTCAAAACAATTAGAAAAGATGTAGAGTAATTGAACATTTTGTTTTAATTAACAAGATTAATGTGTTATGCTAAACCCAGTTTATTAAAAGCGAGATCTAGCTTTGTGGACAAAATTATGCTGTGAAGCCTAAATATCAAATTACAATGACTAACAGCATTGAATGTTGCATATTTTACACCATATGCCTGTTTGCATGGTGCAGTGAACGGACGAGAGTGGGAGAATGGGAGAAAATGGGAGAGAACGTTGCATTGCTTTGTGTTTTAATGCTGTATTTTTGTTGATGTTGCAAACAAGCTGAAGATGTAAGGTTAGAGAGAAGAGGAGAAAAGGCTCATCTACATGTTTTTGGACACACTCCCTTTTTGCTGCAGCTAAAAATAATATCAGGGTTAACTCCCTGCTGCAAAAAAAAAACTGTCCCATACACTCAATCTTCTGCTATGTGTGTGTGTGCAACTCCCACTCCCACCTCTGTGTAGGTGATAAATGAGTGAAAGCAGTGATAGATCATAAAACACAACAGATTCATTGCTATTGTGGAACCACAGGTCATGTTGTCCTCATGCTCAGGCTTCATATAGAGTGAGGTAATATTTAGAAAGCACAAATTATTGGTCTAAAAAAATGTTTGTTTTCTCTTTGTAATAATAGTGTCCAATGTCATAATACTAAGGACATTGCAGCAGCATTATGGCCATTGAAACTGGGGGAACATGTCGTCTCAGAAATGGTATCTAAAATGGCTTCTTAAAATGGTATCTTTTATAACTGCTCATCAGTTAAATTATACATTCACATATATTTTGTAATATTAATATTTATTTAAACAAAACTATAAAAATGCTACAGTTAAAACCTGTTAATTGGTTAACTGTAAGTTACCAAACAGTTAAACATGTTCACCGTTTATGGTAAGGTAAATAGTTTTATGGTAAATCTCTTGTCTTTTTATATTGTATTATATAAATCTTAATATAAATTTAACATAAATAATTTATTTAATATTAATATGATTTCTAGAGATGGCTGCACCAGTCCAATGTTTTTCCATACTTATTTTCTATGCAGTATACTGATTATGCAAATGCAATATGCAGTGACCATGAGACAAGCTTCCCTTCTCTTTAGTGATATTAGAGACGATATTACTGATCCACAATGGAATATAACTGCTGGCTGGGCTCATGAGATGCCTTTTGTGTTTTTAGCTTAGATTATTTTAAACAATCTCTCTCCCCCGGAACATGTTTGAAGTCTTGCACCACAAGCTACTTAAAATTCCTGTCATGAATCTACCTGTGGGCAGACTTTTCTGAAATCTAAGATCTTCAGGAAAACAGTAACTTCAATAAGATAAATTTGAGTCATAGTTCCTCACAGACATACTTAATATTCGAGAAACAGTAAAGTAAATTATCTTAAATACGCCCTGTTGTTAACTTATAGACAGAGGAGTCACATTGACTTTTCTCATAATAATGCCTATGTTTTATAATACAAATGCATAATGGAGATTTATTTGTATTTAAATTGAGTGTCTTTACACCAAGTGCAAATATCCCGTCTTGTTGGCAGAGGCTATTTACATTAACTTCATCCACCAGTGTCTAGTTGAGCCAGACAAAATTACAAAAGAAATCCACTAACAGCGTAATGTGTAAGGTGTTGGCTTTTGTTGAGAACGACCCGGTTTATAATTTTTCCAAACTCATTCCTCTCCCTTATCCCATCATGTATCAGCTTGGAGAGGTATTTATTTTAAATAAAAATTAAGAAAGTATTTGAAAAGTGGAAGTAAAGTGGCCAATGGGTATTTAGGAATAAACTGATTATCGGGTTGGGTTAGAGGTACATGTAGGTATTATCCCAATAAGGGAGCATCCGTTTATGATTTTAATCAATGTACACAGAAAAGGTTGTTTTATTATGAACTACAATACACTGAGGTGCAAATAGTATCTGCCACTATTTGCACCAAGTATAAATATCATCTAACTACTATTTACACTTAGTGCAAAGAAACTAAATAAATAATTAGCAAGTTTGCACTAACTGTACTGTAAACAGAGTTTAAATATTTACCAACAGTCATCTTGGACTAATACTCACACATATTGATGTGAATGCAGCATCATACTTAAGCAAAAGTGTTGAGTTTCTGATGCAACTGTAGAAATACATCATAAACAGTCAGCCATGATTAATAAAGTTAGATTAATAAATCTGTAATCAAGTAAAAGTGAACCACAATATGTCTTTATAGGGCAACCTGCTCCATAAAGAATACAACTGCTTTTATTAGGCAGCTTATATTATTTGACTATTATTTTTGACTATATGTCTTTATCTCATGTAAGCGAAAAGATGACTCCACTATGGAAGCTTGTTTCCACCACAGAATAAATTTTTTTTAAAGATAATAGCGACTTTTGATCTCACAATTCTATTTTTTTCTCTCACAATTGCGAGGTTATATCGCAATTCTGATTTTTTCCCCCAGAATTTCGAGATATAAACTTGTAATTGTGAGTTAGAAAGTTAGAACTGCATGATATAAACTCACAATTGCGAGTTAGAAAGTCTGAGCTGTAAGATATAAACTCATAAATTCTGACTTCTTTTCTCAGAATTGCCAGTATATTACAATTCTATAACATGCAATTGCGAATTTTAAGATATAAATTCACAGATCTCTTTTTCATTAGAATTGGAATTTAGTTTATCAAAAGTACCATTTGTTCCCCATGAGGAAAAAATCTTATAAATCATATAAAATTATGTTTTTTGAAAATGAAAATGAAAATAAAAATAAAGTTTTCTGTGATGGGTAGGTTTAGGGGAAGAGTTAGGGTTAGGGGATAGAATATACAGTTTGTACAATATAAAAATCATTATGTCTATGGAAAGTCACCATAAAACAACGTGTGTGTGTGTGTGTGTGTGTGTGTGTGTTTACTTCATTGAATTGATGTTCCACACAAGGTGAACTGTTGAGCATGTTGGGATGGGGTCCACAGCAGTGCTTTATTTCCTTGTTTACTTTACACCAGTCATCTGTGTTTTTCTATCTCACATTAGGGGGTTACTCATAAAAAAATTATAGCATCTTAAATTAACCATCTGCTGTTCCTTTTCCCTTTATCATATTTGATCATGCCAGGAAGTTTAAGCTTCTTAGAAAACACAACTGATTGAATCTTTTAATGGATTGAAGCCATGGTGTGCAGTTAGTAAATTAGTTTAACTGTGTAATTATATCAGAAATATTGCACTCGCCTTCCACTATAAAAAGCCTAATGAGGCATCAAGAGAAAATATTGCTGAGTAACAAGATACTCTGTGTTTTGTACCACCAACCACCGAGCATTGCTATTGTGCCCTTGAGCACTGCACTTAACACATAACTCCTCGTTGCTGTTACATGACACCCCTGTTTCCCCAACCTCACTTCCCCCAAGGCACGATGGAGTAGAAAAATCAGCTCTCATTGTTTTACTGGTCCATGTTTTATCAGCATGGACCTCCATGACTGGCTTGTTACCTCAAATGATGCTGACCTTACATAGGTTACAATGGCCTGAGGCATGGCCCCACTGTAATGCTGACGTTCATTAGACTGACTGTCAGTTTGTTTTCAGATTACTGTCATGAAAATAAAAACATATTTTAATAACAAGCTATAACTGGTTGTAATTTGCCTATAATGTGAACATGCAAAAGGTGGGCAGATATATTAGATGAACAGAAATTGGTATGTGATTGGGTATAAATCCTGAGAAAAATGACAGACATATTTTTCACCATAACAACGTAGTAGAGGAAACATGTTGTCTAGTAATGTGACAACTAGTCTATTTTAATCCGGTGAATATTTCTCAGGGTTGGTTTATTTTTGAAAGAAAGTTGCTGTAAGGTAGGGTTGATGTGGAATGGGGGAGGGGTATTGCTACACTATATGGGGTGAGATATCACAATGAGAACCTGCCTGTTAATTGCTTTACCATTTAAATTCTGCCAAAAAAGCGTATATGGAAAGCCTTTTTCCGCCGCGGAATAATTTTGCAATTGCGAGAAAAAAATCTGAATGGTGACATAAAAAAATCGCTATTACCTTTTTGTGTGTGTGTGTGTGTTTTATTCTGTGGTAGAAACAAGCTTCCATAATTATGAAACACAAAACAAAACAAATAATTGTTTTGGCCAACATGTGATTTTATTACATTTATAAATAATATATAATTTATAATTCATTAAATTACATTAAATTACTCGCCCGACCTGAAATTTATGAAAAATATCCTTGTTGTAAAATTATACCTTTGTTTATGGTCACTATTAAAAATATAACGTTGGATTTCACAAAAATATTCTAAATTACAATGTGCTTTAAACTAACATGCAATATACCTGCTGAACACACATTTTTGTGTAATTTTAGTTTTAACTCAAATCCCTATGGTTCAGCCCATGTAACAACTAGCCCCTGTTTCTCCAGTACACAGCTACCAAAGGTCCATTTACTGCATTCCTCTTTCTGACAGTTTATCACTGCTTGACACTATTTCTTGGATGCACTTCTGTATAAAGCCCCTCATGAATAAAATACATTACCTTCAAACATGTTAAATAATTGAGATTTCACTTATATCAGGTGATCTGTCACTCTACATGCCAAGAGTTTCTCGCACTTTCTCTGGGTTGATTTGCTGATCCATAGTTTGTTGTAAATGTCATTGAAAGGTGTCTCAACGAAAAAGATATAATGGATTATAATGGAATGGAAAACATTTTATAACTGTACTCATCATGCAAGCATATGAGCATTTTGCTGCAGTTCTGTTGACCATCTGTGAGATTTTCACAGAATATGTTGTGAATTCATGAAATAAATTAATATTTAAAGAACATATTATGACCTTGCCTTCTTTCAGTGTACACCAAACATGGATGAAAGTTAATATGTATTTTTATATGTATATGTATAATTTAATTTAATTTGCTGCTAAAATTTTGAATTATTATTACAAAAAATAACTGTTTTACATTTTAATATTTTAATATATTTTAAAATGTTTTTGTTTAATATATTTAAAAATATTAAAATGTATTCCTGTGATGGCAAAGCTGAATTTTCAGCATCATTACTACAGTCTTCAGTGTCACATGATCCTTCAGAAATCATTCTGAAATGCTGATCTGCTGCTCAAGAAACATTTCTCATTATTATCACAGTTGAAAACAGTTGTGCTGCTTAATATTTTTGTGGAAACAAACAGTAATACTTTTTTCAGGACTCTATGGTGAATAGAAAGTTTAAAAAACAGCATTTAAAAATCTGTTTTTAAACATGATATATTTCTTTACTGTCACTTTGTGAAGTGAGTTCTTAAAAAACAAACAAACAAAAAAAATCCTGACCCCACACTTTCAAGACGTATGTACATTATATTGCTTATTATGTGGCTACATATCAAATAAATAAAGGGGCATGAAATTGAAATTGAGTAGAAATTGACTGTGGATTTATACGACAGGAAACTAGAGAGCTATGTAGGAAATTGATTGCCTGTGTGACAATGTTTAAAGTGTAAATTGCAGGTAAAATTTTTCACGAAGATAATGCAATGTGCTTACTAAACATAAAGATAAGAACCGCCCACCATTGTTTTTTTTATGTTTTTTATACCAAAATGCTGCATATAATATGAAAAGTTGGTACGTTTTACAGTGGTTTTAAGCACGCCCCCTCCCTTCCACTAGGCTGGGCGTGACGTCATAAAAGGTACTCCAGCTTTTACTGTCTAAGCTCCAGGGCTGGAGTTACGTTATATTGGAGACCTAGCTAGCAAAAATGATTAACTATTGTGTTTGTGCGGGATGTACGAATACATCAAAAACGGGGGAGAGGCTCCACAAGTTCCCCAAGGACAAACGGCTGATTCGTGCCTGTAAGTGTTAGCATAACTTACCCGAGGTATAGATCGGGCACAAAAAAATCAAGCAAGACCCTACCCGAGCCCGCTGTGTCCGAGCCCGGTCCGGCCCTGCCCGACACATTAACTGCTGTAATTATGAGCCCGGTTTAAACCCGACTATTTTTTAATACGTGGGTCGTTATAACTGACGTTCTCAACTACTTTCTATATTACTTTCTCCCGCCCGCAACATTTATGTTTTGTCCCGCTCCCACCCGCAAAAATACTTTTTTTCTGTACCTCCAAATACTTTCAAGTTAGCCTATGTGTCGCCACCATATACACATCAGCATACATGCTCCTGATCACTGTATAACATAAAAGCAAGTGGGCTACTGCGTGCATGGTCTGGCATGACTGCGTGCAAAGTGCGCTCCCATAATAATTCCTAAAAAGCTGACATCAGTTCATCGCGATCTCACACATCTCTGTTATTATCAATGAATCTTTCATAATATATACATGTTTGTTATAATTAGAGGATTTGCCAGCATACAGAATTCAGCACTGAACAAAAAGTCAGTTTTGAGCGGTGAGGGGAGTCCATCGTAAATGCTTCTGATTGGTCATTATTGCGTTTAAGAAATCAACACATATGTCTGTGATTGGCTACATCGCTCAACGCTGCAGACATGTTAGAAATAGAAACTCTGCCTGTAAACCGTTTCTATTTTGTTTTAGTTGTTCTTGTTGCTTTTCTGCAACAGAAGAATAAAAATGTATTCGTTTTTATGTTTTATTCAGATATTTCTAGTTTGCGGGAGTCCCGCGAATCGTTTTATTCTCCCTCAACCGGCACACACAGAGTGAGTGCATTACCGCCCGCGCTCCCTCTTATGACGTCATCACCCAGTTACGGTAAAAAACATGCTACCTTTGAAGAAACCCCAATAAATGTTATTTTAACGCATTTTAAGACAGAAATTTTTACATATATACACATTGAGCACTTTAATTTACACATTAATTAGTTGTGGTGGTTAACCTGCAATTTACACTTTAAATATATAGTTTTAGCACTGTTCACTATACAAAAACTTTGACTGCTGAATTGATCAATAATTGATCACAATTGGTCAATAAGAATCAAGTATTCAGCCATGTAATAATATAGGCAATGAAGTGTGTTTTGCCTAAAGTTATTGTAAACCAGTGAAATGGTTCTCTTTGACATCCATCAAGAAGTTCATAAAACTGTTTCAAACTCACCAGGGCACAGTACATCTCAGGTGGGTCTCCACAGGTAATGTTGGGTGGGTCCAGAGACACTCTCAGGTATTTGGTCATATCAGTGGCTTCAGGCTGGCAGGCCATGTAATGCCAGGCCAGGCGGTCCTCCGCGTATACCTGGGACTTGCAAACATCATAGTGCCCCCATGAGGCCGGGTAATGCTGCGTGGCATGACACCAACTCACCCACAGGGCCTGTAGTACAAACACTAGCAGCAAGTACATGGTTGCGCCTTTCTTCTGATGCCTCATTAAATGGAGTCTGATAAATTATAAGCAGGCAGAGGGTGACGAGGCAGACTGCCTCTGTGGTAACACTGAACTTTAATGGGGAGAAGAGGCCGGCATCCGTACCAGCTTTGACTCTGCTTCCTTAGGCTGCTCTAATTTCATTTATTTGTTTCTTTTTGTCTGATTGTGTTACAGGGGCTCTTGAATGTGTTTTGACAAAGTTGCGGTAAGTGCAGGTCACCGGTGTGAAAGAATGATATTAATTCCTTCTTGAAGCCATTAGTGGAGGCCATTTCAGATCATCTGCCTGTCAATCGCCATATCCAGTGTGCTCTCCACAGTCTGTGGGGGATAAGAACAAAGAAGAGAAAAACAAGAGTGTATCAGTGGAGGAGCTGTCAGGATTGGTGTTGTGCAAATAACGAGGAGCCCAGTGGAAAAGGTGAGGAGGTGCAGGTCAAGTGCTTTCTATTGCTGAGACGGACTTCACATAGAAATATCCTAAAAATACCTGCTTATTACGGAAGACAAATAGCCAAACATCCCTGCAGGCACAAATAGACCGTCTAAGTCTGCACATCTCTCCAACGTGCAACTCTCAATAGTCTCTAAGCAATTTGAGATTTCAAAAATTCTGTTCTAGTGTGAGGCAAGCAGTGGGGGAATGAGGTCATTATTTTTTTCTAGATATAGAAATTGTATGCATACTTCATATTTTATAGACCTTAATGCATTTCATAGGCCTTTAAATGTCAGGGACAGAGGCCCTTGTTACTAGTGCTACACTGCAAAAAATATTTTGTCAAGTGGCCTAAAATGTGCTTCATGTGATAACATAAAAGTAACTGGTTTTATATACAGTAAGTAAGGAATCTTTAATTGGATTTATTTGATATGATTGAATCAACTAGGCCACAGTAGGTTACAGCAAATGAAAGCCATTTTTAAGAGTCAAGTCAGGTTGGAATAGCTGTCGGCCTAGTTCACCCAAAAATGAAATTTCTGTCATCATTTACTCACCCTCATGACCAGGGGCTGTCAAGCTCAAAATATGGCAAAATAATATCATAAAAGTTTCATCAAAGTTGTCTGTATGATTCAAGCTCTGCATTTAAGTCTTCTAAAGTAATTTGATTACTTTGTGTGATGAACAGACGGATTTAAGTTGGTGTTCATAAAATCTCCCATCTGTCATAGCTCTTAATTTTCATTGGTGTGATATTTGTTTTAAAAATTAAAATTTGGTACATTGGGATCAGATACAAGACATAATAAACAATGACCTTTGGCATCACTGACGTCAAACCTGGTGTGACACATTTTAACGCAACATACTTGAATATACATGAACATTAATGAGATTTTAAAGGTGCTCTAGAGGAACAGGAATAGATTATCAATTAATAATGGCTTTTAATAAATGTCTGCCTTTTCCTCATGAAAAGCTATCATATGGTTTTAGAAGACTTGAGATATAGCATGTAAGTAAAGGCACGTTCACACGAAGGACGATGACTATAACTATAACGTTGTTATAATTGTCCTAATTCTATGGGAGTAGCAAAGTCCACACCACAACTATGACGATAAGATCCCTATCTGTCAGTCACTTCAACTTGGAAACTAGGGGTTGGACTTGGGAGCCCCAAACTGCTCTGAAACTTAGAGAGAAAAGGTCAATGAGAATTGGTGAGTGGAATTTGCTTGGCACTCCCACTGAACATAAGGTTATAAAAGGGAGACGATGTGCATCACTCATCCAGATTTGTTCTTTGGAGCCGAGTGAGTGTCACCTATACCCGAGCTCAATCTATTCATCCTCTGGAAAGAAAGTGAATTGCTGGTGTGACAGCGCATTGTAGCGGTCTTTCTCGTGGAGAGGGCACGGAAAAGTGCAGAGAAAGTTCACCTGGGTTCTTCAGCAAGCATGAAAGAGCAGTTTCCTATAAAATAGCTTTATCCTATAAAAGAGCAAGCAAAGACAGAGAGCTTCTTTTTAAAGATGCTTATCCACCAGTCTGTTTCTGGGTGCGGTTGATATCTCTCATCCTTGGATGGCCACAATCTTTGTCGTGCGTGTCTGCATCGAAAACACGCTGAGACAGCTTTCGTGGATGGCTCATGTCCATATTAGCAAGAACATGACCGTGGCAACACTGAAATCGCGACTCTCTTTTCTGGTAAGAGAGAGAGTCACCTCACCTCAGAGAGTCACTTCACAAGGCCGAGGCGGCTAGAGCTGAGGGCGATGCGAGGGCAACGGGAGCGTTTCTGCTGGGTCAATCCCCAGGGGCCTCCTGTTCTTCGTCTTGCATGTTGCGAGCTCCCAGATGACTTTGACAATTTTTAATCCAAGGCTAAACTTTTGACACTGAGGGCTTGGTGGACTTCCACCCTCGGGTGCGGTCGCTCTTACTGAGTCTGGTGCAGAGTTGGCAGACATGCTTGTCCTGAGCACTTGCGGTTGTTTGATTGGTTTCTGGGTTCTGAGAGTGACCTACAGCCATGCCACACCCCGCCCCGCCCCGCCCCAGTGCCTTTCTTCCCAAAAGTGCATGAAGAGCTGACAAAGTAATGGAGGGCACCTTTCACTGCCTGGTCCCAATTTACAAGCTCTTCCACCCTCACCACCCTCGACAGTGGGATGGCCAGGGGGTATATGGACGTTCCACAAGTGGATCATGCAGTTGCTGTGCATTTATGCCTGCAAAATACTGCCACTTGGCGGAATCCTCCCAGACTCCCATCCAGAGCCTGTAAGTTCACTTCATCTCTAACGGCGAAGGCTTACAGAGCTGCTGGACTAGCTGCCTCCGGCCTGCATGCCATAGCCATCCTGCAGATCCATCAGGCAGAAGCTCTAAAAGAGCTGCTCAAGGATATTTCTAAGCTGGGATTGATGCAAGAACTGCGCTCGGCGACCAACTTTGCTCTCCGAGTGATGATGGTCATCGTCTGCTTGTTGCCTAAGGCTGCCACATAGGCTCCACTGCAGCCCGAGCCAACAGCCCGCTTGTTAGGCGAGCACTAAGAACCAGTGGAGGGCAAGGTGGAGAATATTTGATTTCATTTCTTTTTTTGTTCCGCCAAGTATCAGCAGTACCCAAATTTTCAAAGAAACAGCACCATCATGTTCGGTATCCTCATGTTCAGACACTAAGGGAAGTTGGCATTCGCATTTTCAACTGTCTCGAAGACTGGCTGATCCTAGCTCACTCTCAAGATTTGTTGTGCGCACACAGGGACCTGATGCTGAGACACCTCAGCCGCTTTGAGCTTCAGGTCAACTGGGAAAAGAGTTCTCCCCAGTAAAGAGCATCTCTTTTCTCAGGATGGAGTTGGACTCGGTCAACATGACAGCATGTCTCACGAGCAAGCGTGCTCAGTCGATGCTGAACTCCCTGAAAACATTCAGGGGAAAAAAACAGCGGTTCCACGGAAACTATTTCAGAGGCACCTGGGACATATGGCATCCTTGGTGGTGGTTACGCCGCGTTTAGGGTGATGCATATGAGACTGCTTCAGCATTGACTACGGTCTCGAGTCCTGAGATGGGCACAAGCCCTGAAAAGTGAAGCCAAAACGTCTCGATCGCCCCCCGGTGGCTGGTCCTAGTATAGGTCATAAACCCCGCCTCCCCATGTTATTCAACATGTGAGACCAACTAAACAATTAAATTACACTTCAAATCTCGTTTTTCCAAAGATGGTTTCTGTCATTTACTGTAGTTTTTATCACGCTGATGTAATTTCAAGTGTTTGTTTTTAAAATAAGTTTGTTTTTAGTTAGTTATTTGATGCGGTGGTGTGACGTCATGATTGACAGCTGTGATTGACAGGTTCTCTGAGCGAAACAGTCACTAAAGCACCAACAGACTTTTTTTTCGGGATCTTCGGAGGACTGAGGAGATCGGAGCTTTAAATTTAATATCTAAATTTCTATAATTAATTTTAAAAAAATGTGCAGGAGCGTGTGTTTGCGATTGATTCTGCGAGAGTGAGGGCGGGGCCTTGATTTCGCGGATTTACTTCCTGTTCCCTATTGCGCATGTCTGGTCCCGAAATCGCAACTGCGCAGACTCAAGTTCCAAGATGTCAGCGGCATATCGGGATACTGCGGCATCAGTTCTGACCAATGGAAGAGAGCGAAGGGGCATCGTCCATCTTTTTTTACAGTCTATGGATGGGTATGGCGCAGGGGCACACATCGCGTGGCCATCACAGCCATGGCTTATTCAGCCCTTGGACAGACCTTGCATTTCTAGAGGCAGGGGTTCCCCAAGAACAAGTTTCCTGGCGTGTTGTGGTCACAACAGACGTGTTGGACTGCCATGTGCAACAGACAGAAGTCTTTAGAAAAGCACGACCTGATAATTAGGTTCCTCAGAGGCGCCAAGGGGTTAAATCCTCCACGCCTTATTCCCTCATGGGATCTCTCCGTTGTCTTGCTGACCTACAGGGAGCTCCTTTTGAGTCAGTAGAGCTATGTGCCCTCTCTTTGAGGATGGCACTCCTGACCGTGCTCAATTCCATCAATATGGTTGAGGACCTGCAGGCAGTATCTGTCATCGAAACGTCCCATGAGTTCGGTCTGGAATTATCTTAGGTGATCCTGAGACCCCGGCCAGGCTAGGTGCCCAAAGTTCCCACTACCCCTTTTAGGGACCAAATGGTGAGCTTGCAAGCGCTGCCTCGGGATCCAGTACGCGTCCTGCGTGTGTACCTGGACTGCATGCAGAGCCTCAGAAGCTTTGAGCAGCTCTTTGTCTGTTTTGGTGGACAGTAGAAGGGAAAGGCTGTCTCCAAACAGAGGATGGCCCATTGTATTGTGGATACCGTTGCCTTGGCATACCAGGAGAATACCCTTACCATACCCTTAGGAGTCCGTGCCCACTCCACGAGAAGTGTTGCATCTTCTGGGGTCCTACCAAATGGCACCTCTCCAACAGGCATCTGTAAAGCAGCAGGCTGGGCAACACCCAATACTTTCACAAGATTTTATAATCCCCAGGTTGAGCCAGTTGTTCCCTGTGTGCTAATTGGTACGAACAGGTAAGTTACGGAGAACGGGCCAGGTGTATCACTTGGACACAGCACCTTTCCCCTCCCTGAGATGACAACTTGTGCTTTTTTGTCCACGTTCCTGTTCCCTGGACTGAGAAACCCTAAATTAATTTTCCCTCAGCACACTGCAGCAGTCGAATTCGGTGGAGAAAATATGACGTCAGGCCCAGTACTCGTGATGCATGCCCTTTCAGGTCAGCCCGTATATTTGGGCTGGGTTCTCCATAATTATTCCATGATGGTAATCCCCTAGGATGTATTGTCCATGATATGGTTTCTCTAACGGTAACATGTGTCTTCACATAGGTAGAACTCAGTCTCTGTCGTCAGTCACTGCATTTGTAGTGGTTCCTCCCTTTTCATCTAGGATCTACCGCAGGGACTTCTTTCCATGTGTTGTACTTCCTGGTTGGTAAGTCTATGTGACGTATTCCACATATTAACCTCCCTTAAGGCCGGATGTGGTCATCGTAGTTTCTCTAGGAGAAAGAGTGCTTCCCGAGCACTAATTCTGATCTGCACAGTTGTGAGCCCTTCACGAGTTCACACTTACAAATAAGTCGGATAGAATAAATGGTATGCATATTTGGAGAGCTGTCCGAGGACAGGGCTCTGGGCTCGGTATTCAGCCTGAACCCAGAGTACTCCTCCCGTATTCCTGGCTGTGGAAGGAACGACTGGGGGGCGGTCATCAGCACCGCCAATACCTCATAACAAGGTTAAGCTGTTATGGCAAAGTGACTTGACAGATAGGGAACTGTTACTGTTGTAACCAGGACTACCAGGCCACAAAGAAACATTTTTGTTGTAATCTTTTCTAGCTGATGAACAATAGAAACTTTGTTTCATCGTGAGCCAATCAGAATCCACCTGAGCTTGAACATTTAAAGCAACAGACAATATACAGTACCTGCAGTGTGCACTTTTAATAAACAGAAAATGTTACATTGGTGTGGACACTAATATTGTTATCTTAATTGTCTTAATTATCGTTCTTGGTGTGAACAGACCTAAATCGAAGCTACTTCTTTTATGACGCTTTTTCACATTTTTGGATTTTGAAAGTCCCTGATCACCTTTCACTTTCATTGTATGGGAAAGAGAAATGTGAACATGTTGCTAAACTTCTCCTTGTGTGTTCCACAGAAGTAAGTCAGTCAAACAGGTTTGGAGAAACATGAGGGTGAGTAATTGTGGTCACTGTGGATAGTCACTGTGGATACCGTTGCCTTGGCATACCAGGAGAATACCCTTACCATACCCTTAGGAGTCCGTGCCCACTCCACGAGAAGTGTTGCATCTTCTGGGGTCCTACCAAATGGCACCTCTCCAACAGGCATCTGTAAAGCAGCAGGCTGGGCAACACCCAATACTTTCACAAGATTTTATAATCCCCAGGTTGAGCCAGTTGTTCCCTGTGTGCTAATTGGTACGAACAGGTAAGTTACGGAGAACGGGCCAGGTGTATCACTTGGACAGAGCACCTTTCCCCTCCCTGAGATGATAACTTGTGCTTTTTTGTCCACGTTCCTGTTCCCTGGACTGAGAAACCCTAAATTACTTTTCCCTCAGCACACTGCAGCAGTCGAATTCAGTGGAGAAAATATGACGTCAGGCCCAGTACTCGTGATGCATGCCCTTTCAGGTCAGCCCGTATATTTGGGCTGGGTTCTCCATAATTATTCCATGATGGTAATCCCCTAGGATGTATTGTCCATGATATGGTTTCTCTAACGGTAAACACGTGTCTTCACATAGGTAGAACTCAGTCTCTGTCGTCAGTCACTGCATTTGTAGTGGTTCCTCCCTTTTCATCTAGGATCTACCGCAGGGACTTCTTTCCATGTGTTGTACTTCCTGGTTGGTAAGTCTATGTGACGTATTCCACATATTAACCTCCCTTAAGGCCGGATGTGGTCATCGTAGTTTCTCTAGGAGAAAGAGTGCTTCCCGAGCACTAATTCTGATCTGCACAGCTGTGAGCCATTCACGAGTTCACACTTACAAATAAGTCGGATAGAATAAATGGTATGCATATTTGGAGAGCTGTCTGAGGACAGGGCTCTGGGCTCGGTATTCAGCCTGAACCCAGAGTACTCCTCCCGTATTCCTGGCTGTGGAAGGAACAACTGGGGGGCGGTCATCAGCACCGCCAATACCTCATAACAAGTTTAAGCTGTTATGGCAAAGTGACTTGACAGATAGGGAACTGTTACTGTTGTAACCAGGACTACCAGGCCACAAAGAAACATTTTTGTTGTAATCTTTTCTAGCTGATGAACAATAGAAACTTTGTTTCATCGTGAGCCAATCAGAATCCACCTGAGCTTGAACATTTAAAGCAACAGACAATATACAGTACCTGCAGTGTGCACTTTTAATAAACAGAAAATGTTGCATTGGTGTGGACACTAATATTATTATCTTAATTGTCTTAATTATCGTTCTTGGTGTGAACAGACCTAAATCCAAGCTACTTCTTTTATGACGCTTTTTCACATTTTTGGATTTTGAAAGTCCCTGATCACCTTTCACTTTCATTGTATGGGAAAGAGAAATGTGAACATGTTGCTAAACTTCTCCTTGTGTGTTCCACAGAAGTAAGTCAGTCAAACAGGTTTGGAGAAACATGAGGGTGAGTAATTTTTTTTTTTATAGTAACTTTTTCACTTTTTACTGTGTATTAGTAACTATCAATAATTTAAAATCAATGATGCATGCATTGGCCATACAGTATGACAGAACAGGTCTCAGATTGCACTCCTCCATCATATCTATCAAAACAAGGAATCCTTGATGGTGGGGTATGATTGGTTGACTTGATTAAGTCTGTCCCCCCTCAAATTGGGGGACGAGCCATGATAGATGAGACAGAGCAGCCTCTAAATGTGCTTTGTCAATCATGCTGATGTCTAACAAGGAGCCAATTACCACGTTCAGCCCCCGGCACGGGGCAGGATGTGATTAATAAGACATTACTGCATAGCCGTCAGCATCATGAGTTTCATAAAAAATGTCAGTAATAGGACTGAAATAGTGGCTGCTCTAAAGCGCAAGAACAGGCGATAAGTTAAAGGAGGCAGGCATGGATAGAGGGATAGATAAGGTGCGGTCCGATATCACACAAGTGTTTTATCACACTCCTAATCCAGATAAAGCTTCAGACTCCCAGTCCTGTGATTGGGTTACAGTAGAGATGGGAGAGACTTTTTTCCATGCACTTAACACTAGGAATTTGAGAAGTGTGAGCTTATCAGGCTTGCATTAGAGAGAAAACTAATACATTGGAGGCTGATAAGAGAGGAACGAGAGCTTCCTGGAATTTTCTAGAGATGAATGGAGACCGTGGAAGTGCCAGCTCATCATAAATAAACGGAGGGTTTTTCCAAAATCAGTCAGAGTTGGCATCCTCACGAACTATGTATTGAGATATATTCAAAAAAAAACATCCTATCTCTCTGCCTTGATATCATTATAAATAGCGATGTAATATATATCGGTACCATAATGGTTATTGGCCGATGCTAATTTTATATCAGCAGTATTCAGCAGCGAATATCCGTCTTTCCTAATTTTAGTTATATTGTTGTGGTGACTAAATTCACTTTTAAGCATCAGCATTTAAGACCATCATACTGATGATGATGATGAAACCTAAAGTTCCAAACTCATTCTTCCCTGAAATAGAAAAGGAGAAATTAGAAGCTCCCTTGAGGGAAATATTATCAGTGAATAACTACTGCAAATTCATACAGGTCATGAGTTGTATGAACCACTTTTATGATAGGTTTACGGTTTTGTCTCTGTTTTTTTGTAAGTTATGAAAGCTTCAGTCCCAATTAATTGTAATTTCAGAATCTTTTTTTTTGTTCAGATAATTTTTGAGAACTCAAAACATCTCCCTTTGTGTTTCACAGTGGTGGTTGAAATGACTTAAGGTTGAACAAATTATATATTTTTATATTATTGTTATATAATATTTTCATGTTAATTATATATGTTGGGTGAACTGTTCCCTTAATACTATTTGAAATAATCTCTTCTGTATTTTTTTTTTTTTTTTTTTTTTTAACGTCTGGATTCCAACAGCAGGAAAATAATGTTGCTATGAAAAAAGGACCATGAATGATTTACCAGTGTCCCATATGTCCAAGAAAAAAGTGTAGTGGTGGCTTGGGTATTTTTTCATTCCTCCTTTTTTTTTTTTTTCAGAACCTCTGAAAACACCACCCGGTGTCCACTTGTATTTTACTCCCCAGGCAACTGAAGCATACCAAAGTATTTTTAAGTCAGTCGACGCTCATAGCACATGGCTCGCATTGGTTACAGACTCTCAGGTACCCTGTAAAATCACTGTGGATACTTCTATTTACTCAGTGGTCTTACCACTATCCTTGTTGTCCCTCATAGTGTCAATCCTGCTGACATGCCTTGATCATTCCTGCTTTTTCCCTTAACCCCCTATTCGCTGTTCTCTTGCTCTCAGACACATATTACCACATGCTTACATGTTAGCCTTGTGTGCAATGGGACAGGAGCTGTTCGGGTGCTGAAATTGAAACAAGCCCTAACAACTTAGCACCTTGCGGTCTTTTTTTAGGTTGTGAAGCTTTGTTTTCTGTCAGTTTCTGAACTGACAGATAGGCATCTGCTCTAGTGTTAATGTAATGCCAGTAAGAGAATACTGGTGAATAATTATCTACACTCTTAAGAAAGTTTCATAGCAAGACCCATTTTGGGTTCAGAAAAGAACCTTTCAGTGATTAGTAACCTTTTTTTTCTTTTTGTGAACATTTTAATAATCTAAAGAGACATTTTCCACTACAAAGAACAATTTGTGCATTGGAAAGGTTCCATAAATGTTTTTCATGGAACCATAGATGCATGCAAAATACAGGACCTTTATTTTACGAGTGTACATTTCAAATTTAGATAAAAAAACAAACCAAAAAACTTCTAAGCTTTAGAGGAAAGCTTCACACATCAAAAGTGCTTGGCATGTTCTTCTAGACCTGTAGGAATCAACCTTTCCACGATTAATGCCAATCAGCCTGTCGCTTGCTTCACATCGTCACCACATACCAGAGGAACATACATAATTAACTACCTCTTTCCCGAAAGGTTTGCATGCTCTGACACACACACTAAGTGACATGTGGTCTTGAGTGCTACTCGCATTCCCGTACTGATGTATACCGCCACACCACTGAGATCAACACAGAGTCACGTCCTTCCAGTTTACTTAATTAAAGTAACATATCTGTGTTGAGCTCCAATTAAGATTGAAACAAATGCCAATGAATGAATAATCATTAAGGGAACAAAATTTGCATTGACTTTAAAATCCATTTTTCAAATATTTTTTAATTTAATTAAAACATCCTATAAGGTTTAGACATTCATGATTAATGGCCAGTTACTTTTATTATTAAAAAGTAAAGGTTTTCAGTGGTGCTTTGAAAGGCTGTAAAGATCCTTCTCATTTCAGCTGTAGGGTTCTTGAGTGTCTACTGCGTGGTTCTTTAAATTTTCTTTTAAATTAGTATTTAAGGATTTAATCTTGTCATTAGGGTTCTTAAGTTTAGTGGTATAGTTTCTGGGTTATTAAAAGCACCTGTAGGCTACATATAGCTTTTTCTAAATATCTACAGAATAAAAAGGGCTTTTTTCGAACTCAAAATATTGGTGCGTCAAACATTAAATGCCTTTTTGACACGTACAAGAAAAAGTGCAACAGGCGAGGCTTATAAAAAAATAGTCTTTAACAAAAAAAAAGAAAAGAAAAAGACCTAGACAAAACACCTTTATTCGGAGACAAAACATTGTTGATCTTCTATGTCTTAACCAATGTCGCACCTGGAACGCTCGTGCGCATGAGGCGTGGAAAGGTAATGGAATATGAGCTCAAGTTAAGAATTACAAATTGAAAATGCGATATGCATTCCTTTAAATATAGAAGCAAATATCATCAGTATAAATGTAAGAATGGATGAACTGTGCAGTTTAGTTTGACATTTTGATAAATCCGTTCAGCTATCGATTATTGGACAATTAGAGGTGTAGCTACGTCAGAAATAAAATAACTATTTACACAGGAAAAAAGAACCTGAACGATCTGTTTCACATGGTAGCATAGGAAATTACGCAACAGTAAGTTTTTATACCTGCCTCAATTGAAAATGAAGATAGAAAATGCCTACACATAGATGATGATTGGACTCTTTTGGTTCATGCAACATGCGAACGACAAAAATAACCCACCTTGACAGTTTTCCAGACAGAAAACATCAAATGAATGAATCCGGTCTTTACTGATCAGATCATGTCCCAGAGATTTTACTCCACAGCAGTTGACTAAATGCGATGTACAGGTTCTCCTACACGTCTGTCAACTGTTCATCGGAAAGCTGAACATACTTTACAGATATGAAGTCCCGCCTTTTCAATAAAAAGTCATTGTAATTTATACTCAGCCCGTGAAATGCGAGTCAATACGGCCAAAACTCCAGTTAGATTTAGCTGCTGTCAGCGCTTAGTACCTACCCTGTCCGGGAGAGAACAACTGACCTGCTGAAAGCGATCATCTCCAAATGTAAGTTTAAGGGAATGAAGCGTATTCAAGCCGCGCACTTAAGCTCTCCGCAGGGTCCTAAAGTGCCCGCAGCCGCGAGAACATTTGGACATCTGCTTAAACAGGTTAAACTGCAAGATGCCTGTACTGTATAGCCTACTCTCAGGACTACCTATCCGGGTTAACATTTTGTCCAATATGGGACGACCTTTAAGTTCAATAGGCTCTATTAAGAAATATAACCAGATGTTGATTTTGCTAAACATAGCCTATTCATTAGAATAGCCAGCCTGAAGAATGTCAATAGTCATTAATTTGATAAATAGCAAATATAAAAGCGCTAATACAATGAAAAGGTGACATTCTATTTCAAACCTGCAACCACGTGAAGTCGCTAAAAGCAGACATTTTTTTTTAAAAGTAATTGACGGTTACTGATCTTTCACACAAATAACTAAATAAAATAATGTATTAATGTTGTTTTCCGCTGACCTCTAGGACTGATGATGAACCTCTTTCCTCAGAACACGTTCAGATCACGCGTATGTTGAATGAGCAGCAGTGACACTTCCACACGAGCATGTACATCAACAGCTTCTGTAGTCTGTATCTTTACTTACAGATTGGTTTGCTTTTAGAGCAAATTACCTCAAAGTAAAGTTAAAACATTTCTACAGTGAAACAAGATTTTAAACCATTGGTTTGTACAACCATACAATGTTGTAGGCCACAACAGTTCAAATTATGCATGTTCTCTTTGCAGATTTTTTGATCATATCATACAGCCACACAAAGAAAATGATTTTTCCCCCCCTTATGCTATGAATATAGTAAATGAGAACTGGGGTTGCCGGCTCCAAAAACGACAACATGTTCCACACCAGTGCAGTAGGCTATTCCAAGTCTCTCTGAAGCCATACTGTATGCTAGCTTTATGCACTGTATGCACTCACATTCAAATTTATCTCAAATTATTGTGCCTATCATAAGCAAGGCAGATTTGAATGTGCTAGATTTGAAAGCTGTCACATGGCATCAGAAAACTTGGAATATAGTGAATGAATCATAATGGATTTTTATGGTATGTTTTGTCCTTTTTGGTGCAGGACAGCCTCAGTTCCTATTCACATTTGTTGCATTGAAATTCTCTCTTCATGCTCTTCATATCCTAGAGTAAATCCTGGTTAGGTTTAGGGTTGCAATTAACCTTGTAAAAAATGCATTGCTAGAACATGAACTGTCTGAATTTGATTAATTTGAAAATGTATTGATTTTCCTCAACTAGGAAATTGTACTCATACTGCATCATATGATTTTGCCATGTTTAACAACAAATCATTAGAAGTTTAACATGAGATGACATGAAAGGTTGGATTTGTAAATTTCCACTTTCAGGGTGTGGACAGTTAGCACATGATAAAGAGTGAGCTGAATTGCAAAGGTTAAAGGGATAGTCCCCCAACACCCCCCCCCCCCCCCCCCCCAAAAAAAAAAACACCTTGATGCAAAACTGTATGAGATTATTTCTTCTGAGGAACATAAAATAATATATTTTGAGAAATGTCTTAGAGGTTTTTGTCCATATAATGTTAACCCAAACATTTTGGTTCTTCAAAATATATTCTTCAAAATAGCTTCTTTTGTGTTTAAAGAAAGTCATACAGGCTTGGAACAACATGAGCAATGCCAGAATTCTTTATTTCTGGGCGAACTATACCTTTATAGTGTTTCCGTGACATCAATAATTTCCTATTTAGATTTCGTCAATATGGTGCTATGATTTGGTACATGGGTAAAAGTGTTTGTGTGTGTATAAAAGAGAATGAGAGAGATTGAAACAACTGTGGTGCGGCTTGTTTAAATGTGTACATTTAAAAGAACAGGTTCTAGTCTAAATGGAGAATGATTGTAAATGATTTATCATTGAAATACAAACGACTTTAAAATCATGTCTTTGCTGATAGAGATCCAGTGTGTTTGTGATCTCGCATGTGACTCAACAAGCACTCATTGTTATTGATTACCTAAGCCATTTATATGCAACAAAGCCCTATAAACCCATTAAAAAGTTGCAAGGCAATTTCCATTCTGATGAAGAGGATTTTGCAGCAGCCAAGTCCTGAATAGCTATTAACATTTGAGTGAAGCAGTGAGCGTCAGAAGGTGCATCCTTTGCTTGCAGTCAGCGTTGTGCTGTACTTGACATTTCTATTAAATCTTTGATCATTGAATCAGCATAACCACTAGCTACCAGCCAACCACATGAGCTCACACCCTGAATTTGTGTGGTTTGCTTCGATTGGATCAATAATGGGATCTATGGATTCTGCCAGTGTCCGTGTTTTGCTGCTAACTGTCTATATTTTCTGATAGCCGAGTCTCTTTTGATTTATTCCAACTGGATTACCTTATAGCCTACTAAGCAGAAAGTTTGAAGCTGTTTGGTTGATTTGTGTCGTTGTTTTGTTGACTTCTGCATGCATCACTTACCATAATTCCCTGTTTTTTGGCCTGACACCTGTTATGAGGGACTGGAAAGTTTTGAATCCTTGTTTGGCTTCAAAGAGGAACGCACCTGCCATGGCTTTTATCAGTTACAACCTCCCACACAATGTAAGCAACACAGAGTGCAGTTGAGACATCTGGGAGCTGTATTGTTCTTGTTGCTTCATGATGAGTAAGACCTGAAAACTTCATGAAAACACATCATCGTATCAAACAATGCTGAAACACTACTGGGCCACTGGTCCCTTCCCCTAGCAACTGTCTTTATTTTTGTGACTTGTGCTGTCAGTTATATTATGTAGTAGTATAGTACTGTAGATAAGGATTCCTCGTGTGTCCTTAGTAGGGCACTCGAGGGATGTGCTCTGATTATTTTCTCCCTTTTGAGGGGTTAAAAACCAGGGTCCAAAACCCATATATAACACATGGTTTTAGTCAAACTGGGCAAATGATAGTCTCTCACAAACAGTCATTTTAGTATTTATATACTGTTATAGTTTTTAATAATATTTTGTATTAAAATTTTGGGCAATTTTTGTTGTGCTTTTGTCATTTTTATTAGTTTTTGTTTTTAAAAATGTATTTATATATAATATGTGACCCTGGACCACAAAACCAGTCACATGGGTCAATTTTTTTAAATTGAGATTTCTTCATCTGAATAAGCTGAATAAATAAGCTTTCCATTGATGTATGGTTTGTTAGGATAGGACAATATTTGGCCGAGATACAACTAATTGAAAATCTGGAATCTGGGTGCAAAAAAAAATCTATTTATGTTCGGAATTGTGCTGCATTTACTCACAATAATAAATGTTATATATATATTTATGGTTGAAAATTTACTAAATATCTTCATGGAACATGATCTTTACTTAATATCCAAATGATTTTTGGCATAAAAGAAAAATCGATAATTTTGACCCATGCAATGTATTGTATAAATATACCCGTGCTACTTGTGAAGGGTTTTGTGATCCAGGGTCACATATATACTATATTTCTAAATTGTTTTATTTTGTTTTAATTTCAGGTTTAGTTTTCTCAGTTAGTAATTTTAGTACTAACAACATTTCTCATTGTCGTTTCAGCTGTGAAACTGAGATTGAGTCATTAATATGCAAAGTAAAGAATTTAATGCCACTTTATGTATATATGGCTGCTGAATTGTCTAAATTCACTCCTCATTGGCAGGTGCAGCATAATAATTTGGATTTTTAAATGTTATATAATTAAGAGAAGGGATATAAGGATTGTGAGCTGTCTGACTCTGGCTGGTGAAGAGCAGGCATCATGCCCATCTCTTAGGCACCTGAGCCATATTGCCTGCTATGATGGATGGCATCTTTTATTTTGACGAGCAGAACATTTTAGCACTCACATTCCTCTAGATCCTTTCATTAGGGACTTTTTTGTATGGCTGCTTTATACCTCATGGCAGCTCAAGCTCAACTTTAGTTTCATTAGATCTTAAATTCTTCTTCCACTTTTCACATGGCTTCTAGCAAACTTAAGCCGTAACATAAGGTCAGGCTTTTTCAGAAGCTTCCTTACAGCCATTTTCTCACAAAGGCAAAATCTGTGAGGAGTGCATCCATTTAGCTACATTCGGCTTGCTAGAAGAAAGTTTCAGAGATGTGCCAGTTCTTAATTCAGAGATGTGCCTTTTTCTTGCTTTTTTTTCTCATGACCGCAGGAGTGATCTGATATTTTTTTATTTCTGAGATCTCTCAAACTGACATTATTGTTCAATCAAGAGACTGAAAACACATGCTTCAAAACATAGCAGAGTGAAGAATAATCAGTGCAGGATAAATATTTCTGAAGAAACAATAAAAACAGCTACATTCTCATAGTTCAAAAATGCCTTTTTATTTTTATGTTCACTGTGATACCAAAGCAGAAAGTAACCAGAGAACTGAAACGAGCAATTTGTTCTTCGAAGTGAACGTATCTCACTCAGACTCCGCAGCACTCATCATTTAAATCCCATGGACAATTGACCTTGAATTGGCATTACTATAAAATAACCACAGTACTTGAGACAATACAAGCATTATAATAGGTAGAATTAAGTAGATGTCACCAGCGTAAATAATGAATGAAGACGCCACAGGGGAGGGCTAATTGGAGAGTGCATTTGCTGAAAAACTGAGTTTTTGCCATGCCGCTCACAGAATAGAAATTCATCAAGCCAATTTATTTAAACAATGCCCATGAGAGTCGTGATTTGCTGGTTTCATCTATCAGTGCAAGTAATCTTTGTAGATGTGTATGTGATAATATAACCAAACGAATCAGTTTTCTGTAAAACATAAGTGAAAAGAAAGCAACTATATGTCATCTGTGCGAGATTGTAGAAAAATATCACTAGAAATGTTATTTGGCAAATTTATTTGTTTGTAATTCTTATAGCAATAGCCAATTGCCATTTTAGAGAACAATGTCATCATGTAGAGATGTAGCATGTTAACTGTCAGTGTCCTGGTACACTTGTCGTGTTTTTTATCGCCTTTTTCCCCTATCTAGCCAGAATCAACTATTTATGTAATCAACATATTCATTAGGTATCATCCAAAATCTTAAACAATTCATCCTGTGAAAAACGTTTTAAAATTAGACATTGCTTTACATGCAAGCGGTACTTTAGATCCTTTTAGCGGCTTATTTTTGTGATATCAACTTCAAATTTGGAACACAACTCGGTTAGATATATGGCTTTGTTTTTCTAGTAATTTTAGAATCCAAATTACTTTGTAAAACATATATTTTTTGTACATTTGCTTTACAGTAAATGTAAACCTCTATAACATTTTTACACTTCCATTTTGAAGTGCTTTTTCAATAAACTGCAGAGTGCTGAGTGTCTTCTTAAAAAGACCAATCTCTTTAGGTCTGTATTCCAAAGCATTCATGAATTACAACCATTTACTGTAGGTACAGATATGCTCAAAAAGGGGGGTGACAGATAGCATGTTGATTACAACACATACGCATTTTGTTAAGATCTACACAAGGCCCTGGCCTGGATCAGTTACATTCCTACAGAATTTGATTATGATACATTACAGAGAGCAACGTCTGCTACATGAGATCTACTTACATGGATCTCAAAAATCTCCAAAAATTGGATTCTGCCCTATTTTTTTAAGAGTAAAACAATTGAGAGATGGGTTGAAGGAAAAGCTAAATGCAACCCATGCAATATGTTAAATACAATATAGTTGTCATGAATGAATCCACTGGAGGCAATCTGGTTGAGAACCCAAATGCAACTTTACTTCAAAACATAAAACAAAGGCATGGCAAGACATGAAACAGAAACAGAAACAAAAACAACGACCAGAAACCTGGACAAGAAACATTCAATACTAGACAAAGACACAGGGCAAACATGAGGGCTTAAATACACAGACTAATACAAGACAAGGAACACGTGTGAACAATGATCTGGGGGCTGTTCCATAAACCAAGATTAGAGTATAAGCCAGGCTTATTTCGGTTAGTCAGGCTTATTTTTGGTAGATTCGGTTTCATAAATCAAACTTAAAAAAGTTCAAACTCAGTTACCCTGGCAACGTATGCTGGGAAACTAGCCTGGTCCAGGGCAGGCTAACTGTCAGGCTAAGCCTCAGTTGTTACACAGATCCTCAACACTGACCGACAAGAACACAATGATATTACCACTGACAGTCTCTAATACCATTATTGGACTTTATAAATACACAGTATACAGAAAATCAACTTAAATAAGGCTACAATATAGACACATATATAAGGCGTTTTAAAGTTGTCCGTTTAGGACATGTCATTTTTGTAATAAAGACATTTTAATTAAGGAATGCCTCGGTAATCAGAGAATTCTTTTTTCTACACTGTCTCATATATATATATATATATATATATATATATATATATTATGTACTTTATTATGTCTTTCAATTCAAACACATTTAACACAATTATACAAATGGACAGTTCCTTTAAAGACATTATTTTCCCCCAATAAATATTCCTTATTTTTCCTTCTACTTTTTTTTCTTTTGTGATAATACCAACACATACATATAAATAAAACAATAAATAAATATTAATAAAAATATAACATTCACATATATCAAACTCTTATAATGAATGACACATAATTCCTAATAGTTATTCAAGTAATATTATTTAAATATCAAATATTCAATATTAAATAAGTAGATAAATAAAATTACAAATAACTAGAAATAAAAGGGAAGGTTACATAAAAATGTAGTAAATGTAGGCCAATATATTCCTTTATTTTATGGAATATTCTTTGATTTTAGAGTTGCACATATCTTTTCAAAATGTATACATTTGTTCTTAATTTAATGTTATCCTCTCCATAATGTACTTTAGAAACTAAATCTAACCACTCATTTAAAACTGGGGATTCTTGCTTTCTCAAAAAAAAAATCATTGCATTAAAAGCTGCAATTCTCAGCATTCTAAATAAGTATAGGCCTATATCTTTATTAGCATAGGTCCTATACCCAAAACTATATTTTGTATCTTTATATATTTAGTTTCTTAAAAAAAATCTTCCCTGAATTAGGCGAATTCTGTTCAATTTTTTTTATTTAGGCCTATTAGAAGTATAAAATGAGTGTAATGAGCTAGAAGTTCACTGCAACTTATCCAACATCCTAAAGAGAAATGATTATAATTAGAAGATATTTCTAGTGTTCTAAAATATCGCATTTTAATTTTCCAAGCAAAATGTATATTTTTTAATCAGAATTATTGCGCTCCTATTTGGCGCGCATGCGCGCAGCAGCGCTCGTTCAATATGAAGATTAGCAGCAAAATGGATACATTTGCACGACTTTCTAACATTTACAGATGGAGAATATAACTGTAAAATGTAATTTTTGCACTGAGGGGGAACAAAAAAACATGTCACAAATGCATAAAACAGCACAAAAACTACGCTGTTTGATGATGGATCGATTTGATCCACGATCGACCTCTAGGGCTGCTTCAGAAACGCGTGCACACGCAATTATCTAGACTAGATAAACCTGGATCAAATTAGTGAGATTGTGTGAACTTCAATTACCTTTTATGGAACCACTTTAGCCCCTACTTATTTGTTAGGCTCATTCAAGTCCGGTGTTGGAGTTTAATCCCCGCTTTTCTAAGCTTCATTTATGGAACAGCCCCCAGACGATTAACAAATGACAAAACACATGCCAGGATCACATGACAATCAGGGAATCACATGACAAAACATGAAACGGGAACAAGGAACGAAACCCAAACCATGACAATAGTGCACTAATTTGTCTGTTTTGTTCAAAGGTGTAGGCCAGTATTTGACCCATGAAGGGTAATTTAATAGTGAAACATGCATCAAAGACAATATTAGGCAGGAAAACTAAAATTTGTAAACATAGCAAATTCAACATTCTGTCATTGAGAAATTATGCAAAAAGCCAAGTTGTGATTGTCTTTGCAACATTAGGCTGTTGATGCAACAACCAAGCAGATATGCCTACACTTAATCCAGAAGAAAAGATGTCTCTAAATACATTCTTAAAAGAGCTGTTTGACAACCCTCCATGTTCCAATTTAGAATAAATCAGGGATTAAACTCTGCTCTTTGATGCACTCACTCATTTTAGAAGATGGTTGTGGTTAATCAGTGAAATGATTTGCAAACAGCAGCGAATCGCATCATATCGCATTTCATGCTATTTAAATGTGATCATCAGATTCTCGCATCAATGGATCATCCCTTCTCTAGCAGGGATATTAAACCATGTAATAACACTCTCTATAGGTCCAGTGGGGAAATGATCCTCTCTCTGATGGATTGACAAGTTTTCCAGTGGGATTTTGCTGCCTTGGTGGTCGGCTCTCTTTTTCATTTCGTCCAAGACGAGACTTGGGTAAATTTTCACCAGAGCTGTCTATGTACCTGATAGACAGAGATGAATGTGTCTCATTTTCTTATATCGGTGTGGAATGAGCTTTTACCTCTCATCATGACGAATGAGTCCTTTATATTGTCATACTCTTATGATTTATGACATGGTTATGAATATTGATTATTTATTTATAACATTTAATAAAAAAAATTAACAAACACTTTTATGCAGCCATTTAATTTTTATTCAACACATTACTAAGGGTTTTAGGGTTTTCTAAACACAATTTTACAAAGGGTTTCTATTTCAAATAAACGCTGTTCTTTTGAACTTTGACTTGATCAAATAATCCTGAAGAAAAAATTTATCACAGTTTCCATAAAAATAGTATCAATGTTTTCAACATTGATAATCATAATGAATGTTTCTGGTGCACCAAATCAGCATACGAATGATTTCTGAAGGATCATGTGACACTGAAGTAATGACTGCTGAAAATCAGGAATAAGTTACATTTTAAAATACATTTTTAAAATAAATTAAAACGAGAGGTGTAAAGTCAATATAACGGATACATAAATTAATGTTATGTGAAATTAGTCAAAGCCTACTTGCACTGGACATGCTGGTTTCAGCTGCAGCCATGTCCTCATCTCATAAATGAAACACCAGGGATTCAGCAACTACCAGCTAATGCACTCACATTCGTGTTAAGTAGACTTGTTGTCTAGTTTGGGTGAGTAAGGGCAAAACGCACAAGATATAGAACCTTCAATGCCCTGTAGATGGCGATATCGCTGCATTTGTGGCAGAAATAAACTGCTGCAGAAAAGGTTAGTTGCCTTCCAAAATCTAACGAGTAACTGCCTTACTCATTACGAATGTATTGGAGTAAAGAGTGGATATACGTATTCAAAAATGTAGTCAATTAGAGAGTAAAAGTTGCTTATATCTTCGATACAAAGTAGCCAAAAAGACACTTAAAGGGTTAGTTCACCCAGGATATTTTTAAAGTCCCTGTAAAGGCAATTAAAAAAAAAAATTCCAAACACATTATAAATGTTAGAAATGTATTGCTAAAACATATTACAAAGACTGTGAACTGTGAAGTACTGAATTGTGGAGTTAGACCGTTAAACAGTTTTTCACCATTGCTATTTTCCGGATTTTTTGGACGGGGCTAAAACGGGGCTCGATGACGCACTGGAGCCCCTGAGCTCCTGGACACGCCCCTACTTGATGACGCACTGGAGCCACTGAGGCTGTCTGCTCCCCTAACAATATAGAGCACATTCACATCAGTTTTGCCGCTCAATCGTGAGTTACGGTCAGTACTATTAGTTACTACAGCAGCCTACAGATTGCTAGCTAGCTATGCCTTCGTCACGGAAATGCGTAGGCCTACTACCTGGATGCGATCACCGGATCACATACAAAACAGATCGGTGTCCTTATTTAAATTTCCGAAAAACGATTACATCAAGAAGAAGTGGATTAATTTTGTGAAGAGCCAACCTTGATGGAGAGATAAGGATCACTGCCAAAACCCGCCTCTGTAAGTGATCATTTTACACGGGATAGTTTTATAAACTTTCGTCGGAGACAACTGAGACATTCACTGATAATCCGTTGTTACTGGTGGTGAATGGGGCCGAACCGACTATCTTCCGCCTCGCCATTCATCCTCCCGTCGCGCCGACAACTGGTGCCATCATTGGCAGTGCGTGCCCACCGTGCGAGCATCTATTCCGGCTGTAGAGTTGAGTGTGGCGACGGCAGCTTTCCCGCGAGTGGGCGTGGTTTCAGCGCAGCCAACGGACACGCCCCCAGCGTTTGAGAGCAGAGACTACTGCTCATTTTTTCAAGTTTTTGATAGCTTATTTTATGTACTTGCTGGCTTTTTTTATCATTCAAATTTGGCAGGGTGGCTAATAACACATTTTTCTGTGGTGTGACAAACTCAGAACACATACAACATTTTGACTTTACAGGGACTTTAAATATAACTCCGATAGTGTTTGGCTTAAAGAAGAAAGTCATATACAACTAGGATGGCTTGAGGGTGAGTAAATTATGGGATAATTTTCATTTTTGGGTGAACTAACCCTTTAAGTAATTGGACCTACTTCCTACTTCTGAAGTCCTTATTATGAGATCATCGCAATCAGAAGTGCTTTGTTTTTCCAGAAAGAACAAGAATCATGGGGGAAAGCAGGTTTATTTTTAGGCAAAGGGCACACACCAAGTGCTTCGTTGACTTTCTAAAATCCATGCTTTTGGTAAGCGCACGCGCTGAGTGCATCGTTGACTTTCTAAAATCCATGTTTATGGTAAGGGTTATGTGCTGTGGGCTTCGTTCCCTTTCCATGTGGCTCAAACCCTGGTTCTTCACCTTGTTGCGTGTTGTTGTCGCAGGATGCTAAAGACAGACGCTTCCCTTACGGGCTGGGGAGCGGTCTTAGATGGCCGTCCAGCCCAAGGGGTCTGGATAGGCTGTCATCTTGATTGGCACATCAATTGCCTCGAATTGATGGCTGTTTTTCTGGCCCTGAAATACTTTCTCCGGCAGTTAAGAGGCTACCCTGTCCTGGTACGGGTAGTCAACACTGCACTAGTCGCTTATATACATCGCCAGGACAGACTGCGTTTCTGCAGTTTGAACAAACTAGCACAGCAGGTTCTGCTTTGGGCTCAGTTCCTGTCAATCAGGGCAATTTACATTCCCGTAAGCATGAATGTGGGAGCAGATCTATTGCCTAGACATGAGTTCACACACAGGGATTGGAAGCTCCATCCCGTTGTAGTCAGTCAGATCTGTCTACCTGTCTCAGGCACTGGGGACGATATTCCATCCCTGGCCTGAGTTATGGAATCTTCATATTTGGCCCCTGAGAGGGACCAGCTAAGAGATGCTGGACTTTCAACGGATGTAATAGAGACCATTCCGAGTGCTAGGGCTCCCTCTACTAGAAGAATGTACGCCCTTAAGTGGCACGTCTTTGAAAGGGGGTGTACTATACATCATTCAGACCAAGTCCACTTGTTTCAGTGCAGGAGTTTCTGCAGGAAAAGTTATCAGCAGGCACATGTCCTGCTACTCTCAAAGTATCTGTGGCCGTCATTTCGTCCTGCCACGCTCTTATTGACTGGCTTTCAGTGGGGAAACACCATCTGATCGCCGCTTCATTCGTGGTGCTAGGCAACTGAGACCACCCGTCAGAGTGAAAGTTCCCTCATGGGATTTAGCCATGGTCCTTGAGGGGCTAGCCGACAACCCCTTTGAACCACTAGAGTCAACGCCGGTCAAGCTTCTGACTCTAAAGATGGTTTTCCTTATGGCTATCTCATCAATAAAGAGACTTGGGAATTTATAGGCTCTGTCAGTTTCGCCATCCTGCATAGACTTTGCCCCTGGACTGGTCAATGGTATTTTGCACCCTCACCCCAACTACCTTCCAAAAGTTACATTTTCAACTGTACATCTGGTCATTCTTGAAGCCTTCTGTCCTCCGCCGTTCACTGCGCCAGAGCAGGAGAAACTCCACTTACTGTTCCCAGTTTGTGTTCTTCAGATTTATGCCCACCGCACTAGCCAGTGGTGTAAGTCAGAGCAGATGTTCATTTGTTGTGCGGGGTGTAACCGGGGGCGACCGCCACAAAGCAAACTATGTCGCATTGGGTGAGGGATGCTATTGCTCTAGCTTATTAGGCGCGAGGTCAAGCTTCGCCTCTAGGTTTTAGGGCTCATTTTACCAGGGGGGTTGCATCCTCCAGGGCTTTAGCAAGAGGCAACCCCTTGCAGCAAGTATGTGATGCGGCATGCTGGTCCTCTCCACACACATTTATAAGGTTTTATAGTTTGGATGTTCATGGCTCACATGTCCTTGATTCGACATCCCAAGCACATGTCTGAGACCCTTCTCATGTCTGAGGCCCCACTACACAACCTTGAGGGGTTCAAACACTTCCAGTGCGACAGCATTGGCATTCTCTTTCCCATAGCGCTGTTTGCACAGCATTGAGTGTAGCTTTTGAAAGGCAACGTCTTGGGTTACTTTACTGTTCAGGACATTCTTCAGGACATGACATTTGTCACATTCCGATGATGACATCATCAGAGGTTATTTAAGCAAAATTCTTGGCATGTTTGCCACATGTGTTCACAACTGGTCAAACAAAAATGTCTTCCCATAGCGCTGTTCGCGCAGCATCTCGTCCCCTCTTTTTCAGGGAACAGGGTTACAGTCAGGTAATATGAGATGTTCTCCCCTACACCATGTTTAATGTTTATGGCCTGCCCAACTCAGGAACTTAGGTATCAAAATTGTACCCAAACTTCCCAGCGGTAAATATGACTGGAGAGGGCATTCATGTCCAATTTTTAACCAGGAAACTTGTATTTACGATAATTTCAATAGCACGTGAAGGCAGCATTACTCAAATACTTTACACCACTGATTAAAACAGAAAACTATTATTTACTGTTATTAAAGGGGTCATATAATGCCATTTTTGTACAAGCTAATATGATTCTTTAGGGTCTAAATTAAAAGTTTGTAATATACTTTAATTCAAAATTCTCATTAGTATTGTAAGAAAACCAGTATTGTATTTTTCCTGGTCAAAAACAGCTCTGTTTTCAGCACGCCGTTTCAGTGCATATTGTCATGATTCTGCCATCATGTTATTGATTATTCCTAGTCTTGTGGCAGGATCATGACAGAACCAATGTTTTGTGTACAAGCGCATGGCCAATTGTTTGGCCATGTGCTTGTGTTGTCTCGTTACA
Organism: Rhinichthys klamathensis goyatoka; assembly: GCF_029890125.1. Taxonomy (NCBI): domain Eukaryota; kingdom Metazoa; phylum Chordata; class Actinopteri; order Cypriniformes; family Leuciscidae; genus Rhinichthys; species Rhinichthys klamathensis. Next base: position 807,831 of record NW_026606669.1, on the reverse strand, counting down.
TTACCCCGCCCCCTTGTTATCCTCGTCTCGTCATTATTGTCTAGTCAGTTTCACCTGTCCTTGTCATTAGTGTTCCCTTTTTAATCCCCTTGTGTTTGCTGTCCTGTGTCGGTTCATTGTTTGATGTAAGTGACATATGTTGTGTGCATCTGTCTGTAAGTAATCTGTTGAGAATCTGTTATTCAAGAAGTGTCTGTTCCTGTCATAGCTGTTAGTTATTTGTCTTCTTATCTGTCAAGTCCTAGTCGTGTTGTTAGTCTTTGTTTTTGCCCACAAGTCAAGTTTTGCCCCCTCGTGGGTTTTGTTTTGTGTTTTGTTCCTCAATAAACCCTGTGTGAGTGCATTCAGTCTGTTTCTGGGTTCCTCCATCTGCATCCACATAACAGAATGAACCGACCACAACCGAACCCAGCAGACGTTCAGTCCGTCTCCGCTTGTCTTCAGCCTTCTGACCCGGAACTGTGGTGGCGCTCGGCTATCTCTGACAGTTCCAATGGCAAGCTTCCTTTCCCTCCCCAGGGTGAGTTGACCCTGAAGAGGTACGCCCAGGTCATTGAGGAGAGGAGGTTCTTCCTGCCGGAGACCCTGGTCAACCGCTACCTCGTCGCGGGTCTCAGAGTCCTCCCTCCTCTTGCTGAACGAGAGAGTTTGGTCCGCCGTCCGTTTCGCAACATGGTGGACTGCTTGTCTCGGAAGGAGCAGCCAGGTCGACCTGGATCTTCACCGCCTGCCACACTTCCAGTCGTCCCTGAGCGTCGCATGTTAGCCGTCGTGACACAGGAGGACCAAGCGTTTTCCACCCTGACTCCCGGTCCACCACCCATGTCCGTCTGCACCCGTGGAAAGCGTGGAAGACATTTGTCGTGGGAGTCAGCATCGGAGTCGTCCTCCACGGAATCCCCCTTGCCTGCGGTGGTCTCGCCAGTACCTGCTTCGTCTCCCTCTTCGCCCCCCTTACCGGTCTCAAGCCTGGCTACGGACTCAGCTCCGCGACCCAGAAGGAAGAAGAGGAGGAAGGGAGCCTCTTGTCCTCCATCTCTGTCTCCCCCAGAGCCCGCTCCAGCAAGCGCCGTCCATGAGCCCGCTCCAGCAAGCGCCGTCCATGAGCCCGCTCCAGCAAGCGCCGTCCATGAGCCCGCTCCAGCAAGCGCCGTCCATGAGCCCGCTCCAGCAAGCACCGTCCCAGAATCTACTGAGAGACTTGCGGCCGATCTAGCCGCAAAAGAGGTTCTGAAATCGGTTTCTGCTCGTCAGGAGATGCCCATCTTCCTTGCTGCTAAGACCCTCTCTGATTATTTGTCTTGTCTAGCTAAAATCTTCGAAGTCCTGACTTGTCCCCAGCCCCCGAGCCTGCCGCTGTGATCGCTGCACCCAGTCCTGCCCCTTCGCCTGCTATGTCCCCCGTCAGGAGTCCTGTTTCCTCACCCTCTGTCTCTGAATCTGTTGCTGCTACCACTGAAGCAGTACCCCAGTCTGTTTTCCCGGTCTCCCCTGTCTCCACTAATTCCCGGCTGTTTCTCCGTTCGTCCCTGTCTCCACCAGCCCCCGGACTGTTTCCCCGTTTGTCCCTGTTATCACTAGTTCCCGGACTGTTTCCCCGTTTGTCCCTGTCGCCACTAGTCCCCGGACTGTTTCCCCTGTCACCACTAAGCCCCGGACTGTTTTCCCCAAGACCTCTCCTCGTGTGTCTCCGTCTAAACCTGCCCAGAGTTCTCGTCCTCAGCCCTCATCCCAAGATCCCCAGTCCTCCTGTCCACCCTGGACCTCCCCCCATGAACTTTGTGTTTCCTCCACCCCCTCTGCCTTGCATGTTGTTCTTGATGTTTCACCCGAACCCTGTTATTGTTTATTCTTGTATGCCTTTGTTGATGTTCACTATGTTTTGTTGGTTCTTGACCATGTCTCGTTCAGTCTTGTCTTGTGCTTAGTGTCCCTTTGAGGAGCGTCTGGAAGCCGCTCCTTAAAGTGGGGGTTCTGTCATGATTCTGCCATCATGTTATTGATTATTCCTAGTCTTGTGGCAGGATCATGACAGAACCAATGTTTTGTGTACAAGCGCATGGCCAATTGTTTGGCCATGTGCTTGTGTTCTCGTTACATTACCCCGCCCCCTTGTTATCCTCGTCTCGTCATTATTGTCTAGTCAGTTTCACCTGTCCTTGTCATTAGTGTTCCCTTTTTAATCCCCTTGTGTTTGCTGTCCTGTGTCGGTTCATTGTTTGATGTAAGTGACATATGTTGTGTGCATCTGGCTGTAAGTAATCTGTTGAGAATCTGTTATTCAAGAAGTGTCTGTTCCTGTCATAGCTGTTAGTTATTTGTCGTCTTATCTGTCAAGTCCTAGTCGTGTTGTTAGTCTTTGTTTTTGCCCACAAGTCAAGTTTTGCCCCCTCGTGGGTTTTGTTTTCTGTTTTGTTCCTCAATAAACCCTGTGTGAGTGCATTCAGTCTGTTTCTGGGTTCCTCTATCTGCATCCACATAACACATATGCCTTAAAATGATCATGAGCTGTGCTCACTCCGCCCCTCTGTTCTGTGCGTACACCGTTTATAACACAATAACCATAACGCGTTGTTCAGTATAAACGTGGGATTATGAATTATATTGAGAACGTCGTACATAGAAAATATGCCGTAATGTACCCTGAGTAACCCTGTGTAAACCTTAGACGCATTCATCGTGGAGTGTGCAGCTAGCAATTTGCAAAGATATAAATATTAATATAAAGTTTAATAAAACGTTACACTCACTTCAGTTGTTCTAGAGGTTCAGCAGGAACACGAATAGCTGGTACAGATCCTTTTTTCATGAGCAGCTTCTTAGCAAAACCAGCTTTATACTGACCCTCGTTTATAAAGCAGTCTGGTGAGAAATGATTCGCGCAAACATGGAAGCATTGACGTTGCTCGTGGGGAATATTCCCTTCGAAAACAAACTCAGCCACTGCGTCTTCAGCGGTTTGGATTTAGGAACATTAAAATGACTGCTGTGTTCGAAATTACACCCAAGAAAAGAACACCACAATCGCTTAGACGCCATTCTGCTCATACAAGTGCTCCAGCATATCAACAATGACCGCGCAGACTATGATTGACAGCTGGGTCACGAGCGAGGGCAGGTCTGTGTTGAAACGATGCTGTCATTCAACAATCGCGGGAGGGGCGTCCGACCGTGTGACGTCACACGGTCGAACGGCTCGATTTGAGGCAGGGGAAAACATACAAGGAGATTAAAACAAAAACACTGGATGGATTTTTATCATTATATGATGCTTGTGTACAGGCACTGCCAACATACAATCAACTTGAAAAAGTGCATGTACCATTATATGACCCCTTTAAAAATACTTTCTATCCCAAACCATAGTGTATAATCTGGCCTTAGTGAAAAGTAAATTTCAGAACTGTATAATATTAAATTATTAATCGGTTAATCAGTGGCTAAGCCAACCATCATTATTACTGTTACATAATTATGGGTAGAGATTTAAACAATCCCCTTTAATAAGTACTAAATGCCTGTGTCTAACTCATTTTTGACAGTTTGTTCTACATGTTCTACTAAGCTTGAGGAGGAGAGGTGTACTAATAGTTTTCTGAATGATCAGACTTACAGTGGTGGATGATTAAACTCTCAAAAAAAATCACGTAGAATAATTCAAGATAAATAATTCAAATAATGTGAACTAAGTGTTGCAAACTAAGAATAAAACCAAGAGATAAGTGGAACCTGGCACATTGCAAAAGTTACTTTTTCATTGTTGATTTACTTTCAGCTTACCAACATTTAATAAATTGGCTAAACCAGCATTCTGGCTTCCTTCATTTACATGCTTCAGGGCATTGCTATTTAAACTTGCACATTATACTGCTTTATGTAGTCAAAAATGGATTCTTGCCAGGGCACAAGAGCTCTGTTGTTAAAATCTTTAAATTTAAGTCTTTTCAGAATCACAGTGTTCACTCTAATAATTATCTATGGAATCATGCAGACTCATGTGTAAGAAGGATGTAGCTGAAGCTCTATAGAGATATAAACCAGTGGGGCTTGAGAAGGGGGGTTTAGAAAGCTAAAATTGCTTATATTTTTTATTAAACAGTGCTTTAATGAACAAATTGTGTCCTTGGGCCCTATTGTAACGATCTGAAACGCAAGTGTCAAAGCGTAAAGCGCAAGTAACTTTGTGGGCGGATCCCGGCGCTGTTGCTATTTTCCCGGCGGGATAAATGCCTCTTGCGCCTGGCGCAAATCTAAAAGGGGTTGGTCTGAAGTAGCTTCATTATTCATAGGTGTGGTTTGGGCGTAACGTGAAATAAACCAATCAGAGCGTCATCTCACATTCCCTTTAAGAGCAGGCGCGATTGTTCTAAAGCGGATTCCTATTATAACGGCGGATTTGCCAGGCGCGCGCCAGGAGCGGTTCACAGCCGAGGAGAGCAACGTTCTCGTCAGGGCCGTAAAACACAGAGAAGTGACATTGGGGATGGAGAAACCCACCCAAATTAACTTCTGTTAAACTGGCGTATGATAATTTGGGTAAATGTGTAAGCTACATGCTTTTATAATAAATTGTCTATCTATCTATCTATCTATCTATCTATCTATCTATCTATCTATCTATCTATCGTAATAATGTATGATTTGCAAAAATGAAAACTGCTGCTTAGATGAGAGAATCAACGTGTATGCGCGTTGTGCACACGCTACATTGATTATGGCCAAGCATGCGCCCTTAAAATAGCATAATGAACAACGCGCAACGCGCCACTGACTTTAGACTAGTTTTTTTTTCTGGTCAGTGGCGCAATTGTTTTATAGAACAGCAAAATAGCATGAGGGAAAGTTTGCGCCGGAACACGCCTCCTCTTTGCGCTGAACCGCCCCGGGGAGCGCAAGTGTATTTCTTAGTTAACCAACGTGCGTCTGTGGAGGGAAAAGTCCGCTTTGCGCGGGTGCAAAATAGGAATGATACATGCGTCAGTGTACAAAGTCATTTGCGCTGAGTGCAAGATAGGGCCCCTTGTCTTTAAATTAATTCAATTACAAGTAAACGTTTCTCAAGGATAACAAAATTATCTGTTAATGCTGTAAACTACAGCCCTTACTTGCACATTACTATAACATTAAAGCTTAACAATAGAGCCTAGACTTTTAGCCTAAATGATATAATAATATTCAACACTCAAATAACAAATTGTATGAAAACATGTAAACTGCACATAAGGCAATTTTTGCATTAACATGTTTTTACTCTAATTTGTTATTATTATATAATAATTTACACAGTTGCTGTTATTTTCATGACAACTATTTTAAACATACATTAAATAATCAAGATATCATAAACAGGTTAGGTAAAATATAATATATAGGCTAATATATAGCATTTATTTAGTGAAAGAGTTAGCAAACCAGCAAGCTGTGGACACTGAATGACTTGCCTGAGGTAAATATAAAGCTATGTGAAAAACTAAGCGTTTTATTGACATATTTCCGCTGTTGAAACACTGATTGAGTGTTTACACGAGTTATGATGCCTTTCAGTAAGTATACTGTATCTTTCAACATACCTTCGGGTGTCCATTCATGTTTATTCTGTAACTGAGGAAGAGATGATCGCGCTCCGCGCTGCCGCATGCATACAGTGATATCTGTCACGCCACATCAAGAGCACCAAAACGGCATTTATTGTTTGCATTTCGTGATCAAATAGACATAATTTGAAAGATTACACCTTGCTTATTATCAAAAGTAACAAAACACTGAGCTTATTGCGATTATATGTGGTTAATGGTGGTTAGGCAACAGCCCTATTCGTTGTGTACACATAACACATGAGGTGCAATGAGCCGGGGCTGGGCGGGGCAGCAGGGGACGGGGCGTGTTCGGTTCGCCATGAGAGTATCGCGATACGTATCGTGGGTGGTGTATCGCGGTTTTTCGGTTCGGTTCAAATATCGTTACACCCCTAATGAATAGGAATCTTGCTAGAGAGGCCAATCTACTTCAAGTGAAACTAAACGAGCCAGTGTACATTGGCATGCAATCATTTGCAACAGCTGCTCTGCCACTCAGCACAGGTATATAATGAGCTGCAGGTGCGATTGTACTTCAGTTTTTTGCTGAGGAGCCGAGCGTGTGAGCTGGCTGCCCGAGCGAGCCGCAGCAGAAGTGGCGACGGGACGTGGCGTCTCCATTCCCTCCTTCAGGGAACGAGGGTTACCTAACCTAAGCGAGACGTTCCTCTTCAGTCGGTCACTCGACTCCACATCGGGACCGACGAATAGGAATCCCTACCAAAGGGCCACAGCTGTTGACCCCATCCAGTGCCCTGTGCAAGCCGCTTGCCCCTTCTTGCCTGGAAGGACGATAGGGGAGGGCTTACACAGAGTGTATCTGTCACTGTTGTTCCGTGATAACCCATACAATGAGATTATTGGATAACACTGGGAAAGCGTGCCCTTTCTGTTAGGAAGGAGAACGCTGTGGAACCCAGATTCTTCCCCGAAGGAGTTATGTGTAGATATACATATGGACTAACCCGAAGGTTGTACTGAATTTGAAATACTGGGTGACTTAGCCCAAGGGAAAGACACGGGCCTCCGTTTAGGAGCAGGGTGTTGGAGGACTCAACAGGTTTTTCACTCTGGAGCAATAAGGGGAGCACAGTAGGGCACAGAGCCGGGCCTCTCAGTGCTTCTACCCGTTTAGGGTGAGAACATGGGAGGAGACCGGCTCTACACATAGGCTGTAATAATCGCCCAGCCAGCAGCTCTACAGATATCTGTTAGCGAGGCGCCACATGCCAGCACCCAGGAGGATGCAAGAGGATGCTTTCGTGGAGTGAGCATGCAACCTGAGCGGGCAGGGCACGCCTTGTGCTTGGTATGGCATCCACTATCCAATGGGCCATCCTCTGCTTGGAGACAGCCTTTCCCTTCTGCTGGCTTCCGTAACAGACAAAGAGCTGGTCTGAGGTCCTGAGGCTTTGAGTTCTGTACAGTCGCAGAGCGATAGTGGACATTGCACGACCCACAGCCCGGCCGGTCACCTTCGTCGCACGAAGCGTGAGTTCCGTCGCGGCACAAAGTTCCTGGAGAACTTGGGGATCATGACCACCCTCGTGCTGGTTCTTCAGTGCCTTGGCCTGATGGAACTACAACAACGCCATGGCGTGTATGGCAGAGGCGGCTTCCCCACAGGCCTTGTAAGCCTTGCCGGTTAAGTCTGACGAGTGCTTTCAGGCACAGGAAGGGAGACACGGCTCTCCCTGCCAAGTGGAGCACAGCTGCATAGCAACGGCCTGCTCCACTGGAGGGATGCGCGGCAGAGGTGCAGGACCGTAGAGAGTCTTGACCGTAGCTCTAACACAGTCTCATCCCAAGAAGTCATATAACTGCCTTAAACGTCGGTTTATGACGATCCTGGGACGTCATACAACTGACGCTTTACCTTTAACGTCAGTTAGGTGACGGGGTAGGTTTAGGGGTAGGTTTAGGTCTGGGGTAGAGTTAGGATCCGATAACGTCATCTAACCGACGTTTAAGGGTACCCTAAAAAGGCGGATATTGACGTATGGTCAAAAGACGTCCCAAGACGTCAGTTATATGACGTCTTGGGATGAGACTGCGCTGGTAGCTCTGAGATGATCATCCTCCCACAATGGGTACATGACTCATCCACGAACGCTGCCTCAGCATGTTCATTGCCCAGACACGCGATGCAGCGATCCCAGGTAACGACCGCATCCAGAAACACACAGGTAGTGACATCTTTAAAAAGACGTGCTCCAACCGTGTAAGATCCTTAAGGGGACTGCTTTCCTTGGTGCTAAAGCACGCACGGGAACGGTCGCAGTGAACACAGATAGGAAATGTGCGGCCTGTCGTACGCTGTCTCTCTCACCGGCGGTCTTACCAGCCGTAAGAACGGCCTTTCAGTGCTCTTGGCGCACCGTATCAGCTGTGAAAACCATCAGCTCGAGACCATCCACTTTTTCTCCCATTCTGCAAAGCGTTTTTCAAAGCAAAAACGCTTTCTGTGTGAACCAGCCTTAAGAGGCCGAAATGGCCAAATAAGTTGGCTATTTCCATCATGTGTAGACCTTATGCAAATACTGCTGTACCTTAATTCCAGGTAAGATAACCATCTCATGTGAAACTTAATAATAAACAAGATACCACACTGAGCAGAAAACGGAAAAAAAAACAAATAGCATGTCTATATATACTATATAGCCCACAAATAGACATACATTTTCAGAGTAGAAGTAGGCCTAAACTAGGCTAAATGTCTGGTCTGAATAGAACACATGAATATGAGAATAACTATGAGTATGTTCTGTTAACTCTGCTAAACTATAATTACTAAAATTGAAACTAAATATATAAAAACGAAATATAAATGTTGTGGCGAGCAGGACGAGGCCGAGGGCCATCGGAGACCGGCCCTATAATTTACTGATAGCCCCATTAAATAATAAGGATAAACAATATTTAAAAAGTATATAATTAACTAACATCTGACTAATTAAAAATTAACCTAAAAAACATAAAATGCTAAATAGGGGATATCTATAGGCCTATCCAGGGCTGGACTGGGACAAAAAATCGGCCCTGGCAGTTTGGCCCAGACTGTCCCACAACATATGTGACCCGATCTGGCGAAATGAGTCGGAAGTCGCAACGTTCTATTTTAAGATATGGGCCGATTATGTGGGAAAACAATGAAATAATAGTTTTTTTTTTTTTTTTTTTTGCTAATTTCAAAGAACAGACATTCAAAAATAATCTCCCAAAGTTTCGTAGTCCAGATAATTGAGTAAAGGTATTTAAATTACTATTAAAGTGTAAAAAGTTCTCTTACGAGAGGTTCTCTCGTATTGCGTAAGCTAGCTTACGCTGCGGGAAAGATTCATCTTTGCTGAGAGTTTGAAGCCAAAAAATTATTTCATAATTTGTATCCATTGACAACGCAGTTCCTCTGCGGCAGACCTAGAGCAGGCTAGCTAGCAGCTCATTGGTTCGCTCAGAGAGAACTGCTTAAGCCTATGGGAGAGCGGGGCTGAACCCGCTGCCAATGAGAGGCGCCCGCACGCTCATTGCATCATGGCCCGCCAGAATGGGCGTGGCTATGGTGTATATAACAGTCTCTCCCAGGCTTATATGTTGATTCATTTCATCTTCAGCGAGCTACACGCTTCTGCTGTCCTGAGAAAAGCCGTCGCCGTCGAGAAGGCATCACTCTAGCGAGCTCCCGGACCCTGAAGAAGCCGGCCGTCTTCGCCACCTTCAGCCGCCCTGCAAGCTAGCGCCATCCGACGACTGTATCCTTTTTCTCTATATCTAAAAGAGCCGAGCGTCTTTTTAAAGATGTCTCGTTTTTCCTGCGGCTCTTGCCGCGCTCCTCTCGAGGACGGAGACTGCCACGTCATTTGCGCTCTCTGCCTGGGACTCGAGCACGCAGAACTCGCCCTCGCGGATGGAGGATGCGACTTCTGTGAGAGCCTGCCGTTGTCGTCCCTGCGGGCACGACTTCTGACGGCAAAATCCGCTCCCGCGCCGCCTCTCTCTTCGCCGCGTAAAAAGAAACGCCGCGCCCAGAGGCCGCCGGAGCCCCCTGCGGAACCATGCGGGCCGCCGCCGCCGCTTCCCGCTTCCCGCTCTCCCTCCCCGCCCCAGCCGGACATACAGTTGCCGCCGAGTGGCCGCTCTGTCGCTTCCGATGACGCCGCGGAGGAGAAGGATTCCTGTTCACTGCTCGCGTCAGACAGTGAGGAATGGTCATCTCTCGGATCCACGAGAGAGTCGGCGGGGATCCGCGCCGGAATAGAGGAGGAACTAATGCGCCTCCTCTCACAGGCCGTCGAACGCCTCGGTCTCGAGTGGTCTCCTCCACCCGAGCAGGCCCCGAACCGGATGGACGGCAGCTTATTTCATCGGCGCTCGACCCCCGCGTGCAACCGGGCCGCCCCATTCCTGCCTGAACTTCACACAGAGCTGACGAAGTCCTGGAATGCCCCGCTCTCGGCTAGAAACCGCTCCGATATATCCGCCTCGCTGCGCTCGGTAGACGGAGCCGCCGAAAAAGGTTATTCAGCCATGCCGCCCGTTGAGGACTTGGTCGCCGCACACCTCTGCCCGCCCTCTGCTAGATGGCGCTCTTCCCCCACGCTTCCTTCGAAAGCTTGCAGAGCGACCTCAAGCTTTCATGCTCGCGCCTATGCCGCCGCCGGTCAGGCCGCCGCAGCGCTGCATTCTATGTCTGTCCTCCAAGTGTTACAGAGCGATATTCTCCGTGAGTGGGCCGAGAGCGGTAGAAACCCCTCCTCCGCTGTCACGGATCTGAGAAGTGCTCTGGACCTCGCCCTTCGCGCCACTAAAGCCGCCGCACAAGCTCTGGGGAGATGCATGGCCAGCCTTTGTGTATCCGAGAGACACTTATGGCTCACGCTCGCCGACATGGGAGATTCTGAGCGCGCCGCGTTTCTTAACGCGCCCCTCTCCCCGACGGGTCTTTTTGGATCTGCTGTCACGGGAATCGTCGATCGCTTTTCCGAGGTCCAGAAAGCCACTCAGGCCATGAATTTGTTTCTGCCCCGCCGCGCTAGCTCTTCCGCAGGCCGCTCTCGCGAGCCTCCTGCCAGAGCTCCACCACAGCGCCCTCCTCCGCAGACTCAAACAGCCCAGCGCAGACAGGGCGGCCGCCTTTGCTCTCGCTCTGACAGCCGCCGCAGACCGCCGCCCCCACGGGGCCCGCGACCCAAGATCACGCTGAAGCCTGATCATCAGAAGTCTGCCTAGCAAAGTTGAGAAAACGACGGCGCTCTCCCGCTGCAGCCGGACCGCCGTCAAAGCTTCGCCCTCTGCCAGTCCCCGTTGTTTCGCCGACTGCTGTAGTGTTTATCGCCACAAACAAGCCGGTGTCCCAGCCCGCTTGCGAGCGACAAAAAGCCGTTTTTACGGCTACCCAGAGAAATCTCAAAAAGAGAAAATATGCCAGTTGTGTAGAAAATGTGCCCACAATCATGTGTTCACCCATACACACAAGCATAACATATCCCGTGTCTCTCTCAGAGCCCCATCACATGAAACGGGCACAGCCCGCTCTAATATCAGAGAACATAAACACGCCCACGAGCTCATGCGCGTGTCCCCTCTCTGCTCGCTCTGTTTCACGGCCCATAGACTCCTCTCTGAGTGCAAGTCCCGTTGCCACACACATTCAAAGCGCGCCCACACACTGTGTCCAGCCCGCTATGTGCAGCAATCAGGGCGATATAGCCATTCGGCCACTAGCCGCATGCTCCAAAGCGTGGGAAGCCATTCCAGGCATTTCCCCGTGGGTGCTAAGCATTATAAAGAACGGCTATCTGCTACAGTTTCGCCGCCGCCCGCCTTGTGCGCGCGCTCGGCTCGAATCTACTGTCAGCCCGCTGGCCGCCGACACGCTCCGCTCAGAAATCGCGACGCTGTTGCAAAAGGGCGCCATAGAGAGAGTCCCGCCATCTATGACCGAGTCGGGGTTTTACGGCCGTTATTTTCTGGTTCCCAAGAAAGACGGCGGCCTCAGACCGATTTTAGATCTCAGGTTTTTGAACAAAGTGCTCATGAAGAGACCGTTCAAGATGCTCACTACCAGGAAACTCCTTGCGCAGGTGCGCCAGGGGGACAGGTTCATCTCTCTAGACCTGAAAGACGCCTATTTTCAGATCCAGATAAATCCCCGTCACAGGCCATTCTTACGTTTCGCCTTCGAGGGTCATGTTTATCAATACGCCGTTCTCCCGTTCGGCTTATCCCTGGCGCCCCGTACATTCACGAAGTGCATGGATACGGCGCTCGCCCCCCTGCGGAGCCAGGGGCTGCGCATATTGAATTATCTGGACGACTGGCTAATTTTTGGCCCAATCACAGACGGAGCTTCTGTCGCACCGCGCAGTTCTCCTCGACCATCTGAAAACGCTGGGCCTCTCTGTCAACTGGACAAAGAGCTCCCTTCAACCCAGTCAATCGATTTCCTTTCTAGGAATAGATTTGAACTCGGTCACGATGACGGCTCGCCTGTCCACACAGCGCGCGCGCAGTGTTCAGCGACTAGCCGCCTCGTTTCAGATGGGCACCCGCACACCTCTGAAAACTTTTCAGAGGATACTGGGTTACATGGCCTCAGCCTCCGCTGTGCTTCAGCTGGGCCTTCTGCACATGCGCCCGCTTCAGCTTTGGTTAAACAGCCGTGTACCCCACCGCGCGTGGAACACGGGCCGCCAGCTGATCAGGGTTACGCAGACATGTCTCACGGCGCTGCAGCCATGGACAGTGGCAGAATGGTTTCGACAGGGCGTCACGATGGGGACCTTTTCCCGCCGAAAAGTTATCTCGACAGATGCATCCAACACGGGTTGGGGTGCAGTCTGCGAGGGCTCACCGGCCTTCGGCCATTGGTCGACACAGGAAAGCCCCTTACACATAAACTGTCTGGAAATGCTTGCGGTCGAGAACGCGCTCTCGCGCTTCCTCCCGCTCATTCGGGGACACCACGTCCTGATCCGTTCGGACAACATGGCTGTGGTCTCCTATCTCAACCGTCAGGGCGGTGTCAGATCCAGGAATCTCTTCCTACTGACACACCGCATTCTAGTTTGGTCTCAGAGCCGCCTGCTCTCGCTCAGAGCGACGCATGTGCCGAGCCATCTGAACGACGGTCCAGACATACTGTCCAGGAACCTCATCTCCACAGGAGAATGGTCCCTGAACACACAAACGGTCCAAATACTGTGGCGGCTATTCGGCAGAGCAGAAGTGGACCTCTTCGCGTCAGAAGAGAACGCTCACTGCCCAATATTTTTTTCAAGGAGCGAGGACGCGCTAGCCCAGGAATGGCCTCGCCGCCCGCTCTATGCATTCCCTCCGATCGCTCTGCTACCGCAGGTAATTCAGAGGATCAGGGACACACGCCACTCTGTGCTCCTCATAGCCCCGCGTTGGGAGAGTCAGAATTGGGTTCCGGAGCTCACTCAGCTGTCACAGACAGCCCCGTGGCCCATCCCAGTCAGAGCAGATCTCCTCTCTCAAGCTCACGGCACGATCTGGCACCCCCATCCACGGCGCTGGGCGCTACATGCATGGGTGATCAACGACTATTCGTCGATTTGCCAGAGGGAGTAAGAAACACTATCATACAGGCTAGAGCACCTTTCACGAGAAGGCTCTATGCGTCTAAATGGTCTGTGTTCTCAAAATGGTGCACCGACATGGTGCTCGAGTCTGTGGACCTAAAATACCTCTCGCTCAAAACCGTTTTTCTGACGGCTCTGTCCTCAGTAAAACGCGTGGGGGATCTTCACGCGCTCTCATCCAGCGCCGCGTGTCTTGAGTTTGGACCGAATGATTCTGTTGTCATTCTCAAACCTAGGCATGGCTATGTCCCGAAGGCGATTGGTACCCCGTTCAGGGCTCAGATTATTTCCCTATCGGCTCTGCCTTCATCCGATAGTGAGCGCGACGCCAATCTCCTCTGCCCGGTGCGGGCTCTGAGATTGTACACTACGCGCGCTGCCGCGTTCAGACGCGCTGAGCAGCTTTTCGTGTCGTTTGGGGGGCGCACCAAAGGTCTGGCCGCCTCTAAACAGACACTGTCTAGATGGATAGTGGACGCTATCGCCTCTGCTTACGCATCTAAATGCCTGCCCTGCCCTCTGGGCATCAGGGCGCACTCCACTAGAGGCATGGCCTCATCGTGGGCATGGTCCTGTGGAATTTCCATTCATGACATTTGTGTGGCCGCGGGATGGGCCTCCCCGTCCACTTTTGTCAGATTTTACAACTTGGAAGTTCCCGCCTTGCAGGCAAAATTACTAGCTGTCTAACGATCAGCTCCCTAAGAAGCTGCATTACTGGGAGTCCCTCACACAACCGGTTCGCCCCTTGTGCTCTCCTTAGATGCTTATGTATACACTTCATGTGCCCGCTCTGCCGGCCTCATATTACATTCACTCCACGTTAAAAATCCCCCGGTATCACCCTGGGATTCATGAGTGGATTCATAGCGCGCACGGCGTTGACCAGGTGTTCCCGCAGCGTAAGCTAGCTTACGCAATACGAGAGAACCTCTCGTAAGAGAACGAATCGGTTACCTAACGTAACCTCGGTTCTCTCTAGAAGAGGGAACGAGTATTGCGTTCCCGGCCGTGCTTGCGCTACTAGCGTTTCGCTTCACGCTGAAATAAATTAACATATAAGCCTGGGAGAGACTGTTATATACACCATAGCCACGCCCATTCTGGCGGGCCATGATGCAATGAGCGCGCGGGCGCCTCTCATTGGCAGCGGGTTCAGCCCCGCTCTCCCATAGGCTTAAGCAGTTCTCTCTGAGCGAACCAATGAGCTGCTAGCTAGCCTGCTCTAGGTCTGCCGCAGAGGAACTGCGTTGTCAATGGATACAAATTATGAAATAATTTTTTGGCTTCAAACTCTCAGCAAAGATGAATCTTTCCCGCAGCGTAAGCTAGCTTACGCAATACTCGTTCCCTCTTCTAGAGAGAACCGAGGTTACGTTAGGTAACCGATTCGTTTTACTAAATTCGCTGGAAATGAACATTGCTTTTCTCAACTCCTCGCGTCACCTCTGAGGATTTCCCGGGTATCCCCTGAAACGTCACTATCTCTGCTCTTTAAATGGTGTTACACATTGTATAGAGCCAATAAAAAAGCTTAGAAATCTACACAAATGCTGATCATTTGTCGATGGGAAGCCGTTTCGACTGACCGGCACGCGATTGGCCCAGCCACCCTCCTGTCAGACTCGCAGCGAGCGCTCTGTGTAATAAACAAGCTAGCAGATCTCCTCAGAAAGATTAAATATTATTAATTTGAGAAATGTCGCTGTCAAAAGCGAGCAAAGTTGCCAAAGCGTCATCAAGCCCCCTGGCCATTGCACACTGAGTCTGCGTTTTTTTCGTATGCGTTTTTTCGTATTGATTCGGTGGCTCCGAATTGTCAAAACACCATTCAAACTGCTTGCTACGGATGCGAAAAACTTACGATTGTTTTTATATAACGGATGAAAGTTTCGTAGTGTGCACGCGTGATTGACATAACGTGATTGACACAAATGTGAATGAGTGTAGCTATTTATCTGCAAGCAGAATCCATTACAATGTGTTTGATTAACCCAATATTTAACTGTTGGTATCTCCGTTATGAATTTGTTACGCTGTTATTGTCAACTAGCCTACACTAAGATATGATTGCATTATAGACTAGCATTATTTGATCTCCGTTTCCTTGTCTCTCTGCCTCTCACTTTCTCTCTCTCTCTCACACACACACACACACACACACACACACACACACACACACCCTCTCTAAAGCAAAAATGTAGCACCTCTGTTCAATCTTTCTGATTTTAGTACATTTTTGTAAAAGGTAGGCCTACTGTTAAATTATTTATTCAAATAAAAACTTTTAAAATAATTTGAGCTTCAGCCTGGTTTAATAGCATTTATATATTAATGTCTTTGGTCAAATAAGCTGTAAAATAAATAGTTTATCCCTTTAAATGTAATGGATTTTGAAAGATATCAACAAAAAACGGGCAAAAAACTTTAAAAGCGATTTTCTCAGGTTTTCAATTGGAAAAAGAGGGCAGACGACCATAATTCAAATGTGTATATCTTTACAACCATTAAAGGTATGACTTTGACTAGGATATCAATTGAAAGCTTGGTCTCCTCTTTCCATTAATACCAAAATCTCAATTTTTAAATTTGGGTCACTGTGACTCATTTTGCTGGATCAGGTCACATATGATCATAAACGCCACCCATCTTTGCACACCCTTGAATATGTATACCAACTCCTATTTCTTAAAACCACTAATGCCATGTAATGAGTGAGTAGGAACGAGTGAGAGTTAACAGATGAAATAAGTACAAAATGTACACTTATTAATACAACAACACAGTGATGAATCCCAAAAACAAGCTATAAGCTGCATTGGCATAGCAATACCAATACCAATATTTCCCACAGGATTTTTGGTAAATCTGTGGTGGGTGGACCACGGGCCTTCTAGGGGGAGAGAATAAGAAAGTAAGAAGAGATAATACTTCCCGTAAGGAAATATTGTGCATTTTAA
This sequence comes from Rhinichthys klamathensis goyatoka, assembly GCF_029890125.1. Taxonomy (NCBI): domain Eukaryota; kingdom Metazoa; phylum Chordata; class Actinopteri; order Cypriniformes; family Leuciscidae; genus Rhinichthys; species Rhinichthys klamathensis. Next base: position 791,694 of record NW_026606669.1, on the reverse strand, counting down.
TGTTAAATTCATCAATCTGGTGCACTTTGAGAGTTCAAAATTGAAAGCTCCAACCCATATTCAGTGTGCAAATTAAACAAAGAAAAATTCAAACCTATTTACAGTGTCTGTCTACATTGCACTACTACATAATAATAGTTAAAATATTAATCCCATGACAGTAATAGCCATATATTGTAAAACAAATGCACTGAAAAATAAAGGAAACTTCCATAATTAGTTTTGTACTAATTTCTATACTTGAAAGAGATAAGCACATGATCTTTTATTTTGACGGAAACTGCATCAAGCTTTTATTTTGGCGGAAAACATGGTTTACAAACGCGTACTCATTAACGGTGCTCTAAGCGATGTTGGGTGTCGTCACTTCTTGTTGACGTTCGAAGTATTGTCAAACAAAAGGAGTTAGCTAGACCCTCCCTCCTACTCATCCCGTCCCCACCCCCGTAATGATACTTCATTCAAGGTGAAATGTCCCCAAGTTAGATAAATGCTTTCATATAATGCAGAACAGAATGCAGAAAAAAAGAAACATTACTAGAAAAACATGATAAAACGTTTCGCCACCTGAGGTTAAAACTTTAGCTCCCATACATAATAGAGAGATAACGTTAGCTTCGCGTTTCCCAGTGAGCATAAACAACAGCTCGTCGTTAACAAATTTAGTCAAAGTTGTCAATAGGCTATAAATGAACATTCAAATTCATAAACAGTTGGTGAAAACAATCACTGTCACCCTACTGTGAGTTTGCTTGATCATGTACAATAGAGATCGATAGCTATAGCTGCTAAACCTATATGTTGAATTCACCAAAGTTAGCTAGCGGATTGTGAGGCAACACATTCTCATCCCAAGGCGTCATCTAACTGAGTATGGGGTATGGGGTGGGGTTAGGGTTAGACCACTAGGAGGCGCGTCTCATATTGACGCTTAAAGTGTGTATGTCAGGTTTAATTTGTAATAAGGATTAACACAAAATAGTTAGGGGAAATTTACGTTTGACAAGTTGTTGTATTGATTTGTATGATTTTCGATACCTAAAGGCAGAATATAAGATGAAAAAGTTTGTTATTTTCAGTACTCACTTAAAACTGCTTCTCCGCCCAAACGGATCGCTTGACGTCATAAGAGGGAGACGTCTCTCCAGAGCGCTGAGAAAGTGAGTTTGTGAGCTGTGTTAATAATTGTACGAGTGATAGAATTAGTGATAAGGACATTTATTTATTTAGTTAGCTATTTAAGTTAGGTAGTTAGGTATACGCAGGCGTATTTTCACGATGGTGAATTACTGCGTTTGTGCTGGGTGCTAAAACACAGTTAAAACCGGTCACAGAGTCCACTTTTCCCAAAAAGCAGGTCTGTGTTCCGTGCCTGGGTCAACTTTGTTCGGACCAAACGCGCTGACTTCAGTGCTGCTTCGGTATCCGAGACTTCGGTCATTTGCAGCGCACATTTCTTCCAGTTTTTATGTTTTCACTGTTCGATCGCGCCCGCGTGTCTCTCTCTCTCTCTCTCTCTACTTCAGTGCTGCTTTACACACACACACCAACACCAACATATTCCAGCATTGCAATCTTGACATTGAAGCCTGTTCATTATAGCCACGGAGCTTCAGAGCTAAGGCGGAGCTACAGATTATGTGTCCCTAAATAACCCGCGTATCTAACAGTAGTTCCGCATTAATTAATTTGCACGTGAGTTTTATTTATTTTTATACTCGTGTCGTGTATTCATGCACTGAACCGTGACGCCCGTTACGTTTTGGTTCAATACGAATACATGTACCGTTCCACCTCTAAGTTATGCCTATATACACCTGCCCAACTCTCCACTGGTTATCTTCACACCAGATATTTATGTTTCTTCGATAGGAATTATTAAAATTTCTGTTTGCCTCCTCATCTCTACGCCTGGGAGGCTCAAAAGTGTATGGCTGTGGGGGGATTTTGAGGGGGATTTGAGGGGGATTTTGGATCTGCTCAGACTCAAAACTCCCCATACTTGAATAGAATGTTTGTGGCACGACTCCCCCTTCTGACGTCACAGCTCAGCTGTGTTTTAAAAATATAATCTTGACAGAAATGGCTATAAAGCTTACTGTAGGGTAATTACAGTAATAATTTTAATGATAATTACATTTTCACTCAGACATCTAACCCTTATTTAATATATCTAAAAAAAAAACATAGACACAGACACTTTAAGGGGTACCATGTGCGTCGGCATGTTGACGCATGGTCAAAAGCGTCAGTTAGATGACGCCTTGGGATGAGAACGGGCTGTGTGAGGAGATGTTTGCTGTATGTGACAAAAAAAATGTTTGGCCTAAAAAAACGTGTGACGATAAATTTTTGTCAACTATGCAGATGTGGAAATAATGCGTAACTGGGTAATGGGTTCCTACATTCATGACATAGCCTAAGTTTTTTATCGCAGTCTCTACACTTTCTCATCTCTCTCCTAATCCTCCTCACTATCCTCATCAGCCACGGGAGCTGATGAAGGTCCTGCTGCTGTAGAAAACGTCTCGGGTTATGACTATAACCCTTGTTCCCTGAGAAGGGAACGAGACACTGCGTCGTAAGATCAACACTTTGGGGACGCTCCCTAAGCATGCGCCTCTGAAGTAAGAATGAAACTAATCCAATCCTGATTGGTGTTGCGTCGTGACGTAACATGTGACGGCATAACCGGATGCATAAAAGTGACGCCGACACATACACATATCAGCTCCGCGATGAAGCAAGACGCTCTCAGGCCTCGAGGGGCATGGCAGGACGATGCAGTATCTCGTTCCCTTCTCAGGGAACAAGGGTTATAGTCATAACCCGAGACGTTCCCTTTCGAGGGAACTCGAACTGCGTCGTAAGATCGACACTTTGGGGAACGAATGCCCACTAGGCCACGCACCGAAGACAGGCCTGCCCCGGAGTGAAACTGATTCAGGCACTCAGCTAGGACGAGAGCACATGTGCGCCAGGCGTACTACGGAGGTGCAGACTATAGAACCTAACAAAAGTGTGTGGGGTAGCCCAACCGGCTGCCTCACAGATCTCCTTGATGGGAACTCCCGAAAGGAGGGCCCTAGAGGACGCCATGCCTCTAGTAGACTGTGCCCTAACGGCCAAAGGTGAAGGCAAATTGTGCACCTTGTAGGCCGGGAGCCCTTAATAGGTGATCCAAAACACACTACAGTAGGTCCGACCTCCTCCAAGAAGAGGACCTCTCAAGGTAATACTCGGAACTCTGACTGGCAGAGCAAGGAACCTCTCCTTTTCTGCTGACACATGAGGTGGAGGATGAAATACTTGCAGGACCATGGACCCAGCCATGATAAATTGCACTTAAGGCACATAGCTGGGTCTCAGATGCAGGATGGCCTTAACTCCGCGCGGGGGCACACCCCAAGCAAGCTGGCGATAATGCCAGGGCTTGGAGATCTCCCAGTCTCTTTAAAGAAATAGCTAAGAGAAAGGCTATCTTGAACGTGAGGTCCTAGGCGAAGCCGACTAGAGGTATTCGAAGGGAGCCAGGGATAGCCCTTCGAGAACCACCACCAGGTCCCAGGAAGGAACCCTGGACCTGACTGTCGGTCTCATCCTCCAATACCATGGAGAAAGAAATAGTATGACCAGTTGGTGCCTCCCCAAAGGCCCAACATTTAGTGGTGCATGGAACGCCGCAATGGCAGCCACGTACACCCTACGTGTGGATGGGGAGAGATTCGCAGAGAAACGATCTTGAAGAAACTCCAGAACTGAAGCCATTGGGCAGTTAACTGGGCCTAACTCAAGTTCTCTACACCAAGTAGAAAAATATTCCACTTGAGGCCATATAATCTCCTAGTAGACGGAGCCCTAGAGATAAGTATGGTTTTGACCACCCCAGATGATAGACCAGCATCTAGGTACTGAGCCCCCTCAGAGGCCAGACCCACAATTTCCACAGCTCTGGATGAGGATGGAATATAGTGCCCTCTGCCTGAGACAACAGACCCCTCCTCAGAGGAATCTGCCATGGCGGAGCTATCAGGAGTGAAATTAAGTCTGAAAACCATACTCGGGCTGGCCAAAACAGAACTATCAGAAGAAGACTGATGCCCTCCTGACGGACCCTCTCCAGGACTCCCGGGAGCAGAGCGATCGGGGGAAAAAGCGTACAGCCCTCAGAGGTCCTACACTACCATTAGGACCTCTTTCTCGAAGCCTTCTTCGCCTGAAGGACGGCCCTCAGGTCACCCTTCTGGCTGGAGGACTTCGGTTGAGAGTGCTTCCTCTGCCAAACTCCCGCAGGAGGGGCTCTAGAGGCAACACTCTCTTTTTTTTTTTTTTTGCTTCCTGAAACCTGTCAACGACTGTAGTGACAGCATTGGAAAACAGGCCAGAAGGAGATAGCGGAGCGGCCAACAGGAAATATTTGCCTCACTTAGATCTTTAAGAAGATCGGCCTGGTACGCCTGCAAAATCGTCATAGAGTGCAGGCACGCACCAGCCTCACCTTTTCTTTTCTAAATATTTTACCAAAGGAACCAGGCTCTCGAGCTTGGCTTCGGGTATTAATCGGGATTTGTTCTCGACCCCCTGAAGCGGGTTTCCGGCAGGGCTGGACTGAAAACGATTCTCGATTGGCGAACGCGAATGCTGCCTGGCCGCAAGCCTGTGGGGCGGACAGTGCAGCCTGCATTCGCTGGAAACCGATGTGTCTCGAAACGTTTTTAACGGTGGAAGAGCAACATCGATTTCCTGCACCATATAAGCCCAGCCAACCAGTGCAGAGGTGTCCCTGCATGGTTTGTTGGGCAGCGCCGGGGCTTAAAGTGAAGATGCCGGATCAGGAGAAAGATAGCTCGCTAAAGGTTCCTCCATCTGCGGCATCTTGCCATAACCCGACTCTCTCGCACCCACCACATTCGAATAAACATATAATGAATGTGGTGAGATACGTAAAGAGTGGGGTTTTTCCCAGGATCTACACATAAATATATTTTATAAAGATCTGGGAAAAACAGTAAGCCCCGGCTCTGAGGTTGTGAACGGTGCTGCAGGAATCTCTCGTCTAGTTCATTTTGACGGGGATCATCCTGCTTATTTTGTGGCCAGCTGATATATTTTATATATATATATATATGTGGTGATGCGATCAATCCTTATAGTGATTAGGGGCGGATACGGCACGTTCAAGGGACATAAAAGGAGATGAGGTTGACATCATTAAGCGTGTCTTTCTGGGTCCTGGGAGTGACATCATTTTTTGTGCGCCGTGTTTATGTCCAGGAGTGTGTGGCTGAGGAGTACTTTAGACCCGTCGAACTAGTATTTATTAATGTGAGGCCATAATTGGCATGCCATCAAGTGCACTGGGCGGGGCGAGTTACCATACGCAGTGACACGGGGGCCAGGAGGTGTTGCAGCAGGCTTTGTGGGCGCTGTTAGGCTTTATGCGACCCATTTGATGGTCCTGTGAGGATTACCTGCATCCGGTAGTCATTCGAACTGGAGCGCTTCCGAACTGAGTTGTATTCTCCTCTGCAAGCTGTCTTCGACCATTCCTCTGCCTTTTATTGGAACGAGGCATCGACCGTCGATCTGTACCTTTCACTCTAACTACCTGACGATCTCATTTCAGCGAACGAAGGTCTCCTTGACGACCGTAACGACGCATTTGTTGCCGATCTGTACTGTATATTTATTCGAACTGTTGGACGATCTCATTCCAGCGAACGAGGCTCTCTTTGACGACCATAACGACGCATTTGTTGCTGATCTGTACTGTATATTTATTCTAACTGTTTGACAATCTCATTCCAGCGCACGAGGGTCTCCTTGACGACCGTGACGACGCATTTGTTGCCAATCTGTACTGTATATTTATTCTAATTGTTTGATTGTCTCATTTTTAGCGAACGAGGGTCTCCTTGACGACCGGATCGATAGTGCGTTCACAGCCTTTGGTGACGCTTCTAAATTTAGTCTTTAATAGAATTGACATTCAGACCTGAGTACAGTGGCGAGAAGCTATAGTAGTTTTGTCGCTACTACTGTGTTTCATTGTGAATATTATGTCACTGTGGATGTTGCTTGTAAATGTGTTTTGAGTATTGTGTTGTGCTGACAAGAGTTCACCAGTGTCAGCCAGTGAATATTGTGACAAACTGATTCCTTCTGGCAACATGTGATGAGTGTTTAATTGACAGACCATTACGTGGAATGTGTATTTGTTTGGTTGGATCTCATACTGCTTTCTCTTCTACTCAGAATTGGGATTCCAGTATTAGCCAGAGTCCTCTGTGTGTGGTGGTGGTTCGGCTATCGGTCTGCAGTGTTCACAGCGGGTGATTTGGTGTTGTGTGGTGAGAGCACTAGTAGTTGCTGTGTTTATTGGACAGGCAAGATGAATCCCCCAGTTCTGAAGTGGTAGTGTGTGTGTGTGTGTGTGTGTGTGTGTGTGTGTGTGTGTGTGTGAGTGTCTGTCTGTGTAACGTGTTTTATGATTGATGCGTTCCTTTTACTGTTTGCATATTAAAAGATACCAGTTGCATTTTATTGTATGTATTGAAGAATAAAATCTGTGAAGCGATTATCCTTGTCTGATACCTGACTCAGCCACTACGAATCTGTGTCTTTGCAAATTATCTGTGGGTCCCCGGCCAATTTCCGGGGTGGCGTAGTCGGTTTAGTGCCATAACTGGCCTTGTAGTAAACTCCTGATCTCAAGCTGCCACATATATATATTTATTTATTTATTTAGTCTGGCCACAGCACGCATCACAACCTCCACGAGCTCACATAAGCAGAAACATAAGCCGGCGAGTGTGACTCATGTTGCTCGTTCCCGATGCTGTAGCACATCTACTTCCTTATAAACAGATAGCTCGAGCACTGGGCACTGGGCACTCGTCACGGGCAGAAGAAGCCGCATCGCGGGCTTCTGCGTCGTGAACGAGTGTCATAGAATCTGCGGTTGATGAACGAAAAGGTGCCTCAGCAGTCTCGTTCTCATCCGCGAGATCCTTCTGCGATCTCCACGATCTAAGCCGTCGCTCCGCCTCAACGGACGCGGGACCCGAATCGCGGGGATCGCGAGCCTGGCCATCATCAGGAAATAATATAACCAAGCGGGAGCGCAGCACTCTAATAGGAAGTGCTTCACAGTGTTCACAGGCAGCCCTCTCGAGAGGGCTAAACAATACACACACACACAGCTGATGCGTGTCCCCACCCGTGGCACATATATATATATATATATATATATATATATATATATATATATATATATATATATATATATAATCTTGGGCAGGGGTGCACACACTCAGTGTATTGTTCACTCGCCATAATATAGAGCTTTGCACAGACAAACAACACCAAATAAGACAGACAGTTTCACAGAGAGCGCTTGCTGAAGAGCGAAAGCTGATATGTGTATGTGTCAGCGTCACTTTTATGCATCCGGTTATGCCGTCACATGTTACGTCACGACGCAACACCAATCAGGATTGGATTAGTTTCATTCTTACTTCAGAGGCGCACGCTTAGGGAGCGTCCCCAAAGTGTCGATCTTACGACGCAGTTCGAGTTCCCTCGAAAGGGAACACATATTTTGACATAGCTACAGCGTCTGCTTGAAGGGACTTATCTATTTTTCACGCTATTTCTCTGCACATTCCTTGCGTTTCATCTCAATCTCTCAGACTATTTTGACCATAGACTGAAAATTACAGTTATATTTGTTTTTCTTTCACTAAAATAATTTAGTATTTGACCAACCAATTATTTATTTAAATACACTTAATATATTTGTAAAATTTCCATCAAAATTTTTGAGAATGGATTATTAAACTGATCTGTTTCAAGAACCACAAATATTACTTCATTCAAATCAATATTATTAATATTTTACATGCATAAGAAATTGAGTCAGTTTAATAAAAAAAAAAAACAATGCACCCCTCCCGGTTGAGTGTGCACGGGGTGTTTGAAATCTCTTCAGTCTCCAGAACACCGTACTTCTCTCTCTTCTCAGAGTCGCAGAATTGGTGCATTTCCTTTGTGAAATTCAGGTTTGTGTATGTTTTATTTTATCTATATAATCTTTACTGTGCTTTAAATAATTTTATTTAATGCAAAGAAACATACAGAGACGCAATGTGACCTAAGTTAAACAAGTGTCGCGCCGGTCTTTTCGTGTGATTGTTACGCCTTGCATAAAAAACACGACTATATTCCTAAAGATAATGAATATAACTAATTTGGATGATAAAATGTTCTCAGAACTGTGGACTGTTTGTTTATTGGCAGGTTTTGGAGTCGCGTCGCAGCATCTTTCTGCTATGTGAAACGCAGGACGGCGGTCTATAAAGTTAGAAGTTTACCCACAGAGCGCGAGCCCATCTCCGGCACGAGAACCAGCGCTGATACGGTGGATATTGGATAACAGACCGGTTGATTACACTTGAATTACTTGAATGTTTAAATGTTTAATTTGTACATCTAAAATGTTTGTTACATGAGTTTACATGTTCATTTAAATGAGTTCACAATGTCATTGCTTTCAACTGCTCTTTCAAATCCTGTAGGAAAAGCTCAGTGATATTTTGACAGTACATCCTTGAACCAGCTTCTGCACTGTACAATTTCCAAATTTGCCAACTGTATATAGTGATGTTGGTCATCAAAACATGAAATCTGTATGAAACACATAAACAATTGACACACAATGTGTATAAATCCTATATGACTTTAATTTGACTAGCATATGATTCAATATAAGAACTTTAAATTATTTGTATATCAGTTATTTTCTACTACTAATACCATACACCATTGCATACTTTTGTCATGCAAAACTCACATAAGACTTTTTGCAGTATTCATATAACAAAAAAATCCCCTACAAGTTGTATGTGTGCTATTTAGTATGAAAGTGGCCATAATCGGTCTGATTTTGTATAGGACATGTATTGGCCACATGAAACACATAAGGTAATTCTGGACGATTTAAGTAAGGAAGATCGTTGCTGTATATTATGAACCATGCAGGTTTTTTTCATATGGGAGAAGGACGAGAGAGGCCAGGCCTGGACTATTTTATTTAATGTTTTGTTTTATTTTATTATGTGTGGCGGCAGTCGACCGTGAGGGACTGCTGTCTTTACTTTAGTTTTTGTATTTGTTTAATTATTTATTATTAAAATTGTTGAACGTTCGCCGGTTCCCGCCTCCTTCTTCCCATAAAATCGAACATTGTTACAAATGTGTTCACAAAATGAAAACTAAACTAAAACTAACAAACCATTAATGAAACTAACTAAAACTAAATTTATAGGAAATTTGAAAATAATATTCAAATAAAAACTAATTTAAAAATGCAAAACTATAATAACATTGCCTCTATATCTCCATAATATGAAGCACAGCTCACACTTGAACACAAGTAAAATCTGCGTGGGAAACCTTTTTGCCCTCAAGCGAAACTCGCCTGAAATCGGCTTGATTCCTATTGAAATTACTGGATTTTGCCTGTTTATAATTGCACGGAAAAGAGTCTCCTTTTGTGTTCCATCCCAGGTGAAAAAGACGTACTGTTAAATGTATTAAAAATGCATTATAGTATTGTATTGTACTAAAAACATTCTCAAGTACATTTTTAATACATTTAATAGTACGTCATTTGGGATGTAACAAGAAATAAAGTCATATACTGTAGGTTTGAAATTATATGAATGTGAGGAAATTAAGTATTTTAATTATGGGCCAATTAGCCTTTTGTGGATGACAGACAGTCCTTACTCATTAAAAAGTCAAGCAGTGCATGATGTTATGCACCCCAGAAAAAAATAATGTAGTAAATGTAGTAGAAAGGCATCTTATTAATAGATGGCATCTCTTCACTTCTTTGTTCCAATTCCCTTCTTTCTTTATTCAATGTGGCAAGTCCATTACATGATTTTTTCACACAATTATGCATTGTCACTGAACAAATGTTTGGTTTCTCGTTGCTCTTGAACGGTGGGAAAAACAGCTCCTACAACTTTGTTGTAAAACTCCAAAAAGTGTGATTCATCCACAGTATATCTGTAGAGGAGTACTGATGCTGTGAGGAAAGAGAGGAAGAGAGACAGAGAGGATGAGATCAAGGTCATCTCTGTCTAAAACGAATGAATCATGCATGTCCAGGCAACAGCAGGATGACTGCAGTACCTGACGTTCACATCCTGATGAAACCGAAGAAATGAGACGGGTGACATTTCATTGGTCATGGCATTGGCACATCTTCTGATGAAATTAAAAAAGAAGCGCTACTTAAACAAGGGGGAAGTTTCAGTGCAATTAACCTTTGAATTACACAAACCATATATCAGTTAACCATTTATGGCAGCATGTTAAATTCAAAACGTCTCGGTTACATATATAACCCTAGTTCCCTGAAGAGGTAACGAGACGCTGCGTCGAAACACTGCGGGAACGCCCCTGCGTGATTGTGTCATGAAGCACGTATGGAATCAGTCCAACGGCGAGACGGAACGCCATAGGCGTGTGACGTCATCGACCAGGAAACTATACCCTGAATCACAACAGCGCTAGCTTCTGATAGGCTGAAGCAATTTGATCACGGCATGCTGGGAGTATGGCAGGGCGACGCAGCGTCTCGTTCCCTCTTCAGGGAACTAGGGTTACATATGTAACCGAAATGCTGCGGGAACGCTAATACCCACGTCGCCATAAGAGCAAATGTCCGTCCGTGTGAAGTCAGAGCGCACATTCGGACGAAAGCACCTGAGCCCCTGGAGTGGAGCTGAAGTCAAGATTGTAGAACCTCATGAATGTGTGCGGTGAGGACACAAACATCACAAACATCATGTAGGGAAACTCCTGACAATAAAGCTTTAGAAGCAGCCATACTCCTAGTCGAGTGAGCTCGTACAGCCAAAGGTGAAGGTTGACCAGCCGACTCGTAAGCAAGTGAGATAGCCTCAACCACCCACTTGCTCATCCTCTGCTTAGACCCCTTCCTGGGTGACCCAAAACAAATGAACAGTTGTTAAGATTTCCTCCACAGGGTAGCTCTTTGGACATAAGTATCTACGCCCCTAACCGGGCAGAGCAGATTCAGTTTCTCTTGGTCTGACGTCAAAAAAAGGAGGAGGACAGAAAGCCTTTAGTACTATTGGTCTAACAATATTAGTAGGGACCTTAGGAATTTAGCCTGGCCTAGGATGAAGAAAGGCCTTAACCAGGCTAGGCAAGAATTCCAGGCACGAGGGAGAAAACAAGAGTGCTTGAATGTCTCCAATTCTTTTGAGAGACAAAATCGCAAGAAGAAATATCGTTTTTAAAGTAATTTATTTCTCAGAAACTTCTTCAATGGGCTTAAACGGAGCTAGGGAGAGGCCTTCTAATACAACAGCCAAATCCCATGTCGGCACCCTCGTGCGGACTGCTGGCCTCAGCCTCAAAGTTGCCACGAAGGAAACGTGTTATTAATGGGTGTCTCCCCAGAGAAACTCCACTCAAAGGGACGTGGTAAGCAGCTAGTGCCGCCACGTACACCTTCAGTGTGGAGGGGGATAACCCTGCAGAGAAGCGCTCCTGCAGGAATTCCAGCATTGCACCCACCATGCAGTTAACCGGGTCCAACAGTTGCTCTCCATACCAGGAAGTGAATAATTTCCACTTCAAGGCATATAACTTCCTTGTGGACGGAGCTCTGGAGTGGAGGATGGTCTCCACAACCTCGGTTGAGAGACCTGAACTTATGAGCTGGGCCTACTCAGAGGCCAAGTCCACAGTTTCCACATTTCTGGGTGGGGGTGAAGGATCATCTCACTCACTTGAGAGAGTAGGTCCCTCCTGATCGGAATCTCCAGAGAAGAGCCATCGAGGAGAGACACTAGGTCCGCAAACCATACTCGGGCCAGCCAGAACGGGGCTACCAACAGTCCCGGCGAACCCTTTCCAGAACTCCTGGGAGCAGAGCAATCGGGGGAAATGCGTACAGATATGACCTCGGCCACGCCTGCAACATAGCATCCAACCACAGTGGGGCTGGATGGCTGGGAAAGTACCACAGTGGACATTGTGATGTCTCCTTGGAAGCGAAAAGGTCTACCTCGACACGACCAAAACTCTTCCACAGGAGCTCCACCACCTCAGGGTGGAGTCTCCATTCCTCGGGCCTCGGCCCCTGCCTCGACAGGATGTCTGCCCCCTGATTTATATATATATATACACTCACCGGCCACTTTATTAGGTACCCCATGCTAGTAACGGGTTGGACCCCCTTTTGCCTTCAGAACTGCCTCAATTCTTCGTGGCATAGATTCAACAAGGTGCTGGAAGCATTCCTCAGGGAGTTTGGTCCATATTGACATGATGGCATCACACAGTTGCCGCAGATTTGTCGGCTGCACATCCATGATGCGAATCTCCCGTTCCACCACATCCCAAAGATGCTCTATTGGGTTGAGATCTGGTGACTGTGGAGGCCATTTTAGTACAGTGAACTCATTGTCATGTTCAAGAAACCAATTTGAAATGATTAGAGCTTTGTGACATGGTGGAAGTAGCCATCAGAGGATGGGTACATGGTGGCCATAAAGGGATGGACATGGTCAGAAACAATGCTCAGGTAGGCCGTGGCATTTAAACGATGCCCAATTGGCACTAAGGGGCCTAAAGTGTGCCAGGAAAACATCCCCCACACCATTACACCACCACCACCAGCCTGCACAGTGGTAACAAGGCATGATGGTTCCATGTTCTCATTCTGTTTACGCCAAATTCTGACTCTAACATCTGAATGTCTCAACAGAAATCGAGACTCATCAGACCAGGCAACATTTTTCCAGTCTTCAACTGTTCAATTTTGGTGAGCTCTTGCAAATTGTAGCCTCTTTTTCCTAGTTGTAGTGGAGATGAGTGGTACCCGGTGGAGTCTTCTGCTGTTGTAGCCCATCCGCCTCAAGGTTGTGCGTGTTGTGGCTTCACAAATGCTTTGCTGCATACCTCGGTTGTAACGAGTGGTTATTTCAGTCACTGTTGCCCTTCTATCAGCTCGAACCAGTCTGGCCATTCTCCTCTGACCTCTGGCATCAACAAGGCATTTCCGCCCACAGAACTGCCGCTCACTGGATGTTTTTTCTTTTTCGGACCATTCTCTGTAAACCCTAGAGATGGTTGTGCGTGAAAATCCCAGTAGATTAGCAGTTTCTGAAATACTCAGACCAGCCCTTCTGGCACCAACAATCATGCCACGTTCAAAGTCACTCAAATCACCTTTCTTCCCCATACTGATGCTCGGTTTGAACTGCAGGAGATTGTCTTGACCATGTCTACATGCCTAAATGCACTGAGTTGCCGCCATGTGATTGGCTGCTTAGAAATTAAGTGTTAACGAGCAGTTGGACAGGTGTACCTAATAAAGTGGCCGGTGAGTGTATATATATATATATATATATATATATATATATGTGACGAAACTCCTGCCTAGTATCAACTAAGGACAGACAAAAACACTTTTCAGACAATGATTCACACAGAGCGCTTGCTGAAGGCACAGAAGCTAGCACTGTTGTGATTCAGGGGTGCTTTATACCGGTATTTTCCTGGTCGATGACGTCACCCGCCTCGCCATTGGACTGATTCCATACGTGCTTCATGACCCAATCTCGCAGGGGCGTTCCTCCAGCGTTTCGAGGCAGCTCGAGTTCCCTTGAAAGGGAACCACATGGCACCTTGGTGAAAAGTGGAAATGGGTGTTTTTTCCGGTTTTTTTTTATTGATTTGTTTTATTTTTTAATGCTGATATTAATGCCAACACTGGTTCCAAAGGATTAAATATTACATTAAAAAGCAATTATTAACCAAACAAACCCTATTTTTAAAAGTATTTTTTCCAAGTATGATTATATTTAATATGAAGAAGTTTATTATGTCACCACCCATATTTCAGATCATCCGCTCATCCCCTGTGAAATCGATAGTAAATGAACAAAATCCAGCAGAATCTTTTTTTTTTTTTTTTATGCTTGTAAAGCCCGGCTCGATCGGTCCAATGGAGGCATCCGGTCAGCCGGTGAAGGTCTCTGCGTGTTACTGTCTTTTCTCGTGGCAAAGTATTTTTGATTAAATGCAATACATTTTTCATATGTATTCTCTCGTTATTTCATCTGACTCCATAAATGAAAAGGTTTTTAATGATATCTGTGCATCATTAAATATAAGCGAAAGTTTGACTAATTCCTTTTAACTCTAATGAAATTATATCAAAGTCAGTTAGAATTATCAAATGTAACAATTTATTATGTCAGGTAAATTTATCATCAGTTCAAAGATAATCAATACAAAACATCAAATGCTCTGGAATAAAGAGAAGACGAACCCGACATTAGGAAATACGTGAAGCTGAGAGTCTTGCGGACTCCCAGCCTCACGGGCCCATATGAAGTACAGAAAAGGGCCCTGATCTCTAGTTGCTTTTCATTATATAGACAGACCTCATTTCATATGTACACATGAGTTCACAGTGGAAATTTACCTTAAACACTGTCCCAGACTTACTGGGGGTAGAAGTTGATTTGCATGGGACCATTTGCTAACAGTGGGAATTTTGCATTGAGCTAACACCTTCTGAGAGCAGGAGGGTTTTAACCATCCACCCTCCTTTGTGTGTATGTTATCTCTAAACTCTTAAAACCTTATTACCTTTTGTTTTACTTATTTGGAAATGAGACATTTGTACCAGTCGCACTGAGACATTTCAAACAATACTAAACATGTATAATACTCAATGATAATCATTCACATTAAAGCATTTAGATTCTTGTGAGTTTGGGTGATCTTCCCATGTGGGATGAGGGGGAGAAATGTAGCACGAGGGGGAGTTCAAATGTTAATTTGCTTTGTTCTCTCAGAGAGTTGCGGTATATTCTATAATCTATATAAATTATATAAATATAATTATATATTATATAAATCTATATTCAGTTCCTTCCTGAATGAATAAGTGCAGAATAACAGCAAATATCCTTTCAATGGTGAAAGTCATAAAGGATGTTTATGCTGCAGGGCCCTTTTCATGAGTGACAGCAGTACTTTTGCTTTACCTGAACCATTAAAGTTCACTTTGACTCACAGGGACATATTCCAGGCCTGTCACAGTGAACACGGGAGTCGAATGGAGGGAGGGGGACGGGGACAGAGGAGACGCCGGATGGAGAGAGCGTGATACAGGCGAGCGGGAGCTAGCGGCTGGTGAAAGGTGCGCACCGTCTGAGATCATGAATTGGCTCCAGATGGGACCTGGCAGCCGGAAAAGGCGGAAGCGAATTGTATCGACAGGCTTTGCTGGCCGGCCCCCGAACAAGGCCATTAGTGATGCTGTACAGTCGCCTGGGAGAGCTCTCTCACACTGAGATTTCACTTTAGCTAAGTGTTGATTTGAACTCCCAAGCCAGGTTGAGTGCAATGGGAAGTAGACTCAGAATGTTCAGGCCATAGCCCGTATTGTTGAAGTAACAATGAGGCCTTTCCTGGAGTTTTTTGGGGGTTATGATGCCAGTAGTTGTCTTTTAGGATTGATATGAGCATGACTACACCGATAATGGTGTTTTAGCACCCTACGGCAGCACATTTTCACATATTAATTACATGATTAATTAATTACATATTAATAAATACATATTTTTATTTGCTGTGATGGAGTAGCCACCAGCCTGAAATATTATATAATGATATCAAGAGCTTATTTTGATGTTGTGTCATCTGGTTCATCCCTGTCTGGTGCATGCTTGTTTTGGTAAATGAAGAACTGGACAACTGAAGCATTTACATACAATATACAGCAGTTCAGTATGCAAAATTGCAGTTAAAGGGGTCATGACATGGACATGGTGATGACAAAGCATTATGGAATCATTTACTTACGGTTTGTGATGCAGCTGCTGTCAGATCCAATACAGTTAACGGCTTCATCTTTCAACAAAAGTTTCTTTGCGAAATCTCTGTTACACTGTGCCTCATTTACAAAACAAATGCTTCGAACAAACATATAATCCCCTGACTCGATCTAGGATGCCATTAAAATAAACCATACACTTATTTCCGATACTGGGATCCTTCTGAAGTTTGTACAGAGATGCAAATGAGCTGTTTAAACTAGACGTGTCAAAGTGAACATTCTTTCTTCCATTTGTCCTGTTGCTGAAAGACTCAAATGTGTTGAGTAAGCCTATGTCAGAAACTGACTATGTGATGGGAGGAAAAATTATGTGTAGATAATTTTGTATTCTGCTGCAAAGGTTTTGCATTCCCCTGAGAAGCTTTGCCTTCGCTATAGCAAAGAAAACAAAACATTTGCAAGTGAACGCAAAATATTTTTTTCCTCCCATCTCATATCTTTCCCATCACCACGTCCCTCTAGGGGCTCCGTATACCTAATGTAGACATCGGCAGTGATTAAAATGGGTTCTATTTGCTTTTGACACGACATCCAGTGTAGGCAAATATCAGCCGTTAAGCGACTGAATGCCAGTGGGTGGGGCCTATGGTGAGATGATGTATAAGGATTTGTCAATGTCTTGCGCTGGAGGCAGTCAAATGCAAATGTATTTGCCCATGTGATGTCACAATTGTCACGTGTGCTGGTTGCAGCAAAAAAAAAGAGAAAGTTGGCAGGATCTAGATGCACCAGCTTCTTTTATTAGAAACAAACTCAAATCTTCACAAAACAGTCTAGAATCTCAGGAACAGAACAACAAAATAAGTACTGACAAGGACACACTAGATCTAACCAATCAACTACACTGAAAAAAATGATTATAGCCCCAATTAAATTAAACATAATGAAATTTTGCCCATTTAAATCATTTAAATTTAGTTGTTGATTTTAATAAAAAAAAGCATTGGTTTTATGGGAATTACATGCGTTTTGAACCAAGCTATGTGAATTAATTAAAGTCAGTAAAAAATAAATAAGTTGGTTCTCTGTGCATGCGCGTAAATGCACAGATTCTTTGCCGCCGTTTCCAGTCAGACAGAGCGAGTGAGCTGAAGATTTTTATCATTCCATCGATTTGCACAGTAAGTAGTAATATTTCATATTATGTATCACTATTTATTACAATAAACCGTTTGTTGACTGTACAAAGAATATAAATTGCTCAGGTTCAGAACACGTCTTCCACAGACTATTTTCATCGTGAAATAAACATCAGGTGCAAACGATAATTAAACAAGGCGGGAAAAAGGAACAAAGGAAAAAGAAAATAGAACAAAAACCAACTCATAGTAAAACGCAAACACAGATAAAACAGGACATAACCCTGACAACAATATCAAAATGAGCCCTCATTAAATAAATGCTTTGTTTATAATGAGGACGTTTTATGCTATGAAAATTCCAGGATGTTTTAACAGCACAAAGGCCTCTTGTACAGAATATCAAAAGATCAAGGCAACTTTGATTTCTCATGTCACTGTGCCCAGTGTTACTGTAGTATTATTTATTATAGTATGTAATACTATATCATAAATACTATTTATGCAGTAGCCTACTATTATTTTGTATTAGCTTGTTTTTTTATTATGTCATTTTAGTTTCCATTTTAATTTTGGTTTAGATTTTAGTAGTTTTATGTGCTTTTGTTATTTTTTGTTATTATTTTTTATTATAAAGCTTAAGGTTAATTAACTGATTGAGTTTTTAAGTTTAAGTTTTTAAATCTAATATTTATATTTGATTTCAGCTTTATTACAATTTTAGTTTTAACAATTACAACACTGGCTGTGCTGTGTGTTAAAAGTTTTAACTTAGTTTTAATTAGACATGACATCATGAAAAAAATAAGAGAGGTGCGGCGCAATGGTCAAAGATATCTATCTGTTTCCTAATGGAACCTTATTGTAAAGTGTTACCAATATTTATTGTGTAGAATAAAAGCAATCTATCCATGGATATTTAAAGTACTCAGGAAAAATAGCTGATTCTCACTAAAGCATATAAAACAATGTTTTACTCCCCCTCATTGACTCAATAAATTTGCTTACAGGAAGCCTTGCAATTGTACATATATGAGGCTCAAGGAGATGGCTGTTTATGCCATTTTAAGATAGCGGGGCTCATATTGTTTGTTCTGTAACTTGTTCCTGAGGGAGTGTATATTTCCACGGACAGTCTTTTCCTGACAGCGGGCAGAAAGAGCATCTGTGAATGCGGGTATGTTGGAGACACCTCAGCACTCAGTCTTCCACCTCCTCTTGTCTGGAAGAGCATCTAAACAAGCTACAGCTCCTCTGGGGCAGGGATGTATGTGTTTAAGCACAGCTCCAGTAGAAAGTGAGAGAAATCCACTTTCTTGTACAACATTTACTGCTGCTTTAAGCCTGGAAGATAATGTAATTATATAAATTTCATTCTTTTCTTGCATCTATTACTTTTATACACTGTAGGCCTGTTAGACTACAAGTATTGTCAATTTAAATATAGGCTATATAGTTATGTTTTGCTTTAAAGGTCAACATTTCATTTTTAATATTTGCAATGTGTGTATGTGTACTGATTACATTATAATTAGACATTGTGTTAACTACATTTGTCCTCATCAGATGGATAACCACTAGGCAGGTTATAATTGTGCTGTGCAAAAGGATGGTATAGGTCCATTTACAAGGTTAATAGCAACAATTTGGAAACCCTGAATGTATGATGTTTGTATTGTGAATCTATTATTATATGGTGACTGAGGATCACACTTAGGACAGGCTCATTTTTCAAAAGGACCGACCATTTTCCTGTTGCTCTTTCACGGGCTGTTGATGAATTGAGCCTGACTACAGGCTATACCCTCTTTTAGCTGATGTAAATGAATCACTTCAGTAGCTGAACAGGTACATGTTTTTGACATTGCGCTGTTGAGAGCAGTTCTAATCAAGCCCTCCCCTGATTCCTTGGCTTGACATCAAAATTACTTTTCTGATGGAGGAGGTCTTGTGATCAATACATAATTTGACTTTTAAATGGCTTTATCATATGTATAAAAGGTTTTGTAATAGTTTTCCAAATGGATTAATGAATGAGCTTTTTCTAAATATGAATACTTATGAGATCTTGTGTAAACCAGAAGCAAGCATGTAATGTCACATCCTCATATACTGTATATGTCATGATAAGCTCATTAAATTGAACAGAAACATATTTTAAAATGAGAACTAAACTGTAATGGATAAAGAATTAGTCAGAATTAGCTAAGAATTAGCTGGAGAGATTAATTTCTAAATCACGTGACCATGATATTTTAAGTTAATACTGAATAACTTATATTTTAGACACAAAATTATGATGTTACGCCAGTTACTTTGTGCAGATAATAATATAACGGCAGTTATGTTGTGTGGTTTTGCTCTGTCAATGAAAATTGTCCCAAAGAATCTCCAAGCAACACAGTATTACAATACAGTGTTTCGTTCCTAAATGAATCAGCTGTTTTGAACATATTGGTTAAATTAATGATTCAATGACTCAGAAACTCAGCCCACTTGATTGTTTTGTTGCTGAATGAATCATTATTTTTGAATGCATCAATTGAGTGATTGATTCAATGACTCACTCAGAAAGATGGTCACATTTTTTGTCTCTGAATTAACCAGTTTATTTGAATGATTCAGGTGATGACAGTCTGTCAAACGCACACACATTGAAGAAAATGCCCAGTAGGCTAGGACTGTAATTTAGCACTCTTGGAACACTGATCAATCAATTTATAGACTATATAGTTTTTATTTATTTATTTATTTTTGTTAAATAACCCATGAGCATTTGACCTTATGAGAGTATAAAAAAAATTATGTTGAATTATGGAGATAATATATTTTTTTCTTGATCAAACAATGATTCAGTAAAGGGATTCAATAGCATGAAACAGACATTGGTAAAAACACAATGTCATCTTTCCTAAATGGGGAGGGGTTATCATCTTTTGATGCTACCAGGCAATTTTGATCGCATGGAACATGGACACAGCTATTAAACTCGTACAATTGCAAAATCTTTTCTTGAATGAAAATGGCCCCACAGCTCCTTGTCCATAATATTGTGGTTAGATGACTCAATCTTCATTCTCTTTATCATATTTGTTTAATCAGATGTAAAAGACACCCACTGAAAAAACTGTAATAAAATTTGAAAAATGGCTCAATAGAATTTGAAAAATTACAATTCATTTTTTTTATATCCATCTTTATACATTAGATAAAAATTAAATAAAAGTGATCTCTTGGTAATTCAGTATACTCCTGTTTTTCTTCAAGCTAAATTAATGAAAGAAGATTAAAATATTACTTTAACAGCAATCATGCCTCCTTAAGATCAAGTATCTGATCATTTTTAGCTTACATAGCATGGTGGGGTAATGGATTCAAGTGTTTGGTATGAAGAAGAGCTTGTACTTGAGCTCAGAGATCAAATGTGAAATTGGAACACTGTCACATTTTCTTTCAAGTTCTTCAGGTAAAAGACACGCTACACAAAAAATGTGGGTTTTTGTAATGAATAAAGAAACATGCTAATACCATTGGCATCTGAACAGGATTTGGCTGACAGGATGTTGGCAGTTCTATGTTGATAATGTAGGGAAAATGACCTTTTAAGTACTCTTGTGACCTGAGGGGGAGATCATGGCCTTGTCTACTTTATTCTTTATTCAATTCTTACATCAAATAGCGTTTTGATGTTTGTTTACAATAACCACTGATTCATGTCAAACAAAAATAGTCAATTTTTTATTTTTGGTTTAAATCTCAGCTTCACTCTGAAAAAACAACCAGGGTATTATCACTGCAGCCACAGTAAAAAATAAATAAAAAAATGTTGGTGTGAAATAGAGTGTAGAAACAAATAGGGGAGCGAAGGCTGGCCCGTGTGGTCCGATCCAACAGACATGCTACTGAAGATCAAATTGCTCAATAAGTTAATGCTGAATCTGATATAAAGGTGTCAGAATACACAGTGCATTGCAGTTTGTTGCGTATGGGGCTGCATAGCCGCAGGCCAGTCAGGTTGCCCTGACCCCATGTCCACCGCTGGAAGCTCCAACAGTGGGCATGTGAGGTGAGCATCAGAACTAGACCACAGAGCAATGGAAAAAGGTGAAGAACAAACAAGTCCGATCCATGGAGGTCCCATCTCACAACTTACAGGACTTAAAGGATCTGCTGCTAACATCTTGGTGCCAGATACCACAGCACAGCTTCAGGGGTCTAGTGGAGTCCATGCCTCGACGGGTCAGGGCTGTTTTGGCAGCAAAAGGGGGACACTGATGTCTTGCACAGATTATTGGAGTTTATTTTATCTTTAAATCACTTAGTATTTGGAACCTGTCTCTGACTCATCATCTTTGGATCTTCATTGTAACATTATTTGGTATTGAATGAATAAGAATAAATATTATATTTCACTTAATTGCAGAATTTGCAGATCTAAACACATTTGTGATATTATTAAAACTCTAGAGGAGATGCATATGAAGTTACCAGTTAATAATATTTTAGACAAAGACCTCTATTTGCTTTCCATTTAATCTCATTGCTGTCTAGGAGGAAAAATATGACACATTAATAAGGTCTCATTTGCGACGTTTCTTTGCTTATGGGTGTTTTTTTTTGTTTGTTAGCTCTATCAGATCTATAACCTGCCTGACATCAGTCAGTATCAAACACATTGAGCAAACATCCACCTATACAACTGCTTGAGTAATTTAGCTTAAAGATTAGAGTGCTGTCATTTTCTCATGTCTCTAAAGCCTCAAGGTATAAAAGTGATTCACATTGGTCAAGACATTGTATGGTCAGAGTCATGTCACAGAGACAGGTTGATCAATGGTAATAGCCAAAGGAACACAGATTATTCGTTTTTCAGCATACCATAACATCCTCAATTTTCAGACCCTCTACATATTAATAACCCATATCTGAACTGGATCATATAACTAAAGGGGATTTGAAATCCAAACAGGGGCTGCAATACACCCTTTTCTTGTCTAATTCCCAGCGACATCTATCATTTTGTATTGTTTGTTGGTTCTCACATTGCTGACCTTTGAGCTACCGAGAAACAATACAGAATAATTCATATTAGATTATCTCAATCCTTTTGAAGCTGTATAAAAAAACCTTTTTTTCATTTTGACAGTACATGAAAGGTTCTGCCTTCAATAATGTTGGATGATTGATGTATAGATTAATAAATCTACAAATTCTATGGGTTGAGTTTGAGAAAGCAGAAACATGAACTTTCATGATGTCTCATCTGCCAAATTCATTAGAAGTAATGTAGTTTGGGAGTGTGTCAGTGGCTTATCTCAACACAGCACACAGTGAATAATGAATGCTTTTGTCATCTCTTATTCATTAAGACAAGGGGTCAGTGCTTCAGTTCCTCTGTCCTGTCTTGATCCTGCCTGGACAGCTTTTCTTGTAGTTTCTGACCTTGGGAACGGAGACAAAAGTCAATGTGGCATGACACTGGCAGCTGAAAAACAACAGAAGGGAACAGAAGACACAAACAGCATTTGGCATTACTTGAAGACTTTCACATGTATCGTATTATTGGCATCCACTAAAGAGTGATGAGAAGTACAAAGCAATGTATGACTATAGAAGTGGAAGAGCTCATTAAAGTGAATGATTATTGATATATTCAAATGCTATTACATTTTTCAAGGAATAACCTAAATTGAGGTTTCCCTCTAGAGTGCCATGATGTGCATTATATTTTATATGCCAGGGGCTTTTAATATGGGCTCTGGGAACAAGTTTCAGTTTTAGTTATTTTAGTACTTAAACAAAAATAAAAAAATGTTGATTTTTGTTTTTTTTTATACGATTTTTATATTATATTTTAATTAAAGGTGCACTGTGTAATTTTTAGCGGCATCTAGTGGTGTAGTGGTGAGGTTGTGAAATGCAACCAACAGAAGTTACGGTGGGCGACAGGAAAACATGTCATCGTCTGAGACAGCAGATGTCACGGAATGGTCAGAACTGAGCAAAACAGAGCCAAACAGAGAGTCCAAAAAGTCCAAAGCAATAACCAGGGAGGGACGGGAGGGTTGAGCCAGGGAGGTTCAGGCCTATTAGAAGTCCCGGCTGAGGTCCAGGGTGGTGCAGGCTGTGTAGGTGACCAGGGCGGAGCAGGCCCTACGGGTGGCCATGGCGACGCAGATAGATCATCAGGCGGCCAGAGCGAAGCAGACAGTCCATAAGGCGGCCAGGACTGAGACGACAGTCCATCGGGCGGCCAGGGCGGAGAACTTCCCTAGGGCGGCCAGGGCGGAGACCTCCCCTCGGGCGGCCAGGGCGGAGACCTCCCCTCGGGCGGCCAAGGCGCAGGAACAGACACCGGCTCAGAAACAGACACAGACACCGGCTCAGGAACAGACACAGACACCGGCTCAGGAACAGACATAGACACAGACACCGGCTCAGGAACAGACACCGACACGGCTCAGGAAAAGACACAGACACCGGCTCAGGAACAGACACAGACACCGGCTCAGGAACAGACACAGACACCGGCTCAGGAACAGACACAGACACCGGCTCAGGAACAGACACAGACACCGGCTCAGGAAAAGACACAGACACCGGCTCAGGAACAGACACAGACACCGGCTCAGGTTCAGGCGTGGCGGCGGCCATCTCCGCTGAGGACTCAGGTTCAGGCGTGGCGGCCCTTTTGTCCGGAGACACTGGCTCGATGGAAGGGACGTGAACAGTCTCTGGATCGGCAGACGTGACTGGATCCTTCCAGTCCCTGCTTCTTCCAGTCCAGAACCAGTCCCTGCTTCTTCCATGCATGCAGCATGGCCAATGCATAGAAGGACAGAACCGTTCTCTTGGCCATGGCAGGACTGATGGTGGGAACGATAGGTTCCGGGGTAGTTCTCCTCCTCCGCCCGTTTATGTCGTCGCGGCGGTGCTAGCAGCCGGGCCAGGCGGGGCCAGCACCGGAACCGAGACCCCCGAAGTCGAGTCCTGCCAGACCACCGAACCTGAGACCCCTGACGTCAGGTCCTCCCGGACCACCGGACTTGGCTGAGCAGACGGGACGTGAAGCGCCGGCCCGGCAGGGTTGACGTGAAGCGCAGGCTCTGCAGGGCTGGACGGGACTAGCGGTGAAGGCACTGTGCTGGACGGAACCAGCGGTGAAGGCACTGTGCTGGGCGGAACCACGTGCACAGGAACCTGGCTGAAGGGCGACTGGACTGCGGACCGATGTTGGTGCCCACGACAACCATGTCCCCTTCTATGACCTCACCGAGTCCCCGAGAATCTGGCCAAGCGGGATCCCTCAAAGGATTGCGGGTGAGTCGCAGTCTTAGAGGAGCTACCAGTCGCAGTCCTGGGCTTACGCCCTCCCACCTGACCGCCGGCTCCCATGGTCTCCCCAGGCCTACGAGCGCACATAGCGAAGTAGTCAAATAAGGAAATGGCAGGTCCCTTCTCTCCCGCAGGAAAAATCTCATTCCGCTGTATCCACATTTTTTGGCTGGTTTGTTCTGTCACGGAATGGTCAGAACTGAGTCGAGGATACAAGAGCAGGATATGAGATGATGTTTATTAAATAATACAAAATAAAGACAAGCTATAAACAAAAACAACCCCGAGGGGGGAAATAAGAGAGGTTTCAGGCAAAAACAGGCAAAAACAGGTAACACAAGGAAACAGGAGACATTGACAACGAACCAGCACAGGACTACAAACACAGGGAGGCTAAATAGGGGAACAAACAAAGGAGGGTAACGAGCAGGACAGGTGGGACAAATTAACCAATAATCAGATAACAAGATGGGAGGGGCTAGACAATAGACAGGAGAGCACATGGCACAAGGGAAACACATGACAAGCCATGTGCTCACAATAAACAGAACTAGAATACAAGCACATGACAAACCGGGAATGTCAGAGCTCTGTCACCCACTAAGATAAAACCAGACAGAAGTGACAGAACCCTGACAGCAGAGAGTAGTGCACTCAAGCAATGAGGTTTCTTTACAAAGATAAATTAAGAAATTAGGTTTACTTGATTATTCAGAAAAACTATGTTATTGCGAATATTGGGCCCTATTTTAACAATCTAAAACGCAAGTGTCAAGCGCAAAGCGCAAGTAACTTTGTGGGCGGATCTCGGCGCTGTTGATATTTAACCGGCGGGATAAATGACTCTTGCGCTCAACGCAAATCTAAAAGGGGTTGGTCTGAAGTTGCTTCATTATTCATAGGTGTGGTTTGGGCGTAACGGGAAACAAACCAATAAGAGCGTCATATCACATTCCCTTTAAGAGCATGATGAACGAGGTGCGCTTGTTCCATGGCGCAATACTATTATAACGGCGCATTTACCAGGCGCACTTCAGAATCGGTTCACAGCCGAGGAGATCGATGTTCTCGTCAGGGCCGTAAAAGAAAAAAAAGGTAATTGGGGATGGGACAAACCCACCCAAATTAGCTTTGGTTAAACATGCATATAATAATTTGGGTAAATGTGTAAGCTTTATGCCTATTTTTCCCATCGTTCACGAGTTCACTCTTACAAATAAGTCAGATAGAATAAATGCGTATTTGGCGTGCTGTCCGAGGAGAGGGCTCCGAGTTAGGTATTCGGCCCGAACCCAGAGCACTCCCCCCGTATTCCTGGCTGTGAAATAAATAAATAAGATAAGCCAAGAGTGAGGAGTCGGGGTGGTGGAGGGATGCTGAAACTGTCACTTGCTGGAGCGGAAGAGATAATGATTCCGTGGGAATGGAGCGAGTTGGAAGAAGAAAATGGAACTCCTGCGGGAGTGGAAGAGATGATACTGCTGCTGAGGTGGGCCGAACTTGCTTTCTGGACTCGACTGTCCAGTAGGAAAGTTGGATTAAAACCCGAAACGTGTGACGGGTGTTTGGAATCATCAGTGAAGAGTGGGTCGGAAGGGGACTTGGCCTGCGAGTTCCTGAAATGCAAGTATGCTAAGAGAGATTGGTACGGTTGGATTGGTGATGGGAGATTGAAGATGTATATGAAATGGCCTTTTTTCATTAGATCTGTCTTGCTTTGCTTTATGAAGTAAGAGATGGTTTCGTTGTCTAGAACTGATAGATCTGAGATTGTGGGGTGGACTTTTTGGGTTAAAACTGGAAGTGATGGTGAGTTCTGAGCATCTGAGAAAACCGAAAAAAGCCAATATGAACATTGCGTCCAGTGTACGGGCTGTGTTGGTGGAGTGATAGCCTCGGCGGAGGGTGAAGATGCATTTAGCGAGTATGTCTAAAGTTATTGGTTGTCTGGCATCAGGGCGGGTGGGTTGGGTTTTTTGGATGCCTTTGATGAGCATTGATGTATGAGAATTTGTTATGTGTGAGGACGGTGAACCAAAAAGGAGTTTGTTGAAGAATTGGATTCCACTTAGATAACCCTTGATAGAGCAGGCTTTGAGGTTCTTGATGCTGTTGAGATAGGATATGAATGAAGTGATGGTAAGCAGAGAAAAGTTGGGAAAAGGCAGGTTGTATGTTGAGTGAAAAGACTTCAAACACTTCCATGCGGTTAAGTAGGATTGGAGGGTGCTGGGTGAAACGGCTTGAAGGATGGAATTAAGAGAGGCATCGAGAAGTGGTTTCAGTGGGTGGTTTATGGGAATATCAGCTCTGATTAGTGAGGTACTGGGGTTGGAAAAGGGTCCGCATCTGGTGCCAGCAGCCTGAATTTCTGGAAAGCAAAACGAGAGAGAGAGTCAGCTATTTGATTTCTGGACCCGGGAACATGTTTTGCAGTTAAGATGAATTGATCGCAAGCTGCGATCCAAATGAGGCGTCTTAGGAGAGGCATTAGTGCGGGGGAATTTGAGCGGCCTTTGTTGATGCAGTGCACGGTTGCTTCATTATCGCAGTGTACCATGATGCTGTTAGTTGACCATTCTTTACCCCACAGGAAGGCTGCTACTACTAAAGGATACAATTCGAACAGTGCTGAGGATGATTGTGATTGCGGTGAGTCTAACAGCTGGGCGGGCCATGTAGAAGTAAACCAACGGCCTTGGTAGAATCCCCCGAAACCGACAGAGGGAGCAGCGTCAGTGAACAGTTGGATATCCACGGGGAGAGAAATCAGATTGTTATAGAAAAAAGAAAGGCCGTTCCATTGTTTAAGGAAGGTTATCCATAAACTGAGCTCGTTGCAACATGAAGTAGTTAGGGAAATTTGGTCCTCTAGCGCGTGGATTGATGATGCGAGGAAGAGAAGATGTGAGATGAAAGGGCGGCCTTGCGGGATGATGCGGGATGACTGTGTCCAAATTAATGCCCAGAAATTCGATGGATGTGGCTGAGCCCATGGTTTTTTCTTGGGCGATTGGAATCCCGAGCTCAGCGAAGACTTTTTGGACTGTGAGAAGATGCGCGGCTGGGATGGTGTCGGGTGGTGAGATAATTAGGAAATCATCTAGCAGGTGGATTAAGTAGGGTATCGAGTAGTTATTGGAAAGAATCCAGCAAATGGCTTCTGATAGCATGTCGAAAATCTTGGGGCTGAAAATCTTTAACCGAAAGTTAAACGGACGGCAAAGTAAAATTTCTCTTGTCAGCATACGCCGAACAAATGCCATGAATCTGGATGAATGGGCATCACTTTAAAAGCAGAAGTGATGTCGACTTTAGCGAGCCAAGCGCCGTAGCCTGCGTCTTTAATCAAGGTTATGGCTTGGTCAATGGTGTGGTAATGAAGAGAAAATTGTTCAAGCGAGATAAGGCTGTTTATGCTTGGAAACGGAGAATTATGCGGGGCTGAGAGATAGATTATTAAACGTTTTTTGCCTGAAAATTTTCTAGTGGCCACTCCAATGGGGCTGACGCGGAAACATTCGAAAGGAGGAATGTTAAACGGACCAATCATGAAGCCTGATTCGATTTCTTTTTTAATCAGGATGTCGACTGTTTCAGGTTCAGCGAGAGCAGACTGGAGATTGTCACATATGATACTTTGAGTGGGAAGGCTTTCAACGCCGGGTTTGAAGCCGTGTTCGAGACCAGACAGTAAATAGTCAGTAAAGTTAGTGTTAGGGTGGTGAGCTAATTCAGAAGACAGACGAGAAAAATTCGCAGGAGTCGACAAGTAATTTTTGGAATCTTTATTTACGGACCTTTTTACAGGGCATATAGTGCGAGCGTGCGCGCCACCGCAATAGCTGCAGATGTGTAAATAACGGCAGTGTTGCCGTGAGCAACGTCCTGAATTGAAGTTATTGCAGACTTGATTGTTGGATGGGAAGGAGGTTTTTCTTCTTTTAGAATCTGTGGCTGAGTCGTTGAAATTAATGTTTGCTGGCCGCGGGACATAACTGGTTGATTTCCCAGCTGGTGAATCTGGGCGGGGAGGGTTTGCAGGGTTAATCAAGGGACACGCTGTGGTGGAGTGCGAAACGGATCTGCAAACAGCGCAGGAAATGTTACGGCAGCCTAGGAACACTCTATTGTGTAGCTCTGTGTCTAGGGCACCCCAGTAAGGGCACTGGTTCTACTGAGCTACGCGGACGGCGCACTTTGCGGAGAACAATTTGTGGTAAGTATAAAAATGGGTTCCTCCGTATGATAACGCGAGCTCTGCGATTATCGCGAGATAGTCGTTTAGCTCTTGTCTCCTGTGGGGAAGTGCGGCACAAATTATTTCGCTATACCGGCTGAAAGCAATTGCAAATTCAGAAAACGACAGAATGCGGGATGAATTATTAACTGGGTTTTTGAGGGTGACTGCAAAATCGCCGCAGTCGATTTGTCGATTTGAGACAGAGGGGGGGGAGTAAAGAAAGAAGGGAAGATAAATCGATGTCCGCACCTGTGAGGATCTGTGCTCTGATGTTGCTGGCAACAGGGGGCGGTTCCATAGCTGTAGCGTTCGGCGGGATGGGCATCGGCGTTGCGGAGAACAGCGTGAAAGGAGACCGATTTAGGGGAAAGGTGTTAGGAAGAAAACCCCCTGGGGCCGAGGCCGTTTGTGGAGGCAACCTCACACTTGGGTCGGCCCCTAAAGCTTGAGGAAGAACTGGAAAAGTGGGAAAGGAGGGGAGCTGGGAGCTTGATTTCTGGGAACGTGAGTTTGGAGCCTTGTAATTACTTGCCTTTTTTGCGGATTTTGAAGGTGGAGTGGATTTTGGAGAAGGGAAAGCTGCCTGGAGTGAAACGTACAGGTTGTATAGTTGTGCTTTGTTCATTCTCCTAGAAAAATGAACATCAGCGCTGATTAGCGCTTGTCTCAACCCCAGCACTGTCCACTTCTCAATTGCAGGAATATTGGTTTGTGCTGAGGTGTAGGAGGAAGCTGGAGATGGTGGAGGAGGTCTTAATGGTGGAGGTGAGGGCAAGCCCCGGCGCCTCGGAGTACGGGAAGCGGCTCGTCTAGACCGGCGGCCGCGCGGTGATGCTGGAAGTTCAGATGCGGTGTCCTGTTGAGCGTGGGAGCTCGTTGCAGCGGTAGGATGCTGTGATGGAGCCTGGGCGACGAAGGAGTCGTCGTCGGACGGGAAGAGTTCGATCTCAGACATTGTAACAAATGGGCGGGACCAGATGCTGAAACTGTCAAGGAATGTTAGGTAAGTTGACAGAGTGAATATTTATATGCTCCTTCTCGTGCTGATAGGGTAGACAAGGTAATTGTTTGATGACCAGTTGATTGGAATGATTATTTGAATGTGCTCCTCCCGAACTTTGTTTATAAAACATCATTCATGGACACAACAATGATTTCCCTTGTGTTTTAAAATTTTTCCTTATAATAATGTATCATTTGCAAAAAGTAAAATGCATCTAGAGGAGAGAATCATCTACAGTGTATGTGCGTTGTTCACACTCTGTATTATGGCCCAGCATGCGCGCTTAAAATAGCATCTGAATGTACGCGCAACGCGCCCTGACTTTAGACTAGGTTTTTTCTGGTCAGTGGCGCAATTGTTTTCTGGAACTGCAAAATAGCACCAGGGATTGTTTGCGCCAGAACACGCCTCCTTTTTTGCGCTGAACCGCCCAGGGAGCGCAAGTTCATTCCCTAGTTTGCCGGCGTGCGTCTGTGGAGGGAAAAGTCCGCTTTGCACGGGTGCAAAATACGAATGATACATGCGTTGGTGTACAAAGTCAATTGCGCTGTGTGCAAGATAGGGCCCATTATGTTACTTGTTCATCATTGTTTCAGTGTTTTATTTGCTGACTTTAGCTAGCTTCTTTGCACGAAAAACAGCATAGAGACGAAACGCGTTTGTCCATTTAGGGCTACTGTAGTGTAGTGTTACAAATGTATTGAATGTTATAGGTTCCAGTACAATAGCATTTAAACTGCAAAAGTTCAGTTGTGAAACTGGCCAGTCCTGTTTTGTGTATTAGTCAGATTACTGAGACTATCTAATGGCTATTGGAACTCCTGTCTCAGCAAGAGAGTCCTGCCAGTCTCATTTTCCTGGCTCAGTATGAATAGTTTTGCTGATTGGATTAGAATTGGTATCACTCTCAGTCTAGGGCAGGTTTCCTGAACTGGTATACTTCATTTACATGCTCTCCACCCCTAAATGTATATATATATATATTGTAAGGGAACGTTCCCATAGTTAGACTTGTCTTGACGTTACTGCAGATACCAGCAGCTCGTGTTTCTCAATAAATAATCCTGCTGAAGATACAACCAAGTCTCCTGGTCTTCGCTTCTGAATTTACTACACTTTAGAAGAAAAAAGTTCACAACAGTTGGTGCCCTGTGACCCGGATAGAGCTACTCACCTGAATCCAGATTTAAACTTCAAGCAACAAAGATCTAACTGCAATCCAGACGGAATCAAGGGTTGGTGAGTGCTACTATATCCAAAAGAACCTTTAAGAACAGTACAAATTTGTTATCCTCTGCGCCGTCGGAGAAGAGTTAACAGACTGCTGCAGAGTTTGTTTAACTAGGTTATCCACTAAAGTTTTCTTTTAGAGATGAAAGTTTATCCTCTGTTCAACCAGGGAAGGATAACAACAGCTACAGTGTGTTAACAATAGTTATCCTGTACATTGCTAGAGAAGGTTTATCCTCTGTATAGTTAGGGAAGATTTATCCTCTGCTTTACCAGGGAAGGTAATATATCCTCTGTTCACAGAGAAAGACTAGCATTACGTGCTAGTTAAGTTGTTTATACTCTGTTCACAGAGAAGGTTAGCATTAAGTGCTAATATTTTGGTTTATCCTCTGTTCTTGTAGGCAGGGAAGTTAAGTGTGAAGTTTTGGTAATTTGGAAGGTTAACAATAGTTAAGCGGAGTTAACAAGTTTACCCTCTGTTGATCAGAGAAGTTTTAGTGTTTGTTTGTGTGGTAACAAAGAAAACATCACAAAATGTTTAGAAAAAATGCTAGACTGATCCCCACAACTGAAAAATGTGGACTAGCTACCCCTTTATGGACAGACAGTGAGTTCAAATCATTGTTAGGAGAGCACATGGACTCTATAGTGACTGAGTTCGTCAGATTGGATTTGACAAAGAAATATGAGATTCATCCAGACAAGAATTGGTCAGTAGATGAGTGTAAAAAAGTACTAGGAGCAAGTATTCGCAAGAACAATGTGAAAGGAATTATCTGTTGTCACAGAGAATTTCGTTTAGCACAGTTCTGTTAGTCTAAACGCAACTCAGAGCTAGAGAAACAGATCAATGAGCTCCGTGCTAGAGTATCTTCTTTGACTAAGAATTAAACCGCAACAAAGATGCAGTAAAAACTGATGTGGAAGAAGTTAGTCAGCCTGATAACAGTTATCCTGACTTACAAGCTTTCTTTGAAACAGATGTAGCCATCCAATCAGTAACTGATGAGCCTGTAGATTCAGTAAAGGTTTGTGGCGCTAGGAGAAGATCTCAGGGAATTGAGGGAACTGAAAGTGTTTCTACGGACTCATCTGTTGTCCAATTACAAACTGTTGCCAAAACGCTAGGACCTAAAGATATAGAGAAACTATCCCAGAGCTTACCCTCAGCACGTACACATTTTTCTGAATTTAGAAGACCATTGATCAGCAAAATGCGTCTCTACGACACGTCGTTGGCAGAAGTCACACAGCTGATCTCACAAATTCTAACTGAATCTGAATTCAACAGTTTTGAGTCTGCTGTTACTTCTGAACTGCAACATGCCAGTAAAGATGAATTGAGAGAGGGAGTTCTGAGAATGTTAAAGGAACATTGTTGGACCAAACATGGACTGGTCAAAGATCACTAGTTGAGTACAGAAGAAGGATGAAACTGTGAGTGAGTACACAGAAAGGTTTTGTCAGTCAGCTGCAGCATACAGTGGGATAGCTGACACTTCAGAGAAGGTGCTAGATCATAATGGTCCACTAGTTCGCACTTGGTTTGATGGTCTTTTGTCAGAGAATAGAAAGGCATTGCCTTTCTTAGACTTCACATGGACCAATAGAACCCTGCAAAACAACTTGGACAGTTTAGCTACTTGGGAAAGAGACTCTGATGTCAAGGCAAGAGTAAAAATGGCAGCAGCATCCTTTAAGGTCAACACAGAGAACCAACAGAAACGTAAATTTCCTAAGAGAGAGGGCAGTTGTCATTACTGTGGTAAGCATGGACATTGGAGAAAAGAGTGTAGGAAAAACAAAAATAACTTTAGATTAGTTAACAATGTTACTCAGCTTCTACTCAGTCTGCTTGCTACTCTGAAGCAGCCCCTCCCCTCGTCATTAAACTCATTGGGCAGCTTGTTGAGGTGTTAACCATTTGGGCTGTGAGTGCTTAATTTTCCCAGTTACTTAGAACAAAGATGAAAGACTTATTTTTGTTTAATAGAACAAAAGGAAAGTGACTGTCTCAGCCTTCCTTTGGGGGACACTGGTTAAGTAGACTCACAGCCTTAAATGTTATGCTACTTCACAGGCCCTTAATCAATAATGGTGTTAGGTCAGACTGTAAACGTAAAATGCCCTCGTGCAGTATCCGCACTAATGAATCAAGCAAAAGTCACTTCTGTCACCCCCTCCTGTTGGGGAAATTGGTCAACTACCTTCACAGAACATTGTTTTACAGCGTGCACCAGTCACGAACCCGTCCTCACGTACGATGTCTGCAATGACTGAAGTTGTGTTAGAGGATGAAGGTGAAATGACTCACGAATGTGTTACAGAAACAACATAACATGTTCTCTCCAGAAACAACATATTCTTAGAGCTGATGAATATGTCAAAAAACGCCTTGTTTGCTGGAAAGAACGTTTGCATGCCACACCCGAAGATGGCTGCATTCCATGACTCACTTGTGCACAAACATGGTGGTCAAGAACTCTTGGAGCATTAATCCCGTCGTATCGCACAAGATAATGATCTTACACTTACAGAGTGGCCTTGGATTACATTCTTGCAACGCAAGGAGGAGCCTGCACCATTATCGGCCCTGCTGCACCGGGTTAATGGATCCAACAGAGAACTTGAACAAAATCCAACAAGATATTCTTGACCTTTCAACTAAATTACACCAGATGACTGAAGATAATTCTTCATGGTTCGGAAACTTGTTAGGTAAACCCTGGCTGTGGATCAAGGAAATAGCAATTCTGCTCTTGTTTCTCCTACTGGCATTCTATCTATGCTACCACAGTATCAAGTGTTTCATTCAAGAAATGACTCTCACGAGAAAATGACAGTTCCAACCAAAAAAGAATATTACCCGTAAGAACTTCACAGACCCTAATTGCATGTTTGTTTCTGCATGTTTTCTGTTTGTTTTGTTTCAGCATGCAATTACAGAAAATCAACACAGAGCATGTGCTATGTGCCTGTAACGATCACAAGTTACAAGAATGAACTTTTAAGTGTCTAAATTTGTATTTTGTGAGAGTTATTAGAACTCTCAAAGGGGGAAATGTAGTGTTACAAATGTATTAAATGTTATAGGTTCCAGTACAATAGTATTTAAACTGCAAAAGTTCAGCTGTGAAACTTGCCAGTCCTGTTTTGTGTATTAGTCATATTACTGAGACTATCTAATGGCTCTTGGAGCTCCTGTCTCAGCAAGAGAGTCCTGCCAGTCTCGGTTTCCTGGCTCAGTTTGAATAGTTTTGCTGATTGGATTAGGAATGGTATCACTCTCAGTCTAGGGCAGGTTTCCTGAACTGGTATAGTTCATTTACATACTCTCCGCCCCTAAATATATATATATATATATTGTCAGGGAACATTCCTTTAGTTAGACTTGTCTTGACGTTACTGCAGCTACCAACAGCTCGTGTTTCTCAATAACGAATCCTGCTGAAGATACAACCAAGTCTCCTGGTCTTCGCTTCTGAATTTACTACACTTTAGAAGAAAAAAGTTCACAACAGTAGAAACATGTCGGCGCAAAAATGTATGTGTATGCGGTGTATGTAGATAGAAATGGCTTATTCTAAGGTGATACAAACACCAGATGACTGAAGATAATTCTTCATGGTTTGGAAACTTGTTAGGTAAACCCTGGCTGTGGATCAAGGAAATAGCAATTCTGCTCTTGTTTCTCCTACTGGCATTCTATCTATGCTACCACAGTATCAAGTGTTTCATTCAAGAAATGACTCTCACGAGAAAATGACAGTTCCAACCATAAAAGAACGTTTTTTGGTTCATTATGTAAGGTCATTATCCAACGGATCATTATGTAAGGTCTTTAATACAGCACTGAAAACATAGTTATGTGATATTGCATTTCTGTGAACAGATCCTCCTAAATATTACACAATGCACCTTTAAGTTAATATTTATTTCAAATAATAACAATAAATAATAATTTATAAACAATTAATAATTATAAAATTATCATTTTAGTTAACGATAATAACCCTGATTCCAATTTGATAAAATTACCATTTCATTCTGCTTTCTAAAGACTGATCAGAAGTCATTAAATTAATTCCAATTATTATTTGATAGTAGTAGTTTTTAATAGTAATATTTAATCTTAACCTAATCCTACCCTAACCCTTGAGTACATGTTGTTAATTAATATTAATCAGTACTTAAATGTATAATTACACTGTAACACAGACACATTTTCATTTTGTATTAATATTTTCCACATTTTGGAATAAAAAGGGTCTTAACACTTAAACACTTAAAAATATATATTAAAATGTAAAGAAATAAATGAAATAACATAAAAAAATCTGATGTATTGTAAATAAATTAACGTAAAACTTTATTTTAAGGTGACTTAGTTACTGTAATGATGAGGTAGGAACAAAGCGGAGAGAGAATCCACATGCAAGCACTACTTTAATAAAACAAACAGGTAATCCAGGGCAAACAACAGAACACGGAACTCAGGACAGGAACAAAGGAAACAGCTACAAGCAACAACGACCGACAAACAACAACTGAAGCACAGAGGTTTAAGTACATAGGCAAACAAGCTAAACAAGATAACAAGGAGGTGTGGTAAATCAGAAACACCTGGGGAGACTAATAAACAAGAAAAACTACAAAGGACTACAAAACATGGCACAGAACAGGAAATGACAAAAGTCCACACGAGACAAGGAGAACACAAGACAGGAATCATGACAGTTACATTGTATTTACTCAAATAAGTACTGAATAATATCAATTAACCACATGTATGGAGTTACGGTTAGGGTAAGGGTTTGGTTTAGGGTTAGTTATTTGTAATTATGCCTAATTTATTACTATAGTAAGTACATGTAGTAACGTGTAACTACGTCACCTTAAAATAAAGTGTTACCGATTAATATGTATGGACAATTTACGTTTGTCTGCAAAACTACTTTCAAGCATCTTAAGCATAAACCTGTCATCAGAAACATGAATTCTGTTAGTGTATGTGTGTGTGCTTTTGTTTTTGTGATATATGAGGACACAAATGTGTATAATGACATGCATATTACACTGGTATTACAACTTACACGTGATATATGAGGACATTGCATGTGTCCTCATATTTCAAATAGCTTAAAAAACATAAAAAACAATGGGGTTTTTTTTATGTAAAAATGCAGCATGTCTCCTGTGATGGGTAGGTTTAGGGATAGGGGCAGTGTAGGGGGATAGAATATACAGTTTGTCCAGTATAAAAGTCATTACGTCTATGGAATGTCCTCATATATCACAAAAACAAAGCTGTGTGTGTGTGTGTGTGTGTGTGTGTGTGTGTGTGTGTGTGTGTGTGTGTGTGTGTGTGTGTGTGTGTAAAATTCAGATGTCTTAATTGTGCTAATGAGTGATGGTCAAGTGTCTCTGTGTATTTGTCTGAACATAGGTGTGTGTGAGTGTGTGCTGGCCTCATCCTGTCAGGGTTGGATTAGGCAGACTGAGCAAGTGTGAGGTTGAAGGAGGATGTCTCAGGGGAACAGCGGAGAGAGAGAAATGCCTGAGGATCATCCCACCGTGTGGAACTGCAGCTTCTCCATCTGCCTGAGAGCTGCCACGCATACCTATTCACCCTCACCTCCACTGCCTTATTCCACTCACTCATGTGTGGAGTCTTTTATAGCTTCACTCGCACAGGATACGCAGGGATAATAGCAAATGCACGTCCAATAAACCTTTGTGTGCTGAGCATAATAAACTTTGACAAGTCTGCTAAAATCATCGCTTAAAAACATGGGCTTCATGCTCTTTCTTTTTTTCTTTTTTTGAATGGGCCTCCGTCATATTCCTGGGCCCAATTTGTGCCTTAGGTGAGATATGAAAAAAAAAAAAAGTTTTTTTTAACAAGTCTTGAGGCATAATATTTTGCTAAGCAAGTAAGGAGTTTAAATCCTGATGTAATAAATAATTATACACACACCTAAAGGATTATTAGGAACACCATACTAATACTGTGTTTGACCCCCTTTCGCCTTCAGAACTGCCCTAATTTTACGTGCCATTGATTCAACAAGGTGCTGAAAGCATTCTTTAGAAATGTTGGCCCATATTGATAGGATAGCATCTTGCAGTTGATGGAGATTTGTGGGATGCACATCCAGGGCACAAAGCTCCCGTTGCACCACATCCCAAAGATGCTCTATTGGGTTGAGATCTGGTGACTGTGGGGGCCATTTTAGTACAGTGAACTCATTGTCATGTTCAAGAAACCAATTTGAAATGATTCGAGCTTTGTGACATGGTGCATTATCCTGCTGGACGTAGCCATCAGAGGATGGGTATGGTGGCCATAAAGGGATGGACATGGTCAGAAACAATGCTCAGGTAGGCCGTGGCATTTAAACGATGCCCAATTGGCACTAAGGGGCCTAAAGTGTGCCAAGAAAACATCCCCCACACCATTACACCACCACCACCAGCCTGCACAGTGGTAACAAGGCATGATGGATCCATGTTCTCATTCTGTTTACGCCAAATTCTGACTCTACCATCTGAATGTCTCAACAGAAATCGAGACTCATCAGACCAGGCAACATTTTTCCAGTCTTCAACTGTCCAATTTTGGTTAGCTCTTGCAAATTGTAGCCTCTTTTTCCTATTTGTAGTGGAGATGAGTGGTACCCGGTGGGGTCTTCTGCTGTTGTAGCCCATCCGCCTCAAGGTTGTGCGTGTTGTGGCTTCACAAATGCTTTGCTGCGTACCTCGGTTGTAACGAGTGGTTATTTCAGTCAAAGTTGCTCTTCTATCAGCTTGAATCAGTCGGCCCATTCTCCTCTGACCTCTAGCATCAACAAGGCATTTTCGCCCACAGGACTGCCGCATACTGGATGTTTTTCCCTTTTCACACCATTCTTTGTAAACCCTAGAAATGGTTGTGCGTGAAAATCCCAGTAACTGAGCAGATTGTGAAATACTCAGACCGGCCCGTCTGGCACCAATAACCATGCCACGCTCAAAATTGCTTAAATCACCTTTCTTTCCCCTTCTGACATTCAGTTTGGAGTTCAGGAGATTGTCTTGACCAGGACGACACCCCTAAATGCATTGAAGCAACTGCCATGTGATTGGTTGATTAGATAATTGCATTAATGAGAAATTGAACAGGTGTTCCTAATAATCCTTTAGGTGAGTGTACTTTCTTTTTTTTTTTTTACTGACTCAAAACCGTGCATTTTTCCTGGTAATAATATCTGGTTAACTTTACTATAAAGGTTCATTTGTTAACATTAACTAATGTTAAGAAAGATTAATAAATACTGTAACAAATGTATTGCACATTGTTAGTTAATGCCATAACTAATGTTAATAACTTACTGTAAAGTGTTACCATTTGTTTATTTATTTATTTGTTTGTTTGTTTGTTGGGAAATTATAGCTTTAGCTTAGGTTCTACTACAGACTTGAATGCCATGTCATTCATTTGTGACTATTTTTTAGGTCTGGCCAATCAATGCTTGACACTTGGAGTATATAAATCCTGAACTTCCCCTTTTACGTTCGCCGTTGATGACGCTGACGTTCCCCTCCATCGATCCCACTACACCCAGGTTGGTCTCTATCCATCTGTTGGGGGTAGGCTCCGCCCCTGCTTTCATCTTCAGACAGGACCAGCCGAATCTGCATCCCCCAGGATTTGGACCAAGCAAGGATGGGGTCTATACGCCAAAGAACTTTTCTATGCAACTAGACATGAATCATTGCTCTCTACCAGTAATCCTTTATGGAATAAATACCATGTAAACTTTTACTGTGCCCTCTGAATCTTTCTGGTAGAAGTTGCATACAAAATCCACAATTTTTTTTTTTTTTTTTTAATGGAAGGGCACATGCACTGGCATAGTGCTTCTGCTTTAAAAGAAATGCACAAGGTTGACCTTTTGATTGTAGATTGGGTTGTTTTTCCTGTTGCCTCTATAGATCGTCTCTAAAAGCTGAGATGGTGATGTGAGGCAAAGCCTTTGAACTTGCACAAACATTAGGAGTATGAAAATACTCCATTACGTTAAGAGGGTCCCAGAACAGTGGCCCTCTCTTTTTTTTAATTGGCCTTGATGAAAGTGACTTTTATCTGGCCTCACCATCACAGATTTAAGCGGTTTAGATTTTTACCTCTTTGATACCACTGACTCCTGTGATCTGCCGGACGTGCCTTGCTTCTCATTCTGGTGCTTTTGTCTGAGATTGAATGGGGCTGGTGCTCCCTAAGCCAAAATCACAGTGAATGTAAGATGTACATGGATATGTTCAATGCTTTCGCTTTGTTGTTCCCTTTTAATCAGTTTATTTCTTTTCTTTCTGAATCTGGATGCCTTCATATAGTTGATATTTCAGGATTAGGTTAACATTTAGTATTTCTTCCCCATTAAAATGTTTAACAAATAAAGCTATTTTTTGAAAAAGATGTTCACCTAAATAAAATGAAAACTCCAGCCCAAAAAAAGCCATTTTATTTTACATGGAGCAGGTCACCTCATGAGGGCAGCCATGTTGAGATCACATGACCAGCCATACTATTCACTTTTTCTCTGTAATTTGGCTGTAACTGGATACGTTTTACTTGTGGGCTAAATTAATCATAATTGTGTTATTGCATCATATTACAAAAAAAGAAAGAAAAAAAGAAATACAACAGATCCCCCCCCCCCCCCCAAAAATTTGGTTTGCTTTCTCATTCAAACTATAAGTGAGAATTATTAATGAATATAATTAAGCTTTCCTTCCTTTCTTCTTTTTTCTCCTCCAACAATCCTAATCTAAGCTGCATGAAGCTGCCTGAAAGGCTGCGGGCTGATTATATTAATAAACTAATTATGTAGGAAAGCTCCCATAAACCAACAATGATTATTCTTCTGTCTAATAAAGCCTGCCTCAAGGCTAACCATCTATCACCATGCTATATTTTTATTGAAATGAAGTCTGCCCTGATCAACAATGGTTTCCTTTATCCTCTGCTTATTATTGTGAATATTCTTTAGCTGTTTGTTGTTATTGAAGGGATGCTGGAGGCTCATGCTATGATAATTCAATAATGCTTACTGTGGCAGTTGCTATATATATTACATATAACTATTACAACCACCCAGACTTCTTTATAGTGAAGTAAAAAGGCAGTAATGAATTGTCATTACTGCAGCGAGAGTGAGACCAAGAATGATCGTAAAATCTTCCTGAAAATCAAAACTGATAAAAAGCCTTCATGGTAATTTACATTCTTATCACAACGCACTTAGCATATTTCTCAGGAAGGTAAAAAACTGAAGAAAGAAAACACACACACAAAGATCCACAAACAAATACAGACCGAATGGATTTTCAATACTTGACAGACAGGAAACAGAATATGTGACATTATACTGCTCTCCATCTCCCATTGCCGCCCGTCACCAGTTTCCACCCTTTTAACATTCCATGCAGCATCCTTGTCTTTGACAAGACTCTTCACCTCGATTTCTGTTTTCCTTATGAATTGAAGGATTAGTGATCACTCTTGCACTACCACTCTGCCAGTTTTATTTTAGAATTGCCCAGAGCAAACAGCTACATTGCCATGCCACTGGCTTGCATCATAGTCACTTACATGATGGATACAGTGCCCCATGTTAACTGACATGCTGGAAGAGTTTTATATATTTTTTAAACAATAGGTTTAAGCAATTTGCTTCTAGAATCTAGATTATACATGGCTTGTTGTGTAAATATGAAGTATGTGGTCTTAAATTAAAAATTTTAATAGCAGTGTGTATTGATCAATGTATTTTATTCACAGTTTATCTTATTGCTGATTTACCCCCCCCCCCCCATAACTTTTCATGAAAAAGTGTTTGCTGTTTTTTTGAATTAATGACTTAATTATCTCAAAATTATGAGTAACTCATTAATTCATAAAAACAGAGTGAAACAATTTTTTTTCAAGAAAAATGTATCTCATAATTCTGAGATAATTAACTCGTTAATTCAGAAAAACACAGCAAAAACTTTTTTTCCATGAAAAATTATCTCGTAATTCTGAGATAATTAACTCGTTAATTCAGAAAAACAGAGTAGATTTTTTTTCTTCAAGTGAATGCAATACGCTTCCGTAGATATCCATAATAAAGGCTATATGTCTTACGGCGGAGTCTCTATCATCATCACCGGCGGCCATCTTGTCACAGGCAAGCTTTCTGGCGGGCTCTGTGGTACCTGATGTAAGATGAGTGATCAGCACGAACACAAATACTCTTATCTCGTTGAAATCTTGACGGATTTACAAACGGTTTGGTTTCTTACAAACGTTATTAACGTGGCTATAATTCTGGATGATTATTTATTTATACACTTATTATTCATAAGTATGCAGTGTCATAACTACATCTCTGACGTTTATAACAAACCAAACCGTTTGATATAAAATCGGTATAAAATTGAGCAAGTTATGGTTATTTAAAAAGTACATGCACCATTACGAGTGATCGAGCTGCCTGTGACAAGATGGCCGCCAGGTGCGGACGTCGACCTCCATTGGCCAGCAGCGCGGACGAGACATCTAGCCTTTATTATGGATATCTATGATTGCCATAACCAAGGGGGTAATCCACCATCTGGAAAACTAAAGTCTGCCTGGGGGCCGCCATTGGCTAGCAAGCCTTCACCTGCTGTTAGCATTCCATTGACTCCCATTCATTTTGGCGTCACTTTGACAGCGAATAACTTTACATCTGAGGCGTTTAAAGACTCCATTTGTCCATTGTTTATTTCTAAAGAAACACGGCAATGTATAAAAGGCTCCATTACCTTGTATCTTACGTTATGGCCCAGTAGAAGCAGTTTTTGTAAAAATAGTTACTGTTATTGAATGTTATGATTACCATTGTGGTGAAGAGTAGCGCTATCAATTGCGATTTTTCACTTTGATACTATATAATGTGTTCAATAACTCCAAATCACAATTTCTCATTGACGCTAATTTCACAGATCAGCAAGGAGCAGGTGTGCGAATGTGTGCATCCTGAGTTATAATGGAAATTATATGTTGGGTCAATGCAACTCAATTTAGTTAAAACAGCATTCCCTTGTTTTATGTTACATAAAACTGATTGAAGTAAGCAACAAGAAGAAAAATTTGTAGGTAGAAAATCCTTGGCTCTTCATTTGGGTGCACCTTTTGTTATCTTCCCGGTCAAAAGTGACCGGACACCTAAAAATGAAACTTCCTCCATCCCAGTAAAACGTACTCGGTTACTAACGTAACCTCGGTTCTCTCTAGAGAGGGAACGAGTACTGCGTAATAGCTTTACGCTAGGGGGAAAAACTCTTTTCCGCGAGATATTGAAGCCAAAAATTATCCTTTAATTTTTTATTAATGCAAAACGCTTTGCAGCAGCAAGCAAACATAGGCGAAACAGCTCGCGCGCCTATTGGTTGCTCTGCAGCAAATGCAGCAGCCTATCGAGAGAGACTCTGCGTGACGTAATGACCAATGGGGGCAATTCGCGCCCATATCGTCACGTCCCGCCAGAAGGGGCGTGGTCTCGCCCTATAAATATGCTCGTTAGGCTGATACAAGCTGGTTTTTATCGCTGAAGCGAACCAGAGCGTATTCCACGCACGGCAAGATACGCAGTACTCGTTCCCTCTCTAGAGAGAACCGAGGTTACGTTAGTAACCGAGTACGTTCTCTTACGAGAGTATCTCTCGTACTGCGTAATAGCTTTACGCTAGGGGAACACAATGCAACACGCCGTGCGTAAAGGGATCCAACACCAAAGTCCCA
Organism: Rhinichthys klamathensis goyatoka; assembly: GCF_029890125.1. Taxonomy (NCBI): domain Eukaryota; kingdom Metazoa; phylum Chordata; class Actinopteri; order Cypriniformes; family Leuciscidae; genus Rhinichthys; species Rhinichthys klamathensis. The sequence goes on along the minus strand of NW_026606669.1, from coordinate 749,034 downwards.
GGGGCCGAAGCCCAGGGCTCATGTAGTGCATAATCACCATAAACTCACATAGAGTAAAGGAAGAGAGGCTGGAAGCGTCATTCCCTATAAAAAAGCACCCAGCGGGGCTATTATATGACCATCAAACGCGCAGCCAGGGTGAAAGCATTCAGCCTGATCTGGGCGGCCATACGTGAGTCAACACTCATGGGGCTGCAGTAAACTCAGCATCTGGGCCGCAGAGCGGGGCAGATAGCACTGAATTTAGACCGCCAAAAGCTTAGCTTGTAAGGCGGGTACCTCCAGGTTATAGTATTTTATAAATGTAGACGGCGAGGCCCAGCCTGCGGCCGTACAGATATCTTGCAGGGAAACCCCGCTAGACCATGCCCACGAAGAGGCCACGCCTCTCGTGGAATGCGCCCTGACACCCAAGGGGCACTGTAAGCCCTTCGCAGAGTAAGCGAGCGCGATGGCATCCACTATCCATCTGGATAGGCTCTGTTTTGAGGCGGCGAGTCCCTTGGAACGCCCGCCGAACAAAACAAAAAGCTGCTCCGTCTGTCTGAAAACAGACGAGCGTGCCACATAAGCTCTCAATGCCCTGACGGGGCAGAGGAGACTTGCATCCTCCTCCTCACTGAGAACCGGAAGGGCAGACAGGGAAATGACCTGGGCCCTGAACGGCGTGTTGAGGGATTTCGGGACATACCCGTGTTTCGGTTTGAGAATGACCTTTGAGTCATTAGGCCCAAACTCCATACACGACGCGCTTACTGAAAGCGCCTGTAGGTCCCCTATGCGCTTCACTGAAGCGAGAGCCATGAGAAACACTGTCTTGAACGACAGGTGTTTCATGTCCACCAGCTGGATTGGCTCGAACGGGGCGCCTTTCATGGCCTCCAAGACCGTGGAAAGGTCCCACGTCGGGACTGAAGGGGGCCTTGGAGGGTTCAGCCTCCGAGCTCCCCTAAGGAAACGCACGACTAAGTCGTTTTTCCCAAGCGACTGGCCAGACACCGGTTTTGCAAACGTTGCTATGGCCGCCACATATACTTTGAGCGTGGATGGGGTCCTGCCCTTATCCAGTAGCTCTTGAAGGAAGGAAAGCACTTCCGCAACCCCGCACTCCACAGGTGAAAGGCTCTGGGCCTGACACCATGTAGAGAAAACAGACCATTTCGAGGAGTAGAGCCGCCTGGTAGACGGAGCTCTCGCCTGCGCGATCGTGTTTAACACTCCCTCTGGGAGGCTAGCGGGTACCCGTTGATGGCCCATGCGTGCAGGGACCATAACTCCGGGCGAGGGTGCCAGATCGAGCCCTCCGCCTGAGAGAGGAGGTCTCTCCTCAATGGTACAGGCCATGGGGCAGTGCTGGTCAGCTGCATCAGGGCAGGGAACCACGTCTGGTTCGTCCAGAGCGGGGCTACAAGCAGCACTGGGCATCCGTTTTCCCTGATTCGTTCCAACACCTGAGGCAGGAGCGAGACAGGAGGAAAAGCATACAGGGGGCAGCGGGGCCAAACATGAGCCAGCGCGTCCTTGCTTTTCGAGAAAAACTCCGGGCAATGAGCGTTTTCTTGGGACGCGAATAGGTCCACCTGAGCTCTGCCGAACGTCTTCCACAGCAGCTGGACCGTCTGCGGGTGCAGCGACCATTCCCCTGCTGGAACGTTGTTCCTGGACAGTCTGTCTGGTCCCACGTTCAGGTGACCAGGCACGTGCGCCGCTCTCAGTGAGAGCAGGTTGTGCTGAGCCCAAACCAGGAGGCGTTCCGTCAACCTGTAAAGGTTTCGTGACCTGACGCCGCCCTGGCGATTTATGTATGCCACCACCGACATGTTGTCCGACCGGACCAAGACGTGGTGGCCTGTTATCTGGGGACAAAAACGCCGTAGCGCTTTGTCGACTGCTATCATCTCCAAGCAGTTTATGTGAAGGAGCTTTTCCCGTTCTGACCACAGGCCAGCTAGCGGTCTGCCCTCGAGCAGCGCTCCCCACCCCGAGGTGGAGGCGTCCGTAGACACCACCTTCACGCTCGAAGCGGTCCCCAGACTTACACCTGACTGATACCAGTCGGTTTCTCTCCAAGGTTTCAGAGCTGAAACGCACTGAAGGTCGACCCTGAGGCGAAACAGACCTGCTGTCCATGCCCTGGGTGGAACCCGCGTCTTCAGCCACATCTGCAGTGGGCGCATGCGGAGCAGGCCCAACTGGAGTACAGAGGCTGCTGAGGCCATCAGCCCCAGCATTTTCTGAAACCTTTTGAGCGGGACTATCGCGCCGTGGCGGAAGGATTTCACGCCGCGCTGAATATTTAGCACGCGCTCTGGTGACAGGCGTGCTGTCATGGACAGCGAGTCCGACACGGTTCCCAGAAAGGAAATTTTCTGACTGGGAGACAGTGAGCTCTTCGCCCAATTGACTGTGAGGCCCAGCTTCTCGAGGTGCTCGAGCAATGCGGCCCTGTGTTCTATGAGCTCCGATCGTGATCGAGCTAGAATCAGCCAATCGTCCAAGTAGTTCAGAACTCGCATGCCCTGAAGTCTCAGGGGCGCGAGCGCCGCGTCCATGCACTTCGTAAATGTACGAGGCGCTAGGGACAGGCCGAACGGCAGGACTGTGTATTGATATGCCTGGCCCTCGAAGGCGAATCTCAAAAATCGCCTGTGATGGGACGCTATTTGTATTTGGAAATAGGCGTCTTTCAGATCTATCGACATAAACCAGTCCCCGAAGCGCACCTGCGTGAGGATTTTCCTGGTCGTAAGCATTCTGAACTGGCGCTTCACAAGCACTCTGTTCAGCTGCCGCAGATCTAAAATGGGTCTGAGACCCCCATCCTTTTTCGGTACCAGAAAATATCTGCTGTATAGGCCCCCTTCGCTCTGAGCCTGAGATAAAGGTTCTATAGCCCCTTTGCTCAGTAGTTTCGCTATTTCGGCACGAAGTAGATGAGATACTTCGTTTTTCACCGTAGTTTCGACGCGCGCCGTATAACGGCGCGGGCGTCGAGCGAATTGTAGCGAATAGCCTCTCTTTATAGTGTTCAGCACCCATTCTGAAACCCCGGGAAGCTTTGACCACGCATCTGCGTGAATAGCTAGAGGCAGAATGAAATCCGGGCTCTGGCCGCGACAAAACGGCAGCTCGAGAGCCTGGGCATACTGGGAACACAACACCGTGTTTACAGCGTTCGAGGCGGGGGGCGCGCTGATCACAGCGGGCGACCTGGCCGCGCTCAGCTTTTTTATGGCAGATTGTGCAGAAAAAGCGAGCGGGGGAGATCCCGTGGGAATCGGCGTGTCTGTGAGAAAATGTGGGCGCGGGGCTGCGGGCACATTTAATACACTGAAAACACTGTCGTTCATGGCCGACTGAATGTGTGTTGGTTTCGTTTTTACAGAAACCAAGGGACACGCAGCATGTAGTGTGAGCGGGCATGGTGACATGGGCGCGTTTACTACATTGTTTGCACAATCGACCTGAGTCGAGTTTATTTGTGCTAGCCCTGCACCGTGGCGGGCTGTGTCTGGGTGTGGGAATGGGCACTGGGTGGGCATTCTTACAACACTCATAACACCATCGGCCGTGGCCGGATTGTTTGTGCGAGCCCTGCATTTTTGCGGGCTGTGTTTGTGTGTAGAAATGAGCCCTGGGTTGTAGGCATTTTCAATACACTCATAACACCATCGACTGTGGCCGGAATATGAGAAAATACACCATTTATGTGATTTATCTGGGTCGCCGTGGGAACAGCATTAGTGTGCAGGCAAGCGGGCATGGTACTGGCTTGCTTACTGCAAAATACACTGGAACAGTCACATTTTCTGGAACTGAACGAGCGAAAATTTCAGTGGAAGTCTGGCCACGGCGAGACTGAAACACCGTCAATTTCCTAGGAGGCTAGGAAGACTTGTGTTGGTTTCGTTTTACAGAAACCGTGGTAGTGTATGTGGGCACTGGGTTGTGGGCACATTCACTACATTTAATGCACAATTGTGCGAGCCCTGTACCGTGGCGGGCTGTGTTTGTGTGTAGAAATGAACACTGGGCTGTGAGCATTTTATTACACTTATAACACCATCGGCTGTGGCCGGAAAACCAGAAATACAATGATTTTTCTGGGTCGCCATGGAAACGGCCTTTATGTGCAGGCAAGCGGGCCGTGGTACCAGCTTGTTTACTGCAAAATACACTGGAACAGTCGCATTATCTGGAACTGAACGAGCGAAAAGTTTCGGTGGAAGTCTGGCCGCGGCGAGACTAAATTTTTATCTGCTGCGAGAGCCGGGATCGAACACGGGTCTCCCGCGTGAAAGCTTCAGGTTCCGCCACTGGGCCACAGGGAGAACTACACTAGCGCAAGCAGATAAGAGAGCGTCATCACAGTTTTGTGTGTGTCGGCGTTTGTATGCAGGTGTGCGTGTTATACAACAGGCTCATTGCTGCAATAATGACATTTTCAGCCGCTCAAACTAGGAGCTGAGAAATGTTTGAGAAATGGAGATTAATCCGGCCTCGGCGGGGACTAAAACACACTCTTTTCTCATTTGCCGGTGACGCACGCCCATGGGGGGCGGGGTAGAATGCTGGCCCGTTTCCTTGACGACTCGCGGACAGAAGGCGGAGGTCCACAGAGCTCGCCTGTTGCGCGGCGGTTGCGCGGGCGCTTCCCAATCGAGGCCGATGCTATCCACGGCCTGAGAGAGCAGACGCATCAGCCCAGTCTCAATGCCGGCTCTCTTACCAGTGGTCTGGCGGGAAACGCTAGCGGAGGGGAGGTCCACGGAGCTCGCCCAATCCTCGCTATCGGATGCCAGAAGAGAACACGCCTCGGTGGGTTCGTCAAACTCGTGGATGGACGCGGCGGCAGGCGGCGGCCGTTGTCCGTCAGTGAGCGACTCGAGCGAAGCCGGCGAAGCAGGCGGGCGAACCGGCGAGCTTTGGCAGGCTGGAGATAGCTCGGGAGCGCGCTGGGCGCGGCGCTTTTTACGGCGCGGCGTCACGGCGGGCTGTGGTGAAGGCTCGGAGAATGATGCCAGGCGCGTCCTCAGAGTCACCATGGGCAAAAGCTCGCAATGAGGGCATCCGCCGTCAGCGAGCGCGATAGCCGCGTGATCCTCACCCAGACAGGAAACACAGATGAAGTGTCGATCTCCATCGCTGAGCGGGGCGCGGCACGAGCCACAGGAAGGCATCTTTAAAAAGACGCTGCTCTTTTTGTGAGAGAAGTGTAAGTCGCGTCAAGTAAGCGAACAAACACTTCTCAACAGAGAAATACACACAGAGTATTTGAAAGGATATAGAACGCCGGAAAGCGCAGCAGGTACGGCAGATGAAGGCGGCGAGGCCAGCGACTCCAGAGCTCGTCCCGCTGAAAGGCTTGCTTCGACGGCGCGGCTTCTCACTCCGGATCCAGCGATGCGTGTGCTTCGCTGAAGAGGTAAAAATCAGCTTGTATCAGCCTAACGAGCATATTTATAGGGCGAGACCACGCCCCTTCTGGCGGGACGTGACGATATGGGCGCGAATTGCCCCCATTGGTCATTACGTCACGCAGAGTCTCTCTCGATAGGCTGCTGCATTTGCTGCAGAGCAACCAATAGGCGCGCGAGCTGTTTCGCCTATGTTTGCTTGCTGCTGCAAAGCGTTTTGCATTAATAAAAAATTAAAGGATAATTTTTGGCTTCAATATCTCGCGGAAAAGAGTTTTTCCCCCTAGCGTAAAGCTATTACGCAGTACGAGAGATACTCTCGTAAGAGAACCAATGCAATTTATTTTTGTTCTATAATATTTTTTCTTTTTAATTGTGTATGTTGAGAGAATTTGATGTTGCTTATTAATATTTATGCAATATTTATGGCCCATTTTTGCCCTTGAAAATAATTTTTAAAAAATCTAACTTTTTAAAACATTTCTTCAATTATTGCAGTATTTCAGATTAATATAGAGACTAGGCCTTTTAAATCTATTTATTGAAGTCAGATTAGCGCCATCTGTTGATAGAAAATTACATAAAACATGTTATTTCATAGGTTTACCACTAGATGCCTGTATAGCTCTCTATGGAGAGGCTTGTAAATTCTCTAGTTGTTTTTGGACCAAATTACTTACTTTTAAGATGTGGATTTGAATGCATTTTTTTGAAATTCTCGTAGGTCCCCTATGCGCTTCACTGAAGCGAGAGCCATGAGAAACACTGTCTTGAACGACAGGTGTTTCATGTCCACCAGCTGGATTGGCTCGAACGGGGCGCCTTTCATGGCCTCCAAGACCGTGGAAAGGTCCCACGTCGGGACTGAAGGGGGCCTTGGAGGGTTCAGCCTCCGAGCTCCCCTAAGGAAACGCACGACTAAGTCGTTTTTCCCAAGCGACTGGCCAGACACCGGTTTTGCAAACGTTGCTATGGCCGCCACATATACTTTGAGCGTGGATGGGGTCCTGCCCTTATCCAGTAGCTCTTGAAGGAAGGAAAGCACTTCCGCAACCCCGCACTCCACAGGTGAAAGGCTCTGGGCCTGACACCATGTAGAGAAAACAGACCATTTCGAGGAGTAGAGCCGCCTGGTAGACGGAGCTCTAGCCTGCGCGATCGTGTTTAACACTCCCTCTGGGAGGCTAGCGGGTACCCGTTGATGGCCCATGCGTGCAGGGACCATAACTCCGGGCGAGGGTGCCAGATCGAGCCCTCCGCCTGAGAGAGGAGGTCTCTCCTCAATGGTACAGGCCATGGGGCAGTGCTGGTCAGCTGCATCAGGGCAGGGAACCACGTCTGGTTCGTCCAGAGCGGGGCTACAAGCAGCACTGGGCATCCGTTTTCCCTGATTCGTTCCAACACCTGAGGCAGGAGCGAGACAGGAGGAAAAGCATACAGGGGGCAGCGGGGCCAAACATGAGCCAGCGCGTCCTTGCTTTTCGAGAAAAACTCCGGGCAATGAGCGTTTTCTTGGGACGCGAATAGGTCCACCTGAGCTCTGCCGAACGTCTTCCACAGCAGCTGGACCGTCTGCGGGTGCAGCGACCATTCCCCTGCTGGAACGTTGTTCCTGGACAGTCTGTCTGGTCCCACGTTCAGGTGACCAGGCACGTGCGCCGCTCTCATTGAGAGCAGGTTGTGCTGAGCCCAAACCAGGAGGCGTTCCGTCAACCTGTAAAGGTTTCGTGACCTGACGCCGCCCTGGCGATTTATGTATGCCACCACCGACATGTTGTCCGACCGGACCAAGACGTGGTGGCCTGTTATCTGGGGACAAAAACGCCGTAGCGCTTTGTCGACTGCTATCATCTCCAAGCAGTTTATGTGAAGGAGCTTTTCCCGTTCTGACCACAGGCCAGCTAGCGGTCTGCCCTCGAGCAGCGCTCCCCACCCCGAGGTGGAGGCGTCCGTAGACACCACCTTCACGCTCGAAGCGGTCCCCAGACTTACACCTGACTGATACCAGTCGGTTTCTCTCCAAGGTTTCAGAGCTGAAACGCACTGAAGGTCGACCCTGAGGCGAAACAGACCTGCTGTCCATGCCCTGGGTGGAACCCGCGTCTTCAGCCACATCTGCAGTGGGCGCATGCGGAGCAGGCCCAACTGGAGTACAGAGGCTGCTGAGGCCATCAGCCCCAGCATTTTCTGAAACCTTTTGAGCGGGACTATCGCGCCGTGGCGGAAGGATTTCACGCCGCGCTGAATATTTAGCACGCGCTCTGGTGACAGGCGTGCTGTCATGGACAGCGAGTCCGACACGGTTCCCAGAAAGGAAATTTTCTGACTGGGAGACAGTGAGCTCTTCGCCCAATTGACTGTGAGGCCCAGCTTCTCGAGGTGCTCGAGCAATGCGGCCCTGTGTTCTATGAGCTCCGATCGTGATCGAGCTAGAATCAGCCAATCGTCCAAGTAGTTCAGAACTCGCATGCCCTGAAGTCTCAGGGGCGCGAGCGCCGCGTCCATGCACTTCGTAAATGTACGAGGCGCTAGGGACAGGCCGAACGGCAGGACTGTGTATTGATATGCCTGGCCCTCGAAGGCGAATCTCAAAAATCGCCTGTGATGGGACGCTATTTGTATTTGGAAATAGGCGTCTTTCAGATCTATCGACATAAACCAGTCCCCGAAGCGCACCTGCGTGAGGATTTTCCTGGTCGTAAGCATTCTGAACTGGCGCTTCACAAGCACTCTGTTCAGCTGCCGCAGATCTAAAATGGGTCTGAGACCCCCATCCTTTTTCGGTACCAGAAAATATCTGCTGTATAGGCCCCCTTCGCTCTGAGCCTGAGATAAAGGTTCTATAGCCCCTTTGCTCAGTAGTTTCGCTATTTCGGCACGAAGTAGATGAGATACTTCGTTTTTCACCGTAGTTTCGACGCGCGCCGTATAACGGCGCGGGCGTCGAGCGAATTGTAGCGAATAGCCTCTCTTTATAGTGTTCAGCACCCATTCTGAAACCCCGGGAAGCTTTGACCACGCATCTGCGTGAATAGCTAGAGGCAGAATGAAATCCGGGCTCTGGCCGCGACAAAACGGCAGCTCGAGAGCCTGGGCATACTGGGAACACAACACCGTGTTTACAGCGTTCGAGGCGGGGGGCGCGCTGATCACAGCGGGCGACCTGGCCGCGCTCAGCTTTTTTATGGCAGATTGTGCAGAAAAAGCGAGCGGGGGAGATCCCGTGGGAATCGGCGTGTCTGTGAGAAAATGTGGGCGCGGGGCTGCGGGCACATTTAATACACTGAAAACACTGTCGTTCATGGCCGACTGAATGTGTGTTGGTTTCGTTTTTACAGAAACCAAGGGACACGCAGCATGTAGTGTGAGCGGGCATGGTGACATGGGCGCGTTTACTACATTGTTTGCACAATCGACCTGAGTCGAGTTTATTTGTGCTAGCCCTGCACCGTGGCGGGCTGTGTCTGGGTGTGGGAATGGGCACTGGGTGGGCATTCTTACAACACTCATAACACCATCGGCCGTGGCCGGATTGTTTGTGCGAGCCCTGCATTTTTGCGGGCTGTGTTTGTGTGTAGAAATGAGCCCTGGGTTGTAGGCATTTTCAATACACTCATAACACCTTCGGCTGTGGCCGGAATATGAGAAAATACACCATTTATGTGATTTATCTGGGTCGCCGTGGGAACAGCATTAGTGTGCAGGCAAGCGGGCATGGTACTGGCTTGCTTACTGCAAAATACACTGGAACAGTCACATTTTCTGGAACTGAACGAGCGAAAATTTCAGTGGAAGTCTGGCCACGGCGAGACTGAAACACCGTCAATTTCCTAGGAGGCTAGGAAGACTTGTGTTGGTTTCGTTTTACAGAAACCGTGGTAGTGTATGTGGGCACTGGGTTGTGGGCACATTCACTACATTTAATGCACAATTGTGCGAGCCCTGTACCGTGGCGGGCTGTGTTTGTGTGTAGAAATGAACACTGGGCTGTGAGCATTTTATTACACTTATAACACCATCGGCTGTGGCCGGAAAACCAGAAATACAATGATTTTTCTGGGTCGCCATGGAAACGGCCTTTATGTGCAGGCAAGCGGGCCGTGGTACCAGCTTGTTTACTGCAAAATACACTGGAACAGTCGCATTATCTGGAACTGAACGAGCGAAAAGTTTCGGTGGAAGTCTGGCCGCGGCGAGACTAAATTTTTATCTGCTGCGAGAGCCGGGATCGAACACGGGTCTCCCGCGTGAAAGCTTCAGGTTCCGCCACTGGGCCACAGGGAGAACTACACTAGCGCAAGCAGATAAGAGAGCGTCATCACAGTTTTGTGTGTGTCGGCGTTTGTATGCAGGTGTGCGTGTTATACAACAGGCTCATTGCTGCAATAATGACATTTTCAGCCGCTCAAACTAGGAGCTGAGAAATGTTTGAGAAATGGAGATTAATCCGGCCTCGGCGGGGACTAAAACACACTCTTTTCTCATTTGCCGGTGACGCACGCCCATGGGGGGCGGGGTAGAATGCTGGCCCGTTTCCTTGACGACTCGCGGACAGAAGGCGGAGGTCCACAGAGCTCGCCTGTTGCGCGGCGGTTGCGCGGGCGCTTCCCAATCGAGGCCGATGCTATCCACGGCCTGAGAGAGCAGACGCATCAGCCCAGTCTCAATGCCGGCTCTCTTACCAGTGGTCTGGCGGGAAACGCTAGCGGAGGGGAGGTCCACGGAGCTCGCCCAATCCTCGCTATCGGATGCCAGAAGAGAACACGCCTCGGTGGGTTCGTCAAACTCGTGGATGGACGCGGCGGCAGGCGGCGGCCGTTGTCCGTCAGTGAGCGACTCGAGCGAAGCCGGCGAAGCAGGCGGGCGAACCGGCGAGCTTTGGCGGGCTGGAGATAGCTCGGGAGCGCGCTGGGCGCGGCGCTTTTTACGGCGCGGCGTCACGGCGGGCTGTGGTGAAGGCTCGGAGAATGATGCCAGGCGCGTCCTCAGAGTCACCATGGGCAAAAGCTCGCAATGAGGGCATCCGCCGTCAGCGAGCGCGATAGCCGCGTGATCCTCACCCAGACAGGAAACACAGATGAAGTGTCGATCTCCATCGCTGAGCGGGGCGCGGCACGAGCCACAGGAAGGCATCTTTAAAAAGACGCTGCTCTTTTTGTGAGAGAAGTGTAAGTCGCGTCAAGTAAGCGAACAAACACTTCTCAACAGAGAAATACACACAGAGTATTTGAAAGGATATAGAACGCCGGAAAGCGCAGCAGGTACGGCAGATGAAGGCGGCGAGGCCAGCGACTCCAGAGCTCGTCCCGCTGAAAGGCTTGCTTCGACGGCGCGGCTTCTCACTCCGGATCCAGCGATGCGTGTGCTTCGCTGAAGAGGTAAAAATCAGCTTGTATCAGCCTAACGAGCATATTTATAGGGCGAGACCACGCCCCTTCTGGCGGGACGTGACGATATGGGCGCGAATTGCCCCCATTGGTCATTACGTCACGCAGAGTCTCTCTCGATAGGCTGCTGCATTTGCTGCAGAGCAACCAATAGGCGCGCGAGCTGTTTCGCCTATGTTTGCTTGCTGCTGCAAAGCGTTTTGCATTAATAAAAAATTAAAGGATAATTTTTGGCTTCAATATCTCGCGGAAAAGAGTTTTTCCCCCTAGCGTAAAGCTATTACGCAGTACGAGAGATACTCTCGTAAGAGAACCAATGCAATTTATTTTTGTTCTATAATATTTTTTCTTTTTAATTGTGTATGTTGAGAGAATTTGATGTTGCTTATTAATATTTATGCAATATTTATGGCCCATTTTTGCCCTTGAAAATAATTTTTAAAAAATCTAACTTTTTAAAACATTTCTTCAATTATTGCAGTATTTCAGATTAATATAGAGACTAGGCCTTTTAAATCTATTCATTGAAGTCAGATTAGCGCCATCTGTTGATAGAAAATTACATAAAACATGTTATTTCATAGGTTTACCACTAGATGCCTGTATAGCTCTCTATGGAGAGGCTTGTAAATTCTCTAGTTGTTTTTGGACCAAATTACTTACTTTTAAGATGTGGATTTGAATGCATTTTTTTGAAATTCTCAAATAATACATTTTGCCAAGGTTTATAAAAAATTGTAAAATACGTTTGATGTGAAGTGTACACGTTTTTGCATTATTACTACAGTCAAACCTGAATACAGAGAAAGCATTTTGTTACAGGTAACATTACAATTCAATAAAACAATTACAAAAATAAAAATGTTTTAATGATTTATCAAAGCTTATTATTATTTATATTATTATTATTAAACATTATATTAATTATTATTTTAATAATTGTAATAATTATTATATTAATTATATATATATATATATATATATATATATATATATATATATATATATATATATATATATATATATATATATATATTATAATTATTAATTATGTTATGTTTTTCACTATTGATGTTTGAGAGTGTCACCCCTTCATTGCTGAGCACTTTTGTTCTGCATCGTGGCCGATTTGTAGAGAATTTTTGTGTTTTTGTCAATTTCCTATTGGTTTGACCGAAGAGCACAAAAGGTACTATTTTTTTTACGACCAATTAGCCTGCTCGAATCATGCCTTACATTTTTTTGTGTGTTCACATAGGCCTACCTAATCCCATAAAAGTCACCAAGTTTCGTAACATTCCGATGAAGCTGTGGTTTTTTTAAAATTCAAAACAGAAAATGTTTCGGTCAGAAATGACCGAAGAGCACCTGCAACAACTGCACATGTTCACTTTTTACAGTGCACAATGAATAAATCTCAACTTTCAAATAAGCAGAACACCATTTGCTCAATAGAGAATGAAGAGTAACTATAAAATTATAACAGATAACAATAATATGTACAAATAAATATTAATAAAAAATTCCCTGAATATAACAGAAACATTTGGAAAATAACGGCCATTAACACAAACCACAATAATTTAAAAATCTGTTAAAGTAAATCTGCAGTGCATCATGGGACGTGTTAAGTGACACCATTCTATTTTACGAATGTAAACATGACACAGAACACTAAGATACTTTCAGTGTATATTTTTGTATATGAAACAAAATTACATTCCATATTCATAGTATATTTTAGTCATGAATGCGAGAGCTAGAAATATTCATAAGGGTTATTCAATATCTCTTAACTTTGGTGGGGACATACTTAAATCATGCTGCATACTCAGTGTTTTCTACATTCCACTCTGCTTGACTGCCTGCCCTTGTGCTTTGGAAAACCTCCATGAATATGGATTTCCCCCATGCACTTCGCAAACTTCAGCCCTCAAAGACAACACACCCTGATGTCTGCACATTACCACATTATCTGTCCCCGGATTGCATTTTCTCCCTTTAACCCCTTCATTATCTTGGTTTTATAATAAAAATAAAAGCCTCTCGGCGCAAATTGCACACAGAAAAAAATGGTAAGAAACAAAGAAACAAAAACAATTTCAGATGTTGGAGGTTATGAGAATTAATTTCTGCATTTTTGCTGCTCATAGTGTTTCTAATGTGTTTTGTTATAAGCTCTCTACTGAGTGGTTTAATCATCCCATCCATCCTGTGAGTCACTATAGCCAGGGCACAGTAGGGCATCACGGCTTTAGTAAGCCTGCGTTTTAACCCAGAGATGCTGCAGCGAATTCACAGGAAATTATTTTTAGCACCATCCCAGTTTATTGACATGCAGCGCAATGACTTTTAAACTTATTTTACTTACTTTTACTTACTTTACTGTGACCTTTTGTATGATTTCTTTTCACCATTCATTGTATGTCTTTCTGATCTGAATGCATATATATATACAGTATATATACTGTAAAAAATTTGCTGTCTTAAATTTTTAAGTACAATCCACATTTCCATTAATTAATTAATTATTTATTTTTTTCTTATATATATATATTTATTTTTTTGGTATTTATTTACTGTATTCCTAAACAAAGCTTCTCACAACATTTTGATGGCATGGCTTGATTTAAAAAATGGTAGACAACAGATATACATCCAAAACAGATACAAATAGATACAAATATTGATATTTTCACACAACCTGTGTAAGGTTTCAGGGGGTTTAGTGACTGACAGAGAACATGATGCTCTTTTCAAAAGGCCCCATTTGCATCCACAACAAGACTCTACTTGATAATTAAGCAGCTGCTCACAGCAGGGAGACCCTGATAAGCATTTTGATGGATGTGATGTAATCAACCAGATTTTGCATACATATATATGCATATGCAACTGTAGATGACAGGTTTCTGTGTGTAAACCGGCATGGAGCATGAAGTTGAAATGTTATGAAAGATTTTTAACCAAAAATAGTCTGAGATTTTTAGACCTGTTTGACTTCACTTAAGTCAAACCCCATCAAACTATAGTTGTGATTTTTACTTTTATGTCATTTGGTAGATTTGGAAGATCATGCATTAGTTAATTGTACATTATTCCTAAATAATCCGGGCTGTAACATTTAGCTAATTTTGGCATTAACCCTCATTAGTACTGTAATTCTGCTTACATACACTGCCTTTATCATAGCTCTCAAGCTCACATATACTTCACCCAGTCTGCTGGTTTGTTTTCGTCTGTTTGTTGTTTGCCTGTTCTGTTTTAGCTTTAGCTTATGCAGCTGAGATCCATCTGACTGACAATAACAAAGGACACACAGGACTTTGACCATAAAGAGGATCTTCAAACAGACAGATCAAGCTCAGTATATGATGGCTGAAGCGTTTGAAGTACACATGGGAGAGCAACACCAATGAGGCGTGGTTTGTAGGGGGACCCCGCTGGATAAAAGAGACACCCGCTCCTTTCAGAAAAGCAGGCTTTATTTCTTTTCCAAAATTATGTTTCCAATACTGATGTCTGTGGTAACTCTTCTATACAGGGAATTCCTTATTCTCTAACATCTGAACACTTCAGTGAGAATGTTAAATACTGATCATTCTACACATTACTCCCATAACGGTACACTGCATGGCCAAAAAGTATGCAGACACCCAAACACTACACCCATATGTGCTTGTTGAGCATTTGAAACAATTCCACCACCACGAACATCAGTCGGGAGCTGATTCTACCTTACAACAGCCCTTACACTAGATGGTGCAACATGGCTGTGAGGATTTGCTCCCATTCAGACAATGGGAGCAAATAACCTTACTTCTTACTAAGTAAGGTCAGGACAGATGTTGGCCGTATGGACGGGGGCTGGCTCGCAGTCGTCATTCCAGTCCATCCCAAATGTCTTCAGTGGACTCTTTTAACAACTTCCATCTTTCCAAGCTGAAGTCATCATGGCTATGTGCTGTATGCACCTCTTAGTGAAAGGTGTAAAAAATTCGACTTAGTCACAAAATGCAAAACAATGCAGGTGCTTTTCGAAAAGACTTAACTACTCTTGGGCTGTCACTATAAGTGTCTAAATACTGTACTTTTGGCCATGTTTTGCATTTACTTTCACTTTCCCCAAAAAAACGTCTCAGGTTACGACTGTAATCATAGTTCCCTGAGAAAGGGAACGAGACCATGCGTCAACGACGCTTTGGGAACGCCCCCAGCGTGAATGCGTCTGAGCATCAATGTCAACTAGTCCAATGGAAAGAATGAGCGTCACGGGCGGGGTGACGTCATGACCAGGAAGGGATAAAAGCACATCCGGTGCAAACCCGGCATTAGCTTCGAAATCGCCGAAGCAAGCCGATCACAGGGATGCAGGAAGTATGGCAGGGTAACGCATCGTCTCGTTCCCTTTCTCAGGGAACTATGGTTACAGTCGTAACCTGAGACGTTCCCTTTCCCAAATGACCCTTTGGGAACGAGAATACCCAAAACGCCAGAATTCCAAGTACCTGAGTGTTAGTCTGTTGTAACTAAGCACAAGCACCTGAGAACCTGGGGCAGCATCCAGGTCTAAGCTGTAAAACCTAACGAATGTGAGCGGTGAGGACCAGCCTGCCGCATCACAAACGTCTTGAAGAGAAACCCCAAATAGTAAGGCTTTAGAGGCCGCCATACCCCTCGTAGAATGAGCTCTGACCGCCAAAGGACACGGCTGGTCAGAGTACTCGTATGCAAGTGTAATAGCCTCAACTATCCACTTACTAACCGTCTGTTTAGAAGCAGGAATACCTTTCTTAGGTGATCCAAAGCAAATAAATAACTGATCGGACTTCCTCCATGAAGATGTCCGATGAACATAAGTATCCAGTGCTCGCACTGGACACAAGAGGTTCAGCCTTTCCTGGTCCGCAGATGTAAAAGGAGGAGGACAGAAAGCCTGCAGCACAATAGGCCTCGGAATCAAGGTCGGCACCTTAGGGACGTATCCCTGTTTTGGATATAAGAATGCCTTGACCATCCCCAGTGCAAACTCAAGGCAAGTGGGGGAAACAGAAAGGGCCTGAAGGTCTCCAACTCTCTTAAGGGACGAAAAAGCTAGCAGAAAGATAGTCTTAAGGGTAAGAAATTTCTCTGAAACCGAATCTAAGGGCTCGAACGGAGCCCTAGACAGGCCTTCTAGGACTATAACAAGATCCCAAGCTGGCACCCTAGTGCGAGTTGCAGGCCTCAGCCTCAATGTGCCACGAAGGAAACGTGTAATCAGGGGGTCTCGACCCAATTATGTACCCCCCACCAGGGCGTGGTAAGCCGCAATGGCCGCCACGTAGACCTTGAGCGTGGAAGGACATAGACCTGACGTAAAGCGCTCCTGCAGGAACTCGAGTACTGTGAACAGTTAACAGTTAACAGAACAGTTAACCGGATCCCACTGATGTCGGTGACACCATACAGAAAAAACTCTCCATTTAAGCGCATATAATTTCCTAGTAGCTGGAGCTCTGGAGCTTAGAATGGTCTCAACAACCTCGGTTGAGAGACCACTCTCTATGAGTTGGGCCCCCTCAGAGGCCAAACCCACAGGTTCCAAATCTCTGGTAGGGGGTGAAATATTGTGCCCCCGGCCTGAGACAGAAGGTCTCTCCTGATCGGGATCTCCCAGGGAGGACCGTCTAAGAGATGGATCAGGTCCGCAAACCAGATCCGACTTGGCCAGCGTGGTGCTACTAGCAGTAGGCTTATTCTGTACTGGCGGACTCGCTCCAGAACTCCTGGGAGCAGAGCAACAGGGGGAAATGCGTACAGAGGTAGCCTCGGCCAAGTCTGCACCATAGCATCCAGCCCCAGGGGGGCTGGGTGAGTAAGGGAGAACCAAAGTGGACAGTGCGTCGTATGCTGAGAGGCAAACAGATCCACCTCTGCTTGACCGTAAAACTCCCAAATTTTCTCCACCGCCTCGGGGTGGAGTCTCCAGTCCCCTGGCCTCAGCTCCTGCCTCGACAGGATGTCTGCTCCAATATTCTGGTCCCCAGGAATATACACTGCCCTAAATATACATATACAGTAACTTCCCCAGAGACCACAGGAGGATCTGGTGCGCCAGCTTGCACAGCGGACGCGAACGCAGACCCCCCTGACGGTTCAGATAAGAGACCACCGATGTGTTGTCTGTATGGACGAGCACATGATGGCCCATCAGGTCTGGGAGGAATTGCCTCAACGCATTGAAGACAGCCATCATCTCCAGGCAATTTATGTGCCAAGAAAGATGATGACTCCTCCACAGACCCTGAACCGAGCGGCCTTCCATTACCGCTCCCCAGCCGGTGAGGGAAGCATCTGTCGAGATCGCAACACGATGGCAAAGAGCTCCCAACACCGGACCCTGGGTTAAGAACCAGTGTTTCCTCCATATAACCAAGGCGCGGAGGCACCGCCGCGTGATCTTGATTATACGAAGTGGGTTTCCCCTCGGGGAGAACCCTCTGGTCCTGAGCCACCACTGTAAAGGTCTCATGTACAGCAGGCCAAAAGGTATCACGTTGGACGCTGCTGCCAAGAGACCCAACAGTCTCTCGAACTGTTTTACAGTGCGTGACTGGCCTAGCCTCAACTCTTCTGTGGCTGTCAGGATAGCAGCTACACGAACGGGCGATAGAGCGGCCCGCATCGTCACTGAATCCCATACCACACCAAGGAAAGTGGTTCTCTGTACTGGAGAAAGCACACTCTTCTTGGCATTGAGCCTCAACCCCAACATCTGCATATGAGCGAGAACGACACCTCGGTGCCAAACCGCCAACTGCTCTGATTCCGCTAGAATCAGCCAGTCGCCGATGTAGTTCAGAATACGTATGCCCTGCAGCCTGAGCGGGGCTAGAGCTGCATCTACGCATTTCGTGAACGTGCGGGGTGATAGAGCTAGACCGAAAGGAAGTACCCGAAACTGGTATTCTTTGCCCCCGAAAGAAAACTTTAGGAAATTCCTGTGCTGAGGGAGGATGGAGACATGGAAGTAAGCGTCCTTCAGATCTATCGTGACAAACCAGTCCTCGGATCTGATTTGAGTCACGATCTGTTTGAGTGTCAGCATCTTGAACTTGAGTTTCTGTACTGAACGATTTAACAGACGAAGATCTAAAATGGGACGCAATCCTCCATCCTTTTTCGGAACAATGAAATAACGGCTGTAAGAACCCGACTCTCTGTCGGGTGAGTACACCTGTTCTATAGCTTCCTTTGCTAACAGGGCCTTTACTTCTTGCTCCATTACCAGAGCCTGCTCGGGATGCACTACTGTGAGCAACACCCCGTTGTAGCGAGGAGGGCGCGAAACCGATGCAGTGCCGCAGCATAGCATCAGCGACTCGCTGGAGACCGCTGCGCCCCGAAGCACCAAGGGTGGCGGGGTTGGCAGAACGGTCCCGTGAGGACCCCGAAGTGGAACGGGCACCGTATTCTGAGGTGTACACCGCTCCACTTCGGTCGGGGCTGTCCTCACAGGTCTGACGCCAGTGACGTCAGGACCTCTTTTTTTGAGCCGAAGTCTTCTTCGCCTGAAGAACGGTCCTCAGATCCGGCTTCGACTTAGAAGACTTCGACTGAGAGTGTTGCGCCTGTCACGAGTGCACGAGACGAAACACTCTCTTTTTGTTGCGCACGATATGAGGAGCTTGATGGCTGGGGCTGCTCACGCCCAGCAGCCCCAGGGGGCTGGACACGGCGAGGGAGAAACTTTTTAAATGCTTCCACTTGCTTCTTCGACACTTGAAATCTCTCGACGACCGCATTGACTGCGTCGCCGAAGAGACCAGAAGGCTCAAGCGGAGCATCCAATAAAAAGCCCAGTCTTTTTCTCTTATTTCGGCCAGATTTAACCAAAGGTGCCTCTCAGTAGCTACAAGGGCTGCCATAGACCGCCCAATTGCTCTGGCGGTCTCCTTCGTAGCTCTGAGAGACAGATCGGTGGCCCGACGAAGTTCTCGAACCTCGTCAGGACCAACTCCCTCACTCCTATCCAGATCCCCCAGCAGGTCAGCTTGGTAAGCCTGGAGCACTGCCATAGTGTGCAGACATGCTCCAACTTGACCTGCTGCCGTATACGCTTTGCCCACTAAACCCAAAGTTGCTTTAAGAGGTCTAGTGGGCAAAGCTGAGGCCTTCAGAGACGATGCTGGGCCAGGTGACAGATAGCTCGCGAGCGTCTGTTCAGCCTGGGGCATCGCCTCATATTCGTACTCTTTCAGCCCTCTTATACCTGAATATATATTAACCTGAGGGCTGAAAAGACATGACGAGTACGGCTTATTCCATGATCTGGATAACTCATTATGAAGATCGGGAAAAAAGGGAAGGCCTCGTAGTGGAGATGATGTAGCTGAAGAAAGGAAGTGCTCATCTAGTTTACTTTTAGGACGAGCGCCCCTTTTCTCAGCTGGCCATTCAATATTTAATTTCTCTACAGCCCTAGACTTCACCTCCACCAGCTCCTCATATGCTGGGGAAACAGGTGGCGAATCTCTTTCCCCAGTGTGTGTGCTTTCACTCTCCATACTCATCACATCAACCTTCTCAGAGGAAGAGCAACGAAGTAATGGAGGGCTCTCTCCCCGGGCGGAAGAAGCCGCAGAGCGGGCTTCCGACACCGGGGGGAGAGCACTGGATCCTCCGGGTAAGGAAGGAGAAAAGGCCCTCGGACCCGTCTCCAACCCCTCCGAAAGATCCTTTTGCGATCCCCAGGAATGCATTCTCCGTGCTGCCTCGGCAACAGCGGGTCCTGCACCCTGAGGATCGCGAGCCTGACCACTCTCGTCAAAGAGTGACAGGCGAGAGCGGAGCATGCGAAGCGGAAGCATCTCGCAATGCTGGCACTCAGCCCCCTCGAAGGGTGAGACCGTATGCTCCACTCCCAAACAAACAACACAAAGCTCGTGTGTCCCCACCCATTAAATAACGCGGGCAGGGAGAAGCACACTGTTTGTACATTTGTTTCGCCATAACTCTTTCCAACTATATGCAACAGACAACAATAAATAGACAGAGACAGAGTAACACAGATCGCTTGCTGAGGCACAGAAGCTAATGCCGGTTTGCACCGGATGTGCTTTTATCCCTTCCTGGTCATGACGTCACCCGCCCGTGACGCTCATTCTTTCCATTGGACTAGTTGACATTGATGCTCAGACGCATTCACGCTGGGGGCGTTCCCAAAGCGTCGTTGACGCATCGCGAGTTCCCTCGAAAGGGAACTTGTATACAGCCTGCAACATTTATGCTTTTGCATTCGCAAACAAAGCACTCGAGTCGCTTCATAAAACTGAGGTTTCATCAAAAAGATCTTCATTTGTGTTCCGAAGATGAACGAAGGTCTCTCGGGTGTGGAACGACATGAGGGTGAATTAATGACAGAATTTTCATTTTTGGGTGAACTAACCCTTTAACACTGCCCATGTGGGCTAATACGCAACTGATAGCTATCCAAATGTTATGTCTGATGTCATGCGCCACAGTTTCTGGGTCCATCAAAGCGCATCAATCCATGAAGAACTTTTAACATCAATGGAAATACTGCACAAAAGGTTCTTTATAGTGGAAAATATATCTTCCGATTATTAAAATGTTATTTAGGCCTACAGGTCCTTCTCAAAAAATTAGCATATTGTGATAAAGTTCATTATTTTCCATAATGTAATGATAAAAATTAAACTTTCATATATTTTAGATTCACTGCACACCAACTGAAATATTTCAGGTCTTTTATTGTTTTAATACTGATGATTTTGGCATACAGCTCATGAAAACCCAAAATTCCTGTCTCAAAAAATTAGCATATTTCATCCGACCAATAAAATAAGTGTTTTTAATACAAAAAAAAAAAGTCAACCTTCAAATAATTATGTTCAGTTATGCACTCAATAGTCAATACTTGGTCGGGAATCCTTTTGCAGAAATGACTGCTTCAATGCGGCGTGGCATGGAGGCAATCAGCCTGTGGCACTGCTGAGGTGTTATGGAGGCCCAGGATGCTTCGATAGCAGCCTTAAGCTCATCCAGAGTGTTGGGTCTTGCGTCTCTCAACTTTCTCTTCACAATATCCCACAGATTCTCTATGGGGTTCAGGTCAGGAGAGCTGGCAGGCCAATTGAGCACAGTAATACCATGGTCAGTAAACCATTTACCATTGGTTTTGGCACTGTGAGCAGGTGCCAGGTCGTGCTGAAAAATGAAATCTTCATCTCCATAAAACTTTTCAGCAGATGGAAGCATGAAGTGCTCCAAAATCTCCTGATAGCTAGCTGCATTGACCCTGCCCTTGATAAAACACAGTGCACCAACACCAGCAGCTGACATGGCACCCCAGACCATCACTGACTGTGGGTACTTGACACTGGACTTCAGGCATTTTGGCATTTCCTTCTCCCCAGTCTTCCTCCAGACTCTGGCACCTTGATTTCCGAATGACATGCAAAACTGAGCAACAGTCCAGTGCTGCTTCTCTGTAGCCCAGGTCAGGCGCTTCTGCCGCTGTTTCTGGTTCAAAAGTGGCTTGACCTGGGGAATGCGGCACATGTAGCCCATTTCCTGCACACGCCAGTGCACGGTGGCTCTGGATGTTTCTACTCCAGACTCAGTCCACTCCTTCCGCAGGTCCCCCAATGTCTGGAATCGGTCCTTCTCCACAATCTTGCTCAGGGTCCGGTCACCTCTTCTCGTTGTGCAGCGTTTTTTGCCACACTTTTTCCTTCCCACAAACTTCCCACTGAGGTGCCAACAACAAATAGTGCTCATACACATTCACGGTGTACTGTATTACCAAATACCAAATACCTTCATTTCCATACCAAAAGCTTGGATGGCCAGACAGTGATTTATCTTTATTGAACCTTGGTGTCTGGGATGCCTGGGATGCTGTGAGCCCGGAGACTGTAGTGTACACTGTGAGTTTATAAAAGCTTAGCTTAAATGTGTGATATGAATAAACAGTGCTCATAAACGCTGTTGAGATTATAGTCTCAAATAAAACGAGTAAAGGCTGGAAAAGGCTGGGCCTGGAAATATTATTCTTTACATTCACACCATAACAAGCGGATATTCATAAATCTTTATGTTTGTTGTCTGGAGAGAGTTCTGTATTTCACTTGGCAATGCATATTCAGAGTTACCATCTTCAAAACAACTTAATACAATGAAACATATGGCTAACTGAAAATTTAGTGGAACAAAACTGAGTCAATATTGCAGATAAATGAAAATAAAGTAAAAAGCTAAAGACCATGTCAGACTGCTCTACCATTGAGATGGTAGTTTTCTGGTCTAGTGACACTGAGGTCTTCAACGGCGCTTTCAAAGCAGCAGATCGACAGTGCTATTGATTTCCTGATTAATGCAGCACACGGCTGGGCACCGTGTGCTAAAGGCACTGTTTTCATTTGTGCATGATATCTGGATTGCTGAATCCACAGAATCGAATGGCTCTGTTGGTAATTCATTCACAAACTTTTGCCACGCTCTTTAATTAACCCTAACATCATGGATTAGTTAGCAGATTAAATCTACTCTATCACTGATATAAATGAAGATGATATTCATCATCGTCCACAAGTAACGATTTGCAATCAGAATATACCTTGTTATAGAATATCTTTTATATGTCGAACAACAATATCTTAACTTATGTTAGTTGGTGATGCATTAAGAGCAGTGGGTTATAAATTTTCTTGTTTTGTTTCATATAAAGATCTTTTTTTTCTGTTCAGCTTGCCAATCAACTTAACGGACTTTATAATAGTCCATCAGCACTGGGACTTTTCACTGTTTGTATCACTTCTAGTGTTTCAGGTTACACCGTCGCTCCAGTAGGTGGCGACAAACGAGTCTTTATGAGTGAGTCACTGATTCTTTTAGGAACGAATCACTACCGTTTGTTGTTGTTTGGAGACACACGAGTGTGCTTTCTTTTGGAATTTTTTCCGTTGACGTAGCAAAAATAGAGAAAGCAACTGCAACATTGCATCTAAAATGTAAGTTAGGCTACTCAATATTAACCTCTGGTTTATTGAGCTGTTACAGGTGTGCTGTTGGTCTGAATATTTTATTTTTGAGATACTGTAACTTTTAAATCTCATATCCTTAGCTTTCTTAGTTCATGTATTTTGCATTAATATGCAGCATGCCAGACACTTTACACTGTTCATATTGCAGTGTAGGCTACAACGTATGTAACATGTTTTGGTAGATGCGTTTGTCACAAAGTAATTATTTATTCAGAATAAGTAGGCTTACTAGGCTAGCTACACAAGAGAGTCCGATTTCAGACGCAGCCTTTTTCTTGTTCGAGAAGCCGTCGGATATGCGTCACAATAGGGAAGAAATTACTATCGCAACTTCTGTTTCCTTTCGACTTTAAAGGAGTAAAATAATATTGCTGTTGTAAATATTTATATTTCCATGTAATATGTTACAGAAAACATTTGTCCTCCTACTGTAACAGTTTAGCCTACTAGGCCTATGTAACAACTAGCCCCAGATTCTTTAATATCATGAACACTATGTAAACTGTGACTACTTTTGTGCAGGTTAAACAACCCAGATTTCAGGCATCTGTGTCGATGCCGCAGGGCTGCGATGTCTTTGAGGGAATGAATGCTAGGGTGGATAGAAGATGGTGTGCTGCTGGGAATGTTTTACATGCAGGAGTCGGAGAGGGTCTGCATAAGGATATTGATTACTGCTGGGATCACCGGGCAATGAGCATATCTCTGTCCAACAATGTAATCATCCAAACACCAATTGTAATTCACTAGATGCTATAGCCACATCAAAATGAGCCGCGTAATGGAGCCGGGGAGGGGGGCTGACAGACGCTGAATGCATTTTGCCCTCAGATGTCCTTCAGCTCATTACAGTCTCATAGCACATAAGTGTATGCTCCTATAATGCTAAACTAATAGGGAAAACATACTCATTAATTTTAAAACAACAACTGTAACAAAAAACAAACATGTAAAATATGGTATTTACACAAAGCTGTTTGATTATTTTATTTTTGTAATATTTAGGAATTATATAGTGAATGTTAACATATTTGATTAAATGTAGGCTATAGATCATTCATAAATACTGCAAATATTCGGTCATCATTTAGCCTACTCATCCTCATGTCATTCCAAACCTGTATGAACAAAAAAAGTAGTTCTTTAAAATCATAACTTTTTAGATCGTTTTTTTATTCCAGTTTGAAACACCAGTCTGAATTCACTAAATTAACTGATCCGGTTCTTGAGTTCAACTCACTCAATCAGTGATCCGGACACAGAGCAACTCACTGGAGATTATCAGTGACTATTAACAATAATAAACAAAAAAAATTCAATTAAAATAAGTCACAGCACAAGAGTCGTATGGACACTTTTTGTTTTGATGCTTTTGATTCCTTTTTGAGGATTGAAAGATCCAGACCCATTCATTGTATTTGCATGGAAAAGAGTAGCCAGTACATTATTCAGAGTTTATCCTTTTGATTTTAAAGGGTTATTTCACCGAAATTGAAAATTCGTTTGTCATTTACTCACCCTCAAGTTGTTCTAAATCTGTATGAATTTAGAAAAGAAGATATTTTTAAGAATGTCTGTGACCAAATAGTTGATGGGCCCCATTGACTTCCATAGTATTTTTTGGAAGTCATTGTGGTCCATCAACTGTTTGGTTACCCATATTCTTCCAAATATTGTCTTGTTCAGCAGAAGAAAGAAACTTGAGGGTGAGAAAATGATGACAGAATTTTCATTTTTGGTTGAAATAAGTGTAACAAAATCTAATCTTCACCAGTAATTACAGAAAAGTGCATAAATTAAAAAAGATTATTACGACTATGGAATTATTTGACCTCTGAAATGTGTGTGGTGAAAAAGAAGAGATGCTCGCCTGCATCAGCTCAATTGATCCCTTGACAGGCATCACCTAACAACAAGTCAATCCAAAAAAGTTGCAGGCAGCGGCGGGTTGTCAATACTCAATCAAGAAATGCCTTCTGGTGGTTAATGCTCAGGCTTGATCCTGGATAATAATGATATCCAGCTTCAGGTGAGGGCGAGGTTGTGAAGGTCTATCCTCCATGGGTGTTCTGGATTGGCAGCAGGAATTAATCCTCTGCACCTGCACTTTGCCGACTGCCTTGTGAAACACAAAGTGTGGATTATATGTCCAATGTTTGGACAAGGGGAAATGATTTCAAGGCATGAAACAGGACGGAACTTTGCATGTTTAAAATTATAAGAGAAAAGTGTTGGCTGGAGAAGAAAAGCCGTAATTATATTTTGCTGATAAATGGGAGGAGTGTTGGCAAAACCCACTGGCATGCATGCATAAGATGTTTTGCTCAATTATCCTGTCCTGGTAACTGAAAAGGGGACAAAACAGACCAGTTTGTTCTCAAAGACTATAGTGATTGAACTATGTGCAACAACTGCTTTTGTTGTTTTTAGCTTCTATGTGTTTTCTGACTGTGTAGTCAAGCGAAGCTAATCGTCTTCAGCATATTTCCCCTTTTTGATGCCCAATACCAAATCAAGAAGGCATTTGGCACCAAGAAACCCCTTTTTTATATGATCATCAAATGGCTCTGTTTCAGTAAAACGGTGCCTCTGTTAGTCAGGCTTGTCAAAGAAAAGTAAACAAACCTGAAACACAGCTGTTCAAACTCACATAGAAATACACAAGTGAACAGAGCAAAACAAACCACCAACACAGATGCTGTAAAGCAGAGATTGTTCTAGAAGTGTTTTTTTTTTTTTTTGGATAGATAAATTGTCACAATTTAAAATTAAACTTAGTAATATAAAATAATCCTAAAGAATTTAATTGTAATTAAAAATTTAAAATGAATGTTATATTTTATAGCTGCCTCCTATTTGCGTTAACTCATGAAATTATTTGCATGGTTTTCAATTTATTCTGTCTAACTCTTTGTTGTTATAAAAAGTGAGTTATCAGCTGCTTGTGCGACAATACCATTTATTGTGGTACTTCTTCTGATGCCTTTTGGCACTAAAAGGAAGTCACATTCACCACAATGCAATGTTGAACTAGACAGCCGTGAATTAAAGGTGCTGTTCCTATAGGTACCATATTGATCGAATGGTTAAGTATGCAAAACATTGGTTATACTTTGACAAGAAAAACATCACAGTATAAGAACTGGCTCTGTGATTAATAGTTCGTCCACAGAAATATGCCAGCATGGCAAAGTGAGTATGGTTTTACCCATGAACACTGGAGATCAGAGCTGAGCGTGAAGTTTCTGTATGTCATGTGTGAACATGTGAGCACACCATGTTTACTGCAAAAAGGTTTTATTTGGCTCTATTTGGACTGTTTTGTTACATCCTAGATATTTAGAAATTACATTACAATATAAATAGTATCAATTCCCGAGGGATGCCTAAGGGATAGGGAAGCAGAAATATTCTTCAAATTAAATCTTTCTGACAGTTTCTGTGACCTGATACTTACACCTTATGCACTAGAGAAACAAGCGCACAGCCATATTTCCAATTTGGTGTTTGAACTTTTTTTTGCGGTAGCTCTGTATGTTTCTATGGCATCGCTGTTGAATAGTAATTAGCTGGTGAAGTATATTTACTTATTGTAGAGTTAGCAAAAGTGATCAGAACTGTAATGTTTGAATCGGATGTCATAACAAATGTCAGTAGACATCTTAGTAAGTAAGATCTTACCTTCATGCTGTGAAAACACAAACTGGAAGACAGAAAGGGCTAGCTACATAAGGTCTATGCAGAATTCAAATTAAATAAACTACTCGGTTACTCACGTAACCTCAGTTCCCTGAGTTAGGGAACGAGTATTGCCTCTCTATACGCAGTTGGGGAAACTCCTTTTACTCGATTTACTGAAGCCTTTATGTAAAGCGCATTTGCAGCTGCACAGCTAGAACATGAACGTCTGGCTCGCTCATAGGCTGCGCTGCAGCAACTGCATATCCAATGGCGCGGGCTCTGACGTGTATGACGCAGAGTGATCTCTTTGGTCGCACGTCAGAGCCTGCCAAGGGGGCGTGACTTCAGTCTATAATAGTCCCCGAATTCGCCATTATAGCAGGTTTAACGACTGAAGCGACAACTTGCCATGTTACTATAGTGCGGCTGGCTACGCAATACTCGTTCCCTAACTCAGGGAACTGAGGTTACGTGAGTAACCCAGTAGTTCCCTTTCGAACGGTCACTTCGTATTGCGTAGCTATACGCAGTGGGGACGCCATGCAAAACGCTGCACTGGGTAACTGGCTGCCACTGCAACTCAGGACCCCTGAGCATACAGAACAAGCCATAACCACATAATTATGTATAAATAGACCAGACACCGTCAGGTCTAAAATAGTACACCTCAGTTAGCAATAACCCAACCTACTACACCAATGAACCCAGACACTGTCGGGGTTATTAGTATATGAACATATAACCAGTCAAGTGGGTTTATATATGAAATTATAACCGGCCAAAGCGGGTTTATATATGTATGGAATATAACCGGCAAAAGCGGGTTTTATATATCTCATTTAACCGGCCAAAAGTGGGTTTTCTATATATGTAAATCTACCCGGCAACAGCGGGTTTATGCATGAATACAACCGGCCAGCAGCGGGTTTTATATATATATGTGAATGTGATTGTGCCCAGTAGCCTAATATATGACAAGACCGGCCACCGACGGGTCTTAATCATACCGAAAGCACCTTCGCCTGCAGGGAAGGCACTTCCATATTATAGAAATTCATAAATGTGGAAGGCGAGGACCAGCCAGCCGCATCAAAAATATCCCTAATGGGAATGCCAGATGACCAAGCCCATGACGAGGCCATACCTCTGGTCGAATGGGCCTTGATGCCTATAGGGCAAACTTGACCCGCTGCGGTATAAGCCATAGAAATAGCATCCACTATCCCCCTAGACAGTCTTTGCTTAGTGACTGGATCCCCCTTGGATCTACCACCAAAGCAGACAAAAAGCTGTTCTGATTGTCTAAAAGACGCAGAACGCTCCAGATAGATTCTCAGCGCTCTGACAGGGCAGAGAAGATTAACCTCCCCATCCTCTGCTATCGGAGGGCCGATAACGTCACCACCTGTGCTCTGAACGGTGTTGAGAGCACTTTAGGAACGTAACCATGTCTGGGCTTGAGGATGACTCAGGAGTCATCTGGACCCAACTCCAAACATGCACGGCTCACAGAGAGCGCCTGCAGATCTCCCACTCGCTTGATAGATGCCAACGCCATAAGGAGAGCGGTCTTCAGCGAGAGAGGTTTTAGATCAACCGATTGGAGCGGTTCAAAAGGCGGACCTTTCAGAGCCCCCAGGACCGTGGAGAGGTCCCAAGACGGCACAGACGGAGGTCTGGAGGGGTTCATTCTCCTAGCACCTTTAAGGAATCTCACGACCAGGTCGTTTCTTCCCAGTGACTGGCCAGCCACCAGAACATGATGTGCTGCTATGGCTGCCACATACACTTTGAGCGTGGACGGGGAGCGACCCGCATCCAGCAGCTCCTGTAAGAATGAGAGAACCACAGATATCTCACATGACTCTGGGTCAGCCTTTTCGAGCACCAGCTGGAAAAACCTGACCATTTCGAAGCATAAAGGCGCCGAGTCGACGGGGCCCTGGCTTCAGATATGGTGCTTAAGACCTTCTCAGGAAGGTCCTTGGGTACCCGTTGAGGGGCCAAACATGGAGGGCCCATAAATCGGGTCTCGGATGCCACAATGTCCCGTTCGCCTGTGTGAGGAGGTCTTTCCTCAGTGGGACAGGCCATGGGATTGTGTCCGATAACTGAACCAGTTCCGGGAACCACGGTCTGGTTTTCCAGAGAGGGGCCACCAGAAGGACTGGACACCCGCTCTCTCTGACCCAATTGATGACTTGTGGAATCATCGAAACGGGGGGAAAGGCATAAAGGGGACGGTTGGGCCAGACATGGGCCAGCGCGTCCCTGTTCTTCGAGAAGAACAATTTGCAGAGGGTGTTGATTCTCGAGGCGAAAAGGTCGATTTCGGCCTTGCGAAACACCTTCCATATCAGACTGGCCGTCTGTGGGTTCAGGGACCACTCGCCGAGGGGAGTGTTGCCCCGTGAGAGCATATCCGCGCCCACATTCTGGACGCCTGGGATATGCGCTGCTCTCAGAGAGCTCAGGTTGGTTTGTGTCCATAAGAGGAAGTCTCTCGCCATCGCATACAGGTTGCCTGACCTGATGCCACCCTGGCGATTTATGTAGGCCACCACTGACATATTGTCTGTGCGGACTAAAACGTGGTGACCTCTGAGGTTCGACTGAGGGAGCTTTTACACTGGGCTCGTTTGCTGCGGTCCGAGCCCGGGCGCGATTGTTCCCGGCGCCGCCCCCCGCAGCGTTGGTCTGGTTTCACACTCAACTTGATTCTATCGAACTCTGGTGCGTTTGCGTGCATTTTACGTCATTGCAAACGTGCACGGCGCATGATAGAAAACACGACGCGGGTCAATATATTGTGTTTTTTATTAATTTGGTGCTATTATTCATAGCTGAGTAAACAACGCAGGTTAACTGTGTGTGTGTTTCGCATAAGCTGTCTTTCCGCTGCTTGCAAATTGACTCTTTTGAGGAGACAGTGGATTTCCATTAATTTGTTGCCCTGATTGCACGCACTATGCGCGAATACACTGCAGCAGACTCACTCTCGCTCGTATCCAGGGTAAATCTTCATCCCTTACGTGTGTTTTATTTAACTAAATACATCATAATCGGCTAAAACGCATGCGCAGTATACTTTACTTCCTGAACAAGTGCACACCCGAGTCCGTGTTGCTTTCACATACACGCGAATCGCAGCACGGTTCGGGAGCAACCGAACTCAGACCACCTCATCCGGGTAGTCTCGGGTTCGGTACCCCAGTGCGCACCCGGGTCCCACGACAGCGTTCACATTAGCGATTTTTCATGCGAACCGTGCCCCGTTCCGAACTAAACTGCCAGTGTGAAAGCCCCCTGAAATGCCTTCAGGGCCAACCCAACTGCTTTCATCTCCAGACAGTTGATATGTAAGCTCTGCTCCATGCTCGACCAGAGGCCGGATGCAGGCATGCCCTCGTGCAGCGCTCCCCAACCCAGGTTGGACGCATCTGTAAGAACCACATTCCTCCTGGAAATTGTTCCCATTGTCACCCCCTTGTGGTACCAGTTCTGAGCCCGCCAGGGAATCAGGGTTCTTAAACAACCGTGATTCACCATAACGCCCAAGTTGCCTGACTGCCATGCGTGAGTTGGCACACAGCGTTTCAGCCAATGCTGCAGCGGGCGCATGCGCAGTAATCCCAAGCGGAGTACTGGTGATGCTGCTGCCATGAGACCAAGCAGTTTCTGAAATTTCTTCAGTGGCGCGCGCTCTGAAAGTGCCTGCAAGCGCTCGCACTGAGAGCGCGCACTCTGGTGTGAGTCGCGCTGTCATAGCTCTCGAGTCTCAAACTGTGCCCAGAAAGATCATGCTCTGGCTGGGGGTTAGTTTGCTTTTTGAAACATTGATTGTGAAACCCAGGCATTTTAGATGGCCGAGAATCAAATCCCTGTGAGCTAATAGCTCGATTCTCGATTGTGCCAGCACCAGCCAGTCGTCGAGATAATTTAACACGCTAAATGTCTTTGTCTCAGAGGAGAAAGCACTGCATCCACTAGGGGTGGAACGGTACACAGAAGTCACGGTTCGGTTCATACCTCGGTTCAGACATCACGGTTCGGTACGATTTCGGTACAATGGAGGGAAAAGCAAAACAAAAATGCAGAAGGCATTGTATTTTTTAAATAAGTTTTATTAATAAAGGCATAGAACCAGTTTATTTGTAGTGCACTGACAATAGTTTTATATAATTCGTTTATTAATCAAATTAATAAAAAGACAAAAAGACCTTGCGATATGTTTGGTAATTGTACCTGAATTAATTTAAAATTAATTTGCTATATTTCAGATAAATATATTTGTTTTCCTTAATTTTAATTAACATTATTAATTAAGAATGTAACATTATTCTCATCTGAATTATAAATAATTGATTTAGGTATAAAATAATACTACCATTAAAAACGCATTCGATTTTCTTTTTTAATCAATGTAGACTGTGTAAGATTAGTGCTCAGAGGACGAGAAATGAAAACCAATGCGATATGATGAATGTCCAAAAGATGGGACCCACAGACTGTTTTGAAATGGAGTTGGATAAATATGTTTTGATTTTAAAACAGTGTGTGTGAGAGAGAGAGAGATTTTGGTTGGGTGACAGTTGTAGGTTACAGTGTGACAAAAGCACAATGTTGTGTTTTATTGCGAGTGTACACAAATATAAGTAAACACTTTGCAGGTTTAATGATCTGTATGAACAAAATGACGGAGTATGTTTTTTATGTTTCCACTGTTCGATCGGGGCCGCGCCTCTCTCTCACACACACACATAAACACACACACTCCAGCATTGCAATCTTGACATCGCAGCCTGTTCATTATGCGGTCACACCAAACGCGAATAGAGCGTTAAATTCGCGTCTATCGCGTCTAGTTCGACGCTAGTCCAAAGCGAATAGGACGCGCGTATAAAGCCAACGTTTGAAGTGAACGCGCGTTCAGAGCTAAGCCGATGGTACAGATTATGTGTCCCTAAAGAACCCGCGTATCTAACAGTAGTTCCGCATTACATTAATTAATTTTCACGCGAGTTTTATTTATTTTTATACCGTGTATTCTCCGTGTAAATTCGTGCACCGAACCGTGACGCCCGTACCGTTTCGGTTCGGTACGAATACATGTACCGTTCCACCCCTAGCATCCACACACTTCGTGAATGTGCGGGGTGCTAAAGATAGACCGAACGGCAGAACGGTGTATTGATAAGCCTGGCCCTCGAAGGCGAATCTCAAGAATGGCCTGTGACGAGGATTTATTTGAATGTGAAAGTAAGCATCTTTCAGATCCATTGTGACTAACCAATCCCCTGGGCGCACTTGCGCGAGGATATGTTTAATAGTTAAGATTTTGAACGGCCGCCTCATGATAGCTTTGTTCAAATGTCTCAAATCTAGAATGGGTCTAAGACCGCCGTCTTTTTTCGGAATCAGAAAATAGCGGCTGTAAAAACCCATATGTTTTAGCGCGGGGGGGACTAATTCTATCGCCCCTTTTGGTAAAAGATTCTGTACTTCGGTGCGAAGCACGTGACCCACGCCGTTGGGGCGCTGATCTCCCTCGAACAGGACCGGAGATGAAGGAGCTGGAGAGAGTGAGGCACGCGGGGACGTGGCCGGCGTGCGTTCACTAACATCCATGCTCTCCGGTTGCCGTTGGCTGCGGCGCTGCTTCTTCCTCGGTTGAAGTAGGGCCGGAGAGGGAAGCGCGGGAGAGGCGGCGTTGCCATCACGGGAGAGGGCTAGCCGAGTTCGCAGCACGGAGATAGACATGCTCTCGCAGGCCGCACATCCACCGGCAGACAGTGCATTCTCCGCGTGGTGAAGTCCCAGGCATGGAATGCAGTTAGCGTGTTCGTCCGCCTCGTGCAGCTTGCATCCGCACCTGGCGCAGGTCTTGACACAAGGCATTTGAAACAACGCTCGTACAGATAAAACACAGAAATACAATGAATAATAAAAAGGATATCGCCGGATAGCCACAGGAGAGACGGCGTCAGGAGAAACACGGTTGAAATGTGTCGTCTGCTGAACTGTAGCTCGCTCAGGCTGAAGGCTTGTTCGACGGCGAAGGCTCAATAAATGGTCAGAGACGTGAAGTTTGTCGCTGAAGGAGTAAAATCTGCTATAATGGCGAATTCGGGGACTATTATAGACTGAGGTCACGCCCCCTTGGCTCGCGCCATTTGCCGCAGCGCAGCCTATGAGCGAGCCAGACGCTCATGTTCTAGCTGTGCAGCTGCAAATGCGCTTTACATAAAGGCTTCAGTAAATCGAGGAAAAGGAGTTTCCCCCACTGCGTATAGCTACGCAATACGAAGTGACCGTTCGAAAGGGAACAGATGATAACAGCAGTATGGTTTAACAGGAAAAAAACTCTCCCTTTCAAAAGTTTAGGGTCAGTAAGATTTTTTTTAAATAAATTTTTATTTTATTCAGCAAAGACACCTTAAATGGATCAAAGGCGACAGTAAACACTTTCACATCACAAAAGATTTCTATTTCAATTGAAAGACTGTTTGTTTGAGCTTTCTATTCATCAAAGAATCCTGAAAAAACAATGTATCAGTTTATTAAAATATTATGCAGCACAAATGTTTTTTTTATAAGATATGTTTCTTGAACGTAAACCTTTTAATGGCTTTAAATGATTTTACTGTGTTGTAGAGATGCCATATCTTATCTAAAGCGTAAAAAATAGCTGGGTAAACAGTGTAGCTTATATAGGTATCTATAATATAAGTATCTAAAGAGCAAAATTAAAAGAAAAATCCATCGAGTTGTTTCCACATTTTCCATGAAAAACAAAATGGATTATGGCAGTCACAAGAAAGAAAGGCGCCACATTTACTGTCACTTCCTTAGCAGCTCTATTTGACATTATTTGTGATGACGGTTGTAACCTTTTGTGATGGTGTGTAACCTTTTTGTCAAGTTTGTCGACACTTTTAAACAGTTTATTCTAACAATTAGTGTATCATATTTCTCAGACAGCATGATTTATTCACATATAGAAATATATATGTAACATATTTCTTATAATTTATAATTATTTATATTATAAATGTTTCATATTTTCAAGTTAGTAAACAATAGTACTGTACATGCATTCCTGCATGTACTAAAGACTTTAGCAAAGAAACTAATTTTTTTAAATAAAGTAACACTGTATAGTCTTAATAATGTTCGGCTAATTGTCAACCTCAGGCTCTTCTCTTCAGCACAATGGTAACCCTTAAAAACTCACACATACCCAGAAACACTTTTAAATTCCAAAATAATTGCACATTAAACACTAACAGATCTCCCCCTATATTAACATTGAGCAAAACACATGAAATAACATTTAATTTGAATATTTACTCTCCTTTAACAGTTAGAAGCAAATCACACTGGGAACTAGAAATCTGCTGTAACTCATTCCGTGATTGTGCCAACGCTATCTCACGACCAATTCGTCCGAATTTGACGAGTGATTAAAAGATGGCTAACAAATTCGTACGAATTCGTACGATTTGTCTAAACCCACGTGATGGGTAGGTTTAGGGGCGGGGTCAGGGGTAGGTCATTCGTACGAATTCATACGAATTGGCAACTCGTCAAATATGTACGTTTTAGCAAAAATCTTACTAATTTTTAATCTTACTAATAAAGCCAGCAGCCATATCACCCTG
This sequence comes from Rhinichthys klamathensis goyatoka, assembly GCF_029890125.1. Lineage (NCBI taxonomy): Eukaryota > Metazoa > Chordata > Actinopteri > Cypriniformes > Leuciscidae > Rhinichthys > Rhinichthys klamathensis. The sequence continues at coordinate 714,838 of NW_026606669.1, read as the reverse complement.
TAGCCCAAGACTGGTTGCCCACTGAAGCTAAGCAGGGCTGAGCCTGGTTAGTACCTGGATGGGTGACCTTCTGAGAAAACCAGGTTGCTGCTGGAAGAGGTGTTAGTGAGGCCAGCAGGGGGCGCTCACCCTGTGGTCTGTGTGGGTCCTAACGCCCCAGTATAGTGACGGGGACACTATACTGTCAAAGAGCACCGTCCTTCGGATGAGACGTTAAACCGAGGTCCTGACTCTCTGTGGTCATTAAAAATCCCAGGATGTCTTTCGAAAGAGTAGGGGTGTAACCCCGGCATCCTGGCCAAATTTGCCCAGTGGCCTCCTAATCATCCCCATATATATATATATATATATACACTGATTGGCTTCATCACTCTGTCTCCTCTCCACCAGTAAGCTGGTGTGTGGTGAGCGTTCTGGCGCACTATGGCTGCCGTCGCATCATCCAAGTGGATGCTGCACATTGGTGGTGGTTGAGGAGATTCCCCCTTCCATGTGAAGCGCTTTGAGTGCCTAGAAAAGCGCTATATAAATGTAATGAATTATTATTATTAATTCGTACGAGTGAGGTCGTACGAATTGTTACGAATTAGCCATCTTTTAATCACTCGTCAAATTCGGACTAATTGGTCGTGAGATCGGGTTGGATTGTGCATATGTGCGTACAATACATTCACATTTAATGGGAACATGTGTATATATACAAATATATGAACACAATAAAGGATAAAACTTGATGAATATTACATGTAATGCTATTTTTGTCTTCATTTCTAAATATTTTTATATGTATCAATATATAGCCATACATTGCAGTATATTGAAAAAATATAAACACTAGTTTCCCATGTATGGAAATGTATATATATTTTGCATTATATTTTGCAGTATATTCCCATATATATTTGTTACGTAAGGGAAAGTCATTAGCTGCATCCAAAATTAAATACTTCCCTAAAATATAGTAGTCAAAAAACAGTTAAAGAAGTATGTCTGAATTTACAGTACTCATAAAAAAGTAGGCAAATAGTACCCGGATGACCTACTACTTCTGGTGGGATTCTGAAGTGCTCCCGCGAGGCCACGGGAGAGCATTTGTAAATGGCAGTGAAGCGACGTAGCAGGTCACATGCTAATGACAACATGGTGAATGCAGTACGTCCAGATTACATTCATACTACACACCCCCATATATAGAACATACTTTTTTAGCGGTTGTGAAGTAATTGACCCATCCCAGGGAGTTTGATTGACAGGTGATCTGACCAATCATAATCCGCCGAATCCGCCATTTTTGTCCGACAAAGCAGTCAGGAGAGTTATTAGATTAACGTTGGAGGATTTGAACTTGAAAGAAACGGAGTGTACTGACGTCTTTCCGCAGTTAAAACAACATTCATTCTTATGTTTATTCATGTTTATTTGATGCTATAAATTAACTAGATGGAAGAGAGGATCGGTTCATGAGCAGCTTTAACTGAGGCTCTACAGTGATCCGTCAGACACATTAAAGAGCCACAAAATGGTATTTATTGTTTAAATTTTTTTTAAAAATGTGAAAGTTGAGACTTTGTTTCATATCAAAAGTAACCTGGTCTGTCCTGTCTGTCAGCGTGTTGTCAGTGTTCTCTCTGCTCCGCTATGTATTTTTCACTGCATGAGAACATGATGATGTGTGAGCGGCGTGGCTTGTCGAACATAGCAACAGTAACTAAAGGGGGCGGGTCTTTGCGAACGGTCAATTACTTATTCAAAATAAGTACCTACTCAAGAGAATATGCGATTTCGGACGCAGCCATTGCCTGATAGGGCAGCGAGGCAACAAGTCAGCTGGACGCAGCCCTGGTGTCTAGCATGTTTATCATTGGTTGTCATGGTTTCTCATTGTTTCATTGATTTCACACACCTGTTCCTCGTTTTGATCCTTTTATTAGTTTTGTATATCATGCCCTGAGTTTCATTCACTTATTGTCTGCCGTTGGTTGTGCCTAGCACGCTGTTACGTGGCTTTTCTCGTCTTGTTGTTGGATTACTCTCTTTTGTTTTGTTTAATAAAGTGCACAGTGCATTTTTAGATCCGCCTCACCTCATCTTTATCCTCAGCCAGAACTTTACATATTAATTCAGCAAACAATCTAGAAAATAAAACAAAAAATAATCACACTCTTCTAATAATTTGCAACTGAAATGCTATCACTAATCTTGGGGATGTCGCTAAAGCTGTTGTTAAGTGACATGAACTCCATTGTAGCAGGGTTGATTATTTTACTAAATTTAACCTGCTAAATTAAATCCGAAATGTCATTGAGATCTGTTAAAATGGTCCATTGTAATAAACAATTGTGTTCTGTGTAAAAACATCCCATCAGGAAGCATTGGTCTGGAAGTGTAAAATTTCACACACAGGAAAAAGCTTTTGCACATGGGTGTGAAAAAATGAGTCATATTTACTTTGTACCTTAAAATAGAAGGATTCGTCTAGATCTGAGATATTTCCTGCCTTTTTTTACTGTGATCTATTTCCATGTGATCCCATGATTCCTCATCCCAGGGCCAGAGAGTGTATCTTCATCTCATTAGGGAGCAGAGCTGTGTCATCTTTGTGGGATGAGATCAGAGCTTGGCCTCTGCAGCGCTGATGCTGCTTCATCTCCTCACCCAGGTGGCATTAAAATCAACCAGATCCCCGAGAAGGCCTGCAGATTTAACCTCCGCTCATCTGCTGCTCAGGAAGCCATTGATTCTGAAGCTCAGCATGGGTAATGAGAAACATGATCCCATATTCTCTTTGTATGCTTTTGCCATCTTTCTGTGTGGATGTGGATCTTTCAGAATTCTGATGCACAATCAGCACATTTGTGGTTGCAATGAAACAGAAGTAGCAACGGATCTTTTCTACCACATTGTGACACATCAGAGTAAAACAGATTATCGAAAAAAGATTTGGGTGGGTAGTGGGTACTTGGTTCTATCCATTTGTTGTTGCTTGTATGGAGGCAGATCTAAATGAACGGGTGAAGGTCTCTGCGCGGCTTTCCGCGTGGCAAAGTAATTTAATTCCATTTAACAAGATATCTCTAAACTCTCCACACCTTATTACCTTTTTGGTTTACTTCTGTGGGAATGAGACCTTTGTACCAGTCGCACTGAGACATTTCAAATGATACCAAACATGTATAATACTGTATGATAATTGTTCATATTTAACCATATATATTTTTGGGTGAATTCAGGTAGGGATGGGTGAAGGGAATGATGTGTAAATTAGGAGGTGATCAATTCAAGTGTGATCGTGTCTCGAATGGGGATGGTAATATAGAGAGAGAGTTCAAATGTTAATTTCCTTTGTTTTCTCAGAGAGTAGCCCTCTCTTCCAGTTCTTCCCGTTTCTCCAGTCTTACAGACGTCTGACAAATGTCAACAGTGAATCTGTTGTTTCACCAGGAGATTGAGTTATGACATTTTAATTTAACATTACAATCCAAAAAAAAAAAAAAAAAAAAAAACATACATGGATGAATTGTTCACAATAAAATCAGTAAGATGCATTTAGATAATATACATTATCTAAAGGTAATATACAGGATGAATAGTGTGAATTTCCATTTCATGTCGACCCCAATTGACTGGATTAAAGGGGTCATGAACTGAGAAATAAAATTGTCCTTGCCACGATCTACATATAATTCTATAATCAAGACTTTTCACGTGCTTAAAGTTTTCGAGAGAGTTCCACATGCAATACAGGCTGTTTCCAACCTGATCTCACATCAATTCGTACGTATTTTACAAGGTGTCTAATTCATACGAATTTGTTAGAGTTTTGCTAAATCATACATATTTTACGAGTTGCCGAATTTGTACGGATTACCTACCCCTTCTCCCGCCTAGACCTACCTGTCACTGGGGTTTAGACAAATCGTGCAAATTCATATGTGTGAATGATGAGGTCCTACTGTTACTGAGAATGCCAAAACCGCAATAAAGTAACATTTATTACTGTCCTACAGTGTTAAGCATCAACCCCAATTAAACACTTCTGAACCACCTAATCAAGGCCTTCAGGATTCCTAGAAACTTCCAGTTTCCAGATGATGCATGTATTAATAAGTGATAAATGATGCACACACATCCATCCGTATCCGATCCTACTCGACCCGCTCTGAGCAGGATTCGAACCGCAGTCTCCGGCGTGGGAAGAGGGTGCGCTAACAAGGACACTAAAGACCGCAGCCTCTTGAGACCAGGGGAGTGAGGTTCACACATCTCTCACTGTCTTATGTCCATTAAACTCACTCCCCTAAACCTCACTCCATCCGGGTCACAGCACCAAATGTAACTGGTCCTACTCGACCCGTTCCGAGCAGGATTCGGCCTCCGGCCTCTTGAGGCCAGGGGGTGAGGTTACACGCACAGCTCTTACTGGCCTACGTCTGTTACTCATCCATCCATCCATCCGGATGGATAGCAAGATTAGCAACAAACAAGTTTTGTGTTGGTGTTTGTTGCAAGAACCTATTTAATGAGATGTTAGAATTTAAGAAATTATTCCACGATTCTTGTAGTTTCAGAAGATCAATAATCATTATCCCCGTGTAACTGCATTGTGACCCACAAACATCCAGGACTCACCTGATGCTGATGTGCATTATTTAAAAGATAGCTGAGGAGAATAAACAGACTGAATGCATGACAAGCCACTCCAATCAGAAGCCTGTAATAGGCCCCTAGAGGCTTTACCTTGCAGAAAAGATTTTCTCTGCTTACCCTTCCCAGCTCTGATAACATGCTGTTTTCAAAAACTTGACCTTGAGCGTTCAGGCGTAACCAGTCAAATCGCAGTGCTTCAGTCCAGTTGGGTAACGTTTTATCTCAGGATGAGCCTCTAATAAATATTTGAAACGTTGTGGCGACCACAGTCCAGACTGTGTGGCTGTTTTTCCGAGTGTTTGTTGCTGAATACAAGAAGTTCACTTTGTGCTGTATGACTATAATGGGAACAGGCATAAAGCAGGGATGTATATGACTAAAGAACAGCCCAGAGCCTTTTGGGTATGCAATTGTCCTCTTTTAATTTCTTCTTAATTGCAAAGTGAATTGTCACACTAATTGCCGTTAATATCTGATGGAATATATCTAAAGTAGTTTGTTAATGTTTATGATTTAAAATAGGTTGCATAAATGATATCCCACATGATATTGCGCATTGGTTCTAAAGCTTTATTTATCTAATTCTTCTAATCGAATTCTTTTGAGACGATTGTGATGCAGGTCCTGAAATGTTTGAAGTGTTCAAACTCTTCACACTCTCTTTTTAAGCAGGTCAAAATTCCCAGTAAAGAAGTATAAATAAATAAATTAAATAATGAATGTACTAATAGATAAACAGCCCATAAATAAATACATTTTCACACTGGGTCGAAGAAAAGATGATAGACAGGTAGAATACTTGTTCAAAGTATTTTTGTCTTTTGGGGAAGTTGCGGAGAGGCAGTTTCCCTGACAACAGCTCAGTCATAAATTATTGTGAAATACCGTCAATCTGTCAACCCGCCGTATTGGAAATGTTGAGTTTTTTTATATTGTTTTCAAAAGTATCTCATTACGGACTATTATCATATCTGTCACATTTCTAGCCCAATTGCTCAGCTATTCAGAGATTCAGAATAATTGTCACCACTCTATAATGGAGAAACACACAACGTATAATGATCAGACACAACAATGACATGTCAGTCATTAAGCCGATGACACAGGCAGCACCACATACAAATATAAATGTAAAATCCAAATATATCCTAAAAGTAAAAACAATGATTAGAGGGAAATGGTAATTTCTGCCTTATAAACTGACTTTCTGCAAGAGAAGTCAACCACATTTGGCTTAGTCTCATGTAGGATTAACACAGGTGTGCAGGAGTCATTGTGAGTTTTCATTAAAATGTGTGTCATCTCCCCCACCACCCCCCTTTCTTCTCTAGCTTGCCCTGTTGTAACCATATGGACCCCATACAGAGACCCATTACACTGGGAGAGTGAATTAACTTCCAGAAGAGAAAGAGAGAGAGAATCTGCTTCATGTAGTATTTTCTGCAGTATACTTGCAATCATCACTCAGTAATGTGTGCTTCACTGAGAGATCACAGACTGATTCATTTCCACTGCAAAACAGGATATTTAATATGTACTTCATAATACACTCTATTGAAGGACATGCACATTGAGGTACACACTTTAAAAATAAAGGTTTCAAAAGGTTGTTTTTTTTTGTTGTTGTTTTTTTTTTGCACGAGTGCCAGAGGAGGACTATTTTTGGCAGCCCAAAGGATAGTTCACCCAAAAGTGAAAGTCTGTCATCATTTACTCACCCCTGAGTTGTTCCAAACCTGTATGAATTTCTTTCTTCTGCTGAACACAAAAGAATATATTTTGAAGAATGTCGGTAACCAAATCAATCCATAGTTGTTGTTTTTTTCCACTATGGATACTATGGAACTGTTTGGTTACCCATATTCTTGAAAATACCAGAAGAAATTATTCATATAGGTTTCGAACAACTTGAGGGTGAGTAAATGATGACAGAATAACATTTTTAGGTGAACTATCCCTTTACAATAACCTGGGTTTTTGTTTCTTAGTGAAAAACATTTTATTGATCTAAAGAATGTTTTTCCACCATAAAGAATCTCTTGTGCAATAGAAAGGTAATATGGATGTTATTCATTGAACCATCTATGCCAATAAAGAACCTTTCATTTTAAAATAGTCAGTAAACATATAGTCAGGCTAACATCAGTGATATATTACATTGGATTGTGCTTGGATTCATCTAATCTTTTTGGACATTGCACTTAAAATCTTTGCATGCTTCTACATTTTTGAAAGTGCAGAAATTTCCATAATTTTATTTTGTAAATAGAACAACAGTATCCCAACATCTGACTTACCATGTCTAGAGAACAAACAGATTGCACATACAAAAATCTGTAATTTATTCTTGTTTTATAAAAAGAAAAAATCCCAAATTCTTTAAACACAATAAATTCAAGAAAGATAACAATTCAAGAAATAATTCATTATATTCTGGTCTTAAGTTTATTGTTCTTACCTAGAAAAACATTTCTTATTTTTCCTCTTCTAAAAATAAACTCCATACATTTTATGCTTAATCAGTGCAGTTGTGGAATATCAAATCGTCCTGTTCTTGGTGAGTGGCATTTTGCTTAAAAATGGGAAATTTAAAATCTCCCACTTGACTTTTGCCCAAATTCACCTTTCTTATAGTGGATTTTAGTTGATTCCAAAGATTGCCATTATCTCAGAAGTAAATAGGATCATCAGTGACCTGCCAGAATATGCCGTCCCAACACCACTCTCATTCGGGCACCTGTCATTGAGGTACCAATCCTCTCAGACCTAATCAATCAAGCTGCTGGGATAGACACTAAAGAACAGCTCTCAGCAGAAACACTGAGACAGGCACTGTCACTGCCATTTACACACAGTCTAAAGAAATCAAATAAGCTTAGCAAAAAATGTGTAATTATAGCTATAAAACATTGATCTGCAAATAACAAATACTGATATAGTTGATTGTGATTTAATCTCCTTGATTAATGTTTGTTCACATTTGACAGCACAGTTGAAGTTATTCCAACAAATTTACTTTCTTTTTTATTTTTAATTCGTGATGTTGTCAAATGGAGTGAGTTGACACAATGTAACCCATTAAACAGGCATTTCAGCCAGATTTAAGCAGTAAAACACAATGCAATTCACAAAACAGCAAAATAGTTGACTTGTAAAATCATATTGCTTTTGCTGACTAATTTTGTAAACAATAAATTGTATACATTTATTACATTTAAAACACATGTAACATTTTTCTCCAACAACGCATTCGTCCTTAAACTTTCAGTTAAATCTCCCTTTATGTCTCGTCTCCATGCCGTTGTGGTATACTGTATAGTAAGTTTATGATATTGAAATTTTAGTTTGAGGTTAGATTTCACAAAAATTACTGATTTAGAGGGTTTTCATAAAAAAAAACTGCGAAATAAAACACATTTATGTATTTGGACTTTGGACTCAAACCCTCATAGTTACACAAATATAACTGTTGGCACTGTCCTGTGTGACAGCTAGCCCTGGTTCTCTCTTTCTGTGTGTCTCTCTCTCTCTCTTTCTCTCTCTCTCGACTGGTTTTCCTTTTGTTGAACTTTGTTGAAATGTATATTTTTGGGTGTACATGCACTAAAAATGATACAATGACTTACTTTTAAAGTTGCATGTGTTGGGAATGAGCATGGAGGTTTGTATTGATGGGGAAAATCATGTGGCAGGTATGTGCCACAGTTTATGTGTGTGGAATCTAAACTGCAATATGCAGTGCTGTGTTCTGGAAAGATGGGTCACAAACAGGTTTTGACATTTTCTAAAACTAGTGGACCCAGCCATGCAATTTTAATGCATTGTGTTGCTGTAGGGAGTCATATATTATTGAAATATTTCTGTGGACTTCCGTCTTGTTGAAAATGGCAAATTTGACAAAAATTGGTTGGAGATAGCTAACATTTTAAAACCGATGAAGCTGTCGGTAGTTACTTCATTACGCTTTGATTCATTTGTATGGTTTTTATATTAATGCAAGCAGATATTTTTAGATTTTTTTTTGTTGTTGTTTTATAGTCTTTCCTCTACATGTCAAATAGCTTCCAAATGGTTCTCATTTCAATATAACGTAATCTATTGGTGTATGTGATTTGTTTTTGATTCATTCATGATTCTGCTGTGGCATGTGTCATTGCGCTTCTGATGCCGATGTCATGATTCTGTGCAAAATTTCATTCCAAGTTTGTAATCACATTCCTAGTGAAAACAAATAAATAAAGTTTTGCCTTCAGGCTATTCCTGAATAACAAGACCCTGTTTTAATCTACCCACCTGCTGGTATGCTTTCTGTGATTATACACGTTCATAAATATTTAACAATTTTATTCCTTGGCTCCACTGGTGTCAAAATAATTGATTTGACAAGTTGCAAAATAGTTGAGCTACCTTTATTCATAGTGTCACAGTTGGTGACAGCATAGACTTGATCTATTTTTGCACGGGTTCCAGTTACGTTACTAATGATCATTAAAATTGACGTTTTAAAATCGATTGCTATTTAAGTGGGAGCCGTCCTATTAAATGTGATATTACAGATCGCATTTCAACGTACATTTTTAGAGAGGTTCATTGTGATACTTTTTTTAATATCCACACTGTCATTAATGTGGATAGTTCAGCCAAAAATGTATATTTAAATGGGTAATTCACCACTGGCAAAATGGGCTTTCAATAAAACTTGGCTGCCTACGTGGTAGAAAGGCAAAAAAAAAAGGAAATTGGTGCTACCTGATGAAAACAGAAAAAAGGCCATTGTCTTTTTGTAAAATAAGTAAGAAACTTTAACACCCATAATGCACTGTGGTCATTCCCAGTCTGCTCCTATTGGATAGGTTTGACCAGAGTGAAATTCTGCTTTGCTTGATTATACTTATTTGCAAATTTTTAGTCACAATGGTCTCAATTGTATTGTTTCCTGGTGCAAGATTTCAAATAGTAAACATTTAGCGGAAGTGGGTTATTTTCGGTTTCCAGTGAAAGATCCAGCACGTTGTAGGCAGTGGCTAAGGGGCCGTTTACATGACAAACGGTTTCAACTAAAAACAGAAGACTTTTTATGTGTTCTGGCCGTTTATTTACACGTCAACGGCGTTTTGGTGGCCTGAAAACGCAAACTTTTGAAAACGGGTCTCAAAGTGCAAGTTTTTGAAAACGACACCTTATCATCTCCGTGTAAACTACAAAAGCAAATCTGTGAAAATGGTGAAGTCATGCTCATGTGTAGGCTATTAGTCTATAGGCTTTTTTAAATTAAAGGATTCCTTACAACAGACTGAAGGATGATATATGTTTTCGAAGCTTTTGTGTTCAAAGGTTTTGACATTTTCTTAAAAGGGATTTTATATCAGAGGAGAACATTCTAAAATTGGGATTGCAGTGAATGTTACTGGCTTTGTGAAGATGAAATTTACCCAGAAGACAAAGTAATAATACAGTATTATCAGGATTAACATCCTGTTGCTTTTCTTCCTAATTAAATAATTAACAGCAGTTAAATTCAGTTTTTTTTCTCCTCCGTTTGGCCGAAAACTGATTGAATCAAGTTTGAAGAGAATTCTACAGATTGTGCGTAGCTGTTTCCTCCATATTTATGATCATTTGCAGCATTAAGGGTACGTTTACACGTCAACAATGTGCTAAAAATGGAAAAAAAAATCTTTCTACAGATGACAACGTTATCAAAATGATCCCTGTTCACACGGATTTGTGAAAACGACTAATAACGCTGCATTATTATGCAAACAAGTAGTTGGCGATGTCACTTTGTAAAGAAGGACTACGCGCCCGCGCACATACACATTCTTTTACTACAGTGCACTCGAGCCGAACGCACATGCCTATAAACACAAATTACTTAAGGTATAATGTTTTGTCCGATTTTCATTCTAAGGATGTTAATCCTGATAATACTGTATTATTACGTACAACCAGAAGCGCTGCGCAGTTACACCACGTGAACTAACTCGAGGCCAACAGAGAAGGAAATGAATAGTTGAATAAAGTATTTTTGTTTGTTTTTTGCGCACAAAAAGTGATCAACTTTTTTTTGACACTCGTCGGTTGATAAACTTAAGATTGAGCCACTCACTTGGACTATTTTAACGATGTCTTTAATAACTTTTCTTGGTCGGCAAGTTTCAATCCCTTAGAAGCCTATGGAGGAGTGATCCAGCTCTCAGATTTAATCAAAAGTATCTTAATTTGTGTTTCGAAGATAAACGAAAGTCTTACGGGGTTGGAACAACATGAGGGTGAGTAATTACTGACATAATTTTCATTTGGGGGTGAACTAACCCTTTAAAGAGTAGATAAAGTACGATACAGTTTTCAGTGATGAACCTACAATAACCTAGGAATACAAATAACCAGGAATTTCTCTGTCTACGTAACACGGAGAAAGAGTAAACATTGTTCATTTAAACTACGACATTGTAACAATACAAAGCGAGTTCGCTGAACTTACACTTTAAATCAACTCACCAATCATCTGAAATCATGTCACATTTCACAGTGATCTTTGTGTGTCGAGCCACCTGTAATGTGTTTATGTGAAGTCAAAAAAGTAATAAAGCAGTCACAATATGTGCATGTGATTATAACCTGATGGAAAATCATCTCACAGAAGTGTGTGATGGGGTTTTAAGCACATGGGTAATGAGAGTAGAGGCCGTGATATGGCAGAGGTAGACGAGGGTGGGCAAGCGCAGCAGTACTCATGCTTCCATCTGCTCCTTCTCATCGCAGCTTGCTCTGCAGAGGGCTCAACGGGCCTCAGGAGCATTTGGAACGGGGCCCAGGGTCTGCCTCCAACATCGCTGGCAATTACTGGATAAACACATTTGAATTAGTGCCTGTATTTGGACACTGTGGTGTTGTCATATCAGCTGCTGTCGGCTGTCAACAAACAGTCCATGGAAACGGCTGTTCAAACAATGGAGAGGCGAGAGGCATGGCTAGACCGTAAAATCTGTTGAAAGTTCCTTGAAATATTTCAGCCACGTGTTGTGTAAATGTTTAAATAAGATTGGCAGGGCATATGGAGATGGATTTTTTTTTTTCTGGATTGGGGGATGTTATGATTGCAAAGGCCTTCGATGACATGATACTGGTCATGATGCGAGGACTCTGCATGCTAGAATAGTCGTATTCCACTAATTGAATAATACATTCACGTTTCCTGAGATCTGAGTGTTGTTCATGAGGCGTACACATTTTTGGGCACTGCTCACATTTCATTACTCAAGACAAACAATCACACAACTTCATTTATAATTAAGTACATTCAAAATATGATGCACAATAATCTATAAGGTATTTTAATTTAAAAAAAGAACAATATTTGTTTACTTGTTTCTTCTTTCCCCTTGACTTTGTCCATGGATCAGCTTCGTGCCACTTCCACCTTTGACCCCTATGGTGACTGTGAAGAATGAGTAAATCGAGCAGATGAAACGATTAAACCAGAGCCAGTGGGTTTTACAGATGACATCTGAACACCCTCATCACCCCCAACACACACACATTGACTTAGCTAAATGATGACATATTACTATAAGCAAATTATAAATATTGTACCCGTAACCCTGTTTTTTGTTTATACTAAAAATGCATTTTAAAAAAAAAGAAGCTTTACTGGTGTGTGTGTGTGTGTGTGTGTATATATATATATATATACAGTATATGTGTGTATATACAGCGGGGGAAATAAGTATTGAACACGTCACCATTTTTCTCAGTAAATATATTTCCAAAGGTGCTACTGACATGAAATTTTCACCAGATGTTGATAACAACACAATGAATCAGTACATACAAAGAAACCAAAACAAATAAGCTCAGAAATTAAGTTATGTGTAATAATATGAAATGACACAGGGAAAAAGTATTGAACACATGAAGAAAGGGAGGTGCAAAAAGGCATGGAAAGCCAAGACAACAGCTTAAAACTATTAGTAATTAAAAAGCAATCCAACCCCCTGTCCGTGCACATTAATAACAGCTGGTTCAGTCCCAACGGATGGCCTACAAAAAGGTCTCATTGCCAAGGTGTCACACAAGACACATCTCATGATGGGTAAAAGCAAAGAGCTGTCTCAAGACCTTCGCAACCTAATTGTTCCAAAACATAATGATGGCATTGGTTATAGGTGCATTTCTAAGCTTCTGAATGTTCCAGTGAGCGCTGTTGGGGCCATAATACGGAAGTGGAAAGACAATCATTTCACCATAAATTTGCCTCGACCACTGCTCCTCGCAAGATTTCTGATAGAGGAGTGAAAAGAATAATCAGAAGAGTTGTCCAAGAGCTAACACCAAGGTGTATGGCGTTTTTAGGGTAATGTGCAGTGCCATTTCTCCTCCAAACATGGTGTGTATTATGGCATCCAAACAATTCAATTTTGCTCTCATGTGACCACACTAAATTCTCCCAGTATTTCCCTGGCTTTTCCAAATGTTGTGCAGCAAACTTTAAACGAGCTTCAACATGCTTTTTTTCTTCAGTAATGGAGTCTTGCGTGGTGAGCGTGCATACGGGCCATGGTGGTGGAGTGCATTACTTACTGTTTTCTTTGAGAACACAGTACCTGCTATCTGCAGGTCTTTTTGAAGCTCTCCACAAGTGATCCTTAGCTCTTGGACAACTCTTCTGATTATTCTTTTAACTCCTCTATCAGAAATCTTGCGAGGAGCAGTGGTTGAGGCAAATTTATGGTGAAATGATTGTCTTTCCACTTCCGTATTATGGCCCCAACAGCGCTCACTGGAACATTCAGAAGCTTAGAAATGCACCTATAACCAATGCCATCATTATGTGTTGGAACAATTAGGTTGCGAAGGTCTTGAGACAGCTCTTTGCTTTTACCCATCATGAGATGTGTCTTGTGTGACACCTTGGCAATGAGACCTTTTTGTAGGCCATCCGTTGGGACTGAACCAGCTGTTATTAATGTGCACGGACAGGGGGTTGGATTGCTTTTTAATTACTAATAGTTTTAAGCTGTTGTCTTGGCTTTCCATGCCTTTTTGCACCTCCCTTTCTTCATGTGTTCAATACTTTTTCCCTGTGTCATTTCACATTATTACACATAACTTAATTTCTGAGCTTATTTGTTTTGGTTTCTTTGTATGTACTGATTCATTGTGTTGTTATCAACATCTGGTGAAAATTTCATGTCAGTAGCACCTTTGGAAATATATTTACTGAGAAAAATGGTGACGTGTTCAATACTTATTTCCCCCGCTGTATATATATACAGATATGGATATAAAACGGATATATTTTTGTGTGTGTGAATCTCCAGGAAGAGGTCAGATACGTAACTAAAACTTTACGTAAAAATTGCACAAACATTTATTTATTTTGTCTTTCATATATAATTATATTATACCCTGTGATCTAGAATAATCGCCGTAGTTATATGGGACACTGTGGTGGCACAGCATTGTTCTTTCTGTGACAATGCCATCTATGCATTACCTTTCACAGCAAGCAATCCGTTAAGACAAGAAGAAATCTATATTTAGATATCCTGTTACAAAAATAAAAAGTAGTGAGCAGTGTTTGGGAAAGTTACTTTTAAAAGTAATATATTACAATTTTGCGCTACTCCCTTAAAAAGAACTAATTGCGTTAGTCACCTTTTTATGGAAAGTAATGAGTACTTTCACGTTATATTTTCTCACCTGGGCTGTGCTTGCTTGTTTGTTTTTAATAGAAAATTGAAAGTTTGGGCAAATGTAAATGCCCTTTCATACCAAAGGTGGATTGAATAAGCCTCAAATGTGATGTTTATCTAAAGCCATTTTTGCTTAGTATGGTTGAGTCAGATCATCGATGGACAGCAGCAAAGACATATTGGTTAATAAAGCGAGATTAAATACACAAAGTATTTTTAACATATTTAATTATAGCAGGTTTTATAATACTGATGAATACTGAATCTGTACAAGTGAGATGAGTAAATGCATGCTCCCATTTAGAGCTACAATATCCATCATGTTCACACAGCGCACACAACGCCTCTCTTGCCTCAACCTGCAGTCAATAAATGGGAAAACAAATTAACTTGCGTTACTTATTTGAAAAAGTAACTCAGATATTGTGTTGTAAATTTAAAAGTAACGGATCACGGAACTCACGTTACTTGTTATGTGTAACCCCCAACACTGGTGAGATAAAAATGCAGTCCAGATCTTAATTCATCTGTCTAGATGATTTTTTTTTTTTATAAGCCCCCCCTTTAGATGATTAAGAAAAAAGTTTGTGGTTAGGCACTAGGCAGTCCACCATATGTGCACTGACAGTCAAGTTCACTGTGAGCATAATAAATTATAGAGCAAGGGACAGGGGTGTGTGGGTACAAGGGACAGTGTTGACGCTGATGTCAAAAAACATCAGTAAAAATGACAAGTCCAAGCTTCTGACCTGCAACAGTGACACCTGAGCTTCTAATCGGAAGGTACAGCTCTCCCCTCTGTTCAACTCAGACAGACATGGGACAATTCAATTATTTATTGAATGCAAAGGTGCTCTACAGTCTTTTCTGATTTTTTTTTCTAAACTCAAAGTAATTAATAAATGTAATACATATATACAGTATATATGTCATCTATGCCTAGTCTGTCATGAAACTTTAGATGGTGCAGGCTCATGGGTCCTTAACACAAGCTGATGATAACTACGTGGTGCAAGCAGCGTTAACTACGTGGTGCAAGCTGATTGGTTCATGTCTCGACTGCAGCCAATGAGCTTGCTGCTCAACATTTAAATGGCTGGTTACCATTCACTATAGCAGTTTGCAACATGCTTTCAGAGTGAATCTGAAACCCCCCACCTTCCCCAGCCCCACCTGTATAGATCTACTATGGGTAATTGATATATATATATATACTATTTGTGCAGCAGCAGTATGTTTTACATGCTCACAGCAGTGTATCGGCTTAATGGGCTATATGCACGCATAACTTCCGCGTTTGATGCAAGGATGCTCTTGCTTTTCCGGTTGGGGAGATTTAAAGCGGAGGAAAACCGAGGAAAAAGGGATTATGGCAGAGTCTTCAAAATTTACTGTCCTCTCGTCTTTGAAACGAAACTTTAATACGTTTAGATGTAATTTTATATATAGTTATGTTTATTTAATATAATAAACAAAGAAGCATAAACAAAATGAGGGGTGTCTGTTTTGTCTGTTTTTGTGACTAACGTTTCTTTAGTATAGCAATAGAGTATAAAAACCAATATAAATTCTCGGTATAGCATTGGACTCTATGATCGGCGGAAGTAATCCAGCATCCTTAGACCTTCACCGGAAATACCGCCGTGCATAGAGCCCATTGGCAGTCGAAAGTCCCTTTACTTGCTCTGAAGCAGCAGCAGCAATTCAGCAGCAGTACTTCAGAAGGAATAGGGACTAGCAACAGCTGATGATGCAACGGTGAACGGAAGTACATTGTTAGCTGCCTTACCCAAAGAAAGCAAAAATCACTAAGCAACAATAAAGATGATGGCGTAATGGATCATTTAATTATTTGAAAAAGAACAAATAAAATGTAATAACGATAAAATGTAAAAAAGAAAAAGAAAAAAAAAGAGAAGGGTTGCTTTGGCATTAAATGATACAGATACAATTAAAATGCCACATAACCATAAAACATAGCATTTACTTATCTAATCTGTCACGTATTAATGACTACGACTAATCAGCTATTCTCCCTTATTAGACGGTTACAGTAGAATGTCACGAAGTAGCAGTTAAAGTCACGCATGCGCCAGAACGCCAGCCCAGAACACCGTTGCCGTTCAATCAGCAGCTGTTGCTTAAAGTCCCTAATCACAGAATACGATAGAGCTCGTGTTTTAAGGCAAAACACAAGCTTGAATGAATAATTCACTAAAAACGCAATGCGAGTCTCTATTCTCTCATCTCTTATGTAATCAGCCTGGCTTTCTTTATTAGCGCTGTTTTGGATTGATAGTTTGAATTAATTCTCTTACTGGATCATTGGACTGAAAATTTTCCCAGAGTTTAGTGGCTTAAAGGAGAGATCACACTACACATTTCGTTCCATTGACTTCCATTCATACGCATGTGAATGTGAAAAGTTGATATATGTAAATATATAAGGCTTGACATTTACTTTTTGCTCACCAGCCACTCTGGCTAGTGGTTTTCTAAAGTTACTAGCCACTCAGCATTTTCATTGACCACAATTTTGACATCGATACCATGAGGAAAAACTTGGCAGCAGGTATATTAGGCTAATGTCACTTTAAGACCTGACGCAAGGATCCATTACTGTTACACATGGGTTTTCTTTCTCAACTGTTTGCGTTCACTTAAAACATAACTGACTGTGTTTATGTGAATATTAGCTAAGATCAGCATTTTGACTGTTTAAGCGCAATATGCAGCGGAAAAATATCTCAATATAGTACTGAGAGGAGTTATGTGCACAAAATCTGCAGGAATGAGTAAAATTAGGCGCACAATCCCACGCTAAACTTCAAGCCCTGTAACACCGACAATATTCATCTGCATCAAATGAAACGAGTGAGTGAAGGGAGGCGGGTTTGTGTGTCAACTCTCTGTCAGAGAAATGAGAGAGCAAGAAAGCGCAGCTGGTATCGTGTATCTGTTCTGTGGAAAATGAGTATTGAAAGCGTTTCAGATATTTCAGTATCGATACCTGTCGAAAAATCTATATTTTTGACAACACTACATTGCACTTAGTTTATTATTTCAGATGCCTTTTTAAAATACTACAATTGAAAAATGTATATATTATATATATAAAATTCAAGTGGCTAGTAGAAGTGATTGCGTTACACGCCACTGCTGAAATCCGGGTGTTAATGTCAAGCCCATATAGCTTTTATATGAATGGAGTCAGGGAAACAAAGGTTACTCACTCTTCATATATCTGTATAATAAAGTTATTGTTTTCCAGATTGTCATCAGACCAGAGTTGCCATGACGACAAAGTGGGATGGTGTGGTGAATGTCACCTTTGCTGTCTAAGCTCTCATGTCTGGAGCTCAGGTCTGTGTGTGTGTGTGTATGTCGAGCTCTTGAGTGTGTGTGACGGGGCGCGGAGGGTGGCCCCCTGGGCCCCTGCTGCCCTGACGGCCCTGCCACAGCTGCACTCAGGTGAAACCGACGTGGTGGCAGCAGCATGAAAGCTCCAAAAAACAGAAAGAAAACGTTCCTCCAAGATCAAAGGCTGAACTCTGTTTCATGCTAACCAAATAGCTTGTGTTGTATCTAGATGGGGCGCTGTAGTAAAAATAACCAGAGCTCTTCTTAGGGTTACAACTATATCACTGACTGTAATACAATTTGTTTTTCAATGGTTTGCACAAGATTTTCGGTGCTGGCAAACTTGACGTAGGCCATCATAGAGTGAATTTCTCTGATAATGATTTTTTTTAATTAACCTTTAACTAAATTAAAATTTGGAGAAAAACATGCGGTCATTTCAAAGCTGTTTGTGTTTTTCCTCACTTTTATCATATGGATTCACATCAATTAGACTCACTTCTGCTGTGTGAAGAAAGAAAAATCCCTGATAAATAATGCTGAAAAACTAACTAATTAAACAAATGTTCATGCTAATTGTCTTTTTGGGGGTTTACTTGCTATTTAAAACAACTTACAACTTTCGGGAACAAAAGTAATGCATCTCATTGCAGCTTTTAAATAACAATATACTAGACTATATACTGACTTTATTATAGTCACAGACCAACAACAAAAGAAGGTTTGGATTGCAGATCATTGCAATTTACAATACGGTTTACTTTGTTTACAGTTTGTTAATGCATTAGATATAATGTGAACTAACATTGAACTACTGTATACTTTTCTTGGTAAATCTTAATTTCTACAGGCACTAGCACATTTTACATTTTCAAGTTGTTAGTTTATGTATTATAAACAAACATGATTTTAACAATGAACAATAGTATATTTATGAACTTATATAAAACATTGAATGGGACATATCATGAAAATCTGACTTTTTCCATGTGTAAGTGCTATAATCGGGTCCTCTGTGCATCTACCAACCCAGAAACTTTGCTTTGGTAAGCCTTTCTCTGCACACATGTGAAAAAGTCCTTGCAGAGAATGTGAGTCGCTCACATTTTGCTCCACTAGTGATGTACGGGGATCTTATGATAATACAGCCCCTGCGTTTACTTTCATAGACAACCGACTGTGGTTATGTGAACTTTGTGTGTTTTTGACATAACCTTGTGTGTATTTGACGGTTTAAACACAACAAAAAATGTAAAAGAGAATTTAGTTTAAGGACGCTCCTTCTGACATCCAGCTTTCTGTGTGCATGCTTTGGGTGTGTGCGCTCAGAAAACGATAAAACTGCTTTAAAACATAAAAAAAAATCAACTTTAATGATGAAGAAGAACTGCACTTTACATGAGAGTGATCGCGATATAGATAATAATCAAAACCATGCAGATGTCTTGTTAGTATTTGGCAGATAATCTGATTCAGTCAGGAACTGATCAGGGCAGCGCGCATCAGCTCATTTGCATTTAAAGGCACATGCACGACAACAGCCCGTTTTTTGATGGAATCAGAAATGGGTATTTACCTCATAGATTTATAAATCATATGTATTTTTAGCTGAAACTTCACAGACACATTCTGGGGACTCCAATACAGCTTGCAAAAAGGGGCAGAGGTCCCCTTTAAGCTGGATTAATGTTGTAAAAATTAGTTCATTATTAGTTCATGATAAATGCATTAATCAATGTTAATAAATTGAACCTTTAAAGTGTCACTGTTGGATTAATTTAGGCTCACACTTTTTGTTTTGTGATCTAGTACTATTGACACACTTCCCAGCATGCACTGGGGCATGAACCCCAGTGTTGTTGCTGATTTTGTTGTCAGGCTTAGTAACTTTCTCTAATCTTGTGACCTCAACATGAGTTTAATTCTCTATACTTAAAATGAGTTAGTTGATTGTTACCCTTGTCTGCAGCAATTTAACACATTGTATACAGTAAGTGACAGGTGTTGTGATGTTCCTTATTAGTTTAAGACCAGAATATCTTTGCTTATCATGATATTTCTCAATTTAACCCTCTACTGCACAGTGTTGCCATATGGCACATACCATTTCTTTGGACATTTCTTGAAATTTGAAAATAAACATGAGCTCTGATTGATCTTAAATTCATAATAGAACCTGGTGGTAACCAATGATATGCTTTGATGACATCACGACACTACACACACCCTTGCAACGTCATTCTTTTCACACACTTTTGATGACTCCAGCTGCTGAAAAAGTGCTCGTGTATATGTGAAGATTTTCCTCATTTTTTTCATATTTCTTCGGAATAAAAAAATACATCAAGCATCTGGGATAAGTTCTAATCTTTTTTCAATCATTGTCACATTGTTTTGATACTTATATTACCTTTTTATTTAATAAAATAGGTATGTTGCCATATGGCAACATTGTGCGGTAATGGAACAATATTTTACCCATGCTAATGCAGAGTAGCTTTGTATGAATGACAATGTATGGATGCACTGATATAGTTGGATGGTTGTATTCTACTCATATATTTATATATATTTGTATATATTTATAAAGTAAAGTAAAAGTAAAGTATAAAAGTAAAATATATATCCGTCTTGACCGCTTTGATCACTGGCCAGAGATGGGTGCACCAAAAGGAAGGTGCAAGAATCCTGGCTGCAAGGGCATCGTCAGAGTTGTTTGCTCTAAGTGCAAGGTGCACCTCTGCCTCAAAGGTGGGGTATGTGATTTGCAAAACGGCCGGCAGATTTTGAAAATACACAACTCAAAAGGTCCTACCTTCTTTCCTCCAACGCTGGCCCTGACTCCACCCACTCCACCCATTCAAAGAGGGGCATGGGGGAGGGGGGTATGATACGACCGTTTGATTGACACACTTACTGTCCAATGATTCTAGGTGGTCTTGGAAATGATTGGCTGGAGTTTTTCGAGTCCTGCCCGTTCCACAGATGATTACATTTTTTAATTTTCATGTCAGTGCTTCTAACTCAGTGGCTGTAAGTGGGTTAGGAATAGGATTTCAAGTGATTTTGAAAAAATGGTCAAAAAAGAAAATCACATACCCCACCTTTAACGGAGAGAACAACTGCTTTAAGGCGTTTCACATCGAGTAGTTTCACTTGAACAGTTCTTATGAGTTTGCGTCAGATGTTTTGTAAATGTTGTTGAAATAATCGTTTCACATTGAGTAGTTTCACTTGAACAGTTCTTATGAGTTTGCGTCAGACGTTTTGTAAATATAGTTGAAATAATACTTTGAAAATTAGTTTCATATTTTGTACACAAAGCTCTTGAAAACATTTTAAATAATAAAAACAATTTCATTTCTAAAAGACAGGTCTGTAATCATTTCTGAATTTCATGTCATTTTGGGAGAAAACGCATCAGGCTGTTCCATTGTCGCACAATGTTGCCATATGGCAACGTACCCAAAAGTACCCCCCCCCCCCCCCCAAAAAAAAAAAAGAAGTTTGCGATGCGTCATCGACGCTTTGGGAACGCCCCCAGCGTGAATGCGTCTGAGCATCAATGTCAACTATTCCAATGGAAAGAATGAGCGTCACGGGCGGGTGACGTCATGACCAGGAAGGCATAAGAGCACATCCGGTGAAACGCGGCATTAGCTTCTGTGTCTTAGCAAGCGATCTGTGTTACTCTGTCTCTGTCTATTTATTGTTGTCTGTTCGATATTATTGGGAAGAGTTATGGCGAAACAACTTTACAAACTCTGTGCTTCTCCCTGCCCGCGTTATTTAACGGGTGGGGACACACACGAGCTTTGTGTAGTTTGTTTGGGAGTGGAGCATGCGGTGTCAGCCTCCGAGGGGGCTGATTGCAACATTGTGAGAAGCTTTCGCTTCGCATGCTCCACTCCCGCCTGTCACTTTTCGAGGAAAGTGCCCAGGCTCGCGATCCTCAGGGTGCAGGACCCGCGTCTGCCGAGGCAGCGCGGAGAATGCATTCCTGTGGATCGCGAATAGGATCTCTTTACGGGGTTGGAGACGGGTCCGCGGATCTTATCTCCTCCCTTTCCACGAGGGATCCAGTGCTCTCTCTCCGGTCTCGGAAGCCCGCGCTGCGGTCTCTTCCACCCGGGGAGAGAAATCAATGCTTCAGTGCTCTACATCCGAGGAGGTAGATGTGCTGGGCATTGAAAGTGTACACAATCATGGGGGAAGTGGATTTGCCATCTCTTTCCCCAGCGTATGAGAAATATATAAGCCTTATATATATATATATGATAGTTTATATATTATATATAAAAAATATATATATAAAAATAAGCTGGTGGAGGTGTTTAGTAAGGCTGTAGATAAATTATAAATTATAAATTATATGTTATTATTGTAGATAAATTATATAATATTTAATGGCCAGCAGAAATAAGGGGGCACTCGTTCTAAAAAATAAAACGAGTTTCCTTCCCTCTATTTGTTCACCTCCATCACGGGGCCTTCCATTTTTCCCGATCTGCACAGCGAGCTGTCTAGATCATGGAAAAAGCCTTACTCTTCTTGTTTTTTAGCCCCCACATTCATGTATATTCAGAAATTTGGGGGTTAAGAGAGTATAGCTATGGGGCAATACCCCGGTTAGAACAGACGCTTGCGAGCTATCTGTCTCCCGGTTCAGTATCGACCCTGAAGGCGTCGGCTTCTCTCACTAAACCATTAAAGAAAACTATTTTTAATCTAGTGGGAAAAGCATTTACGGCAGTGGGTCTAGCAGGAGCCTGCTTGCACACTATAGCAGTGCTACAAGCATATCAGGCTGACCTGCTGTGGTATTTGGACAGAAGTGAGGGAGTTTGGCC
The DNA here is from genome assembly GCF_029890125.1 of Rhinichthys klamathensis goyatoka. Classification (NCBI taxonomy): domain Eukaryota; kingdom Metazoa; phylum Chordata; class Actinopteri; order Cypriniformes; family Leuciscidae; genus Rhinichthys; species Rhinichthys klamathensis. The sequence goes on along the minus strand of NW_026606669.1, from coordinate 692,283 downwards.
CGATGGGGTTTGAGAACTTCGTCGGGCCACAGATTTATCTCTCAGGGATGGCAGCCCTTGTGGTCACTGAGAGACACCTCTGCCTCAATTTGATGGGAATCATGGAGAAAGATACAATATAATCTCTCCCTCGCTATGTCCAACCCCCTGGGGCTGCTGGGCGTGAGCAGCTCCAGCCGTCTAGTTTCTCATACACAACACAGTAGCCAAAGCCTTCAAAGCAGAAGCCGGATCCGAGGACCGTTCTTCATGCTGAGAAAGCTTCGGCTCGAAGGAAAAGGTCTGGCGCCACCGGCGTCAGACCGGTGAGGGCAGCCCCAATCGGGGTGGAATGGTGTACACCTCATTATACGGTGCCCTTTCCATCTCGGTGCCCTCAGGGGATCGTTCTGCCAACCCGCCACCCTTGGTGCTCGGGGCGCAGCGGTCTCCAAGCGAGCTTCTGGCTCAGCGTCAACTCGACGTTGCGTCGGACTCGCGCCCTCTGAGGGGGGTTCGAAAACAGTCAGTTCGGGTGGTTCCTGCCAGTATGCTTCAGGTCCCCGAGCTGGCTCTCTTTATTACATCAGAGGCCAGCCTCGAGGGGCTGGTTCCCTTGGTAGATTTTCTGGCAGCGCATTAGCTACTGCCAAATATATCTCTATGGGTCCTGCAGTTAGTAGTAAGAGGCAGATTTGGTTCTCGTCCTCCAGGCTACAACGGGGTGTTGCTCACGTTAGTGCATTCCGAGCAGGCTCTGGTAATGGAGCAAGAGGTAAAGGCCCTGTTAGCAAAAAAAGCTATAGAGCAGGTGTACTCACCCGACATTGCGTTGGGTCTTTACAGTCGTTATCTCATTTCTCCAAAAAAGGATGGAGAGCTGCGTCACTTACTAGATCTTCGTCTGTTGGAGTGTTTGGTGCTGGAACTCAAGTCCAAGATGCTGACACTCAAACAGATCGTGACTCAAATCAGATCCGAGGACTGGTTTGTCACGATAGATCTAAAAGACGTATACTTCCATATCTCCATCCTCCCTCAGGACAGGAGGTTCCTGAGGTTTTCTTTGGGGCAAAGAACACCAGTATCAGGCACTTCCTTTCGGTCTAGCTCTATCACCCCGCACATTCACGAAGTGTGTAGACGCAGCTCTGGCCCTGCCAGGCTGCAGTGTGTACGCATTCTGAATTGCATAGATGACTGGCTGATTCTAGCGGAATCAGAACAGTTAGCGGTTCGGCACCGAGGTGTCGTTCTCGCTCATATGCAGATGTTGGGGTTGAGGCTCAATGCCAAGAAGAGTTTGCTTTCTCCAGTACAGAGAACCACTTTCCTTGGTGTGGTATGGGATTCAGTGACGATGCGGGCCACTCTGTCGCCCGTTCGTGTAGCTGCTATCCTAACAGCCACAAAAGAGCTGAGGCTAGGCCAGTCACGCACTGTAAAACAGTTCGAGAGACTGTTGGGTCTTGTGGCAGTAGCGTCCAACGGGATACCTTGTGGCCTGCTGTACATGAGACCTTTGCAGTGGTGGCTCAGGACCAGAGGGTTCTCCCCGAGGGGAAACCCTCTTCCTATGATCAAGATCAAGCGGCGGTGCCTTCGTGCCTTGGTTATATGGAGGAAACACTGGTTCTTAACCCAGGGTCCGGTGTTGGGAGCTCTTTGCCATCGAGTTGCTATCTCGACAGATGCTTCCCTCACCGGCTGGGGAGCGGTATTGGAAGGCCGCTCAGCTCAGGGCTTGGGAGGAGTCATCATCTCGCTTGGCACATGAATTGCCTAGAGATGATGGTCGTCTTCAATGCGTTGAGACATTTCCTCCCAGACCTGAGGGGCCATCATGTGTTGTTCTGAAACAGTGACTGTTAGGCCTCAGGGCAGCAGCGTTCAATGTGATACCCTTTGACCTGCTGTACGTGAGACCTTTACAGTGGTGGCTCAGGACCAGAGGGTTCTCCCTGAGGGGAAACCCACTCCGTACGATCAAGATCACGCGGCAGTATCCCCGCGCCTTGGTTATATGGAGGAAACTCTGGTTCTTGACCCACAGACAACACGTTGGTGGCCTATTATTTTGGTCCCTCAGGAAATTACGCTGTCTGAGGGCAGTGTATATTCCAGGGGGGCCAGAATATTGGAGCAGACACCCTGTCGAGGCAGGGGCTGAGGCCAGGGGCTCCACCCCGAGGCGGTGGAGCAAATATGGGAGTTTTATGGCCAGGCAGAAGTGGATTTGTTCTCGTCTCAGCATACGACGCACTGTCCACTCTGGTTATCCCTCACTCAACCAGTCCCCTCGGGGCTGGTTGCTATGGTGCAGACGTGGCTGAGGCTACGTCTGTACGCATTTCCCCCTGTTGCTCGGCTCCCAGGAGTTCTGGAGTGATTCCGCCAGGATGGAATAAGCCTATTTAGTAGCACCGCCCTGGCCGAGCTGAATTTGGTTTGCGGACCTAATTTTTCTCCTCGACGGACCTCCCTTGGAGGTCCCGATCAGGAGAGACCTTCTGTCTCAGGCAGGGGATGCAATATTGCACCCCCGGCAGGGGATTTGGAAACTGTGGGTTTGGCCTCTGAGGGGGCCCAACTCATAGAGAGTGGTCTCTCAACCGAGGTTGTTGAGACCATTCTAATCTCCAGAGCTCCCGCTACGAGGAAACTATATTCACTATTTCGAGAGTTTTTCACTTCTTGGTGTTACCAGCGTCAGTGGGATCCGGTTAACTGTTCAGTAAACACAGTATTCGAGTTTCTGCAAGAACGCTTTGTATCAGGTCTATGTCCTTCCACGCTTAAGGTATACGTGGCGGCCATTGCGGCTTTCCACGCCCTGGTGGGTAGTACATTTTTGGGTCGAGACCCCCTGATCACTCGTTTCCTTCGTGGCACTTTGAGGCTGAGGCCTGCAACTTGCACTAGGGTGCTGGCTTGGGACCTTGCAATAGTTCTAGAAGGCCTATCTGGGGCTCCCTTCGAGCCCTTAGATTTGGTCTCAGAGAAGTTCCTTTCTTTTAAGACTATTTTCTGCTAGCTATTTCGTCCCTATTAGAGTCAGACCTTCAGGCCCTTTCGGTCCCCACCTGCTTTGAGTGCACCGGGGATGGCCAAGGCAATCTTACCCGAAACATGGATATGTTCCAAAGGTGCCTACCATTATTCCGAGGCCTATTGTGCTGCAGGTTTCTGTCCTCCTTTTACATCTGCGGACCAGGAAAGGCTGAACCTCTTGTGTCCAGTGCGAGCACTGGATACTTATGTTCATCGGACATCTTCAATGAGGAAGTCCGACCAGTTATTTATTTGCTTTGGATCACCTAAGAAGGGTCTTCCTGCTTTTAAACAGACGGTTAGTAAGTGGATAGTTGAGGCTATTTCACTTGCATACGAGTACTCTGACCAGCCGTGTCCTTTGGCGGTCAGAGCTCACTCTACGAGGGGTATGGCGGCCTCTAAAGCCTTACTATTTGGAGTTTCTCTTCAAGACGTTTGTGATGCGGCAGGCTGGTCCTCACCGCTCACATTCGTCAGGTTTTACAGTTTGGACCTGGATGCTGCCCCAGGTTCTCAGGTGCTTAGTGCTTAGTTCCAACAGACTGACACTCAGGTACTTGGAATTCTGGCGTTTTGGGTATTCTCGTTCCCAAAGCGTCGATGACGCATCGCGAGTTCCCTCGAAAGGGAACGTCTCAGGTTACTACTGTAACCATAGTTCCCTGAGAAAGGGAACGAGACGATGCGTCACCCTGCCATACTTCCTGCATCCCTGTGATCGGCTTGCTTCAACTTTTTGAAGCTAATGCCGCGTTTCACCGGATGTGCTCTTATGCCTTCCTGGTCATGACGTCACCCGCCCGTGACGCTCATTCTTTCCATTGGACTAGTTGACATTGATGCTCAGACGCAGTCACGCTGGGGGCGTTCCCAAAGCGTCGATGACGCATCGTCTCGTTCCCTTTCTCAGGGAACTATGGTTACAGTAGTAACCTGAGACGTTAATTTGAGTCTATTTTATATATAAAAAAAACACTGTAAAAATTGTTTCCATGCTTGCATAATAATGCGTGCAGTAGAGGGTTAAGATTGCATTAAATAAACATTTTTAATAGAGGTTAAGCTATTGCAGCTTCCAACGGTTCTTCCAACAATCAGTTGTTTTATCTAAATGGGTAGGCCTAATTGTTGGCCAGTTTTAGGTAGTCAAATTCACTCAAAACATTTACTTAAAATAATGCAAATGGTTACCAATATTTTTCACTAACAGCTGATTTTTTTGTGTGTTTTATAGACATTTATACATATTAGGACTCATCAAAAGCTGCTCTCTGCGCTATTAAAGGCTATTGTTTAAGGGAATACATTTGTGTCACTTTTGATGTGAGGCGGGAAATAGATTATGCATTATCTCTGGCCCTTTGGGTGTACTAGTCCATCTCGGCATTCGTTAAGGCTGGACCCTGCAGACCTGCTGGGTTATGCTCTGCAATGTGTGGCCAGTATCTCTGACAGGTCATTATTGGCCATCATGCTGAGTGACGGACTGCAAGGACCTAGCATGCATTCATTTCTTTTGCCTTTATTGAGGAAGAGAAGCTGCTTTCTCAGGTTTCCTCAGACTGATCAGAGAGAAGCAAAACGAAGTACGCTGTGTTCAAAATATCACAAGGATTTGTGCTGATGCGTGAGATACAACTGTAGTCCATTACTGGACACACAGCTTAATAGTATCAGTGGTGTTGTTTTAGTTAAAGTTGAACTATTGTACCTTCAATTTTTATTTTCAATTTCATTTTAGATTTTTATTTATTTTACCGTTTTTTTTAATGTACAATTCCACTGCTTTTAAAGTATGTAGGGTAAGTGACTGGAATTTGGAATTGTAAGATATATTATAGTTCTTAATGATGAATAATGCTCTATATCTAAAGATTTTGCATATATGGATAAATTAGAAATACAATTTTTGCAACTGGAGACAGGATGAAACCATGTAATAAATGACAATAGTATTAACTTGCATGCAGCTTATTTATTTAAACAGCATTATTTAAAGTTTTGAGTCTGCGTGAATGGCCATAAACGGGTCTTCTTCCGTGTTGCTGATTCTGAAGGAAGCACGCCCATCTCCTCCAACCGACACCTGTTTCCCAGTACATCTGCCACTTTCCTTCTGACCAGAGATCACATCACAGTAGGTGCCTCCTGGCAGGCCGGTGTTCAGGGTAACATTCAGCTCCCTAGAGCACAAGTGTATATTATAGATTATATGCTGCTAATAGCAGTGACAGCTACATCCACAACACACACTAGTAGCTAGATTTAAATACAACATATCTCTCTCTCAAAAAAAAAATCTTCTCTCATATTGTTACTTTCTTTAAAGAACAAATTCTTACCAGTCGTCATTGTTGATGACAATGAACCCTCGATTACCACGGCTGAAAGAGATCTGGTTGCTTCCATTGTCCCACCAGTTGGAGACTGACTGTCCATTTACAACATTACGGAAGCCCACCATGTTTCTGTGGAGAAATGTTAGTTTGCATCGTACATTCCCAGCCCTTACTTTATAATCTTGCTTCATAATTATAATGATTGTAAATTCTGAAGTACATTACAGTTAAAATTTGTGTATCAGATTTTGTTAATGTTTTTTAAAAGAAGTCTCTTATGCTCATCAAAGCTGCATTTATTTGATAAAAAATACAGTAAAAACAGTAATACTTTGAAATATTATTACAATTAAAAACAATTTATTATTATTGTTTTTTATGTTTAATATATATTTAATATAATTTATTACTGTGATAAAATCATTCTAATATGCTGATTTGGTGTTAAACATTTTTTTATTATTATTATAAAAGTTGAAAACAGTTGTGCAGCTTAATATTATTTTGGAAACCGTGATGTATTTTTTTCAGGATCCTTTGATAAATAGGAAGTTCAAAAGAACAGCATTTATTTAACCATGTTTTTACTGCTACTTGTGGTAATGCATCCTTGCTGATTTTAAAAAAAAAATCATACTGACCCCAAGCTTTTGAATGTTAGCAAGAATAAGACATCTTGAAACTATAGGAACTCACTTGATCTGACGCCATCTGTGCTCACAAACCCAGCCGTTTCCACAGGTAGAGTCAGAGTTGATGGTAACAGGTTTGGTGGATCCATCACCATTGCTGGGAGGTCCTATCCAGTCGTTTTGGTCCTGAGCAATGAAAAAGTGAACAATTATGAATTCTTACAAGACATATTAGCATTTGTTTTCTCACTTGACAAAGCTTAAACATATACCTGTCCATTCACAATGTTGCGGTCCCACCGATAGCTGGACATTACTCTGGTAAATCCGTACGGGTGGGCCAACATAAAGGCTACAGCCATTTTGTAAAGTCTAGAAAGAGAAGGATTATAACAGGTGAAAGGAAATTTTATATTTTCATGTGTCATGCATATGCTGCTTTGTAAATTAAAATCATACAAAGTTGTACCTGGCATCCCAGAATGTCACAATAGATGCACCTCCAGCACCATGTCCTCTCTGGTTATCGTGATTGTCAGTAAACACTACAGCTTTATCAGAAGCCATGAAGCCCCAGCCCTCACCCCAGTTCCTGAAACAAAAAGCTTAATATGTTTTAGGTTGCAAGAAACAATAAATACAACAGGGTGACAAAACAAAGCTGAGACCCTTAGAAAATGTTTGAATTAACTATAAAGTATATATATATTTATGCAATATCACACTCACTTCTTGTTCTGTTTTATTGTTCAGAGCAAGTAGTTAACATTGAGTATCTTACATTTTAGACACAATATTATCAGTTACTTTTTTGTTACACCATAGTAAATATTTCAACAACAAAAAAAGACGTGTCTCTGGGCAACAGCAGTGGTTCTTCATTCCTGAATGAGTGGATTGAATGAAGTGACTAAGTGAATGATTCAATTTCTCACTAATAAAATGGTCACGCATTTAATTCCTGAAAAAATGAATGAATCGTTTGAATGAATCATTCAGTTTCTCACTCAAAATAAACTGTTGCTGCGTCTCAATTCGCCTACTTATACTACACCCTAAAAGTATGTACTCTCTTTGTGAAGAAAAAGAAGATACTTTTGAGTGTGTAGCAGAAGAGTAGACAAGCTTTAGGACATGCTATCAGATCATACAATTGCGTCTCAAATGTTTGCTCTCTGTCGAATCCTGTCACAGTAAACTGGCCTGTCAATCATCTTATCAAAGATAAAATCCTCCTCATTTCATTTAATTTTCTACCGTATCGGAGAGAAATGCTGTAGCACGTTGATCTGCAGTCGCGGGTCGCAGAGAACTCTCCTTATATTAATGCATAATGATGCATTTAAAAGAATGGCGAAACGGATCTTTGTAAAAGTCCACATTGTTATTGCAGATGAAATATACCACGGATAACATTAAATACATATTTTTTTATCAGGTTAAACTTAGATTAGTCTCTCAAACCTTTATCTGAACCTCTCACCGTCGGTCGCACATATCCGCCATGTTTTGTCGTTTTGTAACACTTTTTACTCGTGTTTGTAGTTCCTTCTCCAAAGCGCAAAAGGGCTGTGGGCAATATTAGCCTTTAGAGTGTGCACGGATCCACACCTCGAAAATCCACTGGGAATAGTAGACCATCCAGGGACTTCTAGCATACTCTTTTCAACATACTATGCTTAGAGACACCCTTATTTTAATCTCACATACTGTTTAGGATGGATAGTATGGACATTGAGACGCAGGGCCTCACTTGTTTAGTTCCTGAATGAATCAGTATATTAAACAAATTGGTTGAGTGAATGATTGAATTGCTTACTCAAAAACATTCACTTGTTTTGTCTCTGAATAAATCAAGAGTCTTAAGGGAATGGGTCGAGTGAATTATTCAATTGCTTAATCATAAAAACAGTCACTTGTTTCATTCCTGAATGAATCGTTTGTTCATGAGTGTTTTGAATGAATCAGTTGAATTAATGAATCAGTGATCCACACATACAGTTACTAGACTCAATCAGACACCTACTTGCGTAACCTTCAGAAAGAGTCAGTGAAAAATTCACGCCACTAGACTGTTTGTCTGGAATGTGCAAAGTAGAGTGATACAGACAGCGACAAGTCCCAGTGCTGTTGTACTGTATGTTTGGAACTTTGTTTGACCAATCAAATGGAGGACTGTTGTATAATTAATAGCAATTCAGATCCACAGCTTTGCTTACTTGAGGAAGGATAGTTTTTCTCCATTCCATTTGCGGATGACATTTCCCAGCTTGGCACCGTACTTGAACTCAGTCACCCTTCCAATTCCATTGTATTCATTTGATGTAATGGGCTCTCCACCTAGATCAATAACCTAATAACATACCCAATAACAAGTAAATCGCTATTAAATATTTTGCAACCTTTACACTGATGTTCCTTTTGGAAATGAATGGAAATACCTCTTGGAAGATAAAAGGTTTGGAGCCAGAGGGAAACCACTTAGTGTTCAGATTGCGAAGACGGCCATAGACAGCAGAAAGATCACCAGGCCACATGTGCTTGCAAGCGTCCACTCTGAATCCAGCCACTCCCATGTCAATCAGCTTGTTCATGAAGTCGGCCGTCTTACCACGCACATAGTCCTTCTCCAAAGCCAAGTCCAGAAGACCAACCAGACGACAGTTTCTCACCTGCCATCATTACAGTGCTCAGATTTGTAACACCAAGACAACAAGAGATCACACTGCACAATAAATCAGAGGTTGAAATGAATACTTAGACATCAAATCTTCTCATACTTGGTTGACATCCTGGTAGTTCTCGATGTTTCCACTGCCAGTATTGCATTTGCCATCATTGAAGTCCGAGTTTGAGTATGGAACTGTGGGGAAGTCCTTGTTGTTGGCATTGAAATATGAACCACAGCTTGAGTGGGTACCAGATCCACCACCCGCTCCACACATGTGGTTGATGACTGCATCAACGTAGATGTACACCTACAAAAACAAACCGACATGAATTTTCCATGAGAATAATACAGCAATAGGCTAGTTGTACTCTATTTGTAAATTATAGCTCCATTTACCCCGACATTGTTGCACCTAGTGATCATGTCTCTCAGCTCATTTTCATTTCCTGATCTGGAACACAGGTTGTAACCGATTGGCTGATATCTCTGCCACCAAGGGTGCCAGGGGTTTGTGACAACAATGCTCTCACTCGGAGGGGAGATCTGAAATGGGAAGAATTTATGTTTTGTTATACTATTATATATTTTTACTTATAAAGCACAATAAATTATCAACTGCAAATGAACTCTTTGCAGTATTAACTTCAATGATGTGTTTAAAAATACCTGAACTCCACCAAAGCCATTTGGTCCGAGGTAGCGCTCACACTCCGCTGCGATATCGGCCCAGCGCCACTCAAATAGGTGGACGATGGCAGTTCTTCCACTTTTAGTGTTTGGGTTGAACTGAGCGAGGCTCAGCCCGATCAGGGTTGCCAAGATAAGAAGCTTCATCCTTCCCTGGTTCAGAGAAAAGCCTTTAACAAAATCTAGGCTAATGTGCAGTTTATATACAAAATGACATTTTTCCTCTGGCCAATCAGGGACCTCAAAGATTGGAGAAAGCCACTTTGAACTGCAGGTGAAAAACATTGCCTATTTCCCATGGTACAAACTAAAAATACAGACTTCTTTAAATAACCTTATCAGCATAAACATAGTTATAAAACACTTTTTTTGGGTAAGGAATGAAAAATAACTTAAAAATAACCACAAGGTTGAGACTGTAAGTTTTTCCATTCAGAATGATCACACTGATTTTTACTGCACAACTGCTTTGAAACAACTTGTATTGTATAATGTGTTATATGAATAAAATGGACTTAAGGGAAAAAGGAGCAGAACAGGTTTAGCTGACAGTAGAAAAAAAACATCATGGAATCACGTTATGCAATGAGCTAGTTTTTTTTACAAATATTACGAGAAAATAAATAAATAGTTTATCTTTAATCATTATGACTTAAACGATCAATAACTCTCACTGACATAACAATTTCTTAGTGTTTAATAACCAGAATAAACAAAAAAGAAATAAAATATTCTAGCATTTGCTGAAAAGTGCTTAACTTTTATCTGCGACTGCTCTTTAATTATATAATTCACTACTACAATTATTTTAAAGAAGAAAGTGTAATCCTTATTACTTACAATGTAAATTGCTAAACAAATAAAACATAACATGTAATTTACACACCAATTTTCTTAAATTATGAAAATTTAGAAGACGTAGGTTATTTCTAACTCTACATTACAAATTCACTACTTGTAAATTGAAATAAATATAAAACCGCACGCACCCCTAACACTTGGATACCTCTGTCCAGAAGATATTGAAGTGTGACAGGTATGGAAGCTTATTCCGACAATTAATAAAAAAATTATTAAAAAGGTAATTGCGACTTTTTGTCTCACAATTCTGACTTTTTTCTCATTTTCTGTTATTTTTCCTCAGAATTGGACTTCATAACTCGCAGTTTCAAGTTTATATCTCGCAATTCTGACTTCTTTTCTCAGATTTGCGAGATATAAACTTGAAATTGAGAGGATAAAGTCTTTATATCACGCAGTTTTGATTTTATGACTCACATATGGGAGATTGTTGTCCTTGCAGCAGGCCTCAAGCAATGTCCCCTCAACGTTATCTAAGAGAACCAAGGTCAGTAACCGGAGCTTTTTTATCATTATTTCATATTTCTCTTTTGATTTTTTATTTGATTTAAAACATGATCTCATAACATTATTTATTCCAGTGTAATTGCATTCATGCCACCTCTGAGCAGCATTAAACTGTGTAAATACATCTATACGGTTTGTGCCACTGCAATGTAAAGATGCCTTTTGTTGATACTGATTGAATTTTTATTGAAATTATTTATTTAGTTTACGTATTTATTTATTTAATTACCCATTTATTGCTTTATTTATTATAATAATAATTAAATTAATGGAACTTTCAGAATTTGACAAAACTTGACATAGCCGACATTTAGGTCTAGAAACACTGTCTTTATAAAGGGGGAAAAAAATCACCTGAAAATCAGTTTAAGGGGACAAATATTGTCCCTTAATGGAAAAGGTGCAGTGGAAGAGAAGCGTTTTTTATTTTTTTATTTTTTTATGAGCCCTATAACTGTTGCCTTCTACAAACTTAATAATGTTACCGTTCTTGTGTTTGGCGATGCAGTTGTAGTAGGTCAGAAAGCTGTGCTGGTGGGATGATTTCATAGCCCTGCAATTCACCAGTGTTGAGCATGGCAGGCGGGAAGTTCTGCTAAACAAGTTCCTCCCAAACTTTTGTTTAGAACTCCATTAGTGTGTAATTACTGTCATCATCAGCAGCATATCATTTTTCACTTAGGGAGCTGACAGAGACTCTAAACATTGGCTTGCCAGATACACATGCTTACTTCAGAAAAAGCAACCAGGAAAAAGACCTGAAAAGGTATGCAAAGGCATTCTTGAGTATCATCTTCTGAGATGGCATTGGAGAGAATGATAATAATAAAAATAATATCATTACTATTAATAATAATAATAATAATAATAATGAAAGTATTTTTTATTAAATACTAGTGTGTAATTAAATTATTATATTATATTACTAAAAAAGTATTATATTATTAAGTAACAACACTTGTTTATATTGCAAACATTAATAATTATTTAAAGTGCCATTTCATTTATTTAAAATGAAAATAGATTTACTTTAATATGTACTGGGAACAGTATAGGCAAGTACATTATCTTAACTTATGAATAAAGGTGAAGCCATTATTCAAGAGAATATTTACATTATCTTTATGATAAATGACATATTGTGACATTATGACATTATCATAAAAGTCATCTTGACATTATTCCATCTTTTTTAGAGTGATTGCTATAAATTTGCTGTGTGTTGAATTGCACTGTGTCATTCATAATTTATATTTCAAATAAATGACTCTTGCTGTCAGAATGTGAGAAAGTGCGCCAGCGCCACCATGAGACAGGAGATGGGGTTACAGACTGCATAACACATCTTGAAGTTATCTTAAAGACATATCAGAATATGCTTACTGAACTACATTTCATTTGATTACACATCTGTGAACTTTAAATCCAGTTCAAACGTATGAATGAGAGTCTGCAGTGAGCAAGTTAATGACTAGATGGCATTTCGATGAGAACGATGTCTACAAACTCTGTAAACACTCATTAGTTTGAATCACACACAAACAACAGCATCCATCAGTCAAGTGTTTGTTGCGAGATGGTGGTATGTATATTGAAATGAGTCCAGGACTGTCAGCAAGTTCTTTTATGTTGTCCCAACATTTTTGATAATTTACAGCAGTCATTTAAGTGTCAGTGTGTTCCCTATATATTCACAGAGACAATGTGTAATGCTGTTTTTCAGTTTAGAGAGGATTAAATGATTATTTATAAATGATTAGGGCACACTGATATTATAATATGACTTTGTTTTTGGTAAAACTGCTAAAGGGTTGATGTTATACTTTATATGATCTGTTTGCCAAAGTTATATAGCATTACAGTATGGCAAAACAATTGAATCATTTTATTTGTCATAAGACGGATGGTAAATCTTTGTTATTAAGGGGAATATGCTAGAAAGGGGCTGAAGCATGTGCTGGTGGATGGAAAGTTATCCACAAACGTACAGATGGAATCAATTTAATGATCTCGTCCATAGTTGTCAGCGGGAAACGCTAGCAGAAAGACGTAACTGAGGGGAACATTCCTCTCTTTTTCTCTCTGTCTTGTCTAAATATTTGAGCACACCATTGATGAGAAAGTATCGGTTTCTTGCATTTAACTTTCTTATAACACCTATGAAAGTTCATACCAGACAACATTGTGGCGCTGCATTTTAGTAGCGTTTCTTTTTTTCTTCTCTTTCTCTCTCTGTCCTGGAATGACCACTCAAATTGTGTGTATTGTTATTATACAACCCTAAAACAAAATTAATACAGCCATTTTGTAAAATAACTGAAACCTGCTGTCAGCAAATTGACTGAATAAAGAAATCTAAACGCATTAACTCTCACCTAGTTTTCAAACTCTTAACTCTTAAATAAAGTCACTATATCAATGACAATTATCCCACATTAAAGGGATACTCCACTTTTTTTGGAAATAGGCTCATTTTACAACTCCCCCAGAGTTAAACTGTTGAGTTTTTACCGTTTTTGAATCCATTCAGCCGATCTCCGGTTCTGGCGGTACCACTTTTAGCATAGCTTAGCATACATCATTGAAGTGGACAAGACCATTAGCATTTCAAAAAAAAAAAAAGACCAAACAGTTTGGATATTTTTCCTATTTAAAACTTGACTCTTCTGTAGTTACATCGTGCACTAAGACCGACGGAAAATGTAAAGTTGCGATTTTCTAGGCTGATATGGCTAGGAACTATACTCTCATTCCTGCGTAATAATCAAGAAACTTCACTGCCGTACCATGAGAGCAGCAGGCGTAATGATATGACGCAGCGCCTGAAAATAGTTCCGTTGTGTTGACGGAAGGTGGCCTATTTTCAGGCGCTGCGTCATATCATTACGCCTGCTGCTCTCATGGTGGTCTTGTCCACTCCAATGATGTATGCTAAGCTATGCTAAAAGTGGTACCGCCAGAACCGGAGATCGGCTGAATGGATTCAAAAACGGTAAAACTCAACAGTTTAACTCTGGGGGAGTTGTAAAATGAGCCTATTTCCAAAAAAAGTGGAGTATCCCTTTAAAAGGTACTAAAAAACATAAGTCTTACAATATATCACCCATTAAAGAACTGAAAGTACAAAATGTTTGTGTTTAATGAAACCAGAACAAGTCCACACTAGTTACATGGAAATAATTGAACCCATCTTGCTTTAACTGACTAGTGTCCTTCCAGACCGTATGTGATTTTTGCTCAGACTACCTTTGCCAACAGTTGTCAGAAATGCTTAAGAACTGTAACCAAAATGTGTATCTTATCTTACAAATCCAGTGCATTCATATTTTGACAATAGGAGTGTTAGTTGGTTTCGAGAGGAAAGGGCGTCTGGAGCGAACAGAAGCTGACCAGATGATTCAGTGGCTGTGGAATTTATTTGTTTTTGATCGTGGATACAGTTCACAGTATGTTCACAGTTTTGCCCCTTTTTGGTCCAACTTTCTGTCTTCGGCTGGCCCCATTCCCCTCAAACACACTGCCATAACAGTAGCCAAGAGAGGTTTCTGTCAGAAGCACTGGCACTGGCACTGGCGTTCAGTCTGCTCCAGTACTGGGACAAAAAAAGAGACTCGCTTAGTACAGACAACTCAGGTTTACGTAGTCTTCAATCTTTCTGCTCTCTACTTTTAAACTGCGTGGTTAGCAGTTCCTATAAATGCCTTTTCCAGAGGTTGTATTTGAGCTTGCAATTCTTGTTCTTTCCTCTTTTACATCTCACTCCCTCTTTCTGAGTTCTTCTTTTTAAACTAAAATAAGATACTAATCATTTCATTTATTCAACTGTGGCTCAAAGAAAGATCCATGTAAAATTCTGTGTGAGGAAAATGAACCTTATTTCTTAAACTGAGGGGGGTGGGCCTGGGGATAAAGTAGGGGGCTACAAAATTTCTCTCTAAATGGAAATTTTGATCACTCTGTGCCTTTTTTACCAGGCATCCCTTGATAGCATGATGAATGAATGGCTATAGCGTGAATCTGGCACTGGCATGAAGGTCATGGTCAGTCTGAGGCATGATAGGGCTGCATGGCATTAAATGGTCATCTAAGGTAACCTGAACATATGTGGTATTTCACAGCCACTTTTATGTAAACTCTCAAAATTATGCTTGTGGAATGGGATACTTAAAATCAAAATTGTCAAGAAATGTATCAGTTTATTTGTCTTACATCACTGTAAAACATTTTTTCTTGTTTCAATCAAAAATCGAACAAACTTTAGAGGGTTTATGCTTACATTCGAGTCTGAACCACTTACAAAAAAGTTATATAATTGTTTTCTTATGACAGGTAAGTGCAAATATTTGGCTTGCTTGAGAAAGGAAAACAAACTTAAAGGTGCTGGGGTTACTAAAGAATTCATTCAGTTTTAAGTAAATTTATCTTGATTTAAGGATGTTCAGATATTTTAAGTATGTTCAGATATTTTTTTTTTTGCATTGATCGGTTAATATAAGTGAATTAGATTTTTTTTTTTTTAAATAAATTTTAATATAATTTGGTTATGTTATATTATATTATGCATCATTTACTTTTGGCCACTAGCCCCAATCAGGTTTAATTTTTTGGCTCTTTTTTTTTTTTTTTGTTAAAAGTTTGGGCACCTCTTGTCTATATTATTTTTTTTAAATCAGCTGTATATAAGCTGTTTAGATAGCTAATGTGTGTGTGTGTGTGGAATGCCTTATGGATACAAAATGTCCTCATAATGGACAATGTTTTGGTCCCCATGAGGAAAACAGCTTATAAATCATTCTAAAGTTTTCTATGAGGGTAAGTTGATAGAATATACCGTTTGTACAGTATAAAAATCATAATGTCTATGGAAAGTCCACATAAAACATAAAAACGTCTCAGGTTACGACTGTAACCCTGGTTCCCTGAGAGGGAATGAGACGCTGCGTCACCCACAGCGTCTCGACGCAGCTCGGGTTCCCTTGAGAGGGAACCCAATGTGTGGGTGTGTATTCAACCATATTTTGGAGACAAATTTGTAGCCATAAGTGAGATAAATCTGACAAAATCTCCCTTTGGAGGTGTCCTCATTTTAAAAAAACGGTATAAAAATAAAGTAAATTAAGTTTTTTTTAATGCAGAAAGTTTTCTGTTACGGTTACTATCTGTATATAAAAAACATAGAAGACTATGGATTGTCCCCATTTAGATAGCTTAGTAACTCAACATGTGTGTTCGTGTGTGTGTGTGTGTGTGTGTGTGTGTGTGTGTGTGTGTGTGTGTGTGTGTGTGTGTGTGTGTGTGTGTGTGTGTGTGTGTGTGTGTGTGTGTGTGTGAGAGAGAGAGTAAAAGAAAGAGAGAGAAGGAGAGTGTGCGCGCTGTGTGTGTGTGTGTGTGTTTTAGTGAGCAAGTCTGTAACTGAACAATCCAGGAAGTTAACTCTGGCATGAGGCCACACACAATTTTGATGGATGCTCTTGCAGATTTACATTAGGAGATACAGAGATGTGAGAAGGAGGTACAGTTGGAAACAGAGCTTACATTGGCTCTGCAGTCAGACAGGGACTCCAAGCCCCACAGAAACGTATACAACCCACATTTCCCTCTCCATTTGATCTTACAGATGAAAAATTACCTGAGAAATAATACACTGATGATGCAAGGCGTCTGTTGATGATGACATGGTTGAAATGTGGCTTACTAATGCTGTCTTTGAAAACACCTCACGTGAACATTCTTCACTGTCCATCAACTCTTTCCACTAGAGGACACTCCACACAATCAAATGCCATGATGAAAGTGAACAGAATTGCTTCTCAAGAAGTGATCTTTAGTTATTTAACATTTACAACAGACAATAAAAGGTAAGGCTATAATTCTACCAAATAAAAAAACAGATGCTGCGTCCAAAATCACATACCATGTAGCCTAGGAATTACATTTGGTTTGAAACTTACTTCACGACAGTTAAAAATTATGTTTGATATAGCATGAATGTGTGTAGTTTTAATGAAATTTTGACATACTACATCCGCCATCTTGTCATTGTCATGTGACTCCTGAAGTGTCAACTAGTCTCTCACCTGTGAAGGCCTCCTCCCTTTACCTCTGTACTCTGCGTTTTGAAGTTTACGCGGAGATGATAACGTTTTTCAAATTTTTTCAATGCTTGCATCTTGGAACCTATTTCAAGGTTTGCGTTCTCGAGCCCCCAGGCACTGTTGTTGTGCGAATGAGCAGGCCGGAGCACATAGAGGGTTTTCTGTTAGAACGGTAAGCGGCCCCTAAGTTAATAACTATCTTTGGAACGGAAGTGAATCAATCGAAACTAACTTTAGCTGGACAATAACTTTATTTTGAGCTGCTGTAAAGCCAAAACAATCTATGTTAATTTCCTGTTATTACTGTAAAGCTGCTTTGAAACCATCTATATTGTTAAATAAAGACTTGACTTGACTTGACTTCAAGCGTCAGTTGCGTCGCTTCACTTCTAGGGTGACCACTTTGCCATTGCTCTGTTGCAGGACAGTAGATGTGATTTTGTGGGACATATGTGAGAGAGATAAATTTACTACTATTATACTACGTAAATATTGATTTACATTAGTTGGAAAGCCATTTACGGGACCTATTCTACTAAATATAATGAACTGAATAAATCTCTAGTGTACGTAAAAATCACATTTTATTCTAAAATAAATTTCCTTAAGTAGTGACTTTATTTTAATTTATTATAGACTATGCAAACAATAAATACGTTTTATATTCGGGAGAATATTTAACTTGTATGCTTTTGTTGGATCTGGCAGGTTTAATCAGGATGTTATCCAGTATGTGTCTAGAAGCAGTCCTGGGGTGCGTTTCCCGAAAGCATCGTTAGCCAACTATGGTCGCAAGTTGGTCGCAAATCACATTGAACTCTATTGGTAACGACGGAACTTGCGACCATAGTTGGCTAACGATGCTTTCGGGAAACGCACCCCTGGCTGGTGTAGCTATATTTAATGAGTTTTGATGAGGTCAACACTGGTTCCTTTGCTTCGTCCATGGATCAGCAGAAACATCCCTCTGTTCAAATGCGTTGGTTGGTTATTTTCCCTGCTCTAGCAATATGACAGCTGCTCAAATGGAAAATAATTTTTTTTTACTATTACATTTCTTATTGTAATTGTATTGTAATTTCAGGAAAGAAATAAAATAATACAGACATAATTGTGATGTGGGACACTGATTGCATTTTGCAGGACAAAGCTCCCAATTTCGGGACTGCTCTCCCGTGGCCTCATAAAGTGACTATTGTATGCACACTTCAGAATCTCGCCTGAAGTAGGTCATCTAGGTACTATTAGCCTACTGCTTTATGAATATGAAGTCGGACACTACTCAGGTCGCATACTGTTTTTCACCTATACTATATGGAAGTAGGCATATTCAGATTGACTCAGTTTGTGCTCAAAAACCCACTTTCCCACTGACTCGGATTCGGATATGGTCACTAAGTTAACACTTGACAGACTTCAGTTCTTGCCAGGCTCTTGGGAGGTGTTTCCCAGTCTGTGCCAAGCAGTCTTTAGCTTGGCACCAGTCTCTAACCCTCATTTAGATTGGCCAGACCATTTTGCGTGTCTTCACTGACACACTGAACCGCTGCTCCCCCTGACATTATGCATTTTTCATGACTACAGGGTTCCCAGGCATATTTAAGACTTTAAAACTAAACCAACCACATGTGTGCAATCTTTATCAAGGCATTCATTGACCCACTGGCTTCGTGATTGTCCATCGCAGGGATTTTGAAACTGTATAAGCACTGCCTTACATCCAAGACCATCATTAAGCAAGTGTTGCACATATTTGAAGCAAGCTTGACAAAGCCACAGTAGACTGGAATATGGTTCTGTGGTTTCATACTACTAACTGAAGCTTCTACTCTGTGACATCATGCCACCAATTACAGTGGTTTAATTGCAGGCTGTCGAAAAAGCAATGCGCTGCTGCAGGAAAAGCAGAACATTTATCACTCGAAAGCTTTTTCTGAAAAGCTCTGTGATGAAAGTGCACTTGAAAAGGTTTATTTGCAGTGTATATGGACTAACTTATGAATTTTTACATTAAGAAAAAATGATGGCTGAATGTTATATTTTTTATTGACTAGGCCTACTATTTAACAATAATATATACACCAATGTTCAAAAGTTTGGGGTCTGTAATATTTTTTTTTATGTTTTTTTTTACACAAGTCTCTTATGCTCACAAAGGCTGCATTTACTTAATTTACTTCAAAGTAATGTAATAATGGTATTATACAATATTATTACAGCTTAAAATAGCTGTTTTCTATTTGAATATATTTTAAAATGTAATTTATTCCTGTGATCAAAGCTGAATTTTCAGCATCATTATTCCAGTCTTCAGAGCACATTATCCTTCAGAAATCATTCTAATATGCTGATTTGGTGCTCAAGAAAAATGTATTATTATTATTATATTGTTGAAAACAGTGTTGTTGCCTTTTTTATTATTTCGTTGGAAACCATGATTTTTTTTAGTATTCTTTGATGAATAGGAAGTAAAAAAAACAGCATTTATTTGCATTGAAATCGAAGTGGTGCAGACAGCATTACCCAGCATTTTCAGTTTTTTGCGAGTAAATTCAAAAATGGTTAGAAGAACATCAATATAATTGTATATCCTCCCAAAAGACCCACCTTTCTAAGGTACAGTACTGTAAAAAAAATCCTGGTGCCTATGGAAACACTGACACTGCTGGGAAAAGCTGATTCCACATGAGGGGGTGTGTCCCCTTGCTTTTTAACTGCTTCCAGAAATGCTACAAGAGCCTCTGAATGCTGTCACACTTTTAAAATCCATAACATCCATAGTACATTTATTTGATCAGAGCTGTGTCCCATCTGACACTTGTCAGCAAATTGTTGGCATGGCAGCAGGCCAATTCCCTTTCGAGGGAACTTGCGCTGCGACGATGGGAACGCCCCCGCGTGATTACGTCTGAAGCACGTATGTCAACTAGTCCAATGGAAAGAATGAGCGTCACGGGCGGGTGACGTCATGACCAGGAAAGGATAAAAGCACATCCGGTGCAACCGGCACTAGCTTTTGTGCCTCAGCAAAGGGCTGTATGTCAAACTGTCTGTATTATTTATTGTTTGTCTGTCACATCCTATCTAAAGTATGGCGAAACAGTTATTCAAGTTGTGTGCTTCTTCCTGCCCTCGTTTCCTTACGGGTGGGGATACACACAAACTTTGTGTAATGTGTTTGTGAGTGGAGCATGCTATGTCAGCCTTCGAGGGGGCTGACTGTAAGCATTGTGAGCTGCTACCGCTCCGCATGCTCCGCTCCCGCCTGTCACTGTTTGATGAAAGTGGTCAGGCTCGCGAACCTCAGGGTGCAGAACCCGTTGCTGCCGAGGCAGCATGGAGAGCACATTCCTGGGGTTCGCAAATGGATCTCTCGGCGGGTTAGGAGACGGGCTCTGCCTTATCTCCGCCCTTACCCGGGGAATCCAGTGCTCTCTTGCCGGTGTCGGAAGCCCACTCTGCGGCTTCTTCTGCCCGGGTAGAGAGCCCAATACTTCGGTGCTCTACCTCTGAGGAGGTAGATGTACTGAGTGTTGGAGAAAGTGACACAAACATTAGGGAAGAGGATTCACCATCTCTTTCCCCAGCATATAAGGAGCTTATGGAGGTGATAACTCGCACTGTAGAAAAATTAAAGATTGAATGGCCAGCCGAGAGAAAAGGTGCTCGTCCCAAAAGTAAGTTAAATGAGCACTTTTTAACCTCTAATTTATCATCTCCATCACGGGCCCTTCCATTTTTTCCTGATCTACACAGTGAGCTATGTAGATCGTGGAATAAACTATACTCTTCCCGTCTCTTCAGTCCCCAGGTGCATGCATATTCAGATATAAGGGGACTGAGGGAACATGGTTATGGGTCGATGCCCCCGTGCTGAACAGACGCTCGCGAGCTATCTGTCTCCCAGTTCAGCATCGTCCCTGAAGGCTCTGTGTTGCCCACTAAACCTTTAAAAACAACATCTAATTTAGTGGGCAAAGCTTATATGGCAGCAGGTCAAGCTGGAGCCTGTCTTCACACTATGCCAGTGCTTCAAGCCTATCAGGCAGACCTGTTGGGGATCTAGATAATAGTGAGGGATTGGGTCCTGACGAAATTCGAGAACTTCATCGGGCCACAGATCTATCTCTCAGGGCTACGAAGGAGACAGCTAGTGCTATTAGGCGGTCTATGGCAGCCCTCGTAGCTACTGTGAGGCACCTCTGGTTAAATCTAGCAGAAATAAAAGAGAAAGATCGGGCGTTTCTGTTAGATGCTCCAATTTCTCCTACTGGTCTTTTTGGCGACTCAGTAAATACAGTCGTTGAAAGATTTCAAGGAGCTAAAAAAAATCAGAGGCTTTCAAGAAATTTCTCCTTCGCCGGGTCCAGCCCTCTGGGGATGCTGGGCGTGAGCATCCCCAGCCGAGCTCCTCATATCGTGCACAACAGGAAGAGAGTGTCACATCTCGTGCCCCTCCTAATAAGTCATGGGGGCCGAGCCGACACTCTCGGCCGAAGTCTTCTAAGCCAAAGGCGGATCTGAGGACCGTTCTTATGGCTAAGAAGGCTTCGGCTCATAAGAGGTCCTGACGCCACGTGCGTCAGACCATTGAGGACAGCCTCAACCGGGGTGGAGCGGTGTTCACCTCATTATACGGGGCCCGTTCCACTTCGGTGTCCTCAGGGGACCGTTTTGCCAACCCCGCAACCCTTGGTGCCTCGGGGCGCAGCGGTCTCCAGCGAGTTCCTTGCTCAGGGTCAACTCGACGTTGCATCAGAATCGCACCCTCTGAGGGGAGTTCAAAAACAGTCAGTTCGGTTGTTTCCTGCCAGGATGCTTCAGGTCACCGGCTGGTTTTCCCTCACTCAACCAGCCCCCCAGGGGCTGGACGCTATGGTGCAGACGTGGCCGAGGCTACGTCTGTACGCATTTCCCCCGGTTGCTCTGCTCCCAGGAGTTCTGGAAAGAGTCCGCCAGGACGGAATAAGTCTACTGCTAGTAGCACCACACTGGCCGAGTCTATTTTGGTTTGCGGACCTAATTCATCTCCTTAATGGCCCTCCCTTGAAGATCCCGATCAGGAGAGACCTTCTGTCTCAGGCAGGGGGCACAATACTTCACCCCCAGCCAGAGATTTGGAAACTATGGGTTTGGCCTCTGAGGGGGCCTAACTTATAGAGAGTGGTCTCTCAACTGAGGTTGTTGAGACCATCCTAAGCTCCAGAGCTCCAGCTACGAGGAAATTATATGCGCTAAAGTGGAGAGCATTCACTTCTTGGTGTCACCAGCATCAGTGGGATCCAGTTAACTGTTCAGTCAGAACAGTACTTGAGTTTCTACAAGATCGCTTTGCATCAGGTTTATGTCCATCCACCTTAAAGGTCTATGTGGTGCCCATTGCGGCTTTCCACGCCCTGGTGGGTAGTACATCATTGGGTCGAGACCCCCTGATCATACGTTTCCTTCGTGGCATCTTGAGACTGAGGCCTGCAACTCACACTAGAGTGCCGGCTTGGGACCTGGCAATGGTTTTGGAAGGCCTGTCAGGGGCTCCATTCGAGCCCCTAGAGTCAGTTTCAGAGAAATTTCTGACATTCAAGACTATCTGTCTTCTAGCTATTTCATCCCTCAATAGAGTCATAGACCTTCAGGCCCTTTCGGTTTCTCCCACCTGCCTTGAGTTTGTACCCGGGATGGTCAAGGCATTCTTATACCCTAAACAGAAATACGTCCCTAAGGTGCCGACCAATATTCCGAGTCCTATTGTGCTGCAGGCTTTCTGTCCTCCTCCGTTTGCTTCTTCCGACCAGGAAAAACTGAATCTCTTGTGTCCAGTGTGAGCACTGGATACTTATGTCCACAGGGCTGCCCCAAAGAGAATATCAGATCAGTTGTTTGTTTGCTTTGGATCACCTAAGAAGGGTCTTCCAGCCTCTAAGCAGACAATCAGCAAGTTGATAGTTGAGGCTATCTCTCTTGCCTGTGAGTCCTCGGGCCAGCCGTGCCCTTTGGTGGTCAGAGCTCATTCTACTAGGGGTATGGCAGCCTCTAAAGCCTTATTATCAGGGGTTTCCCTTCCAGAGGTTTGTGATGCGGCAGGGTGATCCTCGCTGCTCACATTCGTGAGGTTTTATAGCCTGGACCTGGACGCTGCGCCAGGGTCTCAGGTGCTTTTTACTTAGATCGCCGACAGTTTTCATACAGGCAATTGTAAGTATGGGGTATTGGGTATTCTCGTTCCCAAAGCGCCATTGACGCAGCGCGAGTTCCCTCGAAAGGGAACGTCTAAGGTTATGTCTGTAACCCTAGTTCCATGAGAAGGGAACGAGACGCTGCGTCACCCTGCCATACTCATACCTGTCAAGTATCCCGTTTTGGCCGGGAAAGTCCCGTATTTTACCCTTCTTTCCCGCTGTCCTCCTGTATTAGGATTTTCCCGTAAATCTCCCGTATTTTAACCTGCGTTATTGAAAAATAATAATACCCCGGGCGGAGTAAAAAAAACAAAAAACATTCCCAATCTGAGCTCTGTCACTAGCCTCGCGATAACTACAGGTACTGTAGGTGGCAGTTGTCGCGAGGTTAGTGTGTGAGGTTAGATGATGAGTGACAACGCGGGGAAAACAAAAAACAAACAAAAACAGAGACAGATGATGGATGCTATGACAGCAAGGCACTCCTGCCAAAAAACCAAAACCCTCATGTACTAAATACCGCGAACAATGGGATAGCGAATTTACTTTTCTGAAGAGGAGCAGGGTGGGGGACAGTCACACGTTTTGTAAGTTTTGTAACTGCAACTTTAGCATCTCACACGGGGAAGGAATGATGTATGTCAGCACGAGAAAGGGTGTTTAGCATGGAACGAAAGATTGTTACAGAAAATAGGATGACGTTAGACAACAGAACTGTTTGCTCTACTCTCATGTAAAATTAAGGGCCCAGCCCACAAATACACTCCTTCCAAAACAGTTAATACAAAGTCTGCAACAAATTTTTCCAATAACTCACTAAAAGAGTAAAGAAAAGTTATGTGAAATGAAAAGAAAAACTGTAAAAGAAAAGCAATATGAAATGAAAATAATGTGTGGAATGAAAATAAAATGTAAATGTAAAGACAAGCAATGTTAAATGAACAGGAAATATGCAAATAAGCCTTTAAATAAATGCTCTTAATATATACCCTATATATACCATACATATATGTGTGTGTGTGTGTGTGTGTGTGTGTGTGTGTGTGTGTTTTCATTTAGGCTATAACACCTGTCTTAAAATGTAAGGGATACTGGAGCTTGGTTGGGGTGGTGGGACTGCTCGCGGTGGGCGCCGGAAAATTTCCCTTATTTTCAAATCCAAAACTTGACAGGTATGGCCATACTTCCTGCATCCCTGTGATCGACTTTGCTTCAGCTCTCGAAGCTAGCGCCGGTTGCACCGGATGTGTTTTTATCCTTTCCTGGTCATGGCGTCACCCGCCCGTGACGCTCATTCTTTCCATTGGACTAGTTGACATACGTGCTTCAGACGTAATCACGCAGGGGCGTTACCAAAGCGTCATTGGCGCAACGTCTCGTTCCCTTCTCAAGCAACTAGGGTTACAGACGTAACCTGATACGTTTTGCTTATGAAAATGGTGCTGCTGTGTGCATATGGCTTGCTTTCCTCTTGCGATCTCTCTCTATACATATTATACATTAACATATTATAGATCAGAATTTCTGCTATGTTTCAAATCAACATGCCCCTTCTAATGTCACATCTCGCCAACTTGTGTATGTATCATATAAAACGATACTCGGTTACTTAACGTAACCTCGGTTCTCTCTAGAGAGGGAACGAGTATTTTGTATTCATTGTCAACGCAGTGCAGCAGCTGGCTCACTGGTAGGCTGCAGCAGTTGCCCGCAGGGCAGCCAATGAGCACGCGATATGGCCTGCTCTAGGTCTGCTAGCTGCTGCACTGCGTTGACAATGAATACAAAAATTAAGGATAATTTTTTGGCTTCAATATCTCGAGAAGATGAATCTTTCCCGTAGCGTAAGCTAAACTTACGCAATACCAGAGAACCTCTCGTAAGAGAACTAAGAGATTCCCACTTGAAAATACAACTTTGCTTGGTCATTCATGTGCTCGCAACTTGTATATCCAATATTTCCAACTCCACACAAGGGCTCATTGGAAACCACTGGCAGCATTGGTGTAATTGGGAAATACAGCCCGGATAGTTTGTTGATAGCTTGTTAGGTTAACACTAGTCTCAGCCTCAGACGTCACGCCCACGGAACGTTGGCTAAACGTCTGATGCATACTTAACTGGAAACACTTCAGGAATGTCTAAGTCGTCATCTGATTGGTTGAATTTTATCGGATTTCCGGGGGGCACGAGTGTCGCGTTTATTTTCGGTCCGCCGGGAAACAACGCGTAGACGTGTGATTGCGGAAGAAAAACTGTTGTGTTTACATGAGTGACAATGAGCATTTATCAAGATCAGCTCAACGTAGGATTCTCAAAAGTATGCAAGGTTCACGGCATAGACTCTTTAAGAGATGTCCAGGAGTTTTGTTTGAGGCACTTAGTGGAGACAAAAAGAGATATTTTAGCCTGTTTGCCGACGGGATTTGGGAAGAGTATTATTTTCCAAGCCTGGCCGACCCTTTGTCAGCATTTAGAAGGATTCCCAGCAGATCCAATTTTACTAGTTGTGTGTCCCCTCCTATCTATTATGGAAGATCAAGTGAAGTACCTAACTGCGAAGGGGATATCAGCCGCGTTTGCGGGCAAACATGAAACAACAGACGCTGACATCGCAGCTGGCCGATTCAGTATTGTGTTCGATTCTCCAGAATTGCTTGTGGGTGTTAAAAAGTGGAGAGATATGCTTCAAAAAGATGTTTACCGCGAGCGTCTCATCGGTATGGCTGTTGATGAAGTGCACGCCATTGTTGTTATACGTGTACGAACAGATCAATGACTTACTGCTTGTTTTTCCACCCCCGAAACGTGACGCTGAACAAAACGAACTGTAATTGGTTGTTTGACATGTCGGTCAAACGGCCTTATGGGCGGGCCTTGGCCAAAGAAAGCTGCTATGAATTCCAGACCTTCAGCCATCAGTCTGAAGGTCTGGCTACGTGAGACTAGGTTAACACAAGGCTTGTTTGAGATGCGCCTTGCCTCGCCTGAAATATAGTCGAGAGTAGGCGGCTGCAGTGAGAGGAGGAGTGAAAAAAGCGCAGGCAAGCCGGACAGATCTCGCTTCTCGCAGTGGATCAGACACCTGTGAGATCAAAGGCGGATATCGCGGGATTCACGGGATTCACGCCCGTGCAAGGTGTTGCTAATAAACTGGATGTAATTTAAGTTGCATGATGTAGTTTTGTTGCTTGAATGTGAAAATAAATATAATGAACAAGACACCCAAAGTACTATTTAATTCCATTTTAAATAGGCCTACGTGTTTGTCAATCATTTTTTCTTTAATACAGACGTGTTTTTATTAAAAAATAAATAATAATAATACATCACATAGATCGCACTGTCAGAGAGTTTGGGAATATCCACACATAATTGATACACATAAAACATGATATCAGAGTTTTAAAATCAAACATTTTAAAAGAGAACAATACATCACGGTTGTTTAAACCAATGAGCATTAAGCTGTGTCGTCAGCAAGTCGTTTCCCATCATGCTTTTGATCAGCGCAGTCGGTGGAGAGCAACTGCGCGCGACTGCAGAATCCGACACGTGCGCCTTGCGGTCGCGAGAGTTTGTTGACATAGATCGGCATGACATCAGAGCAAGGCAGACCGCACTCGGACACATTTAACCGGCATGCATCTCGCGCTGATCACCGGTGATCGGTTTTGCGCAGATTTTGCTCATCTCAAACAAGCCTACAGTCTCATCCCAAGACGTCATATGACTAACGCTTTTGACCATACGTTAACATCTAACGTTTTAGGGTACCCTTTAACGTCAGTTAGATGACGATCCTAGGGCGTCATCCGACTGACGCTTTACCTTTAGCGTCAGTTAGATGACGCGGGTAGGTATAGGTCTGGGGTAGGGTTAGGATTAGATAGCGTCATCTAACTGACGTTAAAGGGTACCCTAAAACGTCGGATGTTGACGTATGGTCAAAAGCGTCAGTCATATGACGTCTTGGGATGAGACTGGGCTGGTTAGGTTAGTGTTTGGTACACAACTAAAACTGTAATAGGTAATCTTTTAGTTGACACAGTTTTATTGTGTTGTATCCTTTAAGATTAGGCCTATTTTAATTTCAGAGATTGTAAGCTGATTATGTAAACCACATTATATGTAGTCTGTTATTATTCAAAACTGTATACTATAGTACACTTCGCTATTTTTGAAAGAAATTTCCATTACTGGTCAATGTGATCTGGCTGCTAAATAAAAGAAAGATACAGATCAAGTAATTAATGTGGAATGAATCTGGACTGGTTCAGAAAATGCAATGAGGAACGTTGTCTTATCAGTGGCCAGATGAGAAAAACTGTATCAAATATATGAGAAAATGACTCAAGCTATTGATGCAATTGGAGCTCTGTGGATCACCAGGAATGCAAATGGAAACAAAGCTTTGACCACGTTGGTAAATACCATAATGGAAAACCTGTGCGATTTATTTCCAGTCAGACTGTTCCATCATGGTATTGGAACCAGATGCTTGAGGACAAGTAAAGTGTCAGCTGATGAATTTGGGAGGGCACCGAGGGATCTCCTGTCCCGAGTGTGGGCATGAGGTAGAAGCACCTTCATTATCCTCATTTCATTGGTTGTTGCAATAGGCTCAATAACAGCGCTTAACAGTGATATTTGTGTGTGTTGTACTTGTTTATCTTAGTCACAGCATCATCTGTAATCTTTTTAGTTGCTTTTAATCTCTCCCATCAAGTCCCATGATACTTTTATTAAATGTTATGAGAGGTTTTTTTCCAGTTCTATGTCAAATATCCAGCATTCCGCAGTTGTTTGATTTTTGCTGATGGACATTCTGTCTTTTTTCTCTGGGATGACCAGTCACCATTCCTTTCATTTTCCTTCCAATGAAAGTGATATGATTACGGTGCAGCTAATCCAGTGCATGTGTTTTTCCAAACCCTTTGGCCAGAGCTGCCTCTTTGGTCTTTAGCTTGGTTTACAGCAATAATTGGAAAGAAAATCAAACCAATATGTTCCTAATTTACGATCTCTGGTGCAGCGAGAAAGTGGCATCTTTAAGTTTTCCCCACCCCTATATCTTATTGGCATTCTTCTTAAAATACTTTTTTTTGTGTGTGTGTAAACAGATGTTGAAAGTCTCTTGATGTGACAATTCACAGTTCTCAAATCAAGCAAAGCATGAGATATAAATGCAAAAATTATGACACCAATAATAACAATAAATGTAAACCATATTTATTGCTTTATATTTATAGCTGTTATTTAATTTTGTAATAAACAGCATAATGCTTAAGAGCATTTCTTTTAATCTCTCTCTCTTTTTTGGTGATGGCACCACCATGCGAAATGTAAATAAATCACAACAACATTTAATTTCATTGTGATAATGATAGACATTTTAAGCCAGTTAGACATTCCATTTAATATTTTTATTTATTTTATTATTATTATTATTATTTTTAGATAAAGTCAGGTCATCAGTAAAAGAGGGACATGTTTATATCCAATTGTAATGATCCACTGAAGGCAAGTTGTATAGAGAACCCAAGTGCAGTTTATTTATCAATTAAACAAAACATGGCGTGGCATGAAGCAAAAGCATGAAGCAAAAACGTCCCGGGTTACGTATGTAACCCTAGTTCCCCGAAGGGACGGACGCTGCGTGTAATCGCAGTGGGAACGCCCCCCAGCGTAGCGCGTCTGAAGCATGAATGAAATCAGTCAATGGAGCGTCACAGCGAGTGACGTCACCGACCAGGAAGCTATAAATATCCCCTGAATACACAAGCCACCAGCTTCTAATGTTACTGAAGCAAGCGATCCAAGGGGATGCCGGGAGTATGGCAGGACACGCAGCGTCCGTCCCTTCGGGGAACTAGGGTTACATACGTAACCCGGGACGTTCCCCTTCAGGGACTACCGCTGCGTGTAATCGCAGTGGGAACGCAATACCCACATCCCCATACGACCAAATCCCCGTCGTGTGTCATAAGGAGACACAAGCCGACGAGAGAACCTGAGCCCCAGGAGTGGAGCTAAGGTCAAGGGAATAAAATCTGACGAAAGTGTGCGGTGAGGACCAGCCTGCCGCATCACAAACGTCCTGAAGAGAAGCTCCTGAAAGAAGAGCTGTAGAAGCAGCCATACTCCGGGTGGAATGAGCCCTAACAGCCAAAGGTGAAGGCTGATGGGCCGAACCGTAAGCAAGCGAGATGGCCTCGACCACCCACTTGCTCATCCTTTGCTTAGATGCTGGACACCCCTTCTTAGGTGACCCAAAACAGACAAACAATTGTTCTGATTTCCTCCACAGGGCAGCTCTGTGGACATACGCATCTAAAGCCCTAACGGGACACAGCAAATTCAGTTTCTCCTGGTCTGACGTCAAAAAAGGCGGAGGACAGAAAGCCTGCAGTACTATAGGTCTAACCGAAGTGGTTGGTACCTTAGGAACATACCCTGGTCTCGGACAGAGAAAAGCTTTTACCATACCAGGAGCAAATTCCAGGCACGAGGGAGCCACCTAAAAGTGCTTGAATATCTCCAATTCTTTTTAGAGACGAGATGGCAAGAAGAAGGATAGTCTTTAGTGTAAGGAACTTTTCCGAAAGTTCCTCGATGGGCTCGAAAGGAGCTAGGGAGAGACCTTCCAAGACGATGGCCAGATCCCAAGCTGGTATCCTCGTGCGAACTGCAGGCCTCAGCCTCAAGGCGCCACGAAGGAAGCGAGATATAAGTGGGTGTCTCCCGAGAGAACCTCCGCTCGAAGGGTTGTGGTAAGCAGCTAAGGCCGCCACGTACACCTTCAGTGTGGAGTGGGATAACCCTGTGGAGAGACGGTCCTGCAGGAAATCCAGCACTGTACCAACCGGGCAGTTAACTGGGTCCTGCTGGCGCTCTCCACACCAAGAGGTGAAAAGTTTCCACCTCGCGGCATATAACTTCCTTGTGGCGGGAGCTCTGGATTGGAGGATGGTCTCAACGACCTCAGTCGAGAGACCAGAATCTATGAGCTGGGCCCCCTTTAGAGGCCAAGCCCACAGCCTCCATAGTTCTGGGCGGGGGTGAAAGATCGACCCACTCGCCTGAGAGAGTAGATCTCTCCTGATCGGTA
Organism: Rhinichthys klamathensis goyatoka; assembly: GCF_029890125.1. Classification (NCBI taxonomy): domain Eukaryota; kingdom Metazoa; phylum Chordata; class Actinopteri; order Cypriniformes; family Leuciscidae; genus Rhinichthys; species Rhinichthys klamathensis. Next base: position 662,171 of record NW_026606669.1, on the reverse strand, counting down.
TCTCTAGGGGAGAGCCGTCGAGGAGAGACACTAGGTCCGCAAACCATACTCGGGCCGGCCAGAACGGGGCTATTAGCAGAAGACTGAGCCCGTCCCGGCGAACCCTCTCCAGAACTCCCGGGAGCAGAGCGATCGGGGGAAAAGCGTACAGACGTGACCTCGGCCACGGATGTACCATCGCATCCAACCCCAGTGGGGCTGGCAGGCTGAGAGAGAACCACAGTGGACAATGTGATGTCTCTCTGGAAGCAAATAGGTCTACCTCGGCACGACCGAAATGTTCCCATAGGAGCTCCACCACCTCGGGGTGAAGACTCCATTCCCCGGGCCTCGGCCCCTGCCTCGACAGGATGTCTGCCCCCTGATTTAAGTACCCTGGGAGATAAATAGCTCTCAAAGAAAGAATTCTCCCCTGGGACCATAGGAGAATCTGACGTGCCAGTTTGTAAAGTGGGCGAGAACGCAGACCCCCCTGATGGTTGATATAAGAGACCACCGATGTGTTGTCTGTTCGAACAAGAACATGGTGCATGGTGGCCCCTTAGGTCTGGGAGGAAGTGTTTCAGAGCCTGAAACACTGCCAACATCTCTAGACAATTTATGTGCCATAGACGGTGATGGTCCTCCCACAGACCCCGAGCTGGGCGACCACTCATGATCGCCCCCCACCCCGTGAGAGAGGCATCTGTCGTTAGCATAACGCGACGACAAGGAGCTCCCAACACCGGGCCTTGGGACAGAAACCGAGGATCTTTCCACATAACCAGGGCGGGAAGACATCGTCGCGAACTCATGATCATGCGAAACGGATTTCCCCTCGGGGAGAATCCCCTGGTTCTGAGCCACCACTGTAACGGTCTCACGTGCAGGAGGCCAAAAGGTATCACGTTGGACGCAGCTGCCATGAGACCTAACAGTCTCTGGAACTGTTTTACAGTGGACGACTGGCCTAGCTTGACCTGATCTACTGCGGCGAGAATCGAAGCAACACGAGCAGGTGACAACTGTGCCTGCATCGTCGTCGAATCCCACACTAGACCGAGAAAAGTGGTTCTCTGTAATGGAGAAAGAACACTCTTCTTGGCGTTGAGCCTCAACCCCAACCTCTTGATGTGAGCAAGAACAAAATCTCGGTGCCGAACCGCCTGCTGTTCTGATTGAGCTAGAATTAACCAATCGTCTATATAGTTCAGAATACGAATGCCCTGCAGCCTCAGCGGGGCTATAGCTGCATCCATACACTTCGTGAACGTGCGGGGTGACAGTGCTAGGCCAAAAGGAAGAACCCGATATTGGTACGCTTCGCCCCCGAAAGCAAACCTCAGGAACTTCCTGTGTTGAGGGAGGATGGATACATGGAAGTGAGCGTCCTTTAGGTCTATCGTGACAAACCAGTCCTCGGATCTGATTTGTGACACGATCTGTTTGAGAGTGAGCATCTTGAATTTGAGCTTCCCTACAGTGCGATTTAAGAGACGCAGATCTAGAATGGGACGCAGCCCTCCATCTTTTTTCGGAACGATGAAGTACCGGCTGTAGTATCCTAACTCCCTGCTGGGCGGAGGAACCCGTTCTATAGCCCCTTTTTGCAGCAGAGTTTTTACCTCCTGTTCTAATACCAGAGCCTGCTCGGGGCCCACCACCGTGGGCAGAACCCCTCTGAACCGAGGTGGACGCGTTCTGAACTGAATAGCGTACCCGTTCTTTAAAATATTCAGGACCCACTGAGAAACATTGGGAAGCATTTCCCATTCCGCCAGGAACTCTACTAAGGGAACCAGCCTCTCGAGGCTGGCCTCTGGATGAACATCCCGAGTGACAGACACAGCGCCCTGTAACATACTGGCAGGAAACAGCTGGTCTGAGCACTCCACAACCCTCCTCGGAGGGGGCGAGCGTCCCTCGGGAAATCGCTCGCCGAGTCTCTCTACGCCCTGTATAGGCAGGGTTAGTAGAACAGACCCCTGAGAGCATCGAGAAAGACAGGGCGCCGTGTCTTTGAGCGGCGAACTCAAGTCTTTCCCGATGGGGACCACCCTCAGAGTCCTGACGTTCAACCCGTCAGGACTTTTTCGACGCGGCCTTCCTGGCGACAATGACTGTCCTCAGATCAGTCCTGCCCCGAGAAGGCCGCGCCGGAGAGCGCCCCGCCTCGTCCCTCCAGTTCGTCTGCGGGGGGGCACGAGACGCGACACTCCGCTTCTGCTGTGCTCTTTTAGAAGACGAACTCGACGGCTGGGACTGCCCTCGCTCAGCAGCCCCAGTGACGCGCACTTTGAGAGGGATAAACTTATGAAAAGCAGCCGCCTGTTTTTTCTCTTCCTGGAACCTCTCAGTGACAGAGTGAAGAGCGTCACAGAAGAGGCCCGCAGGCGAAACGGGAGCATTTAATAGGAGAGATTTATCTTTTTCTTTCATAGAGGTTTGACTCAACCATAAATGCCTTTCTGTGGCCACCATGGCTGCCATAGACCGGCCAACAGATTTAGCTGTCTCCCTGGTGGCCCGGAGAGTGAGATCAGCAGTCTGCCTGAGCTCATTAATCATATCTGCCGAAATTTCTCCCCCCTCACACACATCTTTGAGCAGGTCAGCCTGATAAGCCTGCATAATGGCCATTGTATGCAAACATGCAGCCGCCTGCCCAGCCGCCGAGTAAGCCTTCCCCACCAGCACAGAAGTATTTTTTAGTGGTCTAGAAGGAAGAGCCGGTGCTTTAAGCGAAGATGCCGAGGCAGGAGAGAGATAGCTCGCGAGCGTCTCCTCCGCCTTCGGCATCGTCACATATCCAGCAGACTTTGCACCAAAAATATTAACATAAGCATTAATTAGTATATATTCTGCTCGAAACCGGTCTAACCCAGGTCTTTGAAACCTCAGCATGAAGATCTGGGAAGAACGGTAAGCACCGGCGAGAAGGCTGAGGACGTGCAGAGAGAAATCTATCATCTAGTTTGCTTTTATTTCTAGATTCCTGTCTATCAGTTGGCCATTCAATACTGAGTTTTTCAACAGCCCGAGATAACACATCTATCAAACCTTCTTCAGCAGTATAATGAAGTGAGCTAGTTTCCTCTGATGCCAAACTTTCGACATCCAGATCCTCAGAACTGGATAATCTAAGTTCCACATCATCATGTGCCTCCACCCGGGCGGAAGTAACCGCCGCAGCGCGTGCTTCCAGAGCCGGGTGAGAGGCACTGGATCCCACCGGAGAAAGCTGAGATAGGGCGGGGCCCGTCTCAGCGTCGCCAGTGAGATCCATCTGCGAACCCCAAGTCAAGCGCTGCCGCTCTGCCTCAACAGAAGCGGGACCCGAGCCCTGGGGAGCTCGCAACAAACCACTCTCCTCAAAGAGCGATCGCCGCGAGCGCAGAGTTCTCAAAGGAAAGCGCTCGCAATGCTCACAATCGACTCCCTCGAGAGCCGATTGGGCATGCTGAACTCCCAAACAAGCTACACATAACTCGTGAGAATCCCCACCCGTGATGTAACGTGTACAGTGGGGAACACACTTTCTATACTGCTCGCTCATTTTGTTTTTTTTATATATATATATATAGTGAAAAACTCCTGACAGAATCAGACAAACACAATCGAAAGATATCAGACACACACAGAGCGCTGCTGAAGTAACAGAAGCTGGTGGCTTGTGTATTCAGGGGATATTTATAGCTTCCTGGTCGGTGACATCACTCGCTGTGACGCTCCTTTGACTGATTTCATTCATGCTTCAGACGCGCTACGCTGGGGGGCGTTCCCACTGCGATTACACGCAGCGGTAGTCCCTGAAGGGGAACCATGACATGACACCGACAGAGATTACACAGAAACAAAACTTGACAAGGACATATGGCAAACATGAGGGCTTAATGACAAGAGACACCTGTAAACAATGAACAGACGATTAACCAATGACAAGACAAATTGCAGGATCACATGACAAATATGGAATCAGATGACAGACATGGAACATGACATGAACAAACCAAAACGTGACAGACAAGACCAAATCGTTTTCTTTTATTAAAAGTGATACAATTTTGAATTTTGTGACCCTGGTTAAAAAAAACTATTATTGATTAAGGTGGTGTGTTTTTTATTAGGGGTTCAAGCACGAAGTGCTGAAACCCTATTGTTATTGTTAATTTTCCCATGATGCAACATTCAGACATAAAACTGATCGGGCAGAACGAACCGTAAGTCGTAGAGCTTTGAAACTTTGGGGGCTGGTAGTACTCACACCGCCTACAACGTCACCAAGGCCCGCCCCGATTGGCCCATAGGTGGCGCTACAGCGGCCAAAAGTACGAAACGGCTCATAACTCCTCAACCGTTAGGCGTAGGCTCAAGTGTCTTACATCGTTGGAATCCTTGGCTCAAGCCGGACAAGATACCTGCCTCGGATTGGCTCGTCACCCTGGGTACATTTTCGGGTATTTTGGGTTTTTCCAAAAACCTACTTTTGCGAACTAGTCCTAGGTTTTTGGCCCGGCCGGAACCAAACCAGTGCAGCGAGATTCTATGGAGTCTGAATGTCAATAATTATCAAAAAAAAGTGGAAATTTCGGTTCACGGTCCCTAAGGGACGCCAAAACGTTCCGAGTGGGAGGAGCCCCTTTTACTAAATTGGCTATAACTCGTGAACGGAACGAGATATTTTCACCAAACTCAGCGCACCTGTGTAAGAGCTCATTCTGTGGTCGCCTGAAAAAGGACGCGGCGACTGGCCACTTGGTGGCGCTATAACTGTTAAAAAGGTGTCAAAATGATGTTTTTTCAATGGCAAATCCCATGAAATGGCTAAAAGCGGCCCTCTTCCTGCCTGATTTGCATACAACCTCACAAAACCGGGCGTGCGCATGCGTCACCTGATCCTAAAGAGGCTTGGAAACTTTTATGGACGTCGGGCCATCGGTGGCGCTTTAACTGCTATAAAGGTGAAAAAATGCTCCATAATATCCTACGCAAAATGACATTTAAATGACTGAAAAATGGTCTGCTCTGCTCAGAACTTCACCAAATTAGCTGAGCACGTGCGCCATATTATTCTAAAGAAGCGTGCAAACTTTTATGGAGATCGGGCCATCAGTGGAGGTGTCACAGTTTAAAAGGTAAAAAAAAAAATCACCACATTTCCATGATAAACGAGCTAAAAGGGCAGAAAACTTACTTTTTCCTCTCCGAGGCACATGTTAAAAGGCTTGATAAAGTTTTTGGAACGCAGCAGCGCAAGCGGCAAGTGCCTAGACCCTATGGGTTTTTTTTTAGAGGCCTTTTTGTGGCCCTTTTTTAGGCCATTATTAGGGGTTCAAGCACGAAGTGCTGAAACCCTATTGTTATTGTTAATTTTCCCATGATGCAACATTCAGACATAAAACTGATCGGGCAGAACGAACCGTAAGTCGTAGAGCTTTGAAACTTTGGGGGCTGGTAGTACTCACACCGCCTACAACGTCACCAAGGCCCGCCCCGATTGGCCCATAGGTGGCGCTACAGCGGCCAAAAGTACGAAACGGCTCATAACTCCTCAACCGTTAGGCGTAGGCTCAAGTGTCTTACATCGTTGGAATCCTTGGCTCAAGCCGGACAAGATACCTGCCTCGGATTGGCTCGTCACCCTGGGTACATTTTCGGGTATTTTGGGTTTTTCCAAAAACCTACTTTTGCGAACTAGTCCTAGGTTTTTGGCCCGGCCGGAACCAAACCAGTGCAGCGAGATTCTATGGAGTCTGAATGTCAATAATTATCAAAAAAAAGTGGAAATTTCGGTTCACGGTCCCTAAGGGACGCCAAAACGTTCCGAGTGGGAGGAGCCCCTTTTACTAAATTGGCTATAACTCGTGAACGGAACGAGATATTTTCACCAAACTCAGCGCACCTGTGTAAGAGCTCATTCTGTGGTCGCCTGAAAAAGGACGCGGCGACTGGCCACTTGGTGGCGCTATAACTGTTAAAAAGGTGTCAAAATGATGTTTTTTCAATGGCAAATCCCATGAAATGGCTAAAAGCGGCCCTCTTCCTGCCTGATTTGCATACAACCTCACAAAACCGGGCGTGCGCATGCGTCACCTGATCCTAAAGAGGCTTGGAAACTTTTATGGACGTCGGGCCATCGGTGGCGCTTTAACTGCTATAAAGGTGAAAAAATGCTCCATAATATCCTACGCAAAATGACATTTAAATGACTGAAAAATGGTCTGCTCTGCTCAGAACTTCACCAAATTAGCTGAGCACGTGCGCCATATTATTCTAAAGAAGCGTGCAAACTTTTATGGAGATCGGGCCATCAGTGGAGGTGTCACAGTTTAAAAGGTAAAAAAAAAAATCACCACATTTCCATGATAAACGAGCTAAAAGGGCAGAAAACTTACTTTTTCCTCTCCGAGGCACATGTTAAAAGGCTTGATAAAGTTTTTGGAACGCAGCAGCGCAAGCGGCAAGTGCCTAGACCCTATGGGTTTTTTTTTAGAGGCCTTTTTGTGGCCCTTTTTTAGGCCATTATTAGGGGTTCAAGCACGAAGTGCTGAAACCCTATTGTTATTGTTAATTTTCCCATGATGCAACATTCAGACATAAAACTGATCGGGCAGAACGAACCGTAAGTCGTAGAGCTTTGAAACTTTGGGGGCTGGTAGTACTCACACCGCCTACAACGTCACCAAGGCCCGCCCCGATTGGCCCATAGGTGGCGCTACAGCGGCCAAAAGTACGAAACGGCTCATAACTCCTCAACCGTTAGGCGTAGGCTCAAGTGTCTTACATCGTTGGAATCCTTGGCTCAAGCCGGACAAGATACCTGCCTCGGATTGGCTCGTCACCCTGGGTACATTTTCGGGTATTTTGGGTTTTTCCAAAAACCTACTTTTGCGAACTAGTCCTAGGTTTTTGGCCCGGCCGGAACCAAACCAGTGCAGCGAGATTCTATGGAGTCTGAATGTCAATAATTATCAAAAAAAAGTGGAAATTTCGGTTCACGGTCCCTAAGGGACGCCAAAACGTTCCGAGTGGGAGGAGCCCCTTTTACTAAATTGGCTATAACTCGTGAACGGAACGAGATATTTTCACCAAACTCAGCGCACCTGTGTAAGAGCTCATTCTGTGGTCGCCTGAAAAAGGACGCGGCGACTGGCCACTTGGTGGCGCTATAACTGTTAAAAAGGTGTCAAAATGATGTTTTTTCAATGGCAAATCCCATGAAATGGCTAAAAGCGGCCCTCTTCCTGCCTGATTTGCATACAACCTCACAAAACCGGGCGTGCGCATGCGTCACCTGATCCTAAAGAGGCTTGGAAACTTTTATGGACGTCGGGCCATCGGTGGCGCTTTAACTGCTATAAAGGTGAAAAAATGCTCCATAATATCCTACGCAAAATGACATTTAAATGACTGAAAAATGGTCTGCTCTGCTCAGAACTTCACCAAATTAGCTGAGCACGTGCGCCATATTATTCTAAAGAAGCGTGCAAACTTTTATGGAGATCGGGCCATCAGTGGAGGTGTCACAGTTTAAAAGGTAAAAAAAAAAATCACCACATTTCCATGATAAACGAGCTAAAAGGGCAGAAAACTTACTTTTTCCTCTCCGAGGCACATGTTAAAAGGCTTGATAAAGTTTTTGGAACGCAGCAGCGCAAGCGGCAAGTGCCTAGACCCTATGGGTTTTTTTTTAGAGGCCTTTTTGTGGCCCTTTTTTAGGCCATTATTAGGGGTTCAAGCACGAAGTGCTGAAACCCTATTGTTATTGTTAATTTTCCCATGATGCAACATTCAGACATAAAACTGATCGGGCAGAACGAACCGTAAGTCGTAGAGCTTTGAAACTTTGGGGGCTGGTAGTACTCACACCGCCTACAACGTCACCAAGGCCCGCCCCGATTGGCCCATAGGTGGCGCTACAGCGGCCAAAAGTACGAAACGGCTCATAACTCCTCAACCGTTAGGCGTAGGCTCAAGTGTCTTACATCGTTGGAATCCTTGGCTCAAGCCGGACAAGATACCTGCCTCGGATTGGCTCGTCACCCTGGGTACATTTTCGGGTATTTTGGGTTTTTCCAAAAACCTACTTTTGCGAACTAGTCCTAGGTTTTTGGCCCGGCCGGAACCAAACCAGTGCAGCGAGATTCTATGGAGTCTGAATGTCAATAATTATCAAAAAAAAGTGGAAATTTCGGTTCACGGTCCCTAAGGGACGCCAAAACGTTCCGAGTGGGAGGAGCCCCTTTTACTAAATTGGCTATAACTCGTGAACGGAACGAGATATTTTCACCAAACTCAGCGCACCTGTGTAAGAGCTCATTCTGTGGTCGCCTGAAAAAGGACGCGGCGACTGGCCACTTGGTGGCGCTATAACTGTTAAAAAGGTGTCAAAATGATGTTTTTTCAATGGCAAATCCCATGAAATGGCTAAAAGCGGCCCTCTTCCTGCCTGATTTGCATACAACCTCACAAAACCGGGCGTGCGCATGCGTCACCTGATCCTAAAGAGGCTTGGAAACTTTTATGGACGTCGGGCCATCGGTGGCGCTTTAACTGCTATAAAGGTGAAAAAATGCTCCATAATATCCTACGCAAAATGACATTTAAATGACTGAAAAATGGTCTGCTCTGCTCAGAACTTCACCAAATTAGCTGAGCACGTGCGCCATATTATTCTAAAGAAGCGTGCAAACTTTTATGGAGATCGGGCCATCAGTGGAGGTGTCACAGTTTAAAAGGTAAAAAAAAAAATCACCACATTTCCATGATAAACGAGCTAAAAGGGCAGAAAACTTACTTTTTCCTCTCCGAGGCACATGTTAAAAGGCTTGATAAAGTTTTTGGAACGCAGCAGCGCAAGCGGCAAGTGCCTAGACCCTATGGGTTTTTTTTTAGAGGCCTTTTTGTGGCCCTTTTTTAGGCCATTATTAGGGGTTCAAGCACGAAGTGCTGAAACCCTATTGTTAGGTGTTCAAGCACGAAGTGCTGAAAACCTATTGTAATTGTAAGGATTTTTATTAGGTGTTCAAGCACGAAGTGCTGAAAACCTATTGTAATTGCTATTTGAAAAAAAAAAAAAAACATAAAACGCATCGTGCAGCCCAAACCGTAAGGCCTAGAGACTTGAAACCTGGCCAGGTGCTAGGGCCTCAGTTTGGGGAGAACCTATCAGAGTATGACCCCGATTGGCCCATAGGTGGCGCTACAGCAACCAAAAGTACTAAATTGCTCATAACTCCTAGACCGTTTGACTTGGAAACAAGCTTTTTGCACCACTGTGTTCCTTGGCTCAAGACGGACAAGATGTATATCTCGGATTCTCGATTTGAGCAAAAAAAAATTTGTTATGGCCAATTTTGTCCAAAACCTACTTTTGCGAACTAGTCCCTGGTTTTTTCCCTGATCGGAACCAGACCAGTCTAGGACAATTCTATGGACTCTCTAGATCAATAATTATCAAAAAAAAGTTGAACTTTGCCCTGTGGTTCACTGTAACAGGGTCATTTAGAAAAGGGGGCGTGTCAAAATACACTCAAAAGCCTATAAATCATAAATAAAAACTCAGAACTTCACAAAAATTGATGAGCACATGTGTCATAACATGGTGAAGAAGCATGCAGAGTTTCATGGAGATCGGACCATAGGTGGCGCTATAACTGTCAAAAAGGTCCCCTATTATTAGGTGTTCAAGCACGAAGTGCTGAAAACCTATTGTAATTGCTATTTGAAAAAAAAAAAAAACATAAAACGCATCGTGCAGCCCAAACCGTAAGGCCTAGAGACTTGAAACCTGGCCAGGTGCTAGGGCCTCAGTTTGGGGAGAACCTATCAGAGTATGACCCCGATTGGCCCATAGGTGGCGCTACAGCAACCAAAAGTACTAAATTGCTCATAACTCCTAGACCGTTTGACTTGGAAACAAGCTTTTTGCACCACTGTGTTCCTTGGCTCAAGACGGACAAGATGTATATCTCGGATTCTCGATTTGAGCAAAAAAAAATTTGTTATGGCCAATTTTGTCCAAAACCTACTTTTGCGAACTAGTCCCTGGTTTTTTCCCTGATCGGAACCAGACCAGTCTAGGACAATTCTATGGACTCTCTAGATCAATAATTATCAAAAAAAAGTTGAACTTTGCCCTGTGGTTCACTGTAACAGGGTCATTTAGAAAAGGGGGCGTGTCAAAATACACTCAAAAGCCTATAAATCATAAATAAAAACTCAGAACTTCACAAAAATTGATGAGCACATGTGTCATAACATGGTGAAGAAGCATGCAGAGTTTCATGGAGATCGGACCATAGGTGGCGCTATAACTGTCAAAAAGGTCCCCTATTATTAGGTGTTCAAGCACGAAGTGCTGAAAACCTATTGTAATTGCTATTTGAAAAAAAAAAAAAACATAAAACGCATCGTGCAGCCCAAACCGTAAGGCCTAGAGACTTGAAACCTGGCCAGGTGCTAGGGCCTCAGTTTGGGGAGAACCTATCAGAGTATGACCCCGATTGGCCCATAGGTGGCGCTACAGCAACCAAAAGTACTAAATTGCTCATAACTCCTAGACCGTTTGACTTGGAAACAAGCTTTTTGCACCACTGTGTTCCTTGGCTCAAGACGGACAAGATGTATATCTCGGATTCTCGATTTGAGCAAAAAAAAATTTGTTATGGCCAATTTTGTCCAAAACCTACTTTTGCGAACTAGTCCCTGGTTTTTTCCCTGATCGGAACCAGACCAGTCTAGGACAATTCTATGGACTCTCTAGATCAATAATTATCAAAAAAAAGTTGAACTTTGCCCTGTGGTTCACTGTAACAGGGTCATTTAGAAAAGGGGGCGTGTCAAAATACACTCAAAAGCCTATAAATCATAAATAAAAACTCAGAACTTCACAAAAATTGATGAGCACATGTGTCATAACATGGTGAAGAAGCATGCAGAGTTTCATGGAGATCGGACCATAGGTGGCGCTATAACTGTCAAAAAGGTCCCCTATTATTAGGTGTTCAAGCACGAAGTGCTGAAAACCTATTGTAATTGCTATTTGAAAAAAAAAAAAAAACATAAAACGCATCGTGCAGCCCAAACCGTAAGGCCTAGAGACTTGAAACCTGGCCAGGTGCTAGGGCCTCAGTTTGGGGAGAACCTATCAGAGTATGACCCCGATTGGCCCATAGGTGGCGCTACAGCAACCAAAAGTACTAAATTGCTCATAACTCCTAGACCGTTTGACTTGGAAACAAGCTTTTTGCACCACTGTGTTCCTTGGCTCAAGACGGACAAGATGTATATCTCGGATTCTCGATTTGAGCAAAAAAAAATTTGTTATGGCCAATTTTGTCCAAAACCTACTTTTGCGAACTAGTCCCTGGTTTTTTCCCTGATCGGAACCAGACCAGTCTAGGACAATTCTATGGACTCTCTAGATCAATAATTATCAAAAAAAAGTTGAACTTTGCCCTGTGGTTCACTGTAACAGGGTCATTTAGAAAAGGGGGCGTGTCAAAATACACTCAAAAGCCTATAAATCATAAATAAAAACTCAGAACTTCACAAAAATTGATGAGCACATGTGTCATAACATGGTGAAGAAGCATGCAGAGTTTCATGGAGATCGGACCATAGGTGGCGCTATAACTGTCAAAAAGGTCCCCTATTATTAGGTGTTCAAGCACGAAGTGCTGAAAACCTATTGTAATTGCTATTTGAAAAAAAAAAAAAACATAAAACGCATCGTGCAGCCCAAACCGTAAGGCCTAGAGACTTGAAACCTGGCCAGGTGCTAGGGCCTCAGTTTGGGGAGAACCTATCAGAGTATGACCCCGATTGGCCCATAGGTGGCGCTACAGCAACCAAAAGTACTAAATTGCTCATAACTCCTAGACCGTTTGACTTGGAAACAAGCTTTTTGCACCACTGTGTTCCTTGGCTCAAGACGGACAAGATGTATATCTCGGATTCTCGATTTGAGCAAAAAAAAATTTGTTATGGCCAATTTTGTCCAAAACCTACTTTTGCGAACTAGTCCCTGGTTTTTTCCCTGATCGGAACCAGACCAGTCTAGGACAATTCTATGGACTCTCTAGATCAATAATTATCAAAAAAAAGTTGAACTTTGCCCTGTGGTTCACTGTAACAGGGTCATTTAGAAAAGGGGGCGTGTCAAAATACACTCAAAAGCCTATAAATCATAAATAAAAACTCAGAACTTCACAAAAATTGATGAGCACATGTGTCATAACATGGTGAAGAAGCATGCAGAGTTTCATGGAGATCGGACCATAGGTGGCGCTATAACTGTCAAAAAGGTCCCCTATTATTAGGTGTTCAAGCACGAAGTGCTGAAAACCTATTGTAATTGCTATTTGAAAAAAAAAAAAAACATAAAACGCATCGTGCAGCCCAAACCGTAAGGCCTAGAGACTTGAAACCTGGCCAGGTGCTAGGGCCTCAGTTTGGGGAGAACCTATCAGAGTATGACCCCGATTGGCCCATAGGTGGCGCTACAGCAACCAAAAGTACTAAATTGCTCATAACTCCTAGACCGTTTGACTTGGAAACAAGCTTTTTGCACCACTGTGTTCCTTGGCTCAAGACGGACAAGATGTATATCTCGGATTCTCGATTTGAGCAAAAAAAAATTTGTTATGGCCAATTTTGTCCAAAACCTACTTTTGCGAACTAGTCCCTGGTTTTTTCCCTGATCGGAACCAGACCAGTCTAGGACAATTCTATGGACTCTCTAGATCAATAATTATCAAAAAAAAGTTGAACTTTGCCCTGTGGTTCACTGTAACAGGGTCATTTAGAAAAGGGGGCGTGTCAAAATACACTCAAAAGCCTATAAATCATAAATAAAAACTCAGAACTTCACAAAAATTGATGAGCACATGTGTCATAACATGGTGAAGAAGCATGCAGAGTTTCATGGAGATCGGACCATAGGTGGCGCTATAACTGTCAAAAAGGTCCCCTATTATTAGGTGTTCAAGCACGAAGTGCTGAAAACGTCTCTGGTTACTTACGTAACCTATGTTCTCTGAATAGGGAACGAGACGCTGCGGAAAGCGCAGTGGGATATCCTCTGGATGTGCCGATTGTCTGAAGCCCTATAGAATCACGCCAATCCATTGGCTGATGGCGCTCGCGCAAAGCTGGCTCCGCCCCGACGCTCTTACGTCGTAGCATGATGTACGCGCGCGCGCCATCTTCTCCTCAGATTTCTCTGCCGAAAAGAAAAACTGTCGGCAGCGCGAGGAGCTTGGCAGCGAACGCAGCGTCTCGTTCCCTATTCAGAGAACATAGGTTACGTAAGTAACCAGAGACGTTCTCTTTCATAGGTTCACTCAACGCTGCGGAAAGCGCAGTGGGAACGAAATACCAAACTCGCCAAGCTAAGCGCTGCCATAACCGGTACCAGACCAAATAATAACAACCATGATAGGTTCAAGCAGATAGAACCTGGGAACCTGGAGTCATGTCAAGATCCAAATTATAGAACCTCACAAAGGTGTGCGGAGAGGACCAACCTGCCGCCACACAAATGTCTTCCAAGAGGGCCCCTCTAAAGAGAGCTTGAGAGGAAGCCACACTTCTGGTGGAATGCGCTCTGATGCTAAGAGGTGAAGGCAAACCACGCACCTCATAAGCCAGCGAAATAGCGTCCGTTACCCAGTGGGAAATCCTCTGCTTTGATGCTGCAAGCCCGCGGCGGCCAGCACCAAAACATACCAAGAGCTGGTTTGATTTCCTCCAACCGCTTGAGCGATCTACATACAACTTCAAAGAACGGACCGGGCAGAGCAAGTTAAGTTTCCTTTCTTCCTCAGAGGCAAAAGGAGGAGGGTGGAAAGCATTAAGGTTAACAACCTGAGAGCGGAACGCCGTGGAAAGAACCTTGGGTACATACCCCGACCTCGGCCTCAAGGTAACCCTAACCAGGCCAGGAGCGAAGTCCAAGCATGACTCACTAATAGAGAGAGCCTGCAAATCCCCTATCCGCTTCAGTGAAGATAAAGCTAACAAAAGAGCAACCTTAAGAGTCAGAATCCGCTCAGGAGCTGACTCCAAGGGCTCGAAGGGAGCCTCTGTCAAACCCTCCAGGACGACTGACAGGTCCCACGAGGGAACACTAGGGGGGCGAGCCGGTTTCAGGCGCCTAACCCCACGCATGAAGGCCGAAACTAACCTCAGTTTCCCCAAGGGAATCTCATCCGATTCTCTATGAGCAGCAATAGCTGCGACATACACTCTGAGAGTGGTAGCGGCCGCTCCGGAAGCAAACTTTTCCTGCAGGAATTCCAGCACTGAGCCTACTGGGCAGCTAACTGGGTTCCTATCATGTGCTAAGCACCACGCCTCGAACACCCTCCACTTGGAGGAGTATAGCCTCCTCGTCGAAGGGGCTCTAGCATTCGCAATAGTCTCCTGAACGTCGGTTGGGAGATCAAAGCTTAAAGCTAACGGCCTCTGATAGGCCAAACGTACAGCTTCCAAATGTCGGGGCGAGGATGCCATATCCTGCCCTGAAGCTGGGAAAGCAGGTCCTCCCTGACCGGTATCTCCCAGGGGGAGGATTCCAACAGAGGGATCAGCTCCGAAAACCATGGCTGGGACGGCCAGAATGGGGCTACCAGAAGGAGGCGGACTCCGCTCTCCCTCACTCTGGACAGAACCGCCTGGATCAGCTTGATGGGCGGGAAGGCATAGAGTTTCTGCATCGGCCAAGGGTGGGCGAACGCATCTATCCCCAATGGAGCTGGAGGGCTCAGAGAGAACCAAAGCGGGCATTGGGACGACTCCTGAGATGCAAAGAGGTCCACTTCCGCTTTTCCGAACACCTCCCAGATCAGGGCCACCGACTGGCGGTTCAACATCCATTCCCCAGACCTGAGCTTCTGCCTCGACAGAAAATCTGCTGCGAGGTTCAGAATCCCTGGGACATGAACTGCTCTCAGAGAGAGGAACTTGTCCTGGGACCACAGGAGAAGGTGACGCGCATGCCTGTCTAGGGTGCGCGATCGTGAACCCCCCTGTCTGTTTACATGGGACACTACTGCCATATTGTCCGTTCTGACAATGACATGGTGTCCTTCGAGGAAAGGGAGAAAGTGGCAAAGAGCCAGGAAGACAGCCCTCAGCTCCAAGCTGTTTATGTGCCACGAGAGGGTCTCGCCAGTCCAAACCCCACACGCTGGCCTGCCCTCGAAAACCGCTCCCCAGCCGGTCAGAGAGGCATCCGTCGTAACCATCTGGCGACGGAATACCGCACCCATACCGACTCCTTTCTGAAGGAAGAGGGGGTCCCGCCAGATTGACAGGGCGCGAAAGCAACTGCGCGACACCTTCAATAGGCGAAAGGCTGGCCCCGTGGGCCGAGCCCCTGAGAGCTTCATCCACCACAGAAAAGGTCTCATGTGGAGCAGCCCCAGAGGTAGCACAGGGGAGGCCGCGGCCATAAGGCCCAGAAGTCTGCGGCAGGTGCTCACGGAAACATGCTGGCCTAGTGCGAAACGGGACAGACATGTCACCAGACTGGAAATCCGTGCAGGAGCCAAACGGGCCTGCATAAGAACGGAGTCCATGCATACCCCCAAGAAAACCGTGTTCTGAGCTGGAGTAAGAACGCTCTTCTCCGTATTCAGCCTCAAACCGAGAGACTGAATATGACGGAGGACAATGTCCCTGTGGTGAGTCACCAACTCTCTGGAGTGGGCTAAAAGGAGCCAATCGTCCAGGTAGTTGAGTATATGGATGCCCTGGAGCCGCAGCGGGGCCAGAGCAGCATCCATACACTTTGTGAACGTCCTTGGCGCTAGAGCGAGGCCAAAGGGGAGGACCCTGTACTGGTACGCTTTCCCTCCAAAGGCGAACCTGAGGAACTTCCTGTGTCGCCGTACGACCTGGATGTGGAAATAAGCATCCTTGAGGTCTACCGTCACGAACCAGTCCAACAGCGTCAACATTTTGAATTTTCCTTTGTAAAGAGAGAAATTCAACCGGCGAAGATCTAGTATCGGCCGCAGGCCGCCCCCCTTCTTCGGGACCAGGAAGTAACGGCTGTAGAAGCCCTGTTCGACTTCCCCCGAAGGAATCTCTTCTATCGCCCCCTTCAGCAGAAGGGATGAAATCTCCTGCTGTAGTACAGAAGCCTGAGCGGCGCTGTCGACTACAGTAGGAAAGACCCCGTTGAAGCAGGGGGGGTTGCGACAAAACTGAAGCGTGTAGCCGAGCCGAACTGTGCGAAGGATCCAAGGCGATACCCCTGGTAAACGCTCCCATTCTTGAACGAAATGTGATAGAGGCAGAGGAGTGTTGCAGTGCAAGGGACATACCTGAGGTAGGGTGTCGCGCTGGTTTCCATGGGGAGGCGCGGTTGACCGTGGAGGAGAGCGCTTGGCGTCCTGACACGTATTGGGGGGTACCACCACCTGGATAGAAGTAACTGGGTCCGCCTGCTCCAGAGGAAAAAGAACTGTGCCTCTGAGGAAGCGATTGGCGGGTGTAACGTGCACCGGGAGCGAGGGGAGAAAGCAAGATGCGTCTCCTTCCTCCTGCGCCGGACTGGGTGAAGAGAGTGAAACAGGACCTGCACTTCGAAACACGCTGGGTGGCGAAGGTGACAGGGTTGGATGAGGAGAGCCGGCTGGAGGAGGGCAGAAACGCTTGCGCGGTCTGTCCCAACCTCGTAGATCTGATGAGGCTCTCCTCCTCCTGCCCTGCGGGTCAGGAACGGCTCGAGGAGGCTGGAGCGGCCGATTTGTTGGACCGCTTCAGCTGAAGGCGCTTGTGAGGGCGCTGGCGAGGAAATGGACGACCTCGGGCTCCCCAGACAGTAGTTGGTGGGTGGCGAGCCGGGTCACTCCTGCTAGTAGGGAACTCAGCCCTATGAGCAGAGCGTTCTCGGGTTTGAGAAGGGGGAGGGTTGGAGTCACTGGGCCCTCTGACCCTCCTGGGCATAAACTGCCTGAACGCGGCCGACTGAGACTTAGCGGCGCGGAACTTGTCAACCACCGTGTTGACCGCCTCCCCGAAAAGACCTGAGTGGGAGATAGGGGCATCCAGGAGGAAACTCTTATCCTTGTCTCGGATCTCCGTGAGATTCAACCAGAGGTGGCGCTCTGCAGCAACCGAGCCCGCCATAGAGCGACCTACAGCCCGAGCAGTGTGCTTGGTGGCTCTTAGGGCCAGATCTGTGGCTTTGCGAAGCTCTTTGACAGCTTCGGGCGTCAGTCCCTCTCCTTCATCCATGTCCTTCAAGACGTCCGCTTGGTAGGCTTGAAGGATGGCCATGGTATGCAGGGCCATGCCTGCCTGACCAGCCGCCATGTAAGACTTCCCAATAAGGGAGGAAGTAGTCCTACAAGCCTTGGAAGGAAGAAGGGGACGCGCCTTCCAAGACGGTGCAGACGACGGGGCGAGGTGGTTAGCCAGCGTGTCCTCGACCGCTGGAATAGCGGAATAACCCTGCTCCACAAAACCAACAAGGTTGGTGAAGTCAGCGGCTGCCGCATTAGTTAGGCGTGCGGAGAATGGCTGCTTCCAGGATCTGGAGATCTCGTGATGCAGATCGCTGAAAAAGGGCAGCTTTCTTCGCTCTGGCCTAGAATTAGGGCCACGTAGGAACCTCTCGTCGAGTTTGGACGATTGAGACTCGCGGGGCTCATCAGGCCAGTCAATAGAGAGCTTCTCTGTAGCGCGCGACAGCACCTCAATAAGCTCAGTGTAGGCCGGAGTAGGCCGCGCGTCCTGGCCGCTAGGCGGGATAACGTCATCAGCCAAAGCAGGCCCGAAATCCTCGGAGTCGGAGGCTGCAGTGTAAATAACGTCATCCAGACCGAAAGAAACCGATTCGCGGGCTCCCGGGCTGGGACATAAATAATCATGCGCGAATTCAACCGCGCCGCGTGCGTGCTCGGGAGAGGGAGGGAGAGAAAGGGCGAGGCCCGTCTGCTCATACTCAATATCCTCGAGCTCAACATCCGAACCCCAGGCCGCAGATCCACGAGAGGCCTCAGCAGTCTCGGGAGCGCGACGGGGGGAAACGAATGTCTCCTTCTCAAAAACCGCGAGTCTAGAGCGGAGGGTTTTGAGAAGGAGATTGTCACAAAATTTACATTTCGACAATCCTAATACAGCCTCACGCGCATGCGAAAAACCCATACATTTAACACACTTACTGTGAGGGTCGTCGTTCGAGATAAAACGAACGCATGGCGGAGAGCAGCGTCGATAATCCATGACACTTCACTGTAAGGAGAACAGAGTTCCACTTATACCAGTCGCTGAAGTGTCGAGACGAAAGCTGAAGTTGAATTGAAGAATTCGGGCTCAGAAAAACCGCACGAAGGGCGAGATGTGACCGCTTCGTGAAGGCAGAGAAATCTGAGGAGAAGATGGCGCGCGCGCGTACATCATGCTACGACGTAAGAGCGTCGGGGCGGAGCCAGCTTTGCGCGAGCGCCATCAGCCAATGGATTGGCGTGATTCTATAGGGCTTCAGACAATCGGCACATCCAGAGGATATCCCACTGCGCTTTCCGCAGCGTTGAGTGAACCTATGAAAGAGAACCTATTGTAATTGCTATTTGAAAAAAAAAAAAAACATAAAACGCATCGTGCAGCCCAAACCGTAAGGCCTAGAGACTTGAAACCTGGCCAGGTGCTAGGGCCTCAGTTTGGGGAGAACCTATCATTTTGCTAGATTGATGGTAAATCATACTGGAACATTGTAAATAATGAAAAATCACACTGAAATGTGGTATATCATGGTAAATCATGCTAAAACATGGTCTATTCTATCTATGATCTCAGTGGTTAAATGCTTGCTATATACAACTTAATGTCTTTTGATGCTTTTGTGCTTAACGGCCTTAAAGGCCTTAAATGCTTGAACACCGCTAAATGCTGCTTGCAGCTTTAATTATTATTATTATTATTATTATTCTTCTGCCGTAAAACGCATCGTGCAGACCAAACCGTAAGTGCTAGAGACTTGAAACTTTGTCAGATGGTAGTACAAAAATCGAGGAGAGCTTATCAAATTATGAGCCCGATTGGCCCATAGGTGGCGCTATAGCAACCAATTGCGCAAAACTGCTCATAACTCCTAGACCGTAAATCGTAGACTCAAGTGTCTTATATCATTGGAAAGCTGGACTCCTGACTTAAAAAACGTATATCTCCGATTTCATTTCCGTCATGATAGATTTTCCGCCATTTTGAATTTTGTCAAAAAACGACTTTTGCGAACTAGTCCCTGATTTTTTGCCCGATCGGAACCAAACCAGTGCACAAATGTTCTGTGGAGTCTGAATATAAATTATAATCGTAAAAAAGTTGAAATTTCGATTTCCGGTCGCTAGGGGGCGCAAAAAGAACGTTGTGGGAGGAGCCTATTTTACTAAAACGACTATAACTCCAGAAGTAAATTAGGTAGGTTCACCAAACTTGGTACAGTTGTGCATGAGTTCAATCTGAGGTCACAGTAAAAAAATCGCGACGATCGAACACTAGGTGGCGCTATAACATGAAAAAAACATATAAAGGACTGACCGTTAGTCCGATTGACTTGAAAATTGGTATGCAGTGTCTTGGTCCAAGGCCCCATGTATTTGTATGAGGACATTGGCGTATCTCAAAAAACATGGCCGCCATTGACCAATGAAGTTTGAGCCCCTATGAGACGAGGTTAACGGAGGCCAATCGGAACGAAACTCGATGGGCATGTTTGACTCATGGCCTAAGAGGTCTGTAAGAGTTTTGAAAGAAATCGGCCACTAGTTGGCGCTAACGAGTTTTACGGCTCTGTAATCACGTGGTGTTGCACACATCCCCCCAAAATGCATATCATTTGATAGATCTCCTCATGGTGAACAACTTTGCCTCTAGAACCATTGCTGTCAATCAAATCGTTCATTAAATATTCACGAATATGTTAAAAACCTACTTTTGCGAACTAGTCCCTGGTTTTTCGCCCGATCAAAACCAGACCAGTCTAGGACAATTCTCTGGACTCTCTAGATCAATAATTATCAAAAAAAAGTTGAACTTTGCCCTTTGGTTCACTGTAACAGGATCATTTAGAAAAGGGGCGTGTCAAAATACACTCAAAAGCCTATAAATCATAAATGAAAACTCAGAACTTGACAAAAATTGATGAGCATATGTGTCATACCATGGTGAGGAAGCATGCAAAGTTTCATGGAGATCGGACCATAGGTGGCGCTATAACTGTTAAAAAGCTTTAAAACCATATATTTCCTATGGTAAATTGCCTGTATTGGCTGTAAATGGTCTTTTCCATCTATGATCGTAAAATTTTCATATCTTAATGTTTAAAACCAGTGCAGTACAATTATCTGGACTCTCTAGATCAATAATTATCAGAAAAGGTGTAATTTCTTCATTTGAATGGCTATAATAGTGTAAATTGGATGGCTATAACATTTTGGATGGCTATAACAGCCAATAAGTGGTATTTTACTGCCCCCTGCTGTCATTTCATCATACTACTCCCTAATATTGTTATATATAATTGAAATTGAGACTTTATTAAATCATTATTTTAACATTTACAATCACATTTTGTCCAAATTAATCTATTGCTCTGTACTCTCTAGAACAATAATTATCAGAAAATGTATAACTTGTAATGTATAACATTTGGATGACTATAATAGGGTCACTTCAATATGTAGCCTTGACCGAAAGGCAATATCTTTTCAATGAATGCTCATAGCTCCTTAAAAAAAGGTCAAGCATGGCTAACAGCCAATAAGTGATATTTTACTGCCCCCTGCTGTCATTTTCATCATACTACTCCCTAATATTGTTATAGTTCATATTTAGACTTTCTAAAACCATTATTTTAACATTTACTATCACATTTTGTAAAAATGCATCTATTGGAGTTTTATGGACTGCATTTATTTATTTTATTTATTACTCTTTACAATTGTGTCACAGGAAGGCTGAAAACGAAAGTTTTTATTTATACAACTGTATATAGTCTGTAATACCACTGTTGTCCAATAGATGGAGCAGCAGTATTATACAAATGCTGAAGGAGTATTGTTCATTCTTAGTTAATGCTAATTAATGTAGTTAACATTAACTAAGAATGAACAATACTCCTTCAGCATTTGTTAATCTTTGTTAATGTTAATTTTTTACCTTTATTTAAATCTTGTTAACATTAGTTAATGCACTGTGAACTAACATGAACTAACAATGAACAGCTGGATTTGTATTAACTAACGTTAACAAAGATGAACAAAAACAGTAACAAATGTATTGCTCATGGTTAGTTAATGTTAATTAATACATTAATGTTTAATAAATGAACCTTATTGTAAAGTGTTACTGACATTTTTAATCTTTTTTATCAGCTTTCAGCATTGGCTAACAAACAAATGCTTAAAGCTATTTTTTTATTAAAAAAAATACCAAAGTGATATTTTACTGCCCCTTGCTGTCATTTCATCATACTACTCCCTAATATTGTTTTATAATATTTAGAATTTCTAAAATCATTATTTCAACATTTACAATCACATTTTGTCCAAATTCATCTATTGGAGTATTATGGACTGCATTTATTTATTTTATTTATTACTATTTACAATTGTGTCACAGGAAGGCTGAAAACGAAAGTATAACGTTGGGCCACGCCCCCCAAGGACACATTCACTCATAACTCGAAAACAGAAAGTCGCTGCACGCTCAAATTTTGATGGTAAGGTTCTCTCGGGGTTCTTGATCCAAATCTATCGTCGCGGGGCTCGAGAACGCCCCCCCGCGAATCGCTAATTCGTGAGACCCCCGACTTCAAACGGCTGTAACTCCCGACCTAGACTACCTAGATCCATGTGACAGAGCTTGTTGGAAAGGCCCTGTCCTCGTTTAGCTTCGATTCGAGTATGGTGCGATTTGGCCTGGGCATTCCCGAGATATAAGCCCACAAAGATATGCATTTCAACGGACATTAGGCCTACTCCACGGCCCCAATCACCCATCAACACCAGGATGGTCTTGTTCAACAGAGCTCCTCTAACACTATCTAAGTTCTGAGTTTCAGATTTTTTCATTATCTCGTTCCCGAGATATAAGTGAAAACCAAATTTCCATTCATTCATTTCAACTGTATATAGTCTGTAATACCACTGTTGTCCAATAGATGGAGCAGCAGCATTATACAAATGCTGAAGGAGTATTGTTCATTCTTAGTTAATGTTAACTAATGTAGTTAACATTAACTAAGAATGAACAATACTCCTTCAGCATTTGTTAATCTTTGTTAATGTTAATTTCAACATTTACAAATACTTTATTAAAATCTTGTTAACATTAGTTAATGCACTGTGAACTAACCTGAACCAAAGAGTATAGAAGAACAAGAGGCGAAACTCCGATGCTTTTCTGGTAACAGCCACTAGGTGGCGCGGCCGCCATTTTGGGGTGAAAATTCCAACTGGAGTTACTGGGCAACAGCACAGATAACAGTTTTTTAGGTAGTTTTTCTTGCATTTTTATGCAACTTTACACATTTACTACTATTATTAGTTAGTTACCAACTCCACTAGGCCTGAAATATATTTTGTACGTTTTAATCCCCTGGATCATGCTACAAACATGATGATCTTAACATGATGCATTGCTGTGTCCGTTATCTGTGTTTTTTTGTTTACATAGGCTTGCTTTAACGGTCATTAATATAAAATAGTACTGCAAAAAAAAACAGTTTACTGTAAAGCTATTCTATTGCTGTTATATATTTATTGTCCAACATTTACATTTTAGTACAATTACATTTATTTGCTGAATTCATTTATTTCATTGAACTTATTTTTGTATGTAAGGTTATGTGTACCTCCTGGGAAACGGTCTAACGTTATAACTTTATGAACTTACATCACTTTATTCTTCTTACCTGTCACACTTAATGTAGAGATTAATATAATTAATTAAATCCTTGAACTTCCCTGTCTCAAGTTATGTGGGGGAAAAGCCTAGTAGCAACTTCTTTTTAACGGAAATAAAGTTAACTGTTGTGAATTAAAATAATCACCTAATTATTTCAACCTAAAAATGACCTCTGCACTGGACTAAATATATGTACAATATATGACTGCCGAGTCGCTTTCACCCCAAAATGGCGGACGCGTAGGGCTGCTGCTGGGCGCTGGTGTTGCAATGGAACGTTCTATTGGCTTTCACTTCTTGTCAATATACGTTCTTTGCCTGAACTAACAATGAACAGCTGGATTTGTATTAACTAACGTTAACACTAGAAGTGCCAGAATTCCATAACTACTAGAACTGCCACAAGCGGTCATTTTGACCGTTAGATTGCAAACTCTATATCTTTAATGATAAATACCCAATTGAGAGATTAATGCATTTGTTGTATTAGGATATCTTTTAAAAACAAAACAACAACAAACTGTACATTTTAAAAAGTTTAATTATACATTTATAAATAATAATATCAGTAGCCCGTAATTATCGCATAGGGCCTATTCACAACAGAGCTATATTTCCATATCCCTTCAACATAACTCAGAAAAAGATAATAACAACTAAAAGTATCTTATTTAGATATTCTTTTGACAGTGAGAGACAATGTCACGGTTTATGAATTCGCTGTCTCCTTTCTCGTCTTGTTGTGTGTGTCTGTGTGTGTGCGTGGTCGCTGATCAATGCAGCTGATCAGCACGTGCGCTCTGATCAACGCGCCAGCTGCAACTGATCAGCGATTCGACCCTTTTCAGTGTTACTGTTCTCGCCTAGGGTGTTTCTCAAAACCAAGAATGCAAAGAACGGACTTGTGTTCTTGGGGAGAACGCTCTTGCTAGTTGTTCTTGGAAGAACTCACAAGCTAACGAGCACACAGAACGCTGCTGACAGTTTGAGACGATGTGTTCTTGCTGGTATTGCGCAATAATACCCCCGCACAGACACCGTCTGCAGTACCCAAACATAACGAGAATTATTGACGATAACAGCCAGGCTGCAATGGTCTCTTGGCTGTGGGGAAAAACGAGTCTGTGAGCAAACTGGCCGGTTGGCTCGATAGCTAACGTTACACCCGCAGGCGCTTATGGAGATTCTCACTTCCGAAAACGTTTGAGCACATTTTCGATTAGCCATAAATTTTCGTAAAAATGCCAATATTTGAAATCTACACAGTTGATTTCTCGCATCAAATGTTCTCAGAAGTGAATTTAGTGATGAAATAGTGTACGTAATTGTAGAAAAACGAAATACTGTATTGACCTGCCTCTCCTTCCTCGAATGCCGAATTGAATGCTGGGATATTTCTGCCGTCAAGTTCACACAAGTTACCAACCGATGCATCCTCGGTAAAATGGGCGTGTCAAGAACACATCCGGGATTTTTAACTGTTCTTGCCAAAATGCAAACTTGTGTATTGAGACAGTACTTGGGCCACAAAAGATGACGTTTCACAAGAACACAAGGACACAAGTACAGACAAGAACACAGATTGAGAAAGGCCCTTTGTCAGATCGTTGTGGATTTTTCCTGCGTGTTTGTTCCCTGCCTGTATCCGTTTTCCGTGGGTCATCCCGTGTTCAGCACTCCTGGTTCAGCACTCACTCCAGGGTCCCTGTGCTGCCAAGGGTTTCATACCGGACATTTGCACACCTTAACTCTCCCAGCATCTGACCAGCTCTCAATAAACATATCTGTCATTTTGCAATTGAATCTTCTGATTATTTCCTAATAGACAAAGGTCAACCGCGAGAAATGTAACAAAAGAATACCGCGAAATTCAGTGCAGTCAATATGACCGTCTATGGCCGAAATAGGTAAATATGTTCATTTGTTTGTTTGCCTTATGTGTAATTTATATTAAAAACATTTTAAATGAAAATACAGACACTTTTAGGAAAAGTCAGGTACCAGCAGGATTTTATTTATTTTTTCAACAAAGTTATTGCAGATATAAAATTCAAAACGGTCAAAATGACCGTCGTGGCCGTTCTAGTGTTAACAAAGATGAACAAAAACAGTAACAAATGTATTCCTCATGGTTAGTTCATGTTAATTAATACATTAACTAATGTTTAATAAATTAACCTTATTGTAAAGTGTTACCGACATTTTTAATCTTTTTTATCAGCTTTCAGCATTGGCTAACAAACAAACGCTTTAAGCTATTTTTTTATTAGTTTTAATATAGTTTTATATTATTACATCTCAAAGAAATATGTGAAATGCATGCTTATACACAATTAAAAGAGATTTTCACAATAACATATCCCATGTGTGTGTGTGTGTGTGTGTGTGTGTGTAAGCATATGTCTGCATATGAATGCAAAAGCACTTGTAAAAAACACTTTATTAATAAGTACAGTGGCCAGCAGAGGGCAGTAGAAGACCACTTATTGGCTCACTTTCATTTTGACTCACTTGATTTTCACCAGTTTTCTGCACTAAAGCAAACCAGTTTTTCCATGTTAACTATTATAACACAATCATATTTTGTCAAAGTTTATCACTTCATTTTTATTGACATTTCACATTAATGCTAGCAATATGGTGCATCATGGTAAATCACAATAGAAACATGGTAAATCATTGTAAACAATACTATTACATGGTGTATCATGGCAAATCATGCTACAATCCTGCGGTAAATCATTCTAGAATTTGGTATATCATGGTAAATCATCCTATAACATGGTAAATCATGCTAGAATCATATTAAATCATAATAGAATATGTTCAATTGTGGTAAATCATGCTAGAACAGGATAAATCATGGCGAATCATACTAGAACTTGGTATATCATGGTAAACTATGGTAAATTATGCTAGATTCATGGTAAATCATACTGGAACATTGTAAATAATGAAAAATCACACTGAAATGTGGTATATCATGGTAAATCATGCTAAAACATGGTCTATTCTATCTATGATCTCAGTGGTTAAATGCGTGCTATATACAACTTAATGTCTTTTGATGCTTTTGTGCTTAACGGCCTTAAAGGCCTTAACTGCTTGAACACCGCTAAATGCTGCTTGCAGCTTTAATTATTGTTAATTTTCCCATGATGCAACATTCAGACATAAAACTGATCGGGCAGAACGAACCGTAAGTCGTAGAGCTTTGAAACTTTGGGGGCTGGTAGTACTCACACCGCCTACAACGTCACCAAGGCCCGCCCCGATTGGCCCATAGGTGGCGCTACAGCGGCCAAAAGTACGAAACGGCTCATAACTCCTCAACCGTTAGGCGTAGGCTCAAGTGTCTTACATCGTTGGAATCCTTGGCTCAAGCCGGACAAGATACCTGCCTCGGATTGGCTCGTCACCCTGGGTACATTTTCGGGTATTTTGGGTTTTTCCAAAAACCTACTTTTGCGAACTAGTCCTAGGTTTTTGGCCCGGCCGGAACCAAACCAGTGCAGCGAGATTCTATGGAGTCTGAATGTCAATAATTATCAAAAAAAAGTGGAAATTTCGGTTCACGGTCCCTAAGGGACGCCAAAACGTTCCGAGTGGGAGGAGCCCCTTTTACTAAATTGGCTATAACTCGTGAACGGAACGAGATATTTTCACCAAACTCAGCGCACCTGTGTAAGAGCTCATTCTGTGGTCGCCTGAAAAAGGACGCGGCGACTGGCCACTTGGTGGCGCTATAACTGTTAAAAAGGTGTCAAAATGATGTTTTTTCAATGGCAAATCCCATGAAATGGCTAAAAGCGGCCCTCTTCCTGCCTGATTTGCATACAACCTCACAAAACCGGGCGTGCGCATGCGTCACCTGATCCTAAAGAGGCTTGGAAACTTTTATGGACGTCGGGCCATCGGTGGCGCTTTAACTGCTATAAAGGTGAAAAAATGCTCCATAATATCCTACGCAAAATGACATTTAAATGACTGAAAAATGGTCTGCTCTGCTCAGAACTTCACCAAATTAGCTGAGCACGTGCGCCATATTATTCTAAAGAAGCGTGCAAACTTTTATGGAGATCGGGCCATCAGTGGAGGTGTCACAGTTTAAAAGGTAAAAAAAAAAATCACCACATTTCCATGATAAACGAGCTAAAAGGGCAGAAAACTTACTTTTTCCTCTCCGAGGCACATGTTAAAAGGCTTGATAAAGTTTTTGGAACGCAGCAGCGCAAGCGGCAAGTGCCTAGACCCTATGGGTTTTTTTTTAGAGGCCTTTTTGTGGCCCTTTTTTAGGCCATTATTAGGGGTTCAAGCACGAAGTGCTGAAACCCTATTGTTATTGTTAATTTTCCCATGATGCAACATTCAGACATAAAACTGATCGGGCAGAACGAACCGTAAGTCGTAGAGCTTTGAAACTTTGGGGGCTGGTAGTACTCACACCGCCTACAACGTCACCAAGGCCCGCCCCGATTGGCCCATAGGTGGCGCTACAGCGGCCAAAAGTACGAAACGGCTCATAACTCCTCAACCGTTAGGCGTAGGCTCAAGTGTCTTACATCGTTGGAATCCTTGGCTCAAGCCGGACAAGATACCTGCCTCGGATTGGCTCGTCACCCTGGGTACATTTTCGGGTATTTTGGGTTTTTCCAAAAACCTACTTTTGCGAACTAGTCCTAGGTTTTTGGCCCGGCCGGAACCAAACCAGTGCAGCGAGATTCTATGGAGTCTGAATGTCAATAATTATCAAAAAAAAGTGGAAATTTCGGTTCACGGTCCCTAAGGGACGCCAAAACGTTCCGAGTGGGAGGAGCCCCTTTTACTAAATTGGCTATAACTCGTGAACGGAACGAGATATTTTCACCAAACTCAGCGCACCTGTGTAAGAGCTCATTCTGTGGTCGCCTGAAAAAGGACGCGGCGACTGGCCACTTGGTGGCGCTATAACTGTTAAAAAGGTGTCAAAATGATGTTTTTTCAATGGCAAATCCCATGAAATGGCTAAAAGCGGCCCTCTTCCTGCCTGATTTGCATACAACCTCACAAAACCGGGCGTGCGCATGCGTCACCTGATCCTAAAGAGGCTTGGAAACTTTTATGGACGTCGGGCCATCGGTGGCGCTTTAACTGCTATAAAGGTGAAAAAATGCTCCATAATATCCTACGCAAAATGACATTTAAATGACTGAAAAATGGTCTGCTCTGCTCAGAACTTCACCAAATTAGCTGAGCACGTGCGCCATATTATTCTAAAGAAGCGTGCAAACTTTTATGGAGATCGGGCCATCAGTGGAGGTGTCACAGTTTAAAAGGTAAAAAAAAAAATCACCACATTTCCATGATAAACGAGCTAAAAGGGCAGAAAACTTACTTTTTCCTCTCCGAGGCACATGTTAAAAGGCTTGATAAAGTTTTTGGAACGCAGCAGCGCAAGCGGCAAGTGCCTAGACCCTATGGGTTTTTTTTTAGAGGCCTTTTTGTGGCCCTTTTTTAGGCCATTATTAGGGGTTCAAGCACGAAGTGCTGAAACCCTATTGTTATTGTTAATTTTCCCATGATGCAACATTCAGACATAAAACTGATCGGGCAGAACGAACCGTAAGTCGTAGAGCTTTGAAACTTTGGGGGCTGGTAGTACTCACACCGCCTACAACGTCACCAAGGCCCGCCCCGATTGGCCCATAGGTGGCGCTACAGCGGCCAAAAGTACGAAACGGCTCATAACTCCTCAACCGTTAGGCGTAGGCTCAAGTGTCTTACATCGTTGGAATCCTTGGCTCAAGCCGGACAAGATACCTGCCTCGGATTGGCTCGTCACCCTGGGTACATTTTCGGGTATTTTGGGTTTTTCCAAAAACCTACTTTTGCGAACTAGTCCTAGGTTTTTGGCCCGGCCGGAACCAAACCAGTGCAGCGAGATTCTATGGAGTCTGAATGTCAATAATTATCAAAAAAAAGTGGAAATTTCGGTTCACGGTCCCTAAGGGACGCCAAAACGTTCCGAGTGGGAGGAGCCCCTTTTACTAAATTGGCTATAACTCGTGAACGGAACGAGATATTTTCACCAAACTCAGCGCACCTGTGTAAGAGCTCATTCTGTGGTCGCCTGAAAAAGGACGCGGCGACTGGCCACTTGGTGGCGCTATAACTGTTAAAAAGGTGTCAAAATGATGTTTTTTCAATGGCAAATCCCATGAAATGGCTAAAAGCGGCCCTCTTCCTGCCTGATTTGCATACAACCTCACAAAACCGGGCGTGCGCATGCGTCACCTGATCCTAAAGAGGCTTGGAAACTTTTATGGACGTCGGGCCATCGGTGGCGCTTTAACTGCTATAAAGGTGAAAAAATGCTCCATAATATCCTACGCAAAATGACATTTAAATGACTGAAAAATGGTCTGCTCTGCTCAGAACTTCACCAAATTAGCTGAGCACGTGCGCCATATTATTCTAAAGAAGCGTGCAAACTTTTATGGAGATCGGGCCATCAGTGGAGGTGTCACAGTTTAAAAGGTAAAAAAAAAAATCACCACATTTCCATGATAAACGAGCTAAAAGGGCAGAAAACTTACTTTTTCCTCTCCGAGGCACATGTTAAAAGGCTTGATAAAGTTTTTGGAACGCAGCAGCGCAAGCGGCAAGTGCCTAGACCCTATGGGTTTTTTTTTAGAGGCCTTTTTGTGGCCCTTTTTTAGGCCATTATTAGGGGTTCAAGCACGAAGTGCTGAAACCCTATTGTTATTGTTAATTTTCCCATGATGCAACATTCAGACATAAAACTGATCGGGCAGAACGAACCGTAAGTCGTAGAGCTTTGAAACTTTGGGGGCTGGTAGTACTCACACCGCCTACAACGTCACCAAGGCCCGCCCCGATTGGCCCATAGGTGGCGCTACAGCGGCCAAAAGTACGAAACGGCTCATAACTCCTCAACCGTTAGGCGTAGGCTCAAGTGTCTTACATCGTTGGAATCCTTGGCTCAAGCCGGACAAGATACCTGCCTCGGATTGGCTCGTCACCCTGGGTACATTTTCGGGTATTTTGGGTTTTTCCAAAAACCTACTTTTGCGAACTAGTCCTAGGTTTTTGGCCCGGCCGGAACCAAACCAGTGCAGCGAGATTCTATGGAGTCTGAATGTCAATAATTATCAAAAAAAAGTGGAAATTTCGGTTCACGGTCCCTAAGGGACGCCAAAACGTTCCGAGTGGGAGGAGCCCCTTTTACTAAATTGGCTATAACTCGTGAACGGAACGAGATATTTTCACCAAACTCAGCGCACCTGTGTAAGAGCTCATTCTGTGGTCGCCTGAAAAAGGACGCGGCGACTGGCCACTTGGTGGCGCTATAACTGTTAAAAAGGTGTCAAAATGATGTTTTTTCAATGGCAAATCCCATGAAATGGCTAAAAGCGGCCCTCTTCCTGCCTGATTTGCATACAACCTCACAAAACCGGGCGTGCGCATGCGTCACCTGATCCTAAAGAGGCTTGGAAACTTTTATGGACGTCGGGCCATCGGTGGCGCTTTAACTGCTATAAAGGTGAAAAAATGCTCCATAATATCCTACGCAAAATGACATTTAAATGACTGAAAAATGGTCTGCTCTGCTCAGAACTTCACCAAATTAGCTGAGCACGTGCGCCATATTATTCTAAAGAAGCGTGCAAACTTTTATGGAGATCGGGCCATCAGTGGAGGTGTCACAGTTTAAAAGGTAAAAAAAAAAATCACCACATTTCCATGATAAACGAGCTAAAAGGGCAGAAAACTTACTTTTTCCTCTCCGAGGCACATGTTAAAAGGCTTGATAAAGTTTTTGGAACGCAGCAGCGCAAGCGGCAAGTGCCTAGACCCTATGGGTTTTTTTTTAGAGGCCTTTTTGTGGCCCTTTTTTAGGCCATTATTAGGGGTTCAAGCACGAAGTGCTGAAACCCTATTGTTATTGTTAATTTTCCCATGATGCAACATTCAGACATAAAACTGATCGGGCAGAACGAACCGTAAGTCGTAGAGCTTTGAAACTTTGGGGGCTGGTAGTACTCACACCGCCTACAACGTCACCAAGGCCCGCCCCGATTGGCCCATAGGTGGCGCTACAGCGGCCAAAAGTACGAAACGGCTCATAACTCCTCAACCGTTAGGCGTAGGCTCAAGTGTCTTACATCGTTGGAATCCTTGGCTCAAGCCGGACAAGATACCTGCCTCGGATTGGCTCGTCACCCTGGGTACATTTTCGGGTATTTTGGGTTTTTCCAAAAACCTACTTTTGCGAACTAGTCCTAGGTTTTTGGCCCGGCCGGAACCAAACCAGTGCAGCGAGATTCTATGGAGTCTGAATGTCAATAATTATCAAAAAAAAGTGGAAATTTCGGTTCACGGTCCCTAAGGGACGCCAAAACGTTCCGAGTGGGAGGAGCCCCTTTTACTAAATTGGCTATAACTCGTGAACGGAACGAGATATTTTCACCAAACTCAGCGCACCTGTGTAAGAGCTCATTCTGTGGTCGCCTGAAAAAGGACGCGGCGACTGGCCACTTGGTGGCGCTATAACTGTTAAAAAGGTGTCAAAATGATGTTTTTTCAATGGCAAATCCCATGAAATGGCTAAAAGCGGCCCTCTTCCTGCCTGATTTGCATACAACCTCACAAAACCGGGCGTGCGCATGCGTCACCTGATCCTAAAGAGGCTTGGAAACTTTTATGGACGTCGGGCCATCGGTGGCGCTTTAACTGCTATAAAGGTGAAAAAATGCTCCATAATATCCTACGCAAAATGACATTTAAATGACTGAGAAATGGTCTGCTCTGCTCAGAACTTCACCAAATTAGCTGAGCACGTGCGCCATATTATTCTAAAGAAGCGTGCAAACTTTTATGGAGATCGGGCCATCAGTGGAGGTGTCACAGTTTAAAAGGTAAAAAAAAAAATCACCACATTTCCATGATAAACGAGCTAAAAGGGCAGAAAACTTACTTTTTCCTCTCCGAGGCACATGTTAAAAGGCTTGATAAAGTTTTTGGAACGCAGCAGCGCAAGCGGCAAGTGCCTAGACCCTATGGGTTTTTTTTTAGAGGCCTTTTTGTGGCCCTTTTTTAGGCCATTATTAGGGGTTCAAGCACGAAGTGCTGAAACCCTATTGTTATTGTTAATTTTCCCATGATGCAACATTCAGACATAAAACTGATCGGGCAGAACGAACCGTAAGTCGTAGAGCTTTGAAACTTTGGGGGCTGGTAGTACTCACACCGCCTACAACGTCACCAAGGCCCGCCCCGATTGGCCCATAGGTGGCGCTACAGCGGCCAAAAGTACGAAACGGCTCATAACTCCTCAACCGTTAGGCGTAGGCTCAAGTGTCTTACATCGTTGGAATCCTTGGCTCAAGCCGGACAAGATACCTGCCTCGGATTGGCTCGTCACCCTGGGTACATTTTCGGGTATTTTGGGTTTTTCCAAAAACCTACTTTTGCGAACTAGTCCTAGGTTTTTGGCCCGGCCGGAACCAAACCAGTGCAGCGAGATTCTATGGAGTCTGAATGTCAATAATTATCAAAAAAAAGTGGAAATTTCGGTTCACGGTCCCTAAGGGACGCCAAAACGTTCCGAGTGGGAGGAGCCCCTTTTACTAAATTGGCTATAACTCGTGAACGGAACGAGATATTTTCACCAAACTCAGCGCACCTGTGTAAGAGCTCATTCTGTGGTCGCCTGAAAAAGGACGCGGCGACTGGCCACTTGGTGGCGCTATAACTGTTAAAAAGGTGTCAAAATGATGTTTTTTCAATGGCAAATCCCATGAAATGGCTAAAAGCGGCCCTCTTCCTGCCTGATTTGCATACAACCTCACAAAACCGGGCGTGCGCATGCGTCACCTGATCCTAAAGAGGCTTGGAAACTTTTATGGACGTCGGGCCATCGGTGGCGCTTTAACTGCTATAAAGGTGAAAAAATGCTCCATAATATCCTACGCAAAATGACATTTAAATGACTGAAAAATGGTCTGCTCTGCTCAGAACTTCACCAAATTAGCTGAGCACGTGCGCCATATTATTCTAAAGAAGCGTGCAAACTTTTATGGAGATCGGGCCATCAGTGGAGGTGTCACAGTTTAAAAGGTAAAAAAAAAAATCACCACATTTCCATGATAAACGAGCTAAAAGGGCAGAAAACTTACTTTTTCCTCTCCGAGGCACATGTTAAAAGGCTTGATAAAGTTTTTGGAACGCAGCAGCGCAAGCGGCAAGTGCCTAGACCCTATGGGTTTTTTTTTAGAGGCCTTTTTGTGGCCCTTTTTTAGGCCATTATTAGGGGTTCAAGCACGAAGTGCTGAAACCCTATTGTTATTGTTAATTTTCCCATGATGCAACATTCAGACATAAAACTGATCGGGCAGAACGAACCGTAAGTCGTAGAGCTTTGAAACTTTGGGGGCTGGTAGTACTCACACCGCCTACAACGTCACCAAGGCCCGCCCCGATTGGCCCATAGGTGGCGCTACAGCGGCCAAAAGTACGAAACGGCTCATAACTCCTCAACCGTTAGGCGTAGGCTCAAGTGTCTTACATCGTTGGAATCCTTGGCTCAAGCCGGACAAGATACCTGCCTCGGATTGGCTCGTCACCCTGGGTACATTTTCGGGTATTTTGGGTTTTTCCAAAAACCTACTTTTGCGAACTAGTCCTAGGTTTTTGGCCCGGCCGGAACCAAACCAGTGCAGCGAGATTCTATGGAGTCTGAATGTCAATAATTATCAAAAAAAAGTGGAAATTTCGGTTCACGGTCCCTAAGGGACGCCAAAACGTTCCGAGTGGGAGGAGCCCCTTTTACTAAATTGGCTATAACTCGTGAACGGAACGAGATATTTTCACCAAACTCAGCGCACCTGTGTAAGAGCTCATTCTGTGGTCGCCTGAAAAAGGACGCGGCGACTGGCCACTTGGTGGCGCTATAACTGTTAAAAAGGTGTCAAAATGATGTTTTTTCAATGGCAAATCCCATGAAATGGCTAAAAGCGGCCCTCTTCCTGCCTGATTTGCATACAACCTCACAAAACCGGGCGTGCGCATGCGTCACCTGATCCTAAAGAGGCTTGGAAACTTTTATGGACGTCGGGCCATCGGTGGCGCTTTAACTGCTATAAAGGTGAAAAAATGCTCCATAATATCCTACGCAAAATGACATTTAAATGACTGAAAAATGGTCTGCTCTGCTCAGAACTTCACCAAATTAGCTGAGCACGTGCGCCATATTATTCTAAAGAAGCGTGCAAACTTTTATGGAGATCGGGCCATCAGTGGAGGTGTCACAGTTTAAAAGGTAAAAAAAAAAATCACCACATTTCCATGATAAACGAGCTAAAAGGGCAGAAAACTTACTTTTTCCTCTCCGAGGCACATGTTAAAAGGCTTGATAAAGTTTTTGGAACGCAGCAGCGCAAGCGGCAAGTGCCTAGACCCTATGGGTTTTTTTTTAGAGGCCTTTTTGTGGCCCTTTTTTAGGCCATTATTAGGGGTTCAAGCACGAAGTGCTGAAACCCTATTGTTATTGTTAATTTTCCCATGATGCAACATTCAGACATAAAACTGATCGGGCAGAACGAACCGTAAGTCGTAGAGCTTTGAAACTTTGGGGGCTGGTAGTACTCACACCGCCTACAACGTCACCAAGGCCCGCCCCGATTGGCCCATAGGTGGCGCTACAGCGGCCAAAAGTACGAAACGGCTCATAACTCCTCAACCGTTAGGCGTAGGCTCAAGTGTCTTACATCGTTGGAATCCTTGGCTCAAGCCGGACAAGATACCTGCCTCGGATTGGCTCGTCACCCTGGGTACATTTTCGGGTATTTTGGGTTTTTCCAAAAACCTACTTTTGCGAACTAGTCCTAGGTTTTTGGCCCGGCCGGAACCAAACCAGTGCAGCGAGATTCTATGGAGTCTGAATGTCAATAATTATCAAAAAAAAGTGGAAATTTCGGTTCACGGTCCCTAAGGGACGCCAAAACGTTCCGAGTGGGAGGAGCCCCTTTTACTAAATTGGCTATAACTCGTGAACGGAACGAGATATTTTCACCAAACTCAGCGCACCTGTGTAAGAGCTCATTCTGTGGTCGCCTGAAAAAGGACGCGGCGACTGGCCACTTGGTGGCGCTATAACTGTTAAAAAGGTGTCAAAATGATGTTTTTTCAATGGCAAATCCCATGAAATGGCTAAAAGCGGCCCTCTTCCTGCCTGATTTGCATACAACCTCACAAAACCGGGCGTGCGCATGCGTCACCTGATCCTAAAGAGGCTTGGAAACTTTTATGGACGTCGGGCCATCGGTGGCGCTTTAACTGCTATAAAGGTGAAAAAATGCTCCATAATATCCTACGCAAAATGACATTTAAATGACTGAAAAATGGTCTGCTCTGCTCAGAACTTCACCAAATTAGCTGAGCACGTGCGCCATATTATTCTAAAGAAGCGTGCAAACTTTTATGGAGATCGGGCCATCAGTGGAGGTGTCACAGTTTAAAAGGTAAAAAAAAAAATCACCACATTTCCATGATAAACGAGCTAAAAGGGCAGAAAACTTACTTTTTCCTCTCCGAGGCACATGTTAAAAGGCTTGATAAAGTTTTTGGAACGCAGCAGCGCAAGCGGCAAGTGCCTAGACCCTATGGGTTTTTTTTTAGAGGCCTTTTTGTGGCCCTTTTTTAGGCCATTATTAGGGGTTCAAGCACGAAGTGCTGAAACCCTATTGTTATTGTTAATTTTCCCATGATGCAACATTCAGACATAAAACTGATCGGGCAGAACGAACCGTAAGTCGTAGAGCTTTGAAACTTTGGGGGCTGGTAGTACTCACACCGCCTACAACGTCACCAAGGCCCGCCCCGATTGGCCCATAGGTGGCGCTACAGCGGCCAAAAGTACGAAACGGCTCATAACTCCTCAACCGTTAGGCGTAGGCTCAAGTGTCTTACATCGTTGGAATCCTTGGCTCAAGCCGGACAAGATACCTGCCTCGGATTGGCTCGTCACCCTGGGTACATTTTCGGGTATTTTGGGTTTTTCCAAAAACCTACTTTTGCGAACTAGTCCTAGGTTTTTGGCCCGGCCGGAACCAAACCAGTGCAGCGAGATTCTATGGAGTCTGAATGTCAATAATTATCAAAAAAAAGTGGAAATTTCGGTTCACGGTCCCTAAGGGACGCCAAAACGTTCCGAGTGGGAGGAGCCCCTTTTACTAAATTGGCTATAACTCGTGAACGGAACGAGATATTTTCACCAAACTCAGCGCACCTGTGTAAGAGCTCATTCTGTGGTCGCCTGAAAAAGGACGCGGCGACTGGCCACTTGGTGGCGCTATAACTGTTAAAAAGGTGTCAAAATGATGTTTTTTCAATGGCAAATCCCATGAAATGGCTAAAAGCGGCCCTCTTCCTGCCTGATTTGCATACAACCTCACAAAACCGGGCGTGCGCATGCGTCACCTGATCCTAAAGAGGCTTGGAAACTTTTATGGACGTCGGGCCATCGGTGGCGCTTTAACTGCTATAAAGGTGAAAAAATGCTCCATAATATCCTACGCAAAATGACATTTAAATGACTGAAAAATGGTCTGCTCTGCTCAGAACTTCACCAAATTAGCTGAGCACGTGCGCCATATTATTCTAAAGAAGCGTGCAAACTTTTATGGAGATCGGGCCATCAGTGGAGGTGTCACAGTTTAAAAGGTAAAAAAAAAAATCACCACATTTCCATGATAAACGAGCTAAAAGGGCAGAAAACTTACTTTTTCCTCTCCGAGGCACATGTTAAAAGGCTTGATAAAGTTTTTGGAACGCAGCAGCGCAAGCGGCAAGTGCCTAGACCCTATGGGTTTTTTTTTAGAGGCCTTTTTGTGGCCCTTTTTTAGGCCATTATTAGGGGTTCAAGCACGAAGTGCTGAAACCCTATTGTTATTGTTAATTTTCCCATGATGCAACATTCAGACATAAAACTGATCGGGCAGAACGAACCGTAAGTCGTAGAGCTTTGAAACTTTGGGGGCTGGTAGTACTCACACCGCCTACAACGTCACCAAGGCCCGCCCCGATTGGCCCATAGGTGGCGCTACAGCGGCCAAAAGTACGAAACGGCTCATAACTCCTCAACCGTTAGGCGTAGGCTCAAGTGTCTTACATCGTTGGAATCCTTGGCTCAAGCCGGACAAGATATCGGTCGCTAAGGGGAACCAAAACGTTTGATGGCACCAGAGCCACTTTTACTAAAATGGTTATAACTTGTGAACAGAAAGAGATATTTTCGCTAAATTTGGGACACATGTTCATGAGCACAATCTGAGGTCACATGAAAAAAATTGCGACGATTGGCCACTTGGTGGCGCTATAACATGGAAAAAAATCATGACAATGGTTATAACCGCATCCAAACGTTAGTCTAATGAAAGATGGCATGCAGTGTCTTTGTCCAGGGTACCTTGATAATCTATAAGAACATTGCTGTATCTCAAAAACTCAGTATACGTCATCGGCATAATGCCCTGAAGGAGCCTGAGACTTTTCAAGCCAGCGTTTTTTCACGGGAGTGACCTCCCTATACTCCTGAATCCTTGCCGAGTCCAACAATACCAAACATGCTAGGTTTTGCCTTTTGGTTTTGTAACGTGTCATTTAGAGCTTAAAAAAATTACTGTTATCTTCGAAGACCATTAGTCCGATCGAGACAAAAAAACAAAACAAAAAAAAAACACAGGCAATTTGAAAACATAAGTAAATAGTAGGGGTGTAAGAAAAAATTTATACACTCGAGTATCGCGATATTTTATTTGGCAATACTGTATCGATTTTCAA
Source organism: Rhinichthys klamathensis goyatoka (assembly GCF_029890125.1). NCBI lineage: Eukaryota > Metazoa > Chordata > Actinopteri > Cypriniformes > Leuciscidae > Rhinichthys > Rhinichthys klamathensis. Next base: position 624,428 of record NW_026606669.1, on the reverse strand, counting down.
AAACGCAATATCAATTTTTTTTTTTTTTTACGTGCAAAAATATTCTTGGTAAAACCGTCGTTCACGTTAATGTTGTGTTTAAATATATAAATAATATGCGCGAGGGAGAGAGAGCAAGACAGCGCTCGTGTTGTTTGAAGACGTGAGAGTGCGCACGCGCGGCCGGGTGCTCTCTCTCTCTCTTCTCATGCGCCCTGTCAAGCGCAGCAGTCATTCTATTCTTCATCACTCACCGATCAAAAAATGCTTTGGCGGGACAAAAATTTGCTTTGGCGGCCACCAAAAAGCGAACTATCTGACGGGTTTTATAAGATTAAATACAACACAAATCTAAAAAACAGACGCGGCCTCTATTTGAGCCTGTACCCAAACCTGTAGCCACAGCAGGCGTGTAAAAGAGACAGGCGTCCATTTGGGACTCAGCTATTCTTTGAAGTTTTACGGTAGGCTATGTGTTGGATGTACCCTGTGTATGAATAATAGTGCAAGCATTTTTTTTTAATGACAGATTGCACCTCAGATTGCACTTTATGTGTTATGCATTAGCCTAGATGTCACATTCAGGGGCTATGTATTTTCTTTAACTGACAATTTACATTTGTTCCTCAATGTTTACTTTAGGAATCATGTTCGTGTTTTTGCAACACCAAAACGTGTTGGATGTACCCTGTGTACTAGGAATGCAAGCATTTTATTTTATTGACATAGACAAATGTCTTTTCTTTTTTCAGATTGCACATAATGTGTTATGTATTGTGACAGGGGCTATGTATTTTCTTTTATTATGGCCTACTTGAGCATATAAAAAATTGCTCACTAAGATCCTGTGAACCACAATCCCAAACTGGCAGTTTGATTTTCTGTGTACTGAATTGTTTACCTAAAGTAAACTTGTTTGAATTTTATAATGTCTTTTTTAAATAATACTTTTTCTAAAATTATAGTCCTACTTTTAAAAAAATCCCAATATGCACAGTATCGAAATATATTGCAATATATTGAATCGTGACCCATGTATTGTGATACGTATCGTATCGCCAGATTCTTGCCTATACACAGCCCTAGTAATAAATAGCTAAACAATAATGCCCAAATGTCAAAATTATGATAGGAACTGAAAAAAAAAATCCAATCAGTATCACCCATGCATCATTTTTATGCTCTCATAAATATAAGTGTCTCAACTTCAAAACAAAATGAGTTATTTACAACAAATTTGAGACATGTATATGGGCACTCTTTGAGGACTACTAATAAAAGTGGTGGACATCAGGCAGGTCAAGCTGCTATAACTGTCAAAAAACACTTTAAAAAAATATTGTTCCTTAGTAAATTGCCTGTATTGGCTGTAAATGGTCTTTCCTATGATCTAAGTTTATTTATTTGGATCCCCATTAACCAGTACAGAGGCAGCTAGAGGCTTCTCTTCCTGGGGTCCCAACAATTAAATACAAATACTACATTTAATCAAAAAAATAAAAAGTTAAGTCAATGAACCTAACATTTTTTCCAAATATCAAAATCAACAATTTACTATATATAGTGCTAATAAATGTTCCTTAAAATATTTTTTAAAACTCATTTTTCTTGTGTAGAGTGTCTCTTGTCAAAATGTGTAATATCAATGGTAAATCCTTCCATAGTTGTACACTTAACAATCACTGATTGTGCTGCAGTGACTGACAGCCCTGAGAAACAACAGCAGCGGCATATTCATTAGGCCCGCCCACAGTTCGCGCAGGCGCCGCCGTCAGTCAGCATTCAACAGAGGGAATCAGTGTTGCCAACTTAGCGCCTTTGTCGCTATTTTTAGCGACTTTTCAGACCCCTTTAGCGACATTTTTTCAAAAAAGCGACTAGCGACAATTTTAGCGACTTTTTGGACAAACCTCAGTAACCTCCAAATGTTGTCAGTACTGTCCTGCGAGCGCGAGGTCTTGCTTTCTCCCTGTCGTCACTCTCTCTAGCTGCGTCTCCCCTGTTCAGTGAATGGCTGAGAGGAGCGCACGGCCGCTGACAGACGCGAATGAGCAGTGTTTTTCCACGGACTTATCACTTATCTGCTTCTCTTTTAGTTTGACCATTTAAATTTAATTTCTTTTATTGTGCTTATTACTTGTAACACTATCACAGAGCTTAGTTCATCCGGTTCCCTAACTCTCTCAATTCAGATAATGTTCCACATAGGCCTATACAAAATGTAATCATTCACTATATTATAGCTACTCGTTCAATTGTCTGACAACAACAAAAATAGGAAATGAGAACAGCTTTATTTGACATTCGGCTATATTATATTGAATAGAGCATTCATTTAGAGAGAAAACGCACTAGGCTGACAGAACGCAAGTACGGCGCGATGACGTCATTAATATGCTAATTGACGTATGACGTCATCTAGCGACATTTAGCGACTTTTAGGGAAGGCCTTAGCTACTTTCCTTTGAAAATAGTTGGCAACACTGGAGGGAATCAGATGAGAACAGTACAGGCAGCAGCACACGGAGCATTTCTGCACACACTTCTTTCACAAAATCATAATCGAACGGGAACTGTGATTGAGTGCACTTGGAAACTTTGGATGCGTCAGGCTGTTGTGTTGTCATAGAGAGAAAAGTGGAGTGGAAATCTGTATTGAATTTGGTTTTGGTGAGTGATTTTTTTAAATATTAAATCTGAATATAAAAAGACATTTGAAAGATATAGATATGTCAATTTCAGAAATGATTTGATATGAGTAGACCGCACTCACAGCGCGAGCTGAGCTAGTTAGCTAAAGCTAAAGCTACCACGTGTAACGATGCTTATTGTATCATGAGTTGAGACAATGAGTGATTTATGCGTGTTGATTGTTCTATAAATGTCGAGAAGTTAGATTAATGTGTCATTTGAGATGCGCATACTTAATTATTGGACGTTTGTCTTGTGTTTTGCAAGGCTGTGTTTCCTTGTTCTCAGTTTTTCCCTATGTGAATGTGATCCGCAGTATCCTGTTTTGAAACTATCAACTGGTAAGATGTCTCCAAGTTTCTTTTGTTTTTCGGACTCCTTTTAAACCTTTTTCGGTTTTAAAGGACTTTGATTCATGGGATTTAGTGATTGATTGGTTTATTTTTGCTTCTGAAATGAACAGACTTTGAACAAAGTCGGAGAACTTTGAACAACTCTTTAAACTGAATCCTTTGATTCACGAACTTTGTTCAACTGAGTCGTTTTATTCATGAACTTTGTTCAACTGAATCTTTTCATCTTTCCAGCATTTCCAATTCATAATGTTGAACATACTGTTTACTATTGACAGTAAATGTGTTTATTGGAAGGAATTCTGAATCATTGTGTTTTAAGTCGAATCCAATATCTGATTACATTTCTTTTTGTACATTTCATCATTCATTCATCCCAAAAGAAATGACTAGTCGTTAATGCTGTAACGTTAGTCAACCAGAGAAATCCTTAGTCGACCAAAGTCCTGTCCTGCACAACGATCAGTCAACAAAATAAAAATAAAAAAAGATGCGATGTTTTGCATTTTTATTGAACATTTATTAAACAATTGTCATAGAGCATTTATAAAACAACAAAAAATCAATACTACAAAACTATAATAATAAAATTAGTTGAAAATTAAGTGATTTTTTTTTTACTGAAAAGTGAGAAGTTCTGTCCTAGATCTATAGTGACCGTCACAATCGCGCACCTGATCACACCACACGCTACAAAAAATATAACTGCTAAAACTGCCAAATAATGTAAAATCATAACAAAAGCTCTCGTTTATACTGGTGTATATTCTTCTTTACTTTCAAAGCTTTGGGTTAACTTTTGTTCAGTCGATCTAGGCATTTTAAAACACACAAACCCAAATAGCCTAAAAAACAATCCTAATAATTATAGGCTGTATAGTAGGAAGGCATATATAGGGCCCTATGATTTCCGCGATCACGGAATCGCGGACGGAATTACGGAATTGGCAAATTAACGCGGAATCTAGTGTTAACGCGGAATTTCGTGGAATTTTACATATTTGGATTGAAATTCTGTTTTTGTGTGGGAGAAGACCGTATGTCTGGTGAAAATGCAGACCGGGGGACCTCCCGTCATTTCAGCTCCAATGACGGCATCAAAACAATGAAAAGCAGCTCCCACGGCTCTGCTTTCCTCGGCGAAAAGTTAAGAAACTCGACGCTATAAGCCCTCAGTACCGAGCCGAGCAGTTCGCACGTGACTTTTATGCAGTGTTTCCCACACATAGACTAATTCGCGGCCACAAAATCAACTCCGGCCGCCACATATTGCGTTTCGTTTATTTTTTATACGCTATTTAAATCACGCATCGTATTCTTTCCGTTGTATTTCCTTTCCCCGCTCTCCCTCCATCTCTCACTCACGCGTCTCTCTCACATACACACACACACACACACACACACAAACACACCGCGTCTGCGCCTGACTGGACAAAAGCGAAGCAAACTCCGCGAGCGACACTGGGCGAGAGAGAGACAGAGTGTGACTTTTATTTAAACTTTAAACTAATATAATTTATTTTACTGGACAGTTTAAAGCTCATAACCATATTTTGTTGTTACTTGAAGAGTTTAGTGTCATGTTGCATCATGCAGTATTTGTCCTGAAAAGGCTACTGAGTAAATGTCTATAATTTAAGGTCATTCCTATTTTATTTGTATACATTTTAACCATTAACTTTAAAAGCACACTCTTTTTATGACTAAAATAACAGTAAAGGGTAAAAAAAAATGAATTCCCAAAAATTAAAATGGAAAAAACGGAATTTGGGAAAAAATAAAACGGATTTCATAGGGCCCTACATATAGGTTTATTTTCATTTTGTTCCATTATTTAGGCTATTTTCAAACCTTTTTTATGTTGTGGGCAAAAAATACTAACATGTCCACATTCTTGGGTAAAAGACAGCTCCTCGACTTAACAATAAATCCTGCTTTGGAAAATATGTGCTCTGCAGGAGTGGAGGTTGCAGGGATGCAGAGCAGGCGTCTTTTGCGCGCTCAAATTCGTTATTTCAAATGTAGGCGCGCGGCATGCGCGCTCATAATGGAAGCGACACGGTCATCTTTTCCAAGCGCGTCCACGCCGCATCTAGATGAAAACATCTCAACTTTTCAGAATGCTGCAAGCGCACCGTAGGTCATGTGACAAGAACCTTAACAACAACAAGCTTAGAAACAACAGACGCCTCCGGAGCGCAACCGCCCTAGCGCTTTGGAAAAAGGAGAACGCGGCACGACTAGCGTTTTCTACGCCTATATGTGAATGGCGCAGCAGCATAGCTTGCACTCCACAGTCTTGTCTTTTTTTTTGTAAAATTCAGCCAGACAAAAGATTTAGATTTCTTGGAGATTTTGTCGACTAAAGCCAAAACAAATAGCATTCTAACTGAATGAATACAGCAGAACTACCTATATTCTTTACTGATCACGAAGCTGCAATGCAGCCAGCCACAGGTGCGGTTCCCGAGTGTTCTACATGGTGCGCTATACTGGCGCAGAATAGCCTAAATTAAAACATTTAAATTTGGGGATAAAACATAGGCTAATTATATTTAGAATACAGTAATATATAACTGCTTATAAAGGAATAAATATCAAGGAGTAAATCAATTAATTTATTTCTGTTGGTAAAAATTATGCAACTTGTCGACCAATGAGAATGTCAGTCGACCAAGACGGCATCAACTGATTAGTCGACTAAACGACTAAAGTTGACAGCCCTACTAGTCAGTGATGTCTGTTTTGATTTTTTGACTGTTATAAATTGTTTATATTTGTCACTCATCTTTCTGAAACAAACTACAAAGAGAACTATAGCCGCGTTTCCACCGCAATTGCCCGGAACAATTTGTCCCAGGAACTTTTTTCCCAGGAACTTTTTTTGCCCCAGACCGGTAGCTTTCTGCGTTTACATCGCGGTCTAAAGTACCGGGTAAACTGCGCGCGACTGCTCATTGCTTGCTTGTGACGGACAGTAGACTGTAAAAGACAGTAATCAGTTTTGAGCGCCACATTTATAATAAATATGGAAGAGATTCACACTGTGCTGCAGTTGTTTGAGATGTATTGGTTTACTAACCAGGTAATTAACAAAACGGCAGAAAAGAGACGAGCACTGATACTAAAGCGTGTTCAGAAAGCTCGTAATGCTAACGTTAGATCTAAAATTAGACAGCGTATGTTATCAGCTATTGCGGACATTGACCGTGAGAAGGCTGGGACGAACGCGCAGAAAATTTCTCTTCCGCAAATACGCTTAATAAAGCCTGAATCTCGTCGTCGGTCCAGCTGCCTTTTTTATTTTTATTAAATTCCATATTTGCAGACAGACAACTCTTACTGCATGGAACTTCATTACTGCATGAAGCCACGAACTGCAATAGATTCTAAAAATTCCGGTTAAAATAAAATGCTGCGCGGAGTTATCCAATCATAATGCGGCGTGAACACAACCAATCAGCATGTTCAGCGCACAAGCCCCACCCGCGAAAGTTCCTGAACTTTGAAAAAGTACTACCTCGCGAGCAGGGACTTTCGGAGGGGGAAATATCTACCCGGAACTTCATTTAGACCCTGGTTCCTGCGGTGTAAACACACCGAGTACCAGGCCAAAGTTCCTAGTTCCTGGGTAAAGTTCCTGCGGTGGAAACGCGGCTTATTTCCTTTTAATAAGGAAATAAATATAATTTTCTATTTGATAGCAATACCACTGTCACATGACACCTATCACAGGTCTGAGCTCGTCACTGTCATCACTGCAAAAAACAAAACAAAAAAAACCTTTACATGTTAACATTGTGTTGAATAACATGGATGCATTGATTGTAATGACATGGATTGTGTCTAATGACATTGTGTCTTACATGGATTCATGGTTTTCTAAACAAACATTATCAAAACATGGAGCAAATCCGACCTTTCGCGAGTTGGGGAGTGCAATGTTCCATGCAGGGTGGAAAATTAACCCACAGTGGCTGGTGGATGCCCAATTTTACCAGCCACTTATTTTTTACCAGCCACTTTTTCCACAATTCAAATTTATAAAAGAAAGTGCACTAGCATATTTTGAATTCCTTCAATCATTTTTTTAAAATTATTAATACAAAATTAATACATACTATGACTCGTGCTCTTTTATTGACTCAAGGTTAGTTGTTCCTCTAACGAACGAATTGTTTGCATTTTCGGACGACGCATAGGTTCGACAGTAAGTACAGTGCATGGACTGTTCGACGGGAAGGTAGGCTAACCATTCCCTCGGTTTCCCTTTATCATCAATGCGCCACTTGTTCGAAAAGTACCTTCTCTTTTTATTTACTTCGCCCTCAACAGTTTGTACATTCATAGCTACTGCTGACTCCGCGGCGGGCCTCTTAACACCGGGTTTATGTCGCCACATTTTTTTAATTTTCCTTTCGTCTGTACCTCAGCTATATGTGTCACGGTCCGTTCAGCGCTGTGTCCGTGTCGCACAGCACTGAAAACCAATCAAATTAGTTACTCGACAAAAGTGCATTATTGTTACTTAGCAACAGCATTCTTTGACAAAAGCTGTCCAATCCGTTACAAGGAATGTTTTTAGTAACCAATAAAAATGTTTTACAATCTACCCGCCACTGTGGCTGGTATACAAGGCAAAGTCACCCGCCACTTTGAAAAAGTACCCGCCATTGGCTGGTGGCGGGTGCTAATTTCCCACCCTGGTTCCATGATGCGTAATAACATTCCATTCGTAGGGTATTGACTGTAACCCCTTATTTACACTCTTCAGTGCGTTACAGCTGTGATGCTCGGCTACCAGAGCTGATTGCGCCCAATCTAGTGAATGCTTGTGTTTACACCAGCCACGACGCAGCATTTCAGAAGCGTCTCTCCACGCCGCTTACCTAAAGATAGGCGCCTAGTTTATATTCGACGGACACCATGTCCAAGCCACACCGCACCTTATATACAAAATAAGAGTAAAGGTCAATTTCAAATATTTTGCGAACTAGTCCCTGTTTTTTTGCCCAAACGGGACCAGACCAGTCTAGGACAATTCTCTGGACTCTCTAGGTCAATAATTATCAAAAAAGTTTAACTTTTGTGTTTTTCATATTGTTATAACAGGATGATTTAGAAAAGGGGCGTGGCAATAACTCAAAAGCCTATAAATCATAAATAAAAACTCAGAACTTCACAAATTGGTGAGCATGTGACAACATAGTTAACAAACATGCAACATTTTATGGAGATCGGACCATAGGTGGCGTTATAACTGTTAAAAAGCTTTAAGACCATATATTTCCTATGGTAAATTGCCTGTATTGCCTGTAAATTGTTGTTTCCATCTATTATGTCACTGGTTAGGGTTAAGAGGCGCAAAATTAACGTTTTGGGAGGAGCCTATTTTTCTAAAATGGCTATAACTCAAAGTAAATGATATCTTCACTAAACTTGGTACACATGTGAATGAGTTCAATCTGAGGTCACAGTAAAAACATTGTGACGATCAAACAGTAGGTGGCGCTATAACATGAAAAAAAAAAAAAATGGCTATGACCACATGACCGTTAGTCCGATTGACCTGAAATTTGGTGTGCAGTGTCTTGGTACCATGTATGTGTAAAAGGATAATGGCATATCTAAAAAAACATGGCCGCCATCGACCAATGAATTTTGAGCACATTAAACAAGGTTAACGGACGCCGAGGTTAACGGAGAATTTTGAAAGAAATCGGCCTTTGGCGCTAAAAAGTTTTACAGCTCTGTAATCACGTGGTGTTGCACACATCCACACAATATGCATATCTTTGATAGATCTAGTTAACGAAAATGTTATAAACCTACTTTTGTGAACTAGTCCTAGCTTTTTCGCTCAATCGGAACCAAACCAGTCTAGGACAATTCTCTGGACTCTGTTGAATTTCCTATGGTAAAATGCCTGTATTGGCTGTAAATGGTCTTTTCCATCTATTATGTCAGTGGTTAAATGTATGCTAAATAAAACTTAATGTCTTAAATGCTTATGTGCTTAAAGGCCTTAACTGCTTGAACCCCGATAAATGCTGCTTGCAGCTTTAATTTTGTTTGTTTTTGTTTTTTTGGAACATGGTAGCTGGTTTGTTCCTGGTCCAAGGAGCACCAAGGAGCCCTAGAGACTATTCTCCTGCTTTTCAGTTTTATATTCCAAGAAAACCTCTAGAGTTTCAAAGGAGATCGCAAGAATATCTCAAACTGTGCCCAGATTCGTCAAGAATCTGCAATCAAAAGTCATAGAGAACACAAATATTTATCACTAAAGTAACATGATAAATGTTACATAATTTTACCAAAAACTTTAACAGAAAAACTTCAACAGACCCTCAAATAATTAAATGCAATTTTGCAACAAACATACTTCTTTTGTAATTGACCATCCATTATCAAAAATCAAGTTTTTGTGGGTGTTGTATATTACTTTTAAGTTTATTATTAGGCAGAGCTTTATATTAAAAAAATCTTCCATGCTTTCAATTTTCCTCCCTGCTACTCTGAACGATGTCTGAAACTTTGTATTACTAGAACTTCTCATCACTTTTTATAATCCTAATTTGTAAGTCACTTTGGAAGTGTCTGCTAAATGAATAAATGTAAAATGTAAATACCGTTCTTTTTGCCACTTGATTTTCCCACATGTTTGGTGAGATCAGCTCAAGATTCAGGATGATATCAGGTTAATGAAAACTTTTTTTTCCAAATCACAAAGACCTTTGTGTTAATTATTAAGGACTGCTACATTTTATTGCCTTCTAATATTTGCAATTGATCACAAAACGTATTTGTTTAGCTTTACCTGATGTACCATTCGCCGAGCTCACATTTCAATAATCACTTCCACTCTAAGGGCAACACTGAAAGATCTTTAAACTAGAAAGCAATAAAGTATTAAATCTAGAAAACTTTCTAGAAGTCTTTGAATTTGCAGAACTTATACTGGCCATTCTTGAACTTCCTGTTTAGTCTGTAGAAGTCCCTGAGTGAATGGAGAGTTGTGAGGGAATGGGATAATGTGTTTTCCAGAGCCTACCTAGTCTGTATTAGAGCCTGCAGTGTAACCCCAAGTATGTACTTTGTTTACTTTTTTCCAGAGATCTTGCTGTTTCCAATTTCCAATTGTTTTATAAGCAGCATAGTGATTCAAATCAATCAGCTTATCCAGATTAAGATATTGCTATATATATATAGACAGATAAATAGATAGATAGATAGATAGATAGATAGATAGATAGATAGATAGATAGATAGATAGATAGATAGATAGATAGATTTGGTTTGTCTCTTGTGATGTTCTTAGTAATTTGTAAAGCATGTCCCAAGTGTGTCCCAAGTGTGATCCTTGGTTCATCTCCTTCAATGGCTTTCCCTTTTTATCCGCACCTAAGAAAACGTCTCAGGTTACTACTGTAACCATAGTTCCCTGAGAAAGGGAACGAGACGATGCGTCACTTGCAGTGTTAATTTCGTTGACGAAAATAACGACGAAAATTATTCGTCAACGACATTTTTTCACAGACGAAAACGAGACGATAACTAAATAAAACCTAGTTTTGAATGACAAAGACTATGACGAAAATCTATTGACATTTTCGTCAATGAATAAAAACTAGACGAAAATGTTAGATAGTGACGATTTGGGAAGCGATCCGTCAGAACTGATGTCCTGCGTGTGTGGTAGATGCGCACATTTGTAGGCTACTGTAACGTGATCTACCCCGCGGTCATAAAACGTTAAAAAATGTGAACGTCTGGGAAAATGAGTAGGGCAGACATATAGATCTCTGAATAAGAGTGACGATGCAAAAAAGAGCTCTATTCGGTGCGGTTTTCTGTGCGCACACACGACCGAAGCGTCCAGCCATAGACACAATACCTACAGCGCGCGAGTAGGCTACTGAATTGAGCTCTCTTTCGTGTCTGAATGGAGAAATACACAACAGTATGTCTAAATGTCCTTTTTGGAGAGTATGTAACATGTAAAAGCATGTTACATACTCGCATGTTACATAAGCATGTAAACTATGCTGGTTATGTCTTAAACTGTGAGTGTGTCGGATGTGCATCAGTGCAATTGTATCCGCATGTCATTGGACATGATCCGACGTCTTAAAGTGACAGTGGCAATAAACCTAATGCAGTCCGTGTCCTTAATTTTGATCAAGCAACAAAAGAAAAAGAGAAAAGCATTCACTGTTTGTTAATAGCTTTAATAAGGATTAATTATATTTAATTCACACAAATAAATATGTCTGCTTGAAAGAATAAAGAATGATGTGTAAGTAGTTATAAGGAATGAATATATCATTCATTGTAAAGAAGACTGTGTTGTACTTTAGGAAAAGTGGTTTTATTTCATTTTAAGATATTTTTTAAGTAACAGCAGTTAAATCTGTATCTGTATTGCATGTTCAAACTTAAAAATCATTCATATTAATAGGTTAATAGATGTTTTCTCCGGGAGTATATGGGTTTGGAAATTTTAGAGAAATTCTAAATTAACGCCTTACAATTGAACTAAACCCATTATATTTTAGTCGACTAAATCTACTGTAGATTTAGTCGACTAAAATGTTATTGTATTTCGTCGACTAAAACTAGACTAAAACTAAAACAATTCAGATGACTAAAATATGACTAAAACTAAATGGCATTTTAGTCAAAAGACTAAGACTAAAACTAAATCAAAATTTGCTGACAAAATTAACACTGGTCACTTGACGCTTTGGGAACGCCCCCAGCGTGCATGCGTCTGAGCATCAATGTCAACTAGTCCAATGGAAAGAATGAGCGTCACGGGCGGGTGACGTCATGACCAGGAAGGGATAAAGGCTCACCCGGTGAAACGCGGCATTAGCTTCAAAAAGTCGAAGCAAGCCGATCACAGGGAAGCAGGAAGTATGGCAGGGTGACGCATCGTCTCGTTCCCTTTCTCAGGGAACTATGGTTACAGTAGTAACCTGAGACGTTCCCTTTCGAGGGAACTCGCGATGCGTCACTTGACGCTTTGGGAACGAGAATACCCAAAACGCCAGAATTCCAAGTACCTGAGTGTCAGTCTGTTGGAACTAAGCACTAAGCACCTGAGAACCTGGGGCAGCATCCAGGTCCAAACTGTAAAACCTGACGAATGTGAGCGGTGAGGACCAGCCTGCCGCATCACAAACGTCTTGGAGAGAAACCCCAAATAACAAGGCTTTAGAGGCCGCCATACCCCTCGTTGAGTGAGCTCTGACCACCAAGGGACACGGATGGTCAGAGTACTCGTATGCAAGTGAAATAGCCTCGACTATCCACTTACTAACCGTCTGTTTAGAAGCAGGAAGACCCTTCTTAGGTGATCCAAAGCAAATAAATAACTGGTCGGACTTCCTCATAGAAGATGTCCGATGAACATAAGAATCCAGTGCTCGCACTGGACACAAGAGGTTCAGCCTTTCCTGGTCCGCAGATGTAAAAGGAGGAGGACAGAAAGCCTGCAGCACGATAGGCCTCGGAATCAAGGTCGGCACCTTAGGGACGTATCCCTGTTTTGGATATAAGAATGCCTTGACCATCCCCGGTGCAAACTCAAGGCAAGTGGGGGAAACCGAAAGGGCCTGAAGGTCTCCAACTCTCTTAAGGGATGAAATAGCTAGCAGAAAGATAGTCTTAAGGGTAAGAAATTTCTCTGAAACCGAATCTAAGGGCTCGAATGGAGCCCTAGACAGGCCTTCTAGTACTATTGCCAAATCCCAAGCTGGCACCCTAGTGCGAGTTGCAGGCCTCAGCCTCAATGTGCCACGAAGGAAACGTGTAATCAGGGGGTCTCGACCCAACGATGTACCCCCAACCAGGGCGTGGTAAGCCGCAATGGCCGCCACGTAAACCTTAAGTGTGGAAGGACATAAACCTGACGTAAAGCGCTCCTGCAAGAACTCGAGTACTGTGTTCACAGAACAGTTAACCGGATCCCACTGATGTCGGTGACACCATACAGAAAAAACTTTCCATTTCAGCGCATATAGTTTCCTAGTAGCTGGAGCTCTGGAGCTTAGGATGGTCTCAGCAGCCTCAGCTGAGAGACCACTCTCTATGAGTTGGGCCCCCTCAGAGGCCAAACCCACAGGTTCCAAATCTCTGGTCGAGGGTGAAATATTGTGCCCCCGGCCTGAGACAGAAGGTCTCTCCTGATCGGGATCTCCAAGGGAGGACCGTCTAAGAGATGGATCAGGTCCGCAAACCAGATCCGACTCGGCCAGCGTGGTGCTACAAGCAGTAGGCTTATTCCGTACTGGCGGACTCGTTCCAGAACTCCTGGGAGCAGAGCAACAGGGGGAAATGCGTACAGACGTAGCCTCGGCCACGTCTGCACCATAGCATCCAGCCCCAGGGGGGCTGGGTGAGTAAGGGAGAACCAAAGTGGACAGTGCGTCGTGTGCTGAGACGCAAACAGATCCACCTCTGCTTGGCCGTAAAACTCCCAAATTTTCTCCACCGCCTCGGGGTGGAGTCTCCAGTCCCCTGGCCTCAGCTCCTGCCTCGACAGGATGTCTGCCCCCACATTCTGGTCCCCAGGAATATACACTGCCCTCAGGGAGAGTACCTTCCCCAGAGACCACAGGAGGATCTGGTGCGCCAGTTTGCAGAGCGGACGCGACCGCAGACCCCCCTGACGGTTCAGATAAGAGACCACTGATGTGTTGTCTGTTCGTACAAGCACATGATGGCCCCTCAGGTCTGGGAGAAACTGTCTCAACGCATTGAAGACAGCCATCATCTCCAGGCAATTGATGTGCCACAAAAGATGATGACTTTTCCACAGACACTGAACCGAGCGGCCTTCCATTACCGCTCCCCAGCCGGTGAGGGAAGCATCTGTCGAGATCGTAACACGATGGCAAAGAGCTCCCAATACCGGACCCTGGGTTAAGAACCAATGTTTCCTCCATATAATTAAGGCACGAAGGCACCGCCGCGTGACCTTGATCATACGAAGTGGGTTTCCCCTCGGGGAGAACCCTCTGGTCCTTAGCCACCACTGTAAAGGTCTCATGTACAGCAGGCCAAAAGGAATCACGTTGGACGCTGCCGCCAAGAGACCCAACAGTCTCTCGAACTGTTTCACAGTGCGTGACTGGCCTAGCTTTAGCTCTTTGGTGGCTGTCAGGATAGCAGCTACACGAACGGGCGATAGAGTGGCCCGCATCGTCACTGAATCCCATACCACACCAAGGAAAGTGGTTCTCTGTACTGGAGAAAGAACACTCTTCTTGGCGTTGAGCCTCAACCCCAACATCTGCATATGGGCGAGAACGACACCTCGGTGCCGAACCGCCAACTGCTCTGATTCCGCCAGAATCAGCCAGTCGTCGATGTAGTTCAGAATACGTATGCCCTGAAGCCTGAGAGGGGCTAGAGCTGCATCCACGCATTTCGTGAACGTGCGGGGTGATAAAGCTAGACCGAAAGGAAGAACCCGATATTGGTATTCTTTGCCCCCGAAAGAAAACCTTAGGAACTTCCTGTGCTGAGGGAGGATGGAGATATGGAAGTAGGCGTCCTTCAGATCTATCGTGACAAACCAGTCCTCGGATCTGATTTGAGTCACGATCTGTTTGAGTGTCAGCATCTTGAACTTGAGTTTCTGTACTGAACGATTCAACAGACGAAGATCTAAAATGGGACGCAACCCCCCATCCTTTTTTGGAACAATGAAATAACGGCTGTAAAAACCCGACTCTCTGTCGGGTGAGTACACCTGTTCTATAGCTTCCTTTGCTAACAGGGCCTTTACCTCTTGCTCCATTACCAGAGCCTGCTCGGGATGCACCACTGTGGGCAGCACCCCGTTGTAACGAGGAGGACGAGAACCAAACTGGATTCTGTATCCTTTCTCTACAATCTGCAGGACCCAATGAGAAATATTCGGCAGAACCTTCCACGCTGCCAGAAACTTTACTAAGGGAACCAGCCTCTCGAGGCTGGTCTCTGGTGTTATCGAGACAGCCAATTCCGGAGCCTGAAACATAATGGCAGGAACTACCTGAACTGGCCGCTCTAAGGCCCCCCTCAGAGGGCGCGAAACCGATGCTGTGCCGCAGCATAGCATCAGCGACTCGCTGGAGACCGCTGCGCCCTGAAGCACCAAGGGTGGCAGGGTTGGCAGAACGGTCTCGTGAGGACCCCGAAATGGAACGGGCACCGTATAATGAGGTGTACACCGCTCCACTTCGGTCGGGGCTGTCCTCACAGGCCTGATGCATGAACATGAGGACCTTTTTTTTTTCTGAACCGAAGTCTTCTTCGCCTGAAGAACGGTCCTCAGATCCGGCTTCGACTTAGAAGACTTCGGTTGAGAGGGTTGCGTCCGTCTCCAGTCTCTACGTGGAGGTGCACGAGACGCAACACTCTCTTTCTGATGCACACGATATGATGAGCTCGACGGCTGGGGCTGCTCACGCCCAGCAGTCCCAGGGGGCTGGACCCGGCGAGGGATAAACTTTTTAAAAACGTCCGCTTGTTTCTTTGACTCCTGAAATCTCTCGACGACCGCGTGGACTGCGTCGCCGAAGAGACCAGAAGGTTCAAGCGGAGCATCTAATAAAAAAGCTCGATCTTTTTCTTTAATTTCAGACAGATTTAACCATAAATGTCTCTCAGTAGCTACCAAGGCTGCCATAGACCGCCCAATTGCTCTGGCGGTCTCCTTAGTAGCCCTGAGAGAAAGATCGGTAGCCCGACGAAGTTCACGAATACCCTCACTACTATCCAGATCCCCCAGCAGGTCAGCTTGATAAGCCTGGAGCACTGCCATAGTATGCAGACATGCTCCAGCTTGACCTGCTGCCGTATAAGCTTTGCCCACTAACACCGAAGTGGCTTTAAGCGGTCTAGTGGGCAAAGCCGAGGCTTTCAGAGACGATGCGGGACCAGGGGAAAGATAACTGGCTAAATTCTCTTCCGCCTGGGGCATCGCCTCATAACCATACTCTTTCAGCCCTCTTATTCTCGAATAAGTGTTAACATGAGGGCTGAAAAGACGTGATGAATATGGTTTATTCCACGATTTAGAAATTTCATTGTGCAAATCGGGAAAAAATGGAAGCCCTCGTGGTGGAGATAATGTGGTGGAAGATAAAAAGCGCTCATCTAATTTGCTTTTAGGACGAGCGCCCTTCTTCTCAGATGGCCATTCAATATTTAATTTCTCTACAGCCCGTGACATAACATCCACCAGCTCATCATATGCTGGGGAAATAAATTGTGAATCTCTTTCCCCCATGTGTGTGCTTATACTCTCCACACTCATCGCATCAACCTCCTCGGAGGAAGAGCAATAAAGTAATGGAGGGCTCTCTCCCCGGGCAGAAGAAACCGCAGAGCGTGCTTCCGACACCGGGGAGAGAGCACTGGATCTCTCGGGTAAGGAAGGAGAAAGAGCCCTCGGACCCGTCTCCAACCCCTCCGAAAGATCCTTTTGCGATCCCCAGGAATGCATTCTCCGCGCTGCCTCAGCAGACGCGGGTCCTGATCCCTGTGGATCGCGAGCCTGCCCACTCTCTTTATCAAAGAGTGACAGGCGAGAGCGGAGCATGCGAAGCGGTAACATCTCACAATGCTGGCACTCAGCCCCCTCGAAGGCTGAGACCGCATGCTCCACTCCCAAACAAACGACACAAAGCTCGTGTGTATCCCCACCCGTTAAATAACGCGGGCAGGGAGAAGCACACTGTTTGTACACTTGTTTAGTTTCCATCCTTTTCCGCAACAGACAACAGTAAATAGACAGAGACAAAATGACACAGATCGCTTGCTGAGACGCAGAAGCTAATGCCGCGTTTCACCGGGTGAGCCTTTATCCCTTCCTGGTCATGACGTCACCCGCCCGTGACGCTCATTCTTTCCATTGGACTAGTTGACATTGATGCTCAGACGCATGCACGCTGGGGGCGTTCCCAAAGCGTCAAGTGACGCATCGCGAGTTCCCTCGAAAGGGAACAGATAATACTGACCAGTGCTAACAGACGCAGAGAGTTATCTATCTCTTACAGTCACTGATGTCAGTGAATTGACTCTATTGTTGTCATAGTTGTTTAAACAAGTCGTGTGATCATTTTAAAATGAAGAGCACTGGGAATAGCACTGCTGTAATTAATGTACCGACGTGCTGTGAACACATGCAGAGAATCTGGTGCTAATTATACAATTCACACTGATTTATCGTAAGCTGTTTTCTCATTGAATATTTTGTCACGCTTTTCATTTCTCATCAGCTTAGAAAGTAAGATTTATAAGATGATTGTTTGTACACTATGCTGTATTTTTGAGCTACAAATCATAACAAGGACAGCAACACTATTGTATGTATTTCAAAGGAAATATATTCAAAACAAAAGGCTTCAGATCACTGATGACATTGCTAGATTAAACCTCAGTGAAAACAGTGCTAATAAAGAACATGTAGAGACACTAAAACCACAACTTCACCCTTGTAGGCTTACGGTAAAAAGAAAAAAAATAGATTCCCATAGCATTTTGTTATCAAAGAACAACTTTATATTTTTTCTTTCTGACAAAACACAATACAGTACAGCAATATACAGTATGTTTGATTCAGTAGATTCACTGATTAAAACTATGTGTTTCTACAAGTATACAGCACATGCAATTATTCAGTTACTGAACCACATAAGTGGCAAAAGATGAAACCAAAAAGCCATACAAAAGCTTTCAACAAAAGCCTTACACTTGTACATATTTTAAGGAATTTACTATTAAGTGAATTCCTTACCACAAAGACAGATTATAATCATTTCTTAAGACTCTGTTTTGAGTAGAACATCTAGGGCTACGTATGTAATGCCAGTTCCCTGAGAAAGGGAACAAGATGCTGAGTCAGCATAACCCGGTGTCTGATGCATGTGTACAAACCTTTTTGCTCTTCTCCCCAGGAACTCGTTCCTGGAAAGGGCACAAATTATTTATGAGGAGCTGAAGAGACTGAAAAAAGGGGGCAAGAGCTTGGGCCTCGCCCCCTTTTTTCATTCTCCTCTTTCTTTGCCACACCCACAGCGCCCCGATCTGTGTATGGCTTTCTCCTATTGTGCTGCTCTCATCTTCTGCTCTTCTCCCCAGGAACTCGTTCCAAGAGCCTGAACCCAGCGACGGATATACTTCCAGAAGGCAGCCGACTGCATTCTCGCCTCTCTAAACCTGTCCACCACCATCTCAACGGCAGTACCAATCAGACCAGAGGGCAAGACAGGGGCATTAAGGAGGAAAGCTTTATCTAACTCCTTGATCCCTGACAAATGAAGCAAGAGATGTCTCTTCGTTGCCACCATAGCAGCCATAGACCGGCCAATAGAGCGGGCCACCTGCTTGGTGGCACAGAGAGCTAGATCTGTGGCTATGCACAGTTCAGAGGTCGCCTCAGGAAAGGTCTTTGAGCAGATCTTCCTGGTAAGCTTGCAATACTACCATAGTTTTCAGAGCTCCACCAGTCTGCCCAGCTGCCGCATACTCTCTGCCCACCAACCTCAATGTTGTCTGACTTGATTTAGAGGGCAAAACGGGAGCCTTCAGTGAGGAGGATGTCCCCGCGGAAAGGTAATTCGCTAAATTCCATTCCACCCAAGGCATCCACTCATAACCCTGCTGGCTCAGCCCCTCTGCATTTGAATAACTAAAAGCTGAACCACACGGGCAGAGTATGGATGTCTACACGCACCTGACACCTAAGTGTGCAGGTCTGGGAGAAAAGAAAGTCTCATCGGAGCTGCACACTTGTGCATCTAAATGACCTTCCGCAGTATCTTGCATTGAGCCGGAAAAGTTTAAACTCAATCTGGCTGTGGCACAAGTCATAAGTTTCACCAGCTCATTGTATTAAGTGGTTTGCTGCATTGAGCAGGAAACAGCTCTATTAAATATATCCATTTCTACTGACACCACGTCTATAATATCAGAAACACAGACAAGCAATGAGTCCTCGCTTTCCGATGAAGAAACCGCTGTCGGGCTTCCACTTCTGTAACAAAGACAATGGAGCTCCTTGACCAGCTCCATCTGAGATTCACATGATTCCCTGCCTCAGCAACGCAGAGCTAGAGCCAATGAATGCATCCAGTCCCCTCGAGGGCTGAACACGCATGCTCCGCTCTCAGACAAATAACACACGGCTCATGACTATGGAGGAACACAGTGCTTTAACCCCTTTACGTTGGTGCCCTTCGTATACACTGGGGTGCACCTTGCGACATCCTCGCACTGCGTCAGCCATTGTATGGCGTGTTTGCACACATGCCTCAGACACATAGGTTCCACAAGAGCGCATCCTGATAGCGTGAGCAGCTGATGCAGTTTAGAAGTTCCCTCAAAAGGGAACATTGAATTTGTGCTAGTGGCAGGGATTTTAATCCATCTGCAGGGATGAGCAAACTCGGTCCTGGAGGGCCACTGTCCTGCAGAGTTTAGATCCAAACATGATAAAACTCACCTGCCTGTAGCCTTCTAGTAATCCTGAAGACAATGATTAGCTGTTTCAGGTGTGTTTGATTAGGGTTGGAGCTAAACTCTGCAGGACAGCGGTCCTCCAGGACAGAGTTTGCCCATGCCTGATCTAGTGACTCAAATATATTTTAATCAGTCGCTAAAGTGATTCGTTCAGATTCCAGATTCAGATACCATTTCTCCTTGTTGTGAACCTGATTGTCTAGCATGTCAAACTGAATGAATGACATGTAAGCTCCTCTAGTTCAATCAGTCTGCAGATCTTTGTTCAAGATGCCACAGTTCATTCAGTTCATTTACAAACATATCGAACCAATTAAATGCTCATTCACAGCCCATACTATAATGTTTTTTGCTTGTGCAGTTAGTCTTTGAAAGCAGGAAAGTGGTTTCACGCTTCAAAAAGGATAGATGAAAAATATGATGCAGTGCATTGAGGAGCAACTTGGTCATTTGACAGTTTTTTCCAAAAACACATGAAAAACTTTGCTATAATTGCCGTACTGTACCATACAATGCATTACTGTAAAATGGGAAAAATGTGTGCAAGTATGAAAATACAGTATGAATGCACTACATCCTTTGATCAAGTAGATTTGACCACATTTAAATAAATAAATGGATTATATTAAGCAGCTGGTTATTCTTCAGCAATGAAAAGTATGCTTTAACACATTCCAGAGACTTGTGGTTGGGTCAGTCTTTCATAACCTACCGCACACTTTTACTGTAAGTTCTGCCGACCTCACTGGTTTCAGCTAATGTCAGAGAATGGTAAATCTAACTGCATTAACCCTGTTGATTTTTCTCAACCAGCAGGATGCCACAGCACTAACATCCAGATGAGGATGAATCGCCAGTCTCATCTCAGGCAAAGACAGAAGTCAAGACAAAACCTCAAAAGCCAAGATGTAAGCAATGACCAAGAACAAGAAGCTTCAAGGTCAAGGTCTGACTAAAATCAAAAGGTTTGGAGCAGCGAACAGACCGAGGTCAGAGTAGTTCACTCATGCCTCAAAACTCCTGGTCGATCAACATATAGTATAAATTCATTTCAACTGCTTTTGAAGACCAAACATCTAAAATGTCTGGCATGAGAGCGTACTTCTTTTGGGTTAAATTTGAACTGTAAGTTATAGGCTACTAGTCAAACAAATTGAAAGGTTCGGGATGTCTAAAAACAACAAAAGTGAAGGTCATTCACTTACAATTATAGAATAATTACACAATGCATGGTATAACTTGGATGTATGCACACTGAATTCTTAATCACATGGTTTATAGATAAATGAGTGATAAAAATGTGGATCCTGCTGACAATTGTATGTTCTGAACTGAATAAAAATGTCTGTAATTTTTTTCTTGAACTCTCCTGCCGGTCTCAATAAAGGGGTCAGCGTATGTTTGTAGGTTTTTTATTTTCTTCTTCTTTATTATTTCAGGAAAATGTGAATGAAAAGAAAAAAGGAAGAAGAAAATTATACATTGAGAATTCACATAATTAGCATTTACAAACATTTGGGTAGATGTATTATCCATCTGAAAACCAGACAGAATGGTCTGGCAGTGGTTACTCAAACAGCTATTGTGGGAAAGAAATGAATGCTGACTGCATAAGGTAGTGTTATCTATCTGACACATGGAAATCTTTCCATGTTCCAACCCTCATTACTTTATACAAAGTACGAATGTTTTATGCTTGATAAATGTATTTGATTGTGCGCTTTAATACTTCGTTTTTAAGTATTAAACTTAATAATTCTGTTTAGGTTCCACAGAGTTTGGCATTTTGCCCACCAAGCATTTTTCTTAAAGTAAAACAAGAGTTTGAAGCCTTAACCCGTCTTAGTGAATATACTCTCATTTTATACAGCATTTTAAAAGAAGATATACTACATGATGAAGCAGTTTCTTTGTCTCAGTTGCTTTTATTGTTTCCCTCTGCATTCTCAAAAATTATTTATTGCGGGATAACACATAATGATGGTTAATGTGTTCTGAATTTCAGTAACAATAATGGCTGTTATGTTGTCAATTATGCATCTAAACGTTATACTGTGGAGAAAGAAACTGACTGCTGGAGTGCATAGACACCACCTGTCCAATGACTTTTAAAAAATTATTATTTTCAGACGTCTGTGCCACAGCAATCCCATAAGCAGACTCTTTCAAGATTGTTTCTTGAAGGAATTCCGAGTTGGCCATGAAGTCTCATCTGTAGTTCTCATTCATGTGGATGGTATCTTTTCTGGCTATCACTGCTTCTTGAGGAATTTTAAATGGGCTACCTCAGGCCAACTTTTGTTTTGCCTCTTTAAAATAATGGTTTTTTTTTTTTTTTTTAAGCAAAATTTTTCTGGTTTGACTGCAATACCTGGAAGTGCCATCACACCTAGCGTTATTCCAGCTTTTTAGGCTAGTGGAACAACATGGCATTTCAACAGGTCTGCATGCAGTGGAGATAACAGGACAAAGAATACAGTAAATAAATACATATAAAACATATATATTTCCAAATGGTAATCTACAAATGTGAGAAGTAACGAAATAAAGTAAGTTGTGAAATGCTATGAAGATAGTCCTTATCCAGTCCTCTGTCAATCCATGGGTGACTCTCCTCTGGTAAACCCCTGTTCCATCACCATCATCCCGGTGTTGTGTGATCCGTCAGATACACCTTTGCTCTAAGCTTTCCGGGGAACGGTGTCAAACTTTTGAAGCTCTCATCAAAATAATGGGCGGATCTTTCCAAGACTAGTGATTTTCCCGTGTTCATTTCTTTTTCCTCACGGGTCAGGTTTAGTCCACACGTCCAACCCTCCTAAAGACTTGAGCTCTTCAGGGAACAAACGGGTTTCCTTTTTTTCACGAGAGCCCGTTTACCTTCAGTCTGAGAGACTGCTGGGCGGAGGGACTAAGAAGTTTGTTTTCAACGAAAACCAATTGATTAGTTTTTTTTTTTTTTGCTCATGGCAGTGCAGAAATAAATAACAATAATCTGGATTGTGGAATAGGAACGAATTTAAA